>NC_142872.1:24122500-24736875 GCF_051225735.1 Oryctolagus cuniculus
GACGGCCCAAGTCCTTGGGCCCCTGCACCTATGTGAGAGATCAAAAAAAAACCTTCTGGCTCCTGGCTTCAGATCGGCACAGCTCCAGCTGTTGTTGCCAACTGGGGAGTGAACCAGAGGATGGAAGACTCTCTCTCTCTCTCTCTTTCTCTCTCTCTGTGTAACTCTGACTTTCAAATAAATAAATAAAAATCTTAAAAAAATAGGAATTTATTGCCATTTTAAACATAAGGAAACTCGGGCTGAGGAAGAAAAATTAATTTGCATTTCTTTAAAGATTTATTTATTTGAAATGCAGAATCAGAGAGAGAAAGAGACTGACGCATCTTCTATCCACTAGTTAACTCCCCAAATGGCCGCAATGGCTGGGGCTGGACCAGGATGAAGCCAGGAGCAAGAACTGCACATCCTGGTCTCCCACATGGGTGGCAGGGGCCCAGGCACTTGGGCCATCCTCTGCTACTTTCCTAGGCACATTAACAGGGAGCTGGATCTGAAATGCAGCAAGCCAGCGCTCATATGGGATGCTAGAGTTGCAGGCAGCAGCTTAACCTGCTGTGCCACAGTGTCAGCCCCAGGAGTCCATAATTTAAAACAGATGAGTTATTGGACATTTTTTTTTTTTTTTTTTTTTTGACAGGCAGAGTGGACAGTGAGAGAGAGAGACAGAGAGAAAGGTCTTCCTTTGCCGTTGGTTCACCCTCCAATGGCCGCCGCGGCCGGCGCGCTGCGGCCGGCGCACCGCGCTGATCCGATGGCAGGAGCCAGGAGCCAGGTGCTTTTCCTGGTCTCCCATGGGGTGCAGGGCCCAAGCACCTGGGCCATCCTCCACTGCACTCCCTGGCCACAGCAGAGGGCTGGCCTGGAAGAGGGGCAACCGGGACAGAATCCGGCGCCCCTACCGGGACTAGAACCCGGTGTGCCGGCGCCGCTAGGCGGAGGATTAGCCTAGTGAGCCGCGGCGCCGGCCTATTGGACATATTTTCAAAGCCCACATTCTTTTATTTTTAAAGACATTTATTTAATCATTCATTCATTCAAAAGGCAGAATGACAGAGATCTTCCATCACTGGGTTCACTCCCCAAATGCCTGTGATAGCCAGCACTGAGCAAAGCTAAAACCACAAACTTCATCTAGGTATCCTTTGTGAATTGCAAGGACTCAAGTACTGGAGCTACCACCTGCCGCCTTCCCAGGTGTATTACCAAGAAGCTGGACTGGAAACAAAGTAGCTGGGACTTGAACTGGCTCTCTGATATGGATGTGAGTGTCCCAACAGGTAGATTAACCCATTGTGCCACTAATACCTACCCCACAAAACCCACATTCTTAATCCCTGTTTTATATATAAAGAGGATCTATAACTAATCACTGTTACATAAATAGGCTCAAGTGTGGAAATCTATAAAGAACAAAGAGACTACATTACCTAAAAACTGTAGCACGCTGCTGAAACCACTGTAAATCCAATCAAATATGAAGGACATGTCCAAATCTTATAGGGTCTGGAAAACAGAGTTTTGAATTTAGTAGTCAATAGTACACACTGTTTTAAATGCCAATTCTGAGTGCATAATACCACCACAACCTTACTACAAAGTGTCAATAAACACTATTATCCAGAATGGCGTAAACTGATCTATACTTATGCCAGAAAAATAAAATGCCATCAAGATACCAAGTAGAGACAAATGTTGCCCATCAAAGTGGCAGAATGAAAAAAAGAATTATAAAAGCCAGAAATAGAAAGGATATGGTAAAAGAATGCAGTAGGTCAAAGTATAAACTGCTATAAATCTTTTTCAAAAGCAATTTGGCAATAATCTATCTTTTGACACCATTTGACTCAGAATTTTAGAAGATGTATATGTATATATGTATATAAAAGCTTTATGCATAAAGATGTGCATTACAGGTATTAAAAGATTTGGAAATGATCTATGATCAATCACAAAGGTAATTTAACTGAAAATCATCATAAATCAATGATAGATTATCTGGGTTGATGTCAACTTACTCTATGGTTATAAGACTTAAATAAATACAAAGGGAAAAAAAACCTGCCCATATTGCACAAATCACAATAAATAATGCATCAGGAAGGGGAATGTATGTCCACAAATGTACTTTATGTTAAGTATGAAAGAGGAGGCCAACATTGTAGAGCAGTGGTTTCTACACCAGCATCCCACGTAAGAGCACAGATCAGAGTCCCAGCTTCTCTGCTTCCCAGCCAGCTCCCTGCTAAAGCACATGGGAGTGCAGTGGAAGACAGCCAAAGTACCTGGGTCTCTGCCACCCATTTGGGAGACCAGCATGGTGTTCCAGGCTCCTGGCTTCTGCTTGGCCCGGCCCTGGCTGTTGCAGCCATTTGGGAGGTGAACCAGCAGATGTAACACCTCTATCAATCTGCCTTTCAAATAAGTAAATAAATATTTTTTTAAATAAAAAGAGGAGAAACCAGTCTAGCTATCTCTCTTCCCAGTGTCCTATTTCCACAGCTCTACAGAGGCAACAAGGTGCAGCTAGGGAAAAGCTTCTCAGATAATATTTGGCTTCAGTCTTGAAGAATGAGTAGGAGTCTGCTAGAAGCTTGTAAAGTGCATACCATGTTCAGAGGTGTGAAGCTGAACAGATATGGCAAAAAGCTAGTATTACTGAGTGATATGATTGCATTGAAGGTGCTGTGACCTGAGAACAAAAATCAATGACAGGGCCAGCACTGTGTTACAGTGGGTTAAAGCCCTGGCCTGCAGCACTGGCATCTCATATGGGTGCTGGTTTGAGTCCCGGCTGCTCCACTTCCAATCCAACTCTCTGCTAATGCACCTGGGAAAGCAGCAGAGGATGGCCCCAAACCTCCCCTGTGCCAACGTGGGAGACCCAGAAGAAGCTTCTGGCTCCAGGTTTCAGATCAGCTCACATTCGGCCGTTGCGGCCATTTGGGGAATGAACCAGCAGATGGAAGATCTCTCTCTGGCTCTCTCTCTCTCAAAAAATTAAAATAGGCCGGCGCCGTGGCTCACTAGGCTAATCCTCCGCCTTGCGGCGCAGGCACACCGGGTTCTAGTCCCGGTCGGGGCGCCGGATTCTGTCCCGGTTGCCCCTCTTCCAGGCCAGCTCTCTGCTGTGGCCCGGGAGGGCAGTGGAGGATGGTCCAGGTACTTGGGCCCTGCACCCCATGGGAGACCAGGAGAAGTACCTGGCTCCTGCCATCGGATCAGCGCGGTGCGCCGGCCGTGGTGGCCATTGGAGGGTGAACCAACGGCAAAGAAAGACCTTTCTCTCTGTCTCTCTCTCACTGTCCACTCTGCCTGTCAAAAAATAAATAAATAAATAAAATAAAATAAATCTTTAAAAAAAAATGACAGCTAATTTCCCTGGCAGGAGTCACAGTGATAAACAAATCTGAGACTAAATTTAGGCTTCTGAAATTTATGTCTGCCACCTATAATATACGGACAAAAGAAATAATACTGAATACTCCAATTTAATAAACAAAAAAACAACTGTCATTTATGGAATCCCTAGGAGCCTTTCAGTATAGAGATTAAGAGCAGGAGCTCTGGAACCAGGATTTTACCACTTACTGTCTACCTTAGCATGCTACCTCACTTTACTCATCTTGAAATGGAGATAAATACCTTAAATAGCTGATGTGAAGATGAAATAAATTAATATGCACAAAGCACTCAATATCTGGCATGGAGTAACACTTGTAATAATATTGCCTGCTGTTATTTTTTCTACTATAAGGTACACAGTACTAGTCCCCTTGCAGTTATCACCATTGAACCCTTCTAAGTAAATATATTTGTGTTTCTATTGTTCAGAATAAGAAATCGATGTCATAATAACAAGACCTCAACTGCTAATGATTGGCACTTCCACCTTTCAAACGTGGGTCTCTCTTGACTTCCATATACATGCCCTTTCCCTTATACTGCAGTGGCTCTCTAAAGATTTTTAACAAGCAGTTTTAAAAGTGTAACTCTGTTTACATGATTAAGTATAATTTTAATGGAATTTTTTCCCTCTTCATTAAAAAAAATTTTGGTTTTATTTATTGGAAGAGAGAGTGACAAGGAGAGGGAGATACACAGAGAAAGACATCTTTTATCTGCTGGTTCACTCCCCAAATGCTAACAACAGCTGGGGCTGGGTCAAGTTGAGGCCAGGAGCCAGGAACTTCATCTGAGTCTCCCATATGGGAGGCAGGAACTGAGTACTTGAGTCACTACCTGCTGTCTCCCAGGATGCATTAGCAGGAAGCTGTACTCAGGACTCAAATGGGCACTCTGGAGATGGGATGTGCATATCCTAAGTGGTGACTTAACCTGCTATACCACAATGCCTGCTCCTAAGTAACTTTTTTTTTTTTTTTTTTTTTTTTGACAGGCAGAGTGGACAGTGAGAGAGAGAGACAGAGAGAAAGGTCTTCCTTTTGCCGTTGGTTCACCCTCCAATGGCCGCCGCGGCCGGCGCGCTGCGGCCGGCGCACCGCGCTGATCCGATGGCAGGAGCCAGGAGCCAGGTGCTTTTCCTGGTCTCCCATGGGGTGCAGGGCCCAAGCACCTGGGCCATCCTCCACTGCACTCCCTGGCCACAGCAGACGGCTGGCCTGGAAGGGGGGCAACCGGGACAGAATCCGGCGCCCCGACCGGGACTAGAACCCGGTGTGCCGGCGCCGCTAGGCGGAGGATTAGCCTAGTGAGCCGCGGCGCCGGCCCTAAGTAACATTTTTAAATCACTCCAGTTCAAGACTATGATAGATCATTCCTTCCTCTCCCTCACATCCCACATTCAGTTATTTCCTGATCCTATGATTACTTGCTTCCACAGAAACCACGTAGGCAAGAACCTTATGTCATAATCTAAACGGCTATCTTAATCTCAAGTAATTGGTCTCTAATCATCTAGTACATTGCATCCAGAGTGGCTCTACCAAAGTGCAGCCTTGACCTTGACTTGTTGCACAGTCTAAGGAACTATGACTCTCAGTCTGCTGGGAGAGTCTGAGCTTATACCTGTTATGTCAGTATAATTATTAGTGGTGCTTTCTCCCACTCAAAAGTGTTCTGATGTAGGCAGTACATTCCTGGGCTACCCATACATGTGGAGCTGAGAAATGATTTGACCACACTGCTGCTTGTATTCCTGATGTTCCACCTTTTCTTTTCTTTTTTCTTTTCCCTTCCTTCTTTTTCCCTCCCTTCCTCCCTCCCTTGTTTATTTTTTTGACAGGCAGAGTTAGACAGTGAGAGAGAGAGAGAAACAGAGAGAAAAGTGTTCCTTTTCCATTGGTTCACCCCCAAATGGCCACTACGGCTGGCATGCTGTGCCGATCGGAAGCCAGGAGCCAGGTGCTTCTTCTGGTCTCCCATGCGGGTGCAGGGCCCAAGCACTTGGGCCATCCTCTGCTGCCTTCCCGGGCCACAGCAGAGAGCTGGACTGGAAGAGGAGCAACCGGGACAGAATCCGGCGCCCCGACCGGGACTAGACCCGGGGTGCCGGCACCGCAGGTGGAGGATTAGCCTAGTAAGCCTCAGCGCTGGCCCCACCATTTCTTTCTCTCTTTCTCTCTCTCTCTCTTCCTTTCTCCCTTCCTTCCTTCCTTCCTTCCTTTCTTCCTTCCTTCCTTTCTTTTTCTTTCTTTCTTTCTTTCTTTCTTTCTTTCTTTCTTTCTTTCTTTCTTTCTTTCTTTCTTTCTTTCTTTCTTTCTTTCTTTCTTTCTTTCTTTCTTTCTTTCTTTCTTTCTTTCTTTCTTTCTTTCTTTCTTTCTTTCTTTCTTTCTTTCTTTCTTTCTTTCTTTCTTTCTTTCTTTCTTTCTTTCTTTCTTTCTTTCTTTCTTTCTTTCACAGGCAGAGTGGACAGTGAGAGAGAGAGAGACAGAGAGGAAGGTCTTCCTTTGCCGTTGGTTCACCCTCCAATTGCCACCGCGGCCGGCGCGTTGCGGCCGGCGCACCGCGCTGATCCAATGGCAGGAGCCAGGTACTTCTCCTGGTCTCCCATGGGGTGCAGGGCCCAAGCACTTTGGCCATCCTCCACTGCACTCCCTGGCCACAGCAGAGAGCTGGCCTGGAAGAGGGGCAACCGGGACAGAATCCGGCGCCCCGACCGGGACTAGAACCCGGATTGCCGGCGCTGCAAGGTGGAGGATTAGCCTAGTGAGCCGCGGCGCCGGCCCCCACCATTTATTTCTTAGCTACCTTTCCAAACTAAACAGCTCACTACTTGTAGCTTCCCCTGGGTCAAAGTAAACTGCTTGCCATTCACTGTAGTGACCCATACTTTGCCACTTGAAAACCTCTGCCTATTCACCTTCCCAGCATCAAAATGTCCTCCTGTCTTAGCTATCAGAATGCTATCCCCTGAGGTGGTCTTCAATGAACAGATGAGAATGAGAGAACTAATGAGTAGAAGAACTAGAAGCAAGAGTGACAGAAATGGGAAAGAAAGAAGTCAACAACATCCAATACAACTTGGAGGCCTGAACTGGCTTTGGTGACAAGGAACCAACTGCTTACAGCACGAGTAGACGGCCATGCAGCCGTGCTGTAGCACAGTCTGTGGTGAGTGCTAACGTACAGAAGAACCAGCTCCATGATTCATAAATGGCCTGACCTTCAGCAGAAGTTTCTTCTAAAAAATCTCTCATGGCGTTGTAAAGATCAAATGAGATACAACGCACAAAGTAAGCCTCATTGCTGCCGTTACTGGGGAGCAGAGAGGTTCACAGGCAGAGAGGTCAGGAGAGACTCCTCTATCAGAAAGTCTGAAAAGGATGAGAGGAGAGAGATTTTCTTCTCCAAGAAGGCTGAGGCTTCAGTATGATGAGAAACAGAAAGGAAGGAGCCAACGCAAAGGGAGAGGTTAAAGTTAAGGAGGAGAAAGAAGGAATGAACCAAAACGGAGGGCCAGAGTCTCAAGAGGAGCTGGAAATGAGATTGTATCTTTTCCTCTAAGATGAGAAAGCAATCTGTGGAGTTGTCAAGGATCAAATACAAAAGTGAAGAGGTGGAGAGAAATTTTAAGACACGGGGCAAGTATCAGAAGAGCTACTGTAGGGAATGGATCAAGTTAAAAATCACCACGGATCCAAGGGCTCAGTTAGAATTAAAAAGCAAACAATCACAGTAGAGCAAGTGGACATGGATTTCTAATCTTCCCTCAACCCCCAGCAATGCTCAGCTTTCCAGAACACGGAGTAACTGGAGATCAGGGATTACGGCAATGAAAAAGGGCACTGGAACAGGACTTTGAGAGTTGCATGACAGGCTAAAGTGATCACACCGAGTAGATAAAAGTACAGGAGTAGGTAGTGTGTGTATGTGTATGTGTGTGTGTGTGTATGTGTGTGTGGAGGGGGGTTGTGATCAAAGGTAGGCTTCTAAAGAACAGAAGTGGGAGAATGGAGGAAAAGCCTATAAGCCATAGAAGGTATAGATGTAGTAAAAGGGTGAGAACTGTGCCAGTAAAGTGGAGGTGATAATGGGGTTGAAGAGTTCAAGAGAAGTTTAGGACTGGGTGGTGGCACGTTCCAAGGCCTGGCTCTGGTATGGACAGATGAAGGAAGTGGAGTGAGAGATACAGGAAACTAGGCAACAGGGTACACTGTCCACGCTGACATACAATGGAGTCACCTAGAAGAGGGGGCGACACTGCTGTAGAAAGTAGGCAAAGTGGTGAAGTCCTTGCTGCCGATGACTGTTGGTATACATGAGACCCATGAGTAATGGTGAGGAGTGGAACGGGGTGAGATTTGAAGGAAAAGAGGGGTTTCCACAGAAGGATGGTACAGTTTGCTGTTGTAACATTTATTCCAAGACAGATGATCTAATAACACATATGGAAAAACTCTGCTTTAGAAGCTAAGTGATATTTATATTTCTATAAAGTTAGGAGGCACTAGAAACAGACTTAACGTTTTGTTGTTGTTTTAAGAACAGGTGAACATATCCAACTAAGAATAAATGCTTCTTAGCTACAGACACCTGAGCCCTGGGAACAGGTTACATAACACCATGAACACACTATTCAGATATGTGAAGAGCAAAGGTCGAGAACAAGGAAACATATACACGTCAGCAGATTTATTTATTGCATGAAATGAACACCAAACAGGAAAAGTCCCCATGCAGATTTAAAAACTGATCTGCTCAAGTAACATGAAAATCAGTGCAAAGGACGTAATGGAATGGAAATTTCTCATATTACTAGTAACTTCTTAAAACCTTTTTCTATTAAACTTACATGGATGATTCCATTTACAGGAAATGGCATGAATAGGCAAATCCTTAAAATTAAGTTACTAGTGGCTGTTAGGCTAGGCAAAGGGAAAGAGGGAGTGATTGCTAATGGACCCTGGGTTTCACTGTGCGGTAATGAAAACGTCTTGGGAGAAGATAATGGTGATGGTTGCATAACACTATGTGGTAAAAACACTAAGTTATACACCTTAGGAGAGTAAATTTTACAGTATGTCACTTATAGTTCAATAGAGCTATTGTTAAAAATTAAAGAAAAGCAAATTTAAAATTTACATTAACATTTAATATTTACAACTGTTTTATTAATGAATTAAGCATTTAGATACGAACTTCTTAGAAGCTAACACAGGAAGACAAAATACAAATACTCAAAAAGTGCTACTGTGAAAAAATAAGAGATATAGTATTGTTATCTAAAAAAGGCAAATATAGTATCAGAATATGATTGTAGAATCAATATATTAGTAACTTCAGGATGCAACACTTGCTAGACATGGATGGAGAATCTGTGCCAGGATTTAAAATGTACCTTTTTATATACTATTGTTTCATTCTCAGAAAGACAGTCTTTCTGAGCCCATTTCCTCTTGTGTGTAACAGGAATACCACTGCCTCACAGAGTGGCAAGCCTGATTAAATGTGAATACACACGAACATGTTTTGAATACTACACACACAGTAACTCATTCAGACAGAACCCATGTTGAGGACAAAAAATGTGAAATTCCTAATTGCAAATTAACTTCAATATTAACAACTTTGAAGACAAAAAAAATTCTCTAATGACATTCTGATTTTACTTTAAATATTTTTATGCAGTGTCACTGAGTATCCCAGGAAAAGGCACTAAATAAGCTTCCTCCAAATTCAGGTAAAGACATTTCACTATAAGAGATTAATAGTAATTTTTCTATCCAGTTATGTTTAATCAGGTTTATTATTAAAACAAGTAGGTTATCCCATCTGTAAACAGATTTATAAATGACTCCTTTCAACTAGAAATATAAAGGCGGCCAAACTATGCTTATTTTACAGGTTTTTCAGCACAGCCCCATAAACTATTAGATGGACATTTACAACACTAAAACTTTTTTTTTTTTTTTTGACAGGCAGAGTGGACAGTGAGAGAGAGAGAGACAGAGAGAAAGGTCTTCCTTTGCCGTTGGTTCACCCTCCAATGGCTGGCACATCGCGCTGATCTGAAGCCAGGATCCAGGTGCTTCTCCTGGTCTCCCATGCGGGTGCAGGGCCCAAGCACTTGGGCCATCCTCCACTGCACTCCCGGGCCACAGCAGAGAGCTGGCCTGGAAGAGGGGCAACCGGGACAGAATCCGGCACCCTAACCGGGACTAGAACCCGGGGTGCCGGCGCTGCAGGCGGAGGATTAGCCTATTGAGCCGTGGCGCTGTCCAACACTGAAACTTTTAATACTGCTGTTTTACACATTTTTCTCCTCCAAAATTGTTATATTTTCATACTATTAGCCTTTACAGCTTTAAAACTTTGATGCAAGTAAAAAAAAAGCAAGAAATACAATGGTGAAATGTATATCAATTATAATAAAATATAAGATTCTTCTTCAAATAATCAACAGAAAACACATTTTCAAGTTTCCTTCAGAGAGAAGTGACAATTAAGAGAGTTAAAATCAAAGAAAATACAAATAGGGCTTTTTAAAAGAGTGAGTCAAAGGGGAACACTCTCATATTCACAGGTTGTTTTTGAGTCTGAGGACTTGAACTTGCCAACAATGGGCCAAGAAAATGAAAACTGATATACGTGATGAAGAATTCAAACCTTAAAACACTCACTTTAAAAGCACTGACTTAAGAATTATTTGCTTAGTAATAATTTTGCAGAGAAATAATTTAAATGAGTTTCAGCCAAGGGTGTATTTAAATAAGGGGGTGGAGAAATAGTGACTCACTACCACAGAGTGTGTAAGCCTGTGATGATGGGGCAGTTTTTTCAGTTCTGAAAGATGGACCTTTTGTCTCAATCTCCGCTTCGATTCCTACTCCAGCACAACAGTCCGCGCGCCTGGTTTCAACTACTGACCTTCGGAATCACGAACACGACCACAGCGCAGGCAACACGCTCCTTCTCCACAAACTCACAAAGTGCCAATGACCTATCTTTAAAAAGTTTTGGGATCTTAACATACGTGGGTGGCAAGCACAATGTAGGACAGACAGAGCAGTAGATGAGGTGTAGCAGTGCTTCGCTGTCCTGGCATCACTGCCCATCTTCCTGCACCGCCCGGGTGGGCTGCTGCGTGCCCCCTTGCACAAAGCGGCCAGTAAACAGGTTCCTCTCCTCCCTTCGCTTCAATGTGACTTAATTGTAACCGACAATTTGGACACACAACCTCTTCAGAGTAAGACAGAGCCCCAGGAAGAACATGCAGATAGCAACGATGGTAGGTTTAATTTCTCAAGTTAAAAGGATTTCTTCACCTCTTTTCGCTCCATGGACCGAACACCTCAATTGCCTGACCAGTTCGGGTCTTTCGGCCCATGACGTCAGAGTTTTCGTTGTTTTGAAACAAATTCCTAAGGTGTTGGAAAACCCGGAAGGTTTTGGAAATCACGACAGGCTTCCCGACGGCGGCTCTCTCCGCCCCGCACCGGGGCCGCACGCGGGACCGGGCGAGTGGACAGCAGGACGCCGTCTCGCCCGCACCGGGGACGAAGCCCAGGCCCACCGGGCGGGAGTCGCGAGCAGCAGGAGCCGCGCTCCTTCCCGAAGGAATCCAGCATCCGACAGCGGCACCGTCCAGCCCCGGGGGCCACCAGGGCGTCCCCGCCCGGCACACAGCGGACCTGTCCTCTCCGGCGCCGCCACCTCCCGGGGGGGAAACAGGTACCCCCTTCCTCGCAGCGCCACAGACAGGGGCCCCGGGTGGGCGCAGGCCCTCAAAGGGCGCCTTCCCGGCGGCCCAAGGCTGCCACCCACCAGTGCTCCCGAGAGAAGGAACTGCCACTCACCTGCGACCGAAGAGAACGCGGTTCCCCGGCTGGCGTCAGCCCTACACCCTCTGAGCCCGACCTGCAAAGCGCGATGGCTGCCGCGGCCCGAGCTCCCGTCGGTCCCTTCCGGGCCGGCGGGTGCTTCACTGGCGACGGTCCGCGGGCTCCCAGCACCGCGCGTCCTCAGTTCCGCCTCCACCGAGTCCCGCCGCCGGTCCCCGAGGTCGCGCCCGGACTTTCCCATTCCCGCCCGAAAGCCTGGGAGAGATGATACACCCTTCTGGCGCTTGCAATAATTGTCGTCGGCTCCTGATTTTTTAAAAACAATTTTTTGAAAGTACACGTTTTTTGCATTCATCAGTAATTTACAGAATGTAAGTATGAATCAAATAATGTGTGGATGCTGACTATTTAGCATTAAACAAGACTCTTTAAAAAATTATTTTCGTATTTGAAAGAGTTATGAGACAGGTTGTGGCAAACCAGTTTGAGTCCCAGCTGCACTATTTCTGATCCAGCTCCCTGCTATGGCCTGGGAAAGCAGAGGGAGATGGTCCAAGTGTTGGGCCCCTGTACTCATTGGGAGACCCAGAAGAAGCTCCTGGCTTCCTCCTGGCCAACTAATACATGGAAGATTTCTTTTTGGGTGTGTCTCCCTGTCTCTGAACTCTGTCTTTCATTCTCAGCACCACCAGCCCTACCACCACCACCCCCCATTTATTTATTTGAAAGAGTTAACAGACAGACAGACAAACAGAAAGAGACATCTTCCACCCATTGATTATCTCCCCAGATGGCCAGAACAGCTGGACCTGGGCCAGAAGCAAGCCTGGAGCTTAGAACTCCATCTGGGTCTTCCACCTGGATGATAGGGCACCTGGGCCATCTTCCAGTGCTTTCCCAGGTACATCAGCAGGGAGCTGGATCAGAAGTGGAGCAGTATCCAGGACTGGAACCAGTGTCTCATATGACGATGCTGGTATTACAAGCTGCAGCTTAACCTGCTGTGCCACAATGCCAACCCCTAAACAATACTCTTGACTTCAGCATTCTTTGCTAATGGCTGGGAGTGCTTGCGTTTCTTGAATACAAGTGTGATGACTCTGGTTTTAGAACTACTCTCAGATTCTAGGTGACAGAACAGGCACAGTTGGGAGCTGAGGCAGACATTATTCAGGGCTTTTCCAGCACAGCCTGGCACTGACCTTGCCATTCTCCTCTCTTTCTGCTCCAGTCCAGGCAGTGCCTTCCTCTGGTTCCCTTCCTGGCACTTGCCTTTCCTCCCCACCTCTGCTCTTGGCCCAGCCAACAGCGACCCATTCTTCACATGTCAGCTCAGGTAGATCTTCCTCTGATTACAGATGGCTTCTGGTTTTCCCAGCCATCCTGCGATCTGCCTTAATGTTGAAGTTACCTTGCTTAGAACTGTATGGTTCCTTACATATGACTTTTATTAAAAGACTCCCTCAATGTACATTCTCTAATCTTCCTGAGGTTATGAACCATATCTGTCTTTTTCCCCTCCTAAATCTATTTTCAATGCTTGGCACATAATAGTTGCTTAATATGAGCAAGTGATTCATTTGTAACATGCAGAGGACTCCTAGGAACATTTTTGGCTTCTAGAGGTTGTACAGTTTCCTTAGTGTTCCTTGGTCTGAATTGGAAGAGCAGATAGTTTCAAGCTGAGTTCTCTGCTGCCCCTTTCTCAGACTCCCCAGTCTTGAATTCAGGTGGTTTCATAAACACTTCCAAGTAGCCTGTCAGGACTACAGCTATTGGTCTGGATGGCCTTTCTTTTTGGCTAGTCCGTTAAAATTTAAATTATGATTGTTGCTTCAGCAACAAAAGTAACTAGGAATAGGGAAATGGGACAATAACTATGACATAGTCTCTTTCCTGAAGATGGGGAGATGTGTAAGCTCACAACTAATTGTAAATGAGGGCAGACGGAGAGAAACGATGACAGTGTACAAAATGATGGTAGAGGTGGGCAGTGGAGGGGCTGGAGAAGCTGGTGTCTGAGGACAATCTTAAAACATACAGAGGATATTCCCTGTGAGCTTTATTGTTTTCCAATTTTCTTTTGCTGTGGCAAAGTACTCATGCCATTGATCATCTAAGTCATTTTTTTTTTAATTTTTTTTTTTTAACAGGCAGAGTGGACAGTGAGAGAGAGAGACAGAGAGAAAGGTCTTCCTTTGCCGTTGGTTCACCCTCCAATGGCCGCCGCAGCCAGCGCGCTGCGGCCGGCGCACCGCGCTGATCTGATGGCAGGAGCCAGGTGCTTTTCCTGGTCTCCCATGGGGTGCAGGGCCCAAGCACCTGGGCCATCCTCCACTGCACTCCCAGGCCACAGCAGAGAGCTGGCCTGGAAGAGGGGCAACCGGGACAGAATCCGGTGCCCCAACCGGGACTAGAACCCGGTGTGCCGGCGCCGCTAGGCGGAGGATTAGCCTAGTGAGCCGCGGCGCCGGCCCATCTAAGTCATTTTTTATTTTTTTTTTATTTTTTTATTTTTTATTTTTTTTTTTTATTTTTGACAGGCAGAGTGGACAGTGAGAGAGAGAGACAGAGAGAGAAAGGTCTTCCTTTGCCGTTGGTTCACCCTCCAATGGCCGCCGCTGCAGCCGGCACACCGCGCTGATCCGATGGCAGGAGCCAGGATCCAGGTGCTTTTCCTGGTCTCCCATGGGGTGCAGGGCCCAAGCACCTGGGCCATCCTCCACTGCACTCCCTGGCCATAGCAGAGAGCTGGCCTGGAAGAGGGGCAACCGGGACAGAATCCGGCGCCCCGACCGGGACTAGAACCCGGTGTGCCGGCACCGCAAGGTGGAGGATTAGCCTATTGAGCCACGGCGCCGGCTCCCATCTAAGTCATTTTTTAAAAAACATTTCATTTATTTATTTGAAAGGCAGAGTTACAGAGGCAGAGGCAGAACAAGAAAGAGGGAGGTCTTCCATCTGTTGGTTTACTTCCCAAATGGCGGCAAGGGCTGAAGATGCGCCAATCTGAAGCCAGGAGCCAGGAGCTTCTTCCGGATCTCCAATGTTGTGCAGGGGCCCAAGCACTTGGGCCATCCTCTACTGCTTTCTCAGGCCATAGCAGAGAGCTGGATTGGAAGTGGAGCAGCTGGGGCTGAAACCGGCACCCATATGGGATGCTGGCACTGCAGGCCATGCCTTAGCCTACTAAACTGCAGCGCCAGCCCCTGAAGCTCTTCTTATAAAACTGAAACTTTTGAACCAGCTTTGTTGTATAGCAGGTTAAGCCACTACCTGCAGCACCAACATCCCGTATGGGTGCTGGTTCTAGTCCTGGCTGCTCCTCTTCCAATTCAGCTCTCTGCTGTGGCCTGGGAAATCAGTAGAAGATGGCCCAAGACCTTGGGCCCCTGCACCCACGTGGGAGACCTGAAAGAAGCTCCTGGCTCCTGGGTTTGGATCAGCTCAACTCCAGCCATTGCAGCCATTTGGGGAGTGAACCAGTAGATTGAAGACTTCTCTCTCTCTGCCTCTGCCTCTCTGTAACTCTGCCTTTCAAGTAAATAAATAAATAAATCTTAAAAAAAAAAAAAAAGCCATAGGGCTTAAAAAAAAAAAAACTCTCTCTGTCTCTCCCTCTCTCTCTGTACCTCTGCCTTTCAAATAAATGAAAAATAAATCTTAAAAAAAAAAAACCCTGAAAGTCTAAACCAACGACACAGTAACCCCATTTCTCCCTCTCCCAGCCTCTGGCAATCACCATTCTCTTTTCAGTCTCTATGCTTTTGATGACTCTTAAGTAACTCGTGTAAGGAGAGCCACACAGTATTTGTTCCTTTGTAACTTTGAAGTGCAAAGCACAAGGATTATGCTTTCACTTAAACATACTATCCTCAGGGCCATCTGTGGTATAATATAGATCAGAATTTCCTTCTGGGGGTGTGTGGTGCAATGTTTAAGGCTCCACATCCTCTATAGGAGTGCCTGGATTCAAATCTGGCTCTGTGTCTGATTCCAGCTTCCTGCTAATGCTCATGCTTGGTGCAGATGATGGTTTAAACAATTGGTTCCCTCTCACCCACATAGGAGACCCAGATGGAGTTTCTGGTTCTTGGCTTCAGCCTGGCCCAGCTTCTGTTGTTGTGGACATTTAGGGAACAAACCAGAACATGTAAGATATCTTTCTCTCTCTTTCCTCTCTCACTTTCAAATATATAAAAAGAAATAAAAAGAAAGATTTTAAAGAAAAAAATAGAATTTTCTTTAAGACCAAATCCCCCAAAAAGATGTCTTTATTATTATGTTAAAGATTGATTGATTGATTTGAAAGGCAGAGTAGCCTCAAGTGTGTGGACCACCTTCCACTGCCTTCCCAGGCACATTCACAGGAAGCTGGATCTGAAGTAGTATAGTTGGGACTCGAATCGGCACTCCAGTACGGGATGTGGCGTCCCAAGCACTGACTGCACCTGCTGCATCACAACCCCAACCTTACCCCCCCAGCTTTTTGTTTATCGTTATGGTTGCTACAAGAGTAGTACACAGCAATTGTAAGATCCAGAAAAATGTAATGAACTAAAAATCACCCTCAAACTGCACAAGACTAACCAGATTTATTTATTTATTTGAAAGGATATAGCGGGTGTCTCTCTCTTTTTTAAAAAAGATTTATTTATTTGAAAGTCAGAGTTGCACAGAGAGAGGAGAGGCAGAGAGAGAGAGAGGTCTTCAATTTGCTGGTTCACTCCCCAATTGGCCGCAACAGCTGGAGCTGCGGCTATCAGAAGCCAGGAGCTTCCTTTGGGTCTTCCCATGCATGTGCAGGGGCCCAAGGACTTGGGGCCATCTTCTACTGCTTTCTCAGGTCATAGCAGAGAATTGGATTGGAAGTGGAGCAGCCAGAATGTGAACCAGAGCCCATATGGGATGTTGGCATTGCAGGCAGCGACTTTTCCCACTACGCCACAGCGCCAGCCGCTATAATCATACATTTTAGAAAATATTTAAAATTAAAACCTTAATCTAACTGCAGATGATCATTCAAAGACACCAGTCCCTTGAAGTTTTACTTCCTGCCTCTGTAAAATGGGGACTAATATCGAGAAGGAATGATATGTCATAAAATGTGAGAATAACATGCAAAATGGAATAGATAGGGAAAAGCACCAGGCAAGTGTGTGTGTTATGGTTCACTTGGGTAGAATTGGCCTGGACCAGTGGTGACCTCCACTCTCAAGCTACAGAACCTTTTAGGAGTTTTAAGCAGCACTGGAACATGGTCAGAATTGGTTTTGAAAGTTTCCTCTGGCAGCCGTGTTGTATTGGAACAAGCCAAGACTGAAAGCCAAGATCACTGTAGCAATGAGGCTGTTGTGGTCAGGCAGGTGAGAGGTAACAAGGGCCTGGGGTGTGTCAGGAGGACCAGAGAATTAGGGAGTCATGTGAAAACCTGTAAAGGTTGGAATCTGTAAGATTTCAGGATTCATTGCATGTGACTAGCAAAAGAAAGAGATATCAAATCCCAAAGTTTTAAGCCGGCGCCACGGCTCACTAGGCTAATCCTCCGCCTTGCGGCGCCGGCACACTGGGTTCTAGTCCTGGTCGGGGCGCCGGATTCTGTCCCGGTTGCCCCTCTTCCAGGCCAGCTCTCTGCTGTGGCCCGGGAAGGCAGTGGAGGATGGCCCAAGTACTTGGGCCTTGCACCCCATGGGAGACCAGGAGAAGTACCTGGCTCCTGCCATCGGATCAGCGCGGTGCGCTGGTTACAGTGCACCGGCCGCGGCGGCCACTGGAGGGTGAACCAATGGCAAAAGGAAGACCTTTCTCTCTGTCTCTCTCTCTCACTGTCCACTCTGCCTGTCAAAAAAAAAAAAAAAAAAATCCCAAAGTTTTAACTTGGGTTAATAAGTCCACTTCTGCCTCCACTACAACCACCCCACTGTAGGCCACCATCCTCTCTGGTGTGCAGTTACAGCAACAACCCTGCTCTTTCTCCTTCAATCAGTTATCCTCACAGCAGCTGGATTTATACATTAAACATTTTTTTTTTATCTTTTATTTAATGAATATAAATTTACATTAAACATTTGTCAATTATGAGACATTGAGCAAGAGCGAGTGAGCATTCCCACCTGCTGGTTTACTCCCCAAATGCCTGTAATGGCTGGGCCTGGGGTCAGGCCAAAGGTTGCAGCCAGGAACCCAATTTAAGTTTCCTGTATGGGTAGCAGGGATCCAACTAGTTGAGCCATCACCTGCTACTTCCCTGGGTGCACATTAGCAGGGAGCTGCAATCAGGAACACAGTGGGAACTCCAGGCACTTGGGTAAAGGGTGCTGATGTCCCAAAGGGTGTCTTAGGTGGGAGTCCGAATGGCCATCCGTGTTTTTAAAGGGTTCCTCTAAAAGCATGAATGGGATCAAGTTACTCCCATGTCTATAATGGTTGAATTGCTTCCCAAAGCCTCTGAACTCCTTCAGTGACTTACCAGACTCGTTGCTCTGGCATCCTCTGCGCCTTTAGTCTCATATTGTGCCACGGTGGCTTGCTCCCCACGGCGAGCTCATTTCTGTCTCTGGCGTTTGCAGGTGCTGCTCCTGTGCCTGGGGTGTCTCTTGGTATACCTAGCTTTTCCATGTTTTAGAACATAGCTTAAATGCCACTCACCTCCGGTACTAACCATCCCAATCAAGGCCAGGCCCCTGCTTGCTGTTCTGTCGTAGCAATGATTCCTCAAAAGCACTAACAAATTTGAAACTTTAAAATTCGTGTCTATTTGCATTTTAGTTTTCTGTCTCCTGCAACTGGGAACCGCACAGAGGGAAGAGATTCTGTCTGTCCTCTCTGGTTTTGCTTTGTGCCTGGCGCATGGAAGTCATTGCATAAATATTTTTTCAATGAATGAGTCAGTTAGTGAATGAAGGAGTTGATGAGGTCATGAGAAAGAGAAGTTTAGAGAGGAAGTTGCATCCTACCTCTCTGGTACTACAGCATCAGGATGTGTGTAGAGGGGATGAGGTGAGGGGGAGGTATTTGGATTACAAAAGGGAAAGGGAATGTTGCCATTTGATGCTGTGTCTTCACCCCAGCCAAAAGCTGACATCATTTCAGCTACACTATTAGGCCTGTATCAGATGGGATACAATATAGCATTAATAGTTAAGAACCTAAAAGAACTAGAGGCTAACAATTTAGAAACAATTGCTAATGATGTGGTTTAGGCTATAAGTGCAATAGGAACTTGCAGTAGAGAATTAATGAGAGTCAAAAGTCAGAACAGAATATTGGAAGAACTGTCATTTAAAATTTATTCATTCAAAAAATGTTTAAACTGTTGAATGTAAGCCCCAAGCCAAGTACTGAGAATACACAGATTAATAAGACTTAGTCCCACCGTTTCTGATCCGGCTCCCTGCTGATGCACCTGGGAAAGCAGCAGCAGATGGCCCAAGTGCTTAGGCCTCTGCCACCCAAATGGGAGACTCAGATGGAATTCCTGCCTTCTGGCTTCTGCCTGGCTAAGACCTGGCTTTTGCAGTCATTTGGGGACTGAATCAGTAGACGGATGATCTCTTTCTGTTGTTCTGCCTTTCACAGCAATCAGTCGGTCAGTTCTTTTTCTTTCCTTAAAGGCATTGTCTCTGGTCTCTCTTATGACCAGAGACAGACTTGATTATCTTAGAATTGAGAAGACATGTATAGACATATAGTCTATTAGCGAAAGGTTAACAGTCACAAACACATAGCAATGGCAGGGCGAAAGGGACAGGGAGAGTATGTTGTTCAGGGTGCTCAGAAAAGGCCTGTTTAGTAAGGTCCCATTTGATCATGGACCTGTGGATGTCCTAGGGAAGAGTATCCTAAGTGATGGTAGTGATTATAGAGGGTGCTTGTGCTTGGATACCTAGAGAATAGCATATATGTGTGTGGGGGAGGGACAGGGAATTCAGAGAAGACGGGGGTTAGTGAGGCGGCAAGGCCATGTCATGTGAGGCCTTGAAGGCCATGCATGGGACTTTAGATTTTACTGATCATGGGATGAAAAAAGCATGGAGAGAACACGTTATTACAGGTTTTGCAGGAAAATAAAAATGGAATCAGTATTTTAGGAGTTCAGTTGATATATAGGATGGGTTGGAGAGAGGGAATCCAGAAAGACTGTTTGAGTAGTTCAAGGACAAGATGATCAAAACTCACCAGAGTGGGCAGTGAGAATGGTAAGGGCTACATAAAGATGCAGGCTTTTCAAAGGAAGGGATGGGTTTACTGGCTTGGTGTGGGGTGAGTGTACTTGTGACGCAGCTTCAGAGCTGCTGACTTCAGATCCAAATGGACGTCCTGCCAGAGGCACACAAGGCCGTAGGAACTGCTGCCCAAATGGGATCTGGTTCTGGTGAATGAAACTGTCAAACAAACTTGTGGATGAAACCGGGTTTTGTTTGAAATAGAAACAGAACTTTTATTTTATTAACAGTTAAAGGACCTAAAATAATTTTCTCCTTCCTGAAACATAAACCAAAACGATCGTGTTTATCAGATGACAATGCAAGTCATGAACAAGCTGGCAAGGGGGCTCTGGTGGGAGTTGAAGTCCACTTCTGCGTGTCAGAAAAAAAAAAAATTACTTGGAAGGCAGAGGGATAGAGACAGATCCTAGCCACTGTGGGCCAGGCCAAAGTCAGGAGCCAGAAAGTCAGTCTAGTTCTGTTAGACCATCACAAGCACTGGAGTAAGGGAAAGGGTAAGGCTGGTGCCGCAGCTCAATAGGCTAATCCTCCGCCTGTGGCGCCGGCACACCAGGTTCTAGTCCTGGTCGGGGCGCTGGATTCTGTCCCGGTTGCCCCTCTTCCAGGCCAGCTCTCTGCTGTGGCCCGGGAGTACAGTGGAGGATGGCCCAAGTGCTTGGGCTGCATGGGAGACCAGGAGAAGCACCTGGCTCCTGCCATCGGATCAGCGCGGTGCGCTGGCCGCAGTGCGCTGGCTGCAGCGGCCACTGGGGGGTGAACCAACGGCAAAGGAAGACCTTTATCTCTCTGTCTCTCTCTCTTTCCACTCTGTCAAAAAAAAAAAAAAATGGTTTATTGGGGGAAAACCCAGCAGACCGGAGGGAAGAGGTGAAGAAGGAGAAAGAGAGAGAGAAGAGCAGAGAGAAGAGAGAGAACAGAGATGAGAGGGGGAGAGAAGAGAGCAAGACAGCCACATGTTCAGGAACAGGTCCTTTTGAAACTTTGCCAGAGGTGGGCAGGGAAGCAGGAGCAGTGAATCCCATTAGCATGGGTGTGGAGCTTGATAATGGTGGTTGGGCCATGTGGCCACCTGGCTTCCAGCAATGGCGGTGGGGGCTAGAGCCTGGGATGGTGTCAGGGTGTAGATCGCGCCGTAGATAAAACTGCGCCGTTTTCCCAACAAGTTCTTCCATGTAGGTGACAGGGACCCAAGTACTTGAGCCATCAACTGCTTCCTCCCAGGGTACACGCTAGCAAGAAGATGGAATCACGAGTGGAGCTGGGACCAGAACCACACACTCTGATACAGGATGCAAGCACCAAGCCAAACAGTGTATTAACTGCTGTGCCCAATGCCTGGCCATGTTAGCAAATTCTATTAAGCATACTTGCCTTCCTCTTCAGAATCTAAAAACCTAATCAAATGTAACGGAGTATTTTTTATATAGTGCTTTTCTCCTTACTGGAAGGTTTTTTTTTTTTAAAGCAGGAATAGTGTTTAAAAATTATCTACTTTATTTATTTATTTGAAAGAGAGACATGAGATAAATCACAGAGAGCTACCATCTTCTGGTTGACTCCTCAAATGACTGCAACAGCCAAGGCTGGACCAGGCCAGAGCCAGGAGCCAAGAACTCGATTCAGGTGTCCCACATGTGGGTGGCAGGACCCAGTGATGTGAGCCACCACTGCTGCCTCCTGAGGTGTACATTACAAGGAAGCTGGAAACGAGAGTGAGCAGAGTGGAGGCCTTAAACCCAAGCACTCGGACAGGAGATGTGGGCTTCCGAAGCAGTAGCTTAACTACTGTGCTGAACACCTTCCCCTGTAACTTTCTTACCACTTACTTCTTTAAGCAGGGTTGAAGGTCTGGAAATAATATGCAAAAAATCTTACAGTGGATCAAGGGAGAAGTTTAACAACTGGTAACAGTACTGATAATATTTCTATGATATTTAAGTAACTACACTTTAAAGAGGTCAGAAAAAGAAAAGAGCCAGTAGGCTTCGAATGAAGAAAAGATAAGGAAATGGGAAGGTTAATTGCCTGGTTTGATCAGCTTACTGGGTACATATTGTAAGGCTGCCACAAAACACACCAAACACCTGAGTAAGGGAGAGTTTATTGGGGGAAACCTGACGGGCCGGAGGAAGAGAGCAGAGAGATCAGGAAACAGAGAGACACATGTTCAGGAACAGGTCCTTTTAAAACTTCGCCGGGGCGGGGGGGGGGGGGGTAGGAGCAGTGAATCCAATTAGGATGGGGGTGGGGCTGACACTGGTGGTTGGGCCATGTGGCCACCTGGCTTCCAGCAATGGCGGTGGGGGCTAGAGCCTAGGATGGTGTCAGGATGTAGTTCACGCCATAGATAAGACTGTGCCATTTTACTAACACATGTTGAAATATTATCGCATAAATATGTACAAATATTATATGTTCAAAAAATTAAACACCACATATATCTTTTAAAAAACAAAAAAGGATGATATCATCTGGATAATAATATGAAAATGACAACTTTTAAAATAAGATTAATTTATTTGAAAGAACAACGGAAGAGGGAAGGACAGAGGGATTTTACATCTGCTGCCTCACTCCCCAAATGCCCACAACAGCCAGGTCTGGGCCAGGAATCTCATCGTGTTCTCCACAGGGCTTGCAGAGGCCCAAGCACATGAGCGTCTTTTGCTGCCTTCCCCGCACATTAGCAGGGAACTGGTTCAGGAGCGGAGCAGCTGGGACTCCAACTGGCACTCCCATGTGGGATGCATTCAGACCAGGCTTAACTTGCTGTGCCACAACACTGCCCTCTGACCTATTTTATATGTTGTCCTACCTCAGTTACTTATACTTCTCCTCATACAATCCCTAAGGGTGACAAATATTGTTTTTTTTGTTTTTTTTTTTGTTTTTTTTTTTTTTTTTGACAGGCAGAGTGGACAGTGAGAGAGAGAGACAGAGAGAAAGGTCTTCCTTTGCCGTTGGTTCACCCTCCAATGGCCGCCGCGGCCGGCGCGCTGCGGCCAGCGCACCGCGCTGATCCGATGGCAGGAGCCAGGAGCCAGGTGCTTTTCCTGGTCTCCCATGGGGTGCAGGGCCCAAGCACCTGGGCCATCCTCCACTGCACTCCCTGGCCACAGCAGAGGGCTGGCCTGGAAGAGGGGCAACCGGGACAGAATCCGGCGCCCCAACCGGGACTAGAACCCGGTGTGCCGGCGCCGCTAGGCGGAGGATTAGCCTAGTGAGCCGTGGCGCCGGCCAAATATTGTTTTTTTCATCAGTATTATTTAAAGGCAACTATATTGACAATGTAAAAAAAATCTGAAATAATTTTTGGGAGGAATAATAGCAAGAGAGAAGCTTAGCAGAGCAACAAATTTTAGAAAAAAGCACTGTTTACTTATTCGCAGTTACGTTATTTAACCTCACATAATCAATGAGTTTGTGTACTTTTAAATCTCTGAACACACAGATATTGCTTAAACAGAACAAAGTTCAAAGAAAGCTTGATTTAACCAAATCAAACCTCTGTGCCAAGGTCAACAAATCTCGATAATTCTAAAAGAGTTGCATAAAAAGAAAATTAAACAAAGGCAAGTTTGAGTCAAGACCTAAGCATCTGCTTCTTTGAAGGCTGACCCTGATTTTCTGAACTCAGTTTCTTTCTGAAGGCAATCTCTCTACAACAGTGAGACACACAGCACCACCTTTGTGTATGCTTTTAAGTGTTTTTGGATACATGATTTGGAATTCTCTAACAGGGGCTCTAAGCTGAAAACAGTTTGACCAAAAGTATCATTTTCATCCAGAAGTCGTTATATTTTCATCTTGTACAAAGGAGTTTGTCGACTTCAACTCATAGAAAATACATTTTCAGTAAGGTTTTGAGGTAAATGATGACAAAAACAGGATTAGAGTACAATTTAACATCTAGTAGTTTGAATCTGTACAGCTTATTTTTCAGGCCTGACACAGAGGTTAAGATCTTGGCTGTTTTTGTATGTAACACAACACTTTGTAGCAGGCATTTAATATTAAACGAATTGGGCAAGATGTACTTCAGCCTGAGGTTGCAAAACCTGTGGCCTGCGGTTGCAGCCAGCAGTCCCAATCTGGAAGGGACTTTATCATCAGCCCAGAGCAGGAAGAAACCAGGCAGAAGAGAGGCAGCCAGGGCGACTGAGATCAGTAATTAGCTGTGTTCTAGTCACCCCAGTTTCTGCTAACCTTTGGCCTCAAAACTCAAAAAAGTCTACTTAAAAAAAGCCTGCTTGCTCAGGAAGCTGGACTTGGTCACCTTACTGTGCACTCTCAGAAGAGGAAAGGAAACTGCCATTCGAATGTGCGGTGACGAGGCCATGAATCAGCGAGTTTCAGAATTAAAACGACCTCCACATCTAAAGGCCTCCTCCTCGCCCCATGCCCTTTTAAACAAGCATTCCTGTTTCTCCACCTCTTTCCAAAACTCCCTTGCACTCTACACCTAGAGACGGCGACCTGTGAAATGAAACAATGCGATGAACATGAACCGGTTCAGCTGCCAGTGGCGGCCCAATCACCACAGAGCACCGGGTCTTCTGTCGCCTCAGGTCATCTTCACAAACCCGGGGAGAGGAACCGTCGGTCCCGCCTCAGCCAGCGGCCGCTGCAGCCCGGAATGCCTTCGGATCCCGGGCCCGCCGGCTAGGCGACGCGCACGACGGCGGGGGTTTCCACAGCAGGGACCCACGCCATTTCCGGCCGGCAGTGAGAGCCGGTGACGTGGCAGGTGAGTCCGGGCTCGGTCTTCGGAGCCGGGACGTCCGGTGCTGTCAGGTGGCCTCCGGGCAGCCCCACGGGGAGTCGGGAGTGCGGCTACGGCTACTGCGACTGCGACGGCCAGCCCGGAGCCGGAAGTGCCACGTGTCCCGAGTGCGCCTGCGCGGCCGGCGGCTGACAGGCACTTCCGGCCGGGGCCTCCCTCTTCTCCGGGTTGGTTTGGCTGCCGCCCGCCTGCCCGGCGTTCGCGGCCCCATCGGCCCGACCCCTACGCCTCGACTCCCAGTCCAGGCCGTGGCCGCCGGCGGGCTGGGGAGAGTGAGGCGCCATGCCTCGGCCTTGATGCGCGCCGTCCTCTCCTCTCTCCGTCGTCAGTGCTCAGTCCGTAGCCTCCTCCCTCCGCTTTGAGCAGTCGCCGTTCAGCTCTCGGCTTGGCGCTGCTCTCGACCCCGACCAGCCCCTTCCCACCCGGAGGACCGCTGCCGTCATGTCCCAGCCGGGGATTCCCGCCTCCGGCGCCGCCCCGACCGGCCTGCAGGCACAGAACGGGGCCGCCTCGGCCTCGGGGTCTCCCTACGCCAACGGTGAGTGCTGCACGGGGGCGGGCTCGCACTGACCTTTGGGTGCTGCCGCCGCTTCAGGCCACCGAGGAGGAGAGGGTGACCTCCATCCAGGCAGGGGTCCCCCGCTGGTGGTGGTGGGAGGCTGGGTCGCGGAACCAGGGGCGGACGTGCGCCCGCAACCCCGGGCTCCAGTGTTTCGCCAGCAAACAGTGCGAGAGCACCTGCTGTATGCGTCGCCTCGGGCGGGAGACCTCGGAGATCGCGTATCGGGGTCATTTGTGCTGTACGCCTTGGCCCTCGGCGCACCTCGCCCAGGCTCCTAGCGAGCAGGTGTGGAGCTGGCTCGCGGCTCTGCGGGCCCCGCGGCGGGGCGGGAGGGTCGTACCCGGTGTGACTTTTCGGAGAGGAATGAGTGATTCTGCTTTTGGGAGACCCTTTTCGGGCCGGTTCATCTCTCCCAGAGTCTTACGGGAACGACACCTAGGCCCACCTGTTAAGATCTCGAGTTTGATTTCCAAAGGTTTTCCCACCACTTGGTCAGTGGTAGGCCGCGACTCTGAGCTTCTGAGGAGAGTGTACCTGTGGCACTACAATTTGTCATTTGACGTGAGATTGTCATAATTTTATGTCTGTTTTAGAATTGCTCAGGTTGTGATTTGTTGAGCTTTTTTTTTTTTTTTGAGCTTATAATTGCCAAGACATTTTCTGCCCATAGCTTGACTAATTTACCAACAAGTTTTTGGTTTATGGAAATACGACTAGTAGAATAATACCGAAGTATTTACGTTGCTCATCGGGAGCTAAGATTACCGTGTAGCTGGAGAAAATGGCTAACGACTAAAATTGCTAATTTGCATTGTTTTTTATAGAAAACTGCTGTTTCTTTCTTTACAAAGAAGTCTGTAAAAGACTTTTAAAAATGTCCCTAAGTAGGCAGCTCTGTGGGCAGAAGTAAGAATAAGTGGGGGAAAGGCACTGAAAGGGTGTTAGGTAGAATCATTTGTTTGCCAAGTTCATGGTCACAGTTTATGTTTACTGCGCTCTGTTCTAGGATACTTAGTAACATTCACACTGAGGATATAATCACTTTAAGACATTCCCTTTTTAAAAAGTATGTATTTGAGAGGCAGAGAGACACAGAGAGCTCCCATCAGCCTTGTTCACCAGATGCCTGCAGTGTCAGTGCTGGGCTGAGTGAAAGCCAGCAGCCAGGAACTCAGTGCAGGTCTCCTGAGTGGGTGGCAGGAACCTGGTCACTTCAGTCATCCCTGCTGCCTCCCAGGGTCTGCACTTGCAGAAAGCTGGGACCAGAGCAGGTGTCAAACCCAGGTACTCTGATACAGAATGTGAATGTGTTAACCAGAGTGCCACCCCAAGCCATTCACTTTAAGGTGGAAAAAACTTAAGCGAGATGTCATGTGGCTGTGGGTTTTTCTTATAATCCATGAATTGCAATTTTACATGAATTTTAAAAGGCTGCAGATAAGTTTGTAAGTTTATGTGTAAGTGTGGTCGACATAGTTTTGAAATGTTAAAGGAGTTTAACAGCTGTTATATGCTTTACTGTAGATGTCACAATATTGATTTGACCTAGTCCAACAAACATTTGTTACACTTCTTCTAAGTTCTTTGCTTGGGGTTATAAAAGGGGAAAAGAAAATACTCCCTGTAAATAGGTTGTCCAGGTGGGAACTAAGATAGGTAACTGGGGACTGCAGCTGGAGGAGGGTGAGTGCCCTGCTGGAGGCCCAGCTGTCCTGCCTCCCCTCGAGCTCCCTGCTGATGCACCTGGGAAAGCAGCAGAGGCTCTGAGCACTTGGGCCTCTGCCACCCACTTAGGAGACCTTGGCTGTTGTGGCCATTTGGGGAGTGAACCAACAGATGGAAGTATGCTCTCTGCCCCTCCCTCTCTCTCTGTAACTCTGCATTTCAGATACAGAAATAAGTAAATCTTGGAAAGATGAAAGTTTTGACAGTCTTTTAATCTCATTCCCTTTTTCTTTTATTTATTGAAAGGTAGAATTAGAGGGGGGTCTTTCATATGTTGGTTCACTTCCCCACAATGGCCCAAAGCCAGGAGCCAGGAATTCTTCCAGGTCTCCCATGTGGATGCAGGAGCCCAATCACTTGGGTCATCTTCTGCTGCTTTCCCAGGTGCATTATTAGCAGGAAGCTAGATTGGAAGTGGAGCAGCTGGGTCTTGAACCAGTGCCAATATGGGGTAATGGCATTGCCGACGGTGCCTTAACTTGCTGTGCCACAGATTGACTTACTTGAAAGTCACAGTTACAGAGAGAGAGCAAAGGAGAGAGAGAGAGAATCTTCCATCCACTGGTTCACTCTCTAAATGGCTACAACAGCTGGAGCTCTGTCAAGCTGAACACAGGAGCCAGGAACTCCATCTGTGGCTTAATGTGCTGTGCCACAATACCGTCCTCTAAGCTTTAGATTTAATGTAGCTTTTATAAATTACATGTTACAGTGCATTTTGATCTTCAGGTATTTTTTAGATACAATCAAATGTAATAGTGACTTTTTTCATGTTTCTATAACTTGTTTTCACATTGTATGATGTCATATTACAGAGTTCCTCAAACACTGACATTTCTCACTGATAGTTTCATTGCCTTGTAACCTAAAGTTGTCTAGACAGGTTTTTCTAAGTCTTTGTGTAGACTTATGCATACATATTTCCTTGGCAGAAATTGATAGTGAGGCTGTAAGACTACTTGAACTAACAGATCTTAATCTGATTATCATGTAATAAGGCTAAAGGCAAATACTGACTGCTACAGATTGATAGCTACTTTGGTGACCATTTGAGTCAGCTTGACAGGACAGTTAGAAATTGCAGTTTTATGAATTTCTTTCTTTTTTTTTTTTTTAAAGATGTATTTATTTATTAGAAAGGCAGAGAGAAAGAGAACAGGTCCTCCATCAGCTGGTTGACTGCTCTAGTGTCTGCAGTAGCCAGAGCTGGGCTGATCCACAGCCAGGAGCCCAACAGGAGCTTCTTGCTGGGTCTCCCACAGGGGTACAGGGGCCCAAGGACTGGGGCCATCTTCTGCTGCTCTCCCAAGCCACAGCAGAGAGCTGGATTGGAAGTCAAGTGGCCCATATGGGATTCTAGCACTGAAGGCAGCAGCTTTACCCGCTATGCCATAGCACCGGCCCCATATTAATTTCATTTTTGAAAAATATTTATGCAAAAATAATTTTTATGTATAGAATTCAAAGTTGAAAGGTTATTCACTTCCCTCATTCTCCCTGCCCCCATTATATTGTAATTATATAGAATAATATCTGATTTTTCTCTAGAGTATAAACGCTGTGAAGGCAAGAATATCTGCTTTTCCATATCATTCTCTAACCCTCTGCAGTATCTACATGTTAAGGAGTTTTCAGTTTTGCTTAACAAAAATTTTAAAATTGGATATTTTGCAATTCAGATCATTAAATGTGAATTGATTTATTCATAAGTAGATTAGACCTCACTCATAACTTCATTTTCTGTGGCTTTTTGCACAACAGTTTCATTCAAACGAGAATATGTGGAATTTTTTGGACATAAGTTTAAATGCTAGACTTAGGCTAGTGTCTATTTAAGGAGTGATGAGAATGTAGAGCTTTTGGTTTCATTCTGATGTAAATCATGTTCATGATTGTGTATTTAATATAGGAAGTCTTTAGTCAGAATCAAAGCATGCTGTGAATAAAAAATGGCACGTGGTCCACAACACTGATTGTTGTGGCTGAATTCAGTGGGGGCAGTAACTCTGAATTCCTGTAATATTCTCTGCATATTTCCATTAGAATTGATAAAAAAAATTGGTAAGAAACCATTGAGTATCTTATTTTTGCCTTCTGATACACTGAGAGCTCCTGAAAGACAGCAATAGTAACATTAAGAAGTAACATTTTTTATTTACTGTGTCCCAGACACTGTGCTAGGTTACATTATATGCATCATCTCTTACAGTTCTGGGGAGGGGCTTCTAAGGGAAGAACTGTTATGTTTGCTGACAGCAGAACTGACGTGATTGGTTAAGCTACCAGCTCAAGGACATATAGCAGTGAATTTTGGAATCCAGATTTAAATCCAGCCAGTGTTATTTAACCACTGTTCTACCTCTGTGACTATTATTTGTGGATTCCAGGACCTACCACTTTGAGTGTCTGAATCGAGGATCAGAACCTGTTTGTTTGTTTGTTTTTCAGAGATTGATTTACTTACTAGAGAGGCAGAGTGACAGAGAGAGAGAGAGAGGTGACCTTCTGTATACTGATTGACTCCCCAAATGCCCAGAACAGCCAGGGCTGACCTGGGCTGGGCCAGGCAGAAGCTGGGAGCTGGAAATTCCAGGTCTCCCGTGAGAGTGGCAGGCATCCAGTGACTTGAGGCATTGTCTGCTACCTGCCCGGGTACGCACACACAGGAAGCTGGGATAGGAGCACAGCTGGGACTTGACCGCAGCTACAGTGATACGGAATGTGGATCTTTCAAGCAGCATCTTAACCACCATCCTAAACACTGCTGCTGCTGTGTTCTTAAAGCTTTTATTTTAGTGACTGACCCAACAGTTGTACATAGAAATTAGACACTTGTCTGAAATGTGGTATTATTCGAATACTTGGCTACTTTTCTGTGACTTTCATTTATATTTTCACATAGGACACCAAAATTTATGGAATTAACTTAAAACTGGTCATTCAGTTGGATTGGTGCAACATAGGTGGAAAGTGAACTGTGCCTGGCAAATAGTAACTCAGTGTATTTAATGTATCAATGAATAGCTTAAGGATAAAAAAAAAGTTTTTAAAAGAAGTTCATTTATTTTGATCTAGAAAGAAAGAGCAGCACAAAGAGTTAGAGAGTGATCTTCCATCTGCTGGTTCCCTCTCCAAATTCCTACAAACCCCAGGGCTGGATTAGGTCAGAGCCAGGAGCACAGAACTCCGTTCCAGGTCTGTTGTGTGGGAGATTGAAACTAGCACTTAGATATGGATGTGAGAATCCCAAGTGGCAGCTTAGTATGTTGTGCCACAACACCCACCCCAGTAACAAAGATCTTGAGTTTTTACCTTACCTGTAATTTTAGGGGAAACCATTTTGGGACAGATCTTTGTCATTTATATTTGAATTTGTGAAAAAGGGGTAGTTTATTTGTTGTGTTTTGTGACTGTTCTGTAAGCTTACTTAAAGAAACTGGTTGGTCGATGCCGCCGCTCACTTGGCTAATAATCCGCCGCCTGCGGCACCAGCACCCCGGGTTCTAGTCTTGGTTGGGGTGCCGGATTCTGTCCCAGTTGCTTCTCTTCCAGTCCAGCTCTCTGCTGTGGCCCGGGAGTGCAGTGGAGGATGGCCCAAGTCCTTGGGCCCTGCACCCACATGGGAGACCAGGAGGAAGCACCTGGCTCCTGGCTTCAGATCAGCGCAGTGCGCCAGCCGTAGTGGCCATTTGGGGGTGAACCAACAGAAAAGGAAGACCTTTCTCTCTCTCTCTCTCTCTCTCTCACTGTCTAACTCTGCCTGTCCAAAAAAACAAAACAAAACCAAAACAAAACAAAAACCAAAACAAAACAAAACAAAAAAAACTTTGTTAAGTTATTTTACTTTTTTTTTTTTTTTTGACAGGCAGAGTGGACAGTGAGAGAGAGAGACAGAGAGAAAGGTCTTCCTTTGGTGCTGGTTCACCTTCCAATGGCTGCCGCAGCCAGCGCACTGCGGCCGGCGCACCGCGCTGATCCGATGGCAGGAGCCAGGTACTTATCCTGGTCTCCCATGGGTTGCAGGGCCCAAGCACCTGGGCCATCCTCCACTGCACTCCCTGGCCACAGCAGAGGGCTGGCCTGGAAGAGGGGCAACCGGGACAGAATCCAGCGCCCCAACCGGGACTAGAACCCGGTGTGCCAGCGCCGCAAGGCAGAGGATTAGCCTAGTGAGCCGCGGCGCCGGCCAAGTTATTTTACTTTGTATTAGCTGAGGTATACCGTCAGAAGTATCTGATTTTTCTATGCTTGACTTAATGAGTAGTGATACTATAGCAGTCATTATGAAAGTTACTTGGAAGAAAAAAGGTATGAAATCCATGGCTTCTAAATTCCTGTCTCACTAGTCATAGAGAAGAGCAACTTAAGAAGGGAAACCTGGATTTTTATTTATTTGAGAGGTATAGTTATAGACAGAGAGGGAGAGACAGAAATGGCTTCCATCCGCTGATTCACTTCCCAGATGGCCACAATGGCTTGAGCTGGGCCAATTTGAAGCCAGGATCCAGGAGCTTATTCTGGATCTCCCACATGGGTGCAGGGGTCCAAACACTTGGGCCATTTTCCACTGCTCTCCCAGGCCATAGCAGAGAGCTGGATTGGAAGAGGAGCAGCTGAGACAGGAACCGGTGCCCATATGGGATGCCAGAGCCACAGGCAGAAGCTTAACCTACTCTGCCACAGCAGCGGCCCCCTTGTATGGCTTTTAAAAATATAGTTGTTTATTTGAAAGGCAGGGTGACAGAGAAAGAGAGGGAAACTGGAGAGAGAGAGAAACTGATCTTTTGTCCACTGGTTCATTTCCCAAATACCTGGGAACGTCCAGGCTGATGCCAGGAGTCAGGAACTCCATCTGGGTCACCCATATTGGTGACAGGAACTCAGGTACTTGGGCCATCATCTGCTGCCTCCCAGGGAAATTGCATCAGAAGTGGAGGCAGAACTTGATTGCAGATGCTTCAATATGGACTGTGGGTGCCCGAAGCAGCAACTTAATCTGTTGGGCTTCTGTGCCATCCCCACAAGTAAGACATTACTTAAGATGCAACCCATTTCTTTGGTGGCTGCAAATCAATATCCTGTTGGGTAAGTCCGCTTAGATTCTCGGTGCATGTGAGAGATAGTGTGTTTAAAGTAACACCAGGGGCACATTTAGCCTCGTGATTAAACTCCCCTTGTGACTCTTGTGTCGTATCATAGTGCTACAGAACCTAAAATCAGGTTCTCTTCAGAAGAGAAGCCAGTGACTCAGAAAATGAGGATTTGAGGAGAAAGATAGAAAGTTTATTTACTTGGTTTGCAACATGGGGGTCCCGGGTCACAGCTGGGTCACTCAGGTCTTTAGTCCTCAGAATGGCGCATGGTTAGCCTCTGTCATAGGAGTGTCTGGGTGTGAGTCCTGGCTGTGCTGCAGATTGCATCTCCGAGCTAATGTGTGCTCTGGAGGGCAGCAGTGATGCTTCAAGCTGTGGGTCCCTACTACCCACCTGGGAAACCTGCCTTCAGTTCCTGATTCCTGGCTTTGGCCTGGGCCAACCCCACCTGTTGAGGACATTTGGGGAACGATCCAGCGGATGGGAGCACTATCTGTCTTTCTCTTTTTCTCTCTCTGCCTCTCAAATAAATAAATAAATGCAATTAAAAAAAAAAACACAAAAGGTAAAATAACTCTTAAGTGTCTTTTTTCTTTGCCGTTCTATTTTCTTTCCTTTTGACCCAGTAATAGCACTGCATTTCACCTGGTTGCTCAGGTCAGAACTACTTGTTACCTCGAGTCTTTACTCTCTTTATTAGCTAAATTTAAATCCATATCAAACCCTTCAGTTCTGTTTCCTCAGTTTTGTTTTTAAGTATGTAACGTGCCATGTGTTTTCTCTGTCAGCCTAGTGTTATTTTTATTGAATGTATGTACAGACACAAAATGAAGTATAAACTCCCTATTTGTATAGCTGTTGTGCCATTGCAAAATGAAAATATTAAAACATCTAAGGCTGACATTGTGGTGTAGTGGATATAGCCACCGCCTGCCACACCGGCATCCATTATGGGCACTGGTTGTTCTGCTTCTGGTATGGCTCCCTGCTGGTGTGCCTGGGAAAGCAACAGAGAATGGGCCAGGTCCTTGGGCCCCTGCACCTATGAGGGAGACCCAGAGGAAGCTTCTGGCTGCTGGCTTCCGTCTGGCCTGGCCCTGGCTGTTGTGGCCATTTGGGGAGTGAACCAGCAGATGAAAGATCTCTCTTGTCTCTCTAACTCTGCCTTTCAAATAAATAAAAATAAATCTTTTTAAAAAATCTAATTTAAAAAATGCAATTTAAAATATTTAATTATTTGAAAGGTAGAGTGTCAGAGAGAGAGAGAGAGAGAGGGAGAGGGCACCATTTAGTGGTTTAATCTCCAAATACCTGCAAAAGCCAGGGCTGAGCCAGGCGGAAGTCAGGAGCTTAGAACATCTTTTAGGTGGCAGGGACCTACATGGATGGCAGGGACCCAAGGGCTAGAGCCATTACCTGCTGTTTTCCCCACATTGTATCAGTAGGAAGCTGGGTCAGAAGCTGAGCAGCAAGGACTAACTGGTACTCTGATAGGGGATAGTGATCTCACAAGCAGTGGCCACACCACCATCCCAGCCTCCACAATTCAAATTTTTTAAAAAGATTTATTTAGTTATTTGAAAAGTGGAGTTACACAGAGAGAGAGAGAGAGAGGCAGAGACAGAGACAGAGAGATCTTCTATCTGCTGGTTCACTCCCCAAATGGCCACAATGGATTAGGCTGTGCCAGGCTGAAGCCAGGAGCCAGGAGCTTCATCGAGGTCCAAACACTTAGGCTATGTTCTGCCGCTTTCTCAGATGCATTAGCAAGGAGCTGGATTAGAAGTGGGACAACTGGGATTCAAACTGGTGCTCATATGGGATGCTGGTGTTGCAGGTGGTAGCTTAACCCACTGAATCACAGTGCCGGCCCCCATAATTTTAAAGCACTAAATAATGTGATAGATGTTTGGCTGAAGCCACAGTGATTTGGTTGTATTAGGTTTGAATCTTTCGGAATATATCCTGAGTGAGTATCATCATTACTGTTATTGCTTTTTAAAGATAAAACTTATTTTTAGCTGTTGGAGAGCAAAAATTTTTCTCATGTTGCTTGAAGTTCAGTGGTTGGGGACCTGAAATTAAAGTAATACAAGAGGGCCGGTGCTGTGGCTTAGCGGGAAAGCCTCCACCTGCAGTGCTGGCATCTCATATAGGCTCTGGTTTGTGTCCTAGCTGTTTCACTTCTGATCTGACTCTATACTATGGCCTGGGAAAGCAGTGGAAGATAACCCACGTCCTTGGGCCCTTACACTCATGTGGGAAACCTGGAGGTAGCTCCAGGCTCCTGGCTTCGGATCTGTCCAGCTCTGGCAGTTGGAGCCACTTGGAGTGTGAACCAATGGATCTTTTTCTACCTCTGCCTCTGTTTCTTTAACTCCGCATTTCAAATAAATAAATCTTTTTTTAAAAAAAATAATGTGATGGGCCGGCGCCGCGGCTCAATAGGCTAATCCTCCGCCTAGCGGCGCCGGCACACCGGGTTCTAGTCCCGGTCGGGGCGCCGGATTCTGTCCCGGTTGCCCCTCTTCCAGGCCAGCTCTCTGCTGTGGCCAGGGAGTGCAGTGGAGGATGGCCCAGGTGCTTGGGCCCTGCACCCCATGGGAGACCAGGAAAAAGCACCTGGCTCCTGGCTCCTGCCATCGGATCAGCGCGGTGCGCCGGCCACAGCGCGCCGGCCGCAGCGGCCATTGGAGGGTGAACCAACGGCAAAGGAAGACCTTTCTCTCTATCTCTCTCTCACTGTCCACTCTGCCTGTCAAAAAAAAAAAAAAAAAATAATGTGATGTGACAGATTAGCAAGAGAAATATAAAATTTAATCATATACATAAGGGATTTTATAACAATGAGTCTGAACAAAGGGGTTAGAATCTGAGTCTTTTTTTTTGGACAGGCAGAGTTAGACAGAGACAGAGAGAAAGGTCTTCCTTCCGTTGGTTCACCCCCAAAAGCCAGGTGCTTCCTCCTGGTCTCCCATGTGGGTGCAGGGCCCAAGGACCTGGGCCATCCTCCACTGCCTTCCCAGGCCACAGCAGAGAGCTGGCCTGGAAGAGGAGTAACCGGGACAGAATCCGGCTCCCCAACCAAGACTAGAACCCGGGGTGCTGGTGCTGCAGGCAGAGGATGAGCCAATTGAGCTGCGGCGCCGGCCAGAATCTGAGTCTTATATATGATTTTAATAGGGGAAGGGGAGAGGGAGTAAAGGTACAGATGAGGAAACATGAATTTTAGGTTATGGGCCCGTAGGAGAATAGATGCGATGGTTTTGTGACTATGTCTGCTTAGCTGTGGTGTGGAGACGTCCTCTTCCAGTTGATGATAGTCTTCCCTGGCTGCTCTAGGGAAGAAGATTGTGACAGTTGAGATCTTTGGGGAGATTGCTTTTAGACAGATGAGAGACTCCAGGAACTCAGATACCTTCCACTCAAAATATTTATGCCATAGTCGTGTGGGTCACTTAAAATCACTAACCTATGGTTTCACAGATTGCTTACTTTAATGACTTCAGAATAAACAAAGTATAATCCATTTGGTATAAGCATCATTATGTATTTACTACCTCACAGTAGAATTGCTGCAAATTGGTACTTAGATTTTTTTTTTGGCACTTACATTTTATAGTTATTTGCAATGAGTCTGTAATGATGGCTGTTACAAAGCAAGTTCTCAAATTTGTTCTTTTTCAGGTGACCTTATAGTTACATATTCTTCTCATTTTATTTATTGACCTACTATGAAACTTTTGCATGCTTTGTACAATTTGTTCATATCTGGCTTTTACTTGACTATACCTGGCTTGAAAGTAACTAGGTTTTTTTTTGTTTAGTTTGTTTATACCTTTAGAAAATTTACTGATGTACAAAAAATGGAAAAGTATAACATTGACAGCATATAAAATCCTGTGATTGAAAGTCTCATTGGTAAACATGCACTTGTCCACACATCCGCGGGTGTGGAAACATAAACCAGTCCAAACCATTGGGAGCCAACATGCGAGTTCTTCATTCTGCAAATCACAGACCAATTTCTTTTCCAAAGATTCAGGAAAACGGTACATCATCTTCCTAGAGTTAGCAAGACAAACTTTTTTTTTTTTTTGCGATGTATTTACTTATTTATTTGAAAGCAAGAGTTACAGAGAGAGGAGAGACAGATGGAGGCAGGGGGAGAGAGACAGAGAAAGAGAAAGAGATCTTCGATCTGCTGGTTTATTTCCTGCCTGGCTGCGGCAGCCAGGGCTGGGCCAGCCACGAGACAGGAGCTTCTTCCTTGTCTCCCACATGCATACAGAGGCCCACTTGGGCCATTCTCCGCTGCTTTCCCAGGCACATGAGCAGGGAGCTGCATCAGAAGTGGAGCAGCCTAGACTCAAATCAGGGCCCATATGGGCCCATATGTGCTACACCACAGCACAGGCCTCAGACAGACTTCTTATTCAGGATACTAAAGGAGTAGTTAAGATGCTGCTTGGGATGCCTGCCTCTTATTTTGGAGAGCCTGGTTCTGATGCATTTTCTGCTAATCTGCACCCTTGGAAGCAACAAATGATGGCTCAAGTACTTCGGTCAGTGCTTCTCGCATGGGAGACCTGGATTGGGTTCCAGCCCTCTTGCTTCAGCCTGGCTCAGCACTGACTGTTGTGTGCAAATGGAAGACCTCTCTGTCAAGTAAAATAGAAAATAAATAGAAATCAAGAAAAAATAAGAGAGGCCAGCATTGTGGTGCAAAGGGTTCAGCTGCTGCCTGCAGTGCTGGCATCCCATATGAGTGCTGGTTTAAGCACTCCAGTCCAATTCCCTGCTAATGTGCCTGGGAAAGCAGTGGAGGATGGCCCAAGTGCTTAGACCTCTGCTACCCATGTTGAAGACTCAGATGAAGCTCTGGGTTCCTGGCTTTATCCTGGCCCAGCCCTGGCTATGGATGCCATTTGGGGAATGACCAGCGGCTGGAAGATCTCTCTATCTGTCTCTCCCTCTCTCTCTCTCTATATATATATGGGCCTTTTTTTTTTTTTTTAAGATTTATTTATTTATTTGAAAGTCAGAGTTACACAGAGAGAGGAAAGGCAGAGACAGAGGAAGAGATCTTCCATCCGCTGGTCTCCCCAGTTGGCCTCAACAGTCGGAACTGCACTGATCAGGAGCCAGAAGCCAGGAGCTTCTTCCGGGTCTCCCACGAGGTTGCAGGGGCCCAAGGACTTAGGCCATCTTCTGCTTTCCCAGGCTGTAGCAGAGAGCTGGATCGGAAGTGGAGCAGCCGGGACTCGAACCTGTGCCCATGTGGGATGCCAATACTGCAGGCGGCTTTACCCGCTATGCCTCAGCGCCAGCCCTATATATCTGCCTTTCAAATAAATCTTTTAAAAAGTTTTTGCATACTTAGAGTAGTCATTGATGAAGATCACAATTCCATCTCTCAGTGGTACCTTTTTTCTCCATCCAGTGTTATTTATAGAAGCCTTGGTCGTCAACTGCATTATTATCTCCTTTAGTCACAAATTTGATATGCCCATATTGCTTTTCATTAATCTCAGACTCAGGGAAATATAGAAATCTTTTTTTTCTCTTCAAACATGATTTCTCCTACTAGTGTGGGTTGTTTGACTGTTTGCTATAAAGGGAGCATCTGTTGGAAATGCAGATTCCACTCTGCTACTGCCTTTTTCTCTTCTGCTGCATTGCCCAGAAAGTCTGGAGACTGACTGTCGGGACCAGTGAGCAAGCCATGGGCAGGAGAGTGGTGTGACATGACCAGCAGCGGAATGCCTGGCGGGGGCCATCTTTAGTATATTAGCCTGTGACAAGATTGTAACTACAAATGCGAAATGGGGGCATGAAATCTTAGGCAGTAGTAGGCTGTGAGGTGATCTGGTTTTGTTTTGTTTTGTTTTGTTTTTGAGAAAGAGAAAACTTAAATTTCCTGTGTAGCTCCCCAAATACCTGTCAGCGACTGAGGCTGGAACTGGTCTGAAGCCAGGAACTGGGATTCAGTCTAGCTTTCCCATGCAGGTGGCAGGAACTCAACTGTTTGGGCCATCACCACTGCCTCCTAGGGTCTGTGTTAACACGAAGCTAGGGTCAGGAGCCTGGGAATTGAACCTAGACATTCTGGTGAGGAATATGGGCATTTTAACCACTAGGGTAGACGCCTGACTTGCTTTTATTCAAATGACAAAAAATATGCTTTAAATTAAGTTCTTATGAATGTCATTTATTCAGACACTTCTGTATTCCCATTACTCTTAATTAGTTCATCATTTTTTACTTGAATTGCTACTGTAGACTTCTGTGGTCTCTAAACTCCCAATACCAAGAAGTTCTCTCAACTTTTTATTTGAAAAACACAGATCTCCCATCCACTGGTACAACCCCTTTCCCCTAATGCCTGCAAATGCAGGGGCTGGACCAGGCCCAAATGAGTGCTAGGAACTTGATCTACATCTTTCAAGGAGTGGCAGAAGCTTATTTGTTTGAGCCATCACCACTGACTCCACACATCCGCATTGGTGGAAAGCTGCAGCTGGGTATTGAACCTAGGCACACGATAGGGGTTGGGGGTGCATCAAGCTTTGATTTAACCACTGGTCAAACACTCCCACCCACAGGCTTTATTAAATACAGATTTATAGTGACGTAAAGGTAACCTTTAAAGCCTTTGCCTTTGGCTCAAAGGCAAACTTGTTAAGGGTGTGGTCCTAAACTCCTTCACTGCAGTCAGTTGTTAACACCTGGGTCTTGTCATGCCAAAGTTTTTTTCAGAATGCCTTTTAATGACCACAGCTGTTGCACCTGCTGTTTCCTTTACTGGAAACAGCCTTTGAAGAAAACAAAATTACTAATTTGAGAGGTAGAGAGTGGCTATTGGCTGGTTAACTCCTGAGATTTCCATGAGAGCCATGGTTCGCAGCGCAGTTCTCCCATATGGGTGGCATGAAATCAATCACTGGAGCCATCGTCACTGCTTCCCAGAGTCTGCACTGGCGGAAAACTGGGGACAGAGTGAAAAGAAATATGGAACTCAGCCCTCTGGTATGGATGCAGGTGTTGTAACAACTAGGGTAAACATCTCCTCCTCCTCCCTTTTTTTTTTTTTTTTTTAAGAAAGGATTTTATTTATTTATTTGAAAGTCAGAATTACACACACACAGAGAAGGAGAGAGCTGTGCCAATTGGAAGCCAGGAGCTTTTTCCGGGTCTTCCCAGGTGGTTCCAGGGGCCCAAGGATTTGGGCCATCTTCTGCTGCTTTATCAGGCCATAGCAGAGAGCTGGATCGGAAGTGGAGCAGCCAGGCCTCCGATGAGCACCCATAGGGGATGCTGGCACTGCAGGCGGCGGCTTTACCCGCTACAACACAGAGCTGGCCCCCTCCTCCTCCTCCTTTTTAAAGATTTATTTATTTGAAAGGCAGAGTTAGAGAACATTTCCATACACTGGTTCACTGTAACTGTGGGAATGTGCAGCCTGGTCCTTGACTTCTTTAGATATAGAAATAAGAGTCTGGGCTGGTGCCGCGGCTCAATAGGCTAATCCTCCGCTTAGTGGCGCCAGCACACCGGGTTCTAGTCCCGGTCGGGGCGCCAGATTCTGTCCCGGTTGCCCCTCTTCCAGGCCAGCTCTCTGCTGTGGCCCAGGAGTGCAGTGGAGGATGGCCCAAGTGCTTGGGCCCTGCACCCACATGGGAGACCAGGAGAAGCACCTGGCTTCTGCATTCTGATCAGCGCGGTGCGCCGGCCGCAGCGCACCAGCCGCGGCGGCCATTGGAAGGTGAACCAACGGCAAAGGAAGACCTTTCTCTCTGTCTCTCTCTCTCACTGTCCACTCTGCCTGTAAAAAAAAAAAAAAAAAGAAAAAAGAAAAAGAAATAAGAGTCTGGGTTGGAGTGAGAGTATTGTATTAGGCAAATGAGAGAGCGAAGGAAAGCACTAGAAAGCAACAGCAGAGCTCTCTGGTTGTAAGACACGGAGAGGGGACCCCAGAGCTGGATGTTCAGTGGGAAAGTGGGTTCCTCCATCTTTTTTTTTTTTTTTTTTTTACAGGCAGAGTGGACAGTGAGAGAGAGAGACAGAGAGAAAGGTCTTCCTTTTGCTGTTGGTTCACCCTCCAGTGGCTGCTACGGCCGGCGTGTTGCGGCTGGCGCACCACGCTGATCCGATGGCAGGAGCCAGGTGCTTCTCCTGGTCTCCCATGGGGTGCAGGGCCCAAGCACTTGGGCCATCCTCCACTGCACTCCCTGGCCACAGCAGAGAGCTGGCCTGGAAGAGGAGCAACCGGGACAGAATCCGGCGCCCCGACCGGGACTAGAACCCGGTGTGCCGGCGCTGCAAGGTGGAGGATTAGCCTATTGAGCCACGGTGCCGGCCCCTCCATCTTTAATAGGTACTCTAACTCCCTTTCATCTACATCACTTGCCACCTGGTGTGGCAGCCCAGACATAGGGTGTAGGGCCATTGTTGATTGAGCTGCGGTCCATCCAGGAGCCTGGAGGGAGTTGAGGATGGAGGGGTCTAGCTGTTCACGAACACTGTCCAGCATGGAAAGGGGCATGATTGGCCATGTCCTGGCAGGCATGCTCAGTGGGAGGTGCAGGAAATGAGGGAGAAGGAGTGGGAAGTTGATCATCTTTCCGGAGCACGCCTATCCCTGCTTGTATCCCCTTTTCCCTAAAACCCCCAGGTAGTCTCAATAGCCAGGGCTGGGCTGGGCTGAGCCAGGCCGAAATTAGGAGCATCTTCCAGGTCTCCCACATGGGTGCAGTGCTTAAGCACTTGGTCCATCTTCCTCTGCTTTCCCAGGTGCATCAGCAGGAAGCTGGATTGGAAGTGGACCAGCCCAACTGGTGCCCTTATACGATACTGGTGTTGCAGGCAGCAGCTTAACCTGCCATGCAACGGTGCTGGCTCCTGTCTTTGGAAATTTTACCTGAAGACTTCATTTTTTAAAAAATTACTTATTTGAGAGGCAGAGTGAGCGAGCGAGCGAGTGAGAGCGCCCATCTGCTGGTTCACTCCTCAGATGCCCCCAGTGGCTAGTAATGTTTAGAGACAAAACTGGGAAAAGGAACTTGATCTAGGTCCCCATGAGTAGGAAAGGAAGCCAGTTACTTGATCCATGAGTGCTGCATCCTCCAGTCTGAAGTAGCAGGAAGCTGGAGTCAGGAGCCTGAGCGGGGTGTCAGACGCAGGTACTCTGATGGGAACTGTGCATATTAACTTCTAGGCTAAACACCCATAAACACCACTAAGGTTTTTTTTTTTTTTTTTTTTTTTTTTTGGACAGGCAGAGTGGACAGTGAGAGAGAGAGACAGAGAGAAAGGTCTTCCTTTGCCGTTGGTTCACCCTCCAATGGCCGCCGCGGCCGGCGCGCTGCGGCCGGCGCACCGCGCTGATCCGATGGCAGGAGCCAGGAGCCAGGTGCTTTTCCTGGTCTCCCATGGGGTGCAGGGCCCAAGCACCTGGGCCATCCTCCACTGCACTCCCTGGCCACAGCAGAGGGCTGGCCTGGAAGGGGGGCAACCGGGACAGAATCCGGCGCCCCGACCGGGACTAGAACCCGGGGTGCCGGCGCCGCTAGGCGGAGGATTAGCCTAGTGAGCCGCAGCGCCGGCCCACCACTAAGTTTTTATTTAGCCTTTTTTGTTTATTAAGTAGGTGTGATTTGTAGTCCCTATAATATAACCACTTATTATTGGCTTTAGATTTTATTTTAGAACAGTCCTGGAATCATAGACAGTTGCAAATTGGGGTCAAAGATCTTTTGTTTTACCCAGAATATTTTGAGAGTAAGCTGCTGTCGCTCCCCCTCTTCGTGGAGGAACGACACAGGACCCTGCGCTGTTCTTTCGTCTGCTCGGCCCTCCCCGGGTTTGCTGCTGGTTCTTCCCGGGTTGGCTACTGTCCCTTCCACCTCCGTGGAAGGGCGGTTCCCCCTGCCACATTCCCCACTTCCGCAGGGGAGCGGCACACCGCCGGCCGGCTTTCTCGGGGAGCTGCACGGGTGTTCCTTCAACTAGATGTTCCCCTTAGATGTTCCCGGTGCATGCCGTCTCTCTCCTCCTTTATAGTCCTCCTCCGCCAATCCCAACTCGGCTGCCCACACGCCGAGTACGCTGCTCTCCTCCAATCAGTAGCAAGTCCTACAGTTTATTGGTTGAACTGGAGGCAGCTGTGCGGAAGCTGTTTACTTCTCTCCCAGCGCCATATTGTGGGAGAGCAGATGCATAGAATAAGTCTTAATTCCAGTAACTCAGTCCAGTCCGGGCTGCTCCCCACAGCTGCCAACGTGATGGCCCATCACTTCTCAATACTTTTTAATTTGTTCTTCTTCAGTAAGAAACATAACCACAATACAGGTACCAAAATGAAGATACTAACATTAATGTATTATTGCCTCCTAGTCCTCAAACTCCATTCAGACTTCACCAATTCTCTCATTAAAACCTTGTAGAGAGGCTACACTATGGTGTAGTGGGTAAAGCTGCTGCCTGCAGTGCTGGCATTCCATATGGGTGCCAGTTCAAATCCTGGCTGCTCCGCTTTCAATCCAGCTTTCTGCTATGGCCTGGCAAAGCAGTAGAGGATGGCCCAAGTCTTTGGGTCCTTGCACCAACGTGGGAGACCTGGAAGGAACTCCAGGCTCCTGGCTTCAGATCAGCTCAGCTCCAGCTGTTGAGGCCATTTGGGGAGTTAACTGGTGGATGAAAATCTTTCTCTCTCTCTCTCTCTCTCTCTTTTTTTTTTTTTTTTTTTTTAAGAATTATTTATTTGGAAGTCAGAGTTACACAGAGAGGAGAGACAGAGAGAGGTCTTCCATCTGTTGGTTCACTGTTCAACTGGCTGCAACAGCTGGAGCCATGCTGATCCGAAGCCAGGAGTCAGTAGCCTCCCCCTGCCGCCGATCTCCTACACGCGTGCAGGGGCCCAAGGACCCGGGCCATCTTCCACTGCCTTCCCAGGCCACAGCAGAGATTTAGATCAGAAGTGGAGCAGCCGGGCCTCAAACTGGCGCCCATATGGGATGCCGACGCCTCAGGTCAGGGTGTTAACCCACTGTACCACCGTGCCACAGCGCTGTCCCTCCCCCCACTCTCTCTACCTCCACCTCTCTCTGTAACTTTGTCTTACAAATAAATAAAATAAATCTTAAAGAATAAAACAAAATAGGGTAGCATCAGATAAAGACTTAAGGTAACTTTAAAAAACAAACCTTGTAGGTAACTTTAAAAAACAAACCTTGTAGAACAAAAAAAATTAAAGTAATATTTGGCATTTAACTGATTTTCTTTATTCTTCCTTCTGGGACAATTCCTCAATATCCTTGACTTTCTTTTTTTAAAAGGTTTATTTATTTATTTGAAAGGCAGAGTTACAGAGAGGCAGAGGCAGAGAGAGAGAGAGTCTTCCAGCTCCTGGGTCACTCCCCAGATGGCGGTAGCGGCTGGAGCTGTGCTGATCCAAAGCTAGGAGCCAGGAGCCTCTTCCGGGTCTCCCATGTAGGTGTAGAGGGCCGTCTTCCACTGCTTTCCTAGGCCATAGCAGAGAGCTGGGCCAGAAGTGGAGCAGCCAGGACTTGAAGCAGCGCCCATATGGGATGTTGGCACTGCAGGTAGCAGCTTTACCTGCTACACTGCAGCATTGGCCCCTCCTTGACTTTCATGACACGAATGCTTCTGAAAAATACTATCCAGTTATTTTCTAGTATATCCCTTATTTTCAGTTCATGTGATATCTTCTCAGATTGAGAGGATTCATCTATAACAGAACTGTTAGAGAAGAGATACATATTCTTCTCACATCTGGTGGAGAGGGAACATCATGTCATTTTTCCCCATTATTGGTAATACTTAAATCATTTGTTAAGATGGTATCTGCCAAGCTTCTCCACTGTGAAGTTACTCCTTTTCCCTTTGTAGTTGAGAAGTATTTTGTGGGAATGTATCTTGAGATCAGTTAAATGTCTCTTTCTTTACTAGACTTTCAATTTGTTCATTTATTTATACCGAAGTAGACTATTCAATGGGTTGTAATACATTAAAGTCATTATTTTAAAAAATATTTTGTTATTTATTTGAAAGGTGGAGAAAGAGGAAGAGAGAGATCTTCTACCCTCTTGTTTACTCCTCACATACCTGCAACATTCATTATCATATATATCTATATTTATTTGGTCAGTTCCCCTGTGTGTAACCCTTCGCTCTTTTCTGGTGCTACCTACTCACTGTCTCCTCCCCCCACTCAAACAATGACCCTCTTTAATATCGTTAGGATGGATTTTTCAGGAAGGGTTTATTTAAAAGTCTTTGCTTACAGTAATATCCAACATTGTCATGTCATATCCTGGAATAAATTTTTACCTTTATTTTATTTTTTAAAGAGAGAAATAGAGGGGCCACTGGTGTGGTGCAGTAGGCTAAGCCTATGCCTGTGGTGCTGGCATCTCATATGGGCCCCGGTTTGTGTCCTAGCTGCTCCATTGCTGATATAGCTCTCTGCTATGGCCTGGGAAAGCAGTACCGGGTGGCCCAAGTGCTTGGACTCCTGTACCCACGTGGGAGACCTGGAAGAAACTCCTGGCTCCTGGCTTCAAATCTCCTGAGCTCTAGACATTGTGACCATTTGGGAAGTGAACCAGCAGATAGAAGACCTTTCTCTCTGTCTCTCCCTCTCTCTGTAACTCTACCTCTCAAATAAATAAAATTTAAAAAATAAAAAATGAGAAATAGATATATTCCCTCTGCTGGTTCTCTCCCCAAATGGCCGCAATAGCCAGGGCTGGGCTTGACCTAAGCCAAGAACAAGGAGCTTCATCTGGTTCTCCCATGTGAGTGCAGGGGCCCAAATACTTAGGCCATTTTCCTGCTTTCCCAGGTGCACATCACGGACCTAGATTAGAAGTGAAGTAGCAGGCCGGCGCCACAGCTCACTAGGCTAATCCTCTGCCTTGCGGTGCTGGCACACTGGGTTCTAGTCCCGGTTGGGGCTCCGGATTCTGTCCCAGTTGCCCCTCTTCCAGGCTAGCTCTCTGCTGTGGCCAGGGAGTGCAGTAGAGGATGGCCCAAGTGCTTGGGCCCTGCAACCCATGGGAGACCAGGATAACTACCTGGCTCCTGCCATTGGATCAGCGTGGTGCACCGACTGCAGCGCGCTGGCCGCAGCAGCCATTGGAGGGTGAACCAACAGCAAAGGAAGACCTTTCTCTCTCTCTCTCTCACTGTCCACTCTGCCTGTCAAAAAAAAAAAAAAAAAAAAAAGAAGAAGAAGAAGTGGAGTAGCCAAGACTTTTAACAGATGATCAGATGCATTGCTGGTGTTGTAGGCAGCAGCTTACCCCATAGCATCACAATGCTGGCCTCAATTTTATCTTTATTTTAAAGGATTCCATTGGGGGCTAGCACTGTGATGTAGTTGGCTAAGCATCCCCCGTGGTGCCAGTATCCCGTATGGGTGCCAGCTAGTGTCTCAGCTGCTCCTCTTCCAATCCAGCTCCCTGCTTCTGGCCTGGGAAAGCAGTGGAAGATGGCTCCAGTGCTTGAGCCTTTGCATCTGTGTGGGAGACCTGGAAGAAGCTCCTGGTTCCTGGCTCCTGGCTTTGGATCAGCTCAGTTCTGGCCATTGTGGCCATTTGGGGAGTTAATCAGAAGATGGAATACATTTGTCTCTGTCTCTTCCTCTTCCTGTCTGTAACTCCACATCTCAGATCAATCAATAAAATCTTACAAAAAAAAGGGAGGGGGCCAGCGCTGTGGTGTAGTGGGTAAAGCCACCACCTACAGCACCGGCATCCCATACGGGCGCCTGTTCAAGTCTTGGCTGCTCCACTTCCAATTCAGCTTTTTACTATGTCCTGGGAAAGCAGTAGAAGATGGCCCAAGTCCTTGGGCCCCTGAACCCATGTGGGAGACCTGGAAGAAGCTCCTGGCTTTGGATCTGCACAGCTCTGGCCGTTCCAGCCCTTTGGGGAGTGCACCAGTGGATGGAAGATCTCTGTCTCTCCCTCTCTGTAACTCTGCCTTTCACATAAATAAATAAATCTTAAAAAAAAAAAAAGGACTCCATTAAGTGATCAGTATAGCAATCAAATTAGCCTATTTTAAAATGTTACTTATTTGTCTTCCATAAATAACTTTTCTAGCATTTTATTGGCTAGAATATTTATTTATGTATTTATTTTAAAATTTACTTAAAAGGCAGATTAGTGAGAGGGAGAGACAGAGAGAGAGGTCTTCAATCTGCTAGTTCACTCCCCACATGACTGCAACTGCTGAGGCGGAAGCCAGGAGCCAGGAGCTTCACTGGGGTCCCCCAGGTGGGTGCAGGGGCCCAGGCACTTGAGCCATTTTGTGCTGCTTTCACAGGTGCATTATCAGGGAGCTGGTTTGAAAGTGGAGCAGCCAGGATATGAACTGTTGCTCATTTGGATATTATGAATGATGTTGCTATGAACATTGCTTTACAAATTCTTGTGTAAACTTGGACTAGAACTGCTGATTCATGTGATAACAATGTTTAACATTTGGTGGGAACCCCCAAACTGTTTTCCAATGTAATTGTACCATTCTACAATGCTACTAGTCATGTATGAGGGTTCAGATTTCTGCACATCCTTGCCAACACTTTTTTTTTTTTTTTTTTTTTTTTTGACAGGCAGAGTGGACAGTGAGAGAGACAGAGAGAAAGGTCTTCCTTTGCCGTTGGTTCACCCTCCAATGGCCGCCGCGGCTGGCGCGCTGCGGCTGGCGCACCGCGCTGATCTGATGGCAGGAGCCAGGAGCCAGGTGCTTTTCCTGGTCTCCCATGGGGTGCAGGGCCCAAGCACTTGGGCCATCCTCCACTGCACTCCCTGGCCACAGCAGAGGGCTGGCCTGGAAGAGGGGTAACCGGGACAGAATCCGGCGCCCCGACTGGGAGTAGAACCTGGTGTGCCGGCGCCGCTAGGCGGAGGATTAGCCTAGTGAGCCACGGCGCCAGCCGCCAACACTTATTTAAAACAAATTTAGCCATTGTGCTTGATGGAATGGTATCTCATCGTGGTATTGGTTTGCATTTATCTAATGATTAATGATGTTGAATACTGTTGTGTTGTTAGCTGTTTGTATATCTTTTTTGGAAATAAATATATGTATATATTTATAAATACATATATTTGTGTATGTGAGATTTATTTATGTGTTTGAAAGCAGGGCCTCAGAGAAAGAGAGAGAAAAAGGGAGATTTTCTGTTTGCTGGTTCATTCCTCAAATGGCCACTACAGCCATGGCTTGTCTAGGCCAAAGCCAGGATCCAGGAACTCCACCCTGGTCTTCCACATGAGTGATATGGCCCCAAGTATATGGGTTGTCTTCTTCTGCCTTCCCAGGCACATATATAGAAAGCTGGATTAGAAGCAGAGTAGCCAGGTCTCAAACTAGCACTCCGGCATGGGATTCTGGCGCCACAAGGGATAGCACAACAGTTCTGGCCCCTGGAAAAGTACTTTAATGTCTAAATCCTTTGGCTTTTAATTGGGTTAGTTGTCTTTTTATTGCTGAGAAGAGTATCATATATTTCATTGTGTTTTTAAAGTAATGCTATATTCATTTGCATAACTAATTTTTCTCCCTCTTAATGGAAGGTCCTGTCCAGAATGCACTGATGTCTTCTCAAGTGTCAGTGAATCAAGGGTATAACTCGCAGCTTCCAGGATCCTACCCTCACCTGATGCCAGCAAAGACTCTGAATCCAGTCTCTGGACAGTCTAACTACGGTGGTTCTCAGGGATCTGGGCAGACTTTTAATAGACCACCTGTGGCTTCTCATCCAGTGACACCTTCACGCCATAGTGGTCCTGTTCCCCGAGTGCCACTTCCTGCTTCTCAGAACCCAGCTGCTACACCAATGCCTTCTGGAAGCTTTCTTCCTGGAGCCAACTTGTCACCACCCTTGAACTGGCAGTATAACTATCCATCCACAGGATCACAGACAAACCATTGTCCTCGTACATCGTCCCAGCTAACTGTATCGGGTAATACAAGCTTAACAACAAATCATCAGTATGCTGCTTCTGGGGATCCTTCTCTTCAAAACAGCTTCGTAAAATCAGGTAATGTTCTTAGAGCAGTGCTTAAACTGATATGTAAAGCTTTGGATTGTTGAGGTGTTTGAATTAACAGTTGTCTTGTTTAGGTTTTTTTAATATAATTTTGTTTTTGTTTTCTTTAAATGATCCATTTATTTCTTTGAAAGGCAGAGTTGACAGAGAGAGGGAGAGACAAAGAGAGAGATCTTCCATCCACTGGTTCACTCCCCAAATGGCTGCAGTGGCTGGAGCTGGGCTGGTCCAAAGGCATGAGCCAGGAGCTTTTTCAGAAATGGAATACCTAAGATTTTAATGGGTCCATATGGAATGCTGGCATCTCAGGTGGCAGCTTTGACTACTGTGACTACTAACCGTTGCTTAGGTTTTTAAATTAAAACAGTATTAATCTGGCTGGCGCCGTGGCTCAATAGACTAATCCTCCGCCTGCAGCGCCGGCACACCAGGTTCTAGTCCCGGTCGGGGCACCGGATTCTTTCCTGGTTGCCCCTCTTCCTGTCCAGCTCTCTGATGTGGCCCGGGAGTACAGTGGAGGATGGCCCAAGTGCTTGGGCCCTGCACCCTTATGGGAGATCGGGAAAAGCACCTGGCTCCTGGCTTCGGATCAGCGTGGTGCGCTGGCCGCAGCGGCCATTGTGGGGGGTGAACCAAAGGCAAAGGAAGACCTTTCTCTCTGTCTCTCTCTCTCTCACTGTCCACTCTGCCTGTCAAAAAAAAAAAAAGTATTAATCTGTATTTTAAGATTTATTTTATTTATTTTGGTAGACAGAGCAACAGAGAGAGAGACAGAGAGAGAGGTCTTCTATCTGTTGATTCACTCCCCAAATGGCCACAGTGGCTTAGGCTAGGCTGGGCTGGGCTGGGCTAGGCTGAAGCCATAAGCCATAAGCCAGGAGCTTCTTCCAGGTGTTCCACGTGGATGTGGGGTCCAAGGATTTGGGCCATGTTCTGTTGCTTTCTCAGGCTCATTAGCAGGGCGGACGTGGAGCAGCTGGGACTCAAACTGGTGTCTGTATGGGATACTAGTGCTGCACGCTGCAGTTTGACCTGCTATGCCACAATGCTGACCCCTGATTGTTTCATTTTTTAAAAAGATTTATTTATTTATTTGAAAGGAATTTAGAGAGAGAGAGAGATCCATAGATCAGGATATTCCATCTGCTTTTTTATTCTCCAAATGGCTGCAATTTCCGAGATGGAGCCAGGCTGAATCCAGGAACCAGAAACTTCACCTTCATCTCCCATGTGATTGTCAGAGGCCCAAGCACTTGAGTCATCTTCCACTGCTTTCCCAGGCCATTAGCAGGGAGCTGGATCGGATGTGGAAAAGCCAGGACTCCAGTCGGCACCTGTATGGGACACCGACGCCAAAGGCAGAGGCCTAACCTATTATGCCACAGCACTAGCCCCCTTCAGTTTTTTTTTAAAAGATTTATTTATTGGGGCCAGCATTGTGGCATAATGGGTAAAGCTGCCGCCTGTGGTGCCGGCATCTCGTATGGATGCCAGTTCGAGATCTAGCTGCTCCGCTTCCGATCCAGCTCTCTGCTATGGCCTGGGAAAGCAATAGAAGATGGCTCCAAAATCCTTAACTTTTTTCTTTTTTTACAAAAGATTTATTTATTTACTTGAAAGAGTTACACAGAGAGAGAAACAGAGGCAGATAGGGAGAGAGGGAGAGAGGTCCTCTGTCTGCTGGTTCACTTCCCAGTTGGCCGGAACATCCAGAGCTGTGCCAATCCAAAGCCAGGAGCCAGGAGCTTCTTCTGGGTTTCCCACTTGGGTACAGGAGCCCAAGGACTTGAGCCATCTTCTACTGCTTTTCCAGGCCATTGCAGAGAGCTGGATAGGAAGAGGAGCAGCCGAGACTTGAACTGGTGCTCGTAGGGGATGCTGGTACTGTAGGTGGTGGCTTTACCTGCTACACCACAGTGCCACCACCCCCACCCCCAATTTTCTTTTTTTTTTTCTTTTTATTTATTTTGTTTTTTATTTTTTTGACAGGCAGAGTGGACAGGGAGAGAGAGAGACAAAGAGAAAGGTCTTCCTTTGCCGTTGGTTCACTCTCCAGTGGCCGCTGCGGCTGGCGCACCGCGCTGATCCGAAGGCAGGAGCCATGTGCTTCGTCCTGGTCTCCCATGGGGTACAGGGCCCAAGGACTTGGCCATCCTCCACTGCACTCCCTGGCCACAGCAGAGAGCTGGCCTGGAACAGGGGCATCCGGGACAGAATCCGGCGCCCCAATAGGGACTAGAACCTGGTGTGCTAGAGCCGCAAGGTGGAGGATTAGCCTATTGAACCGCTGTGCCAGCCGGCAATTTTTTTTTTTTTTTTGACAGGCAGAGTGGACAGAGAGAGAGACAGAGAGAAAGGTCTTCCTTTGCCGTTGGTTCACCCTCCAGTGGCTGCTGTGGCTGGCACGCTGCGGCCGGCGCACCGCGCTGATCCGAAGGCAGGAGCCAGGTGCTTCTCCTGGTCTCCCATGGGGTGCAGGGCCCAAGGACTTGGGCCATCCTCCACTGCACTCCCTGGCCACAGCAGAGAGCTGGCCTGGAAGAGGGGCAACCGGGACAGAATCCGGCACCCCGACCGGGACTAGAACCTGGTGTGCCGGCACTGCAAGGCGGAGGATTAGCCTAGTGAGCCGTGGCGCTGGCCAAACATTTTTTTTAAAAAAGCATTTGTTTATTTATTTGAAAGGCAGAATTACAGAGCAGGAGAGAGAGAGAGTGGCAGAGGAAAAGAGATCTTCATCTGCTGGTCCACTCCCCAAATGGCTGCAATGGCCAGAGCTGGGCTGATCCGAAGCCAGAAGCCAGGAGCTTCTTCCAGGTCTCCCACATGAGTACATGAGCCCAGGTACTTGGGCCATCTTCTGCTGCTTTTCCAAGCACATTAGCAGGGAGTCGGATCAGAAGTGGAACAGGCCGGCGCCGCGGCTCACTAGGCTAATCCTCCGCCTAGCGGCGCCGGCACACCGGGTTCTAGTCCCGGTTGGGGCGCCGGATTCTGCCCCGGTTGCCCCTCTTCCAGGCCAGCTCTCTGCTATGGCCAGGGAGTGCAGTGGAGGATGGCTCAGGTGCTTGGGCCCTGCACCCCATGGGAGACCACGAAAAGCACCTGGTTCCTGGCTCCTGCCATTGGATCAGCGCAGTGCGCCGGCCGCAGCATGCCAGCCGCGGTGGCCATTGGAGGGTGAACCAACGGCAAAGGAAGACCTTTCTCTCTCTGTCTCTCTCTCTCACTGTCCACTCTGCCTGTCCAAAAAAAAAAAAAAAAAAAAAAAAAGTGGAACAGCCATGTCTCAATCCGGCACCTATATGGGATCTGGTGCTGCACGCAGTGGCTTTACCTGTTAGGCCGGCCCCTAAACAATCATTTTTAATTCAGCCTTTTCTTTAAATTATTTTATTTTATTTTTGACAGGCAGAGTTAGACAGTGAGAGAGAGTAATGTCCACTACGGCCAGTGCGCTGTGCCGATCCGAAGCCAGGAGCCAGGTGCTTCCTCCTGGTCTTACCTGTGGGTGCAGGGCCCAAGCACTTAGGCCATCCTCCACTGCCTTCCTGGGCCACAGCAGAGACCTGGACTGGAAGAGGAGCAACCGGGACAGAATCCAGCGCCCTGACTGGGACTAGAACCCGGGGTGCCGGCGCCGCAGGTGGAGGATTAGCCTAGTGAGCCGTGGTGCCGGCCTATTCAGCCTTTTCTAAATTGCTTTCCAGAGGACAGTATTGTTAGTATGTATCCCATGAAAAAGGTGGTTTGTTAGATTAACATGCTTCTTGTAAAAACCATAGGTTATGCTTGGGCATAGCTAATACATGTTGTACAGGCAAGGGCAAGATGGTCAATTCCCAAATGGTTGCAACAGCCAGGACTGGGCCAGGCTGAATCCCCTGGTCTCCCACATGGGTGCAGGGGCCCAAGGACCTGGGCCATCTTCTTCTATTTTCCCAGGAGCATTAACAGGGAGCTGGATCAGAAGTGGAGAAGCTGGTACTCAAACTGTTCCCAGTATGGGATGCCAGCATCACTGATGGCTTCTTAACCCCTATCCTATGACACCAGCCCCTAAATTTTGTGCGTTTTAAAACAATTTATGAATTTCATTTTAAAAAATGAAATTTTTATTCACTTGAAAGAGAGAAAGATTTCCCATCTATTAGTTCATTCTCCAAATGCCTGGGACAGGTGGCTCACGGTGAGCTGTCACTCACTCTTCCCATGGTGTGCATTAGTTGGAAACCGGGGCAGAGGTGAGACTCAACCCCAGGCATTTTAATATGGGATTTGAGTGTTCTAATCAGTGTCTTACATACTGTGCCAAACACCTATCCCTGAATTTTTTTTTCCTGAATTAGCCATTTTTTTTTTTTTATTAAACTTAGTTTATTTTGAAAGAGTTACAGAGAGAGAGAGAAAGCTCTTCCATCTGCTGGTTCACTCCCCAAATGGTCACAATAGCTGGAATTGAGCCGATCTGAAGCCAGGAGCCAGAGCTGCTTCTGGGTCTGCCAAGCAAGTGCAGGGGCCCAAGTGCTTGGACCATCTTTCACTGCTTTCCCAGCTAGAACTTGAGCTGACACCCGGATGTGATGCTGGCACTGCAGGCTAGGGCTTTAACCCACTGAGCCACAGCGCCAGCCCTTAGCCACCTTTTAGCATCCTTACGTTAGTTAGTTTTAGGGATCTGAGAAGGCTGATTGTGAAATGCTAGCTGTTAGTGTTGTAAATAAAAATTATTGCATTTGAAAAATAATCATAAAAAAATATATTTTAGATTTAGAAATATTATTTTAAAAACTGAGAAGTTTCTGTAAGCTAATTTCTATTTTGTTAAACATTAGGTTGTTAGATCTTTGTGGTAAATGTCATACATTCCTGTTCATGCTGAGTTGTTCATGTACTTTGCCCCCTTGATCTTTCTGCTTTCTATATTGCCATAGATCTGTGTAGGTGCTTCTTCAATAAAGGAGTTACCTACCAGTGATCTTTGTCTTAACCTCTGTCAACAAGGTGCTGATTAACGTTGCCAGGAGCTGGAAGATTCAGGAATAATTTTTCTATTTGCCTCTGGAGAATTTAGCAATGTAGAAAATATTTTGATGACTTTTAGTCCTTTAGTTTTATAAAATTACAGGGTTAATTGTTTAATTATTATGAATAACCAAAAGTTTGCAACATACAGCCAGAAACTTGAGGATTTAAATATTTGTTTTCCATTATGTAGTTAAATGAACTGGTATTAATTCTGCACTGTCCAAAAAGCTAAAGGATTAAAAATAACATTATTTGAGTTGAATTTGCATTGCAGAATAATTACTCAAGACTCTGACTCAAGTTCTGGAAATAGTCTAAAAATAGTCTCACCAAACTTCTATATGAAGCAATTCACACAGATGGAATGCCGAGAAAGCTTTATCTTCAAGTGGTTGTGACTTTCACATGCCTTTCCATCTGCTAAGATATTAGCCGAGGAATCTGTAAATAGGAGCTGTCTCTGTCCCTCAAATAAATAGCTAAGTTAACAAAGAGAGAGAAAGAAAAGGGTTGGCTTGAGGCCTGCATCCCGTATCATAGCCCCTGGCTTCTTCACTTAATCTCTTCCCTCCCTGTCTGTTGCAGACCTTTAGGATGGAAAATCTGTCTCTGTCACTGTTTTTTTGCCTTGCAGATAAGTATTTTTAAAATGAAAAAAATAATAATTATAACTAACTTTTAATACCTACTTCATTTACAATTCACATGTCAAAAAAAAGTTTTGGCACTTGATTGAGTTCCAGCTCCTGGTTTAGCCTGACCCAGTCCCTGCCATTGTAGTAGGCCTTTGGAGAGTGCATAGGAACTCTGTCTTCTCTGTCTCCCAAATAAGTAGTATTTTTAAAGTCTTAGAATGAAAAAAATGAAGTATGTGCTTAATTACTGTGTTTTATCTACTTGATAGACTTTGTTTCTTCCCTTTGGCAGTGAGAATATAAAAATACTAATGGTTAACTTGAAAGAAAAATTGGTGAATGTACGTTTATAAACTTTGATAACATGTATAAAAATTACCCTGGAAATAACTATTTGTTCTTATACTAGTTAAAACTTATGGTCGGCCGGCGCCGTGGCTCAATAGGCTAATCCTCCACCTTGCGGCGCCGGCACACCGGGTTCTAGTCCCGGTTGGGGCGCCGGATTCTGTCCCGGTTGCCCCTCTTCCAGGCCAGCTCTCTGCTATGGCCAGGGAGTGCAGTGGAGGATGGCCCAGGTGCTTGGGCCCTGCACCCCATGGGAGACCAGGAAAAGCACCTGGCTCCTGCCATCGGATCAGCGCGATGCGCCGGCCGCAGTGGTCATTGGAGGGTGAACCAAAGGCAAAGGAAGACCTTTCTCTCTGTCTCTCTCTCTCTCACTGTCCACTCTGCCTGTCAAAAAAAAAAAGAATAACTATAATACTTATATTTTTAGAGAACTCTGGGGATTTGGTGCTGTGGTGTAGTAGGCTAATCCTTTGTGCAGTGCGGCATCACATATGGATGCTATTTCGTGTCCTGGCTGCTCCTTTTCCCATCCAGCTCCCTGCTAATGACCTGAGAAAGCAGTAGAAGTGTTTGGGCCCTCGCACCCTTGTGGTAGACCTGGAAGAACTCCAGGCTCTTGGCTTCGGATCTGCCCAGCTCTGGCTGTTGGAGCCATTTCGGGAGTGAAGTAGCAGATGGAAGACCTTTCTCTCTCTCTCCTCCCTGTCTGTAACTTCACCTCTCAAATAAATATACATAAATAAATCAATCTCAAAAAAAAAAAAAAAACAAAAAACAACTGTGAACTTAGGTTGGTATTCATTGAACAGACTATGTTAGTAAACAAAGTTAGGAAAATACTATGAAATTAATAAAATAAAGCTAACATTTATGTTAATTTCTACTGGAACATTTCACTTGACATACTGAACCTCTATAATCAGTTAATGAAAAATTGGTAGATAGAATTGTATCTAGAAGTGATTTGATGCCAATTTTTGTTTATACTGCTTTAATTGGCAGGTGAGAAGTATGGTTAGAGAGAGTTGGAAATGTATAAAGAATGTCTATAGGGGGCCTGGCGCTGTGGTTCACTTGGTGAACCCTGCGGTGCCGGCATCCCATATGGGTGTCGGGTTCTAGTTCCGGTTGCTCCTCTTCCAGTCCAGCTCTCTGCTGTGGCCTGGGAAGGCAGTGGAGGATGGCCCAAGTGCTTGGGCCCCTGCACCCCATGGGAGACCAGGAAAAAGCACCTGGCTCCTGGCTTTGGATGGGCATAGCTACAGCCGTAGCAGCCATTTGGGGGGTGAACCAATGGAAGGAAGACCTTTCTGTCTCTCTCTCACTGTCTAACTCTATCTGTCAAATAAAAAACAAATGCATATAGGGGTGGTGCTGTGGCATAGCGGTTAAACCTTTGCCCACAGTGCTGTCATCTCATGAGTGCTGGTTTGAGTCCCAACTGATCCACTTCTGATCCAGCTCTCTGCTGTGGCCTGGGAAAGCAGTAGAAGATGGCCTAAGTGCTTGGGCCCTTGGACCTGCATGAGAGACCCAGAGGAAGCTCCTGGCTCCTGGCTTTGAATCAGCTCACCTCTGGAAGTTGCAGCCATTTAGGTAGTGAACCAGTGGATGGAAGACTTCTGTCTCTGCCTCTGCCTCTCTAAACTCTGCCTTTCAAATAAATAAATCAGTCATTAAAAAAAATGAATACATACAATTAATATATACAGATTAAAATAATACAGATTAAAAAATTACAAATTTAGACAACATTCTGGTATTTGCTGATGTCTGTAATTAAAATATGTATTTGTCAAAGGCTGTGTTGTATTCCCAAGTGACATGTGAAAAATCAATGTTTTAATAGGTTATGCAGCGCCCTTACCAAATCCACCTCTGCCTACCACTTTTCAACCAGGAGCTCCTTATGTGCCCCCTCCTCCAACTGGAGGCCCTCCTCCAGTACGGGTACCCCAGAAATCATCACAGGGAGCTGTACCGCAGCCTTCGTTTAATTCAGCTGTCAACCAAGAAGGTAAGCAATCAAAACCAAGGTCAAGTGCTGAAGTTTTGACTTGAGGAAGAAAGATGAATATTATATGCATTCTGTGCTATTAGAATAATATTTTTCCAGAAAATCTAGTTTTGGTTAGAATGGGCTTCAGGAATTTAGAATTTAAAGAAATTCCTCTGGAATTTCATTATACCGTGGTAGGCTATGGACTAGCATCTGGAAACTACTGTTCTTGGCTTTTTTGGTTATGGTTTTTGTTGTCCTGCAGATTCATTTATTTTAATAATTTGAATTAAATAAATAAACTTAATTATTTGAGTTGAATCTCCCACCCACTCATTCACCCTCCAAATGCCTTTGGGCAGACCAGGCTAAAAGCCAGGAGCCTGGAGCTCAGTCTGGGTCTCCCACATGGGTGGCAGGGATCCACCTAGTGGAGCATCACTTCCTGCTTCCCAGTAAGCTGGAGTCAGGAGTGGAGACAAGACTTCAGCCCAGGTTCTCTGATACAGGCTGTGGGTGTCCCAAGTAGCAGCTTAACTATACCAAATGCCTGCCTACGTTTATGTATTTATTTTTGAATCATTGTCTTTTGGTAGTGGTACAAGAAAACAATTCCTGCTTCTGGACAAGATGTTAGAACTATTCTATTAAAATATTGACTTCCGCAAGGTAGGGTTGTAGCATAGCTGGATAAGCTGCCACCTGCAATACCTTCATCCCATATGGGCACCGGTTCCAGACCCAGCTGCTCTACTTCTGATCCAGCTCCCTGCTAATACGTCTGGGAAAGCAGTGGTAGATGGCCCAACTACTTGGGCCCCTGCACCCATATGGGAGAACCAGAAGAAGCTCCTGGCTCCTGACTTAGTCCTGGTCCAGCCATGGCCATTGTAGTTATTTGGGGAATAAACCAGTGAATGGAAGATCTCTGTTTCTCCCCCAACTTCTTTGTCTGTGATACAGGCTTTCCAATAAAAAAAAATTAATCTTTTAAAAAAATAATTGACTTTCTCATTGAAGTATTTTGATTGGCATTGTTACTGTAAATATTAACAAATATGAGATGAAATAAAATATACAAGCATTTTGGAGTTTTATATAGAAATGCTTTAAGGTATAACTTTGAAATGTAAATATTTATTCAAATAAGATTTTTTTAAAGGAAGTTTTATTTTGGCAGTTGTTAACAGTGTAAACAGTTGTGGCTGGCGCCACGGCTCAATAGGCTAATCTTCCACCTAGCGGCATCGGCACACTGGGTTCCAGTCCCGGTCGGGGCGCCAGATTCTGTCCCGGTTGCCCCCCTTCCAGGCCAGCTCTCTGCTGTGGCCCAGGAGTACAGTGGAGGATGGCCCAAGTGCTTGGGCCCTGCACCCGCATGGGAGACCAGGAGAAGCATGATGCACCCGGCTGCAGCAGACATTGGGGGGTGAACCAACAGCAAAAGGAAGACATTTCTCTCTGTCTCTCTCTCTCACTGTCCACTCTGCCTGTTTAAAAAAAAAAAAAAATTGTAACAAGATGTAGAAATAGGAAAACAGAGAAGAAGAAGAAGAAGGGAAAATAAAATACCCATACTCTCCTCCTAAATATTGTAGTTTTTGTTTTTCTTAGCCTTTTTAAAATATTATAGATAGTGAAAACAATAGTGTTGACACTAGTTGAAGTAGCAATCAATTTCAGAAGGCATCATCTTACTGAATACCACATCATAGCTTTGAAGGTCAAGCTACAGTAGATATTTAAAATTTTGTCTCACTAAAAAGAATTCCCAGTACACCCAATTTTTTTGTTTGTACTAAAAGTTTCAACTGTGGTTTTCTTTGTTAGTTCATGCCTGAAATCATGTTAGTTTTGAGAATTGGAAATAAGTTACTTACTGTATTGAAACCACAAAACTTAAGACTCAAAGTTACTATGGTTGTCTTGAAGTGCTAGAAGTTGTTGTTGGCCGGCGCCGCGGCTCAATAGGCTAATCCTCCACCTAGCGGTGCCGGCACACCGGGTTCTAGTCCCGGTCGGGGTGCCGGATTCTGTCCCGGTTGCCCCTCTTCCAGGCCAGCTCTCTGCTGTGGCCCAGGAGTGCAGTGGAGGCTGGCCCAATTGCTTGGGCTCTGCATCCCATGGGAGACCAGGAAAAGCACCTGGCTCCTGCCATCGGATCAGTGCAGTGCACTGGCTGCAGCGCACCAGCCGTGGCGGCCACTGGAGGGTGAACCAGTGGCAAAAGGAAGACCTGTCTCTCTGTCTCTCTCTCTCTCACTACCCACTCTGCCTGTCAAAAAAAAAAAAGTTGTTGGTATTGAGTTTAGTTTTCTCTTGTCCCCCATTAGACCTCACAAAATGCAGAGCTACCTGAAAATAAAATTTTAGCTCTTCATAAGGAGATATCTTTGGCATACCTTTCATTCTATAGACTTTTGTTTTTAAAGATTCATTTATTTCAAAGGCAGAGTTACAGTTAGGCAGAGCAGAGAGAGAGAGATCTTCTATCTACTGGTTCACTTCCCAAATGGCCATAACGACCAGGGCTGTGCCAGGCTGTAGTCTGGAGCCGGGAACTTCATCCACGTCTCCCATGTGGCTGGCAGGGACCCAAGCACTTGAAACATTCTCTGCTGCTTTCCCAGGCACATTAACAGGGAATTGGATCACAGTGGAGCTGCCAGGAATTGAACCGGTGTCCATATGGGATTGGGCCACTGCAGACAGCGGTTTAACCTGCAAAGCCACAGTGCTGACTGTATGTTCTGTAGACTGTAAACAGTGTTGTAATTCTGAATCAGCCCTCTGCTCAGGTTTGGCATCCAGGAATTCACCCATCTGTAGAATGAAAAGATTGGGAAAAAGATTTGCAGGTGTAGTGAGTATGTACAGTCTTTTTTTTTTTTCTTGTCATTTCTTAAACCAGGGGTGGGAACCTTTTTTCTGTCAAAGGCAATTAGGCAGGGCCAGCATTATAGTGTAGCCGGTTAATAAGCCAGTTCAAGTTCTAGGTGCTCCACTTCTGATCCAGCTCACTGCTAATGTGCCTGGGAATGATTGGAAGATGGCCCATATGCTTGAGCCCATGCACCCACGTGGGAGACCCAGATGAAGTTCCAGGCTCTTGGCTTCAGCATGACCTAGCTGCCTGCTGCAGCCTTTTGGGGAGTGAAGCAGTGGCTGGAAGATCTCTCGATCTCTCTCTCTCTCTCTCTCTCTGTCTCCCTCTCATTCTGTAACTCTCCCTTTCAAATACATCTTTTTTTTTTTTTTTTTGACAGGCAGAGTGGGTAGTGAGAGAGAGAGAGAAAGGTCTTCCTTTGCCATTGGTTCACCCTCCAGTGGCCGCCACGGCTGGTGCGCTGCGGCCAGCGCACCGCACTGATCTGTAGGCAGGAGCCAGGTGCTTCTGGTCTCCCATGGGGTACAGGGCCCAAGCACTTGGGCCATCCTCCACTGCACTCCCTGGCCATAGCAGAGAGCTGGCCTGGAAGAGGGGCAACCGGGACAGAATCCGGTGCCCTGACCGGGACTAGAACCCGGTGTGCCGGCGCTGCAGGCGGAGGATTAGCCTATTGAGCCATGGCGCCGGCCTCAAATACATCTTACACACACACACACAAAGGCCTTTTGGATATTTATAGCTTGATTCACATGCCATTCAGAATTAGCAACTTAAAAATTACCCTGCTTTAAGTTTGTTTTTTTTTTTTTTTTTTTTTTTTTTGACAGGCAGAGTGGACAGTGAGAGAGAGAGACAGAGAGAAAGGTCTTTCTTTGCCTTTGGTTCACCCTCCAATGGCCGCCGCAGCCGGCGCGCTGCGGCCGTTGCACCACGCCGATCCGGTGGCAGGAGCCAGGAGCCAGGTGCTTTTTCCTGGTCTCCCATGGGGTGCAGGGCCCAAGCACCTGGGCCATCCTCCACTACACTCCCTGGCCACAGCCTGGAAGAGGGGCAACCGGGACAGAATCCGGCACCCTGACCGGGACTAGAACCCGGTGTGCCGGCGCCGCTAGGCGGAGGATTAGCCTAGTGAGCCGCGGCGCCGGCCAGCTTTAAGTTTTATTGAATTTTGAGTTCCACCTGCTGTTGTTTTGGCAGGGTCAGGCCAAATGATTTTACAGGCCTTGTTTGTCACTGTTGGCCAGATGTCTCCCAACCCTGCCCTAAACAATAAAGTAAAGTAACTGTTTACATTGTATTAAGTGTTTAAAGGATTCTAGGGTTATTTAAAGTATACGGGGCAGGGGCAGGTGCTGTGGCTTAGCTGGTAAAAGCTGCTGCCTGCAGTGCTGGCATCCCATGTCAACGCCAGTTCAAATCCCAGCTGCTGCACTTCTGATCCAGCTCTGTGGTGTATTCTGGGATAGCAGTAGAAGATGGCCCAAGTGGCCATCTGGGGAGTGAACCAGCAGATAGAAGATCTCTTTCTCTCTCTGCCTCTGCCTCTCTGTAACTCTGCCTTTCAAATAAATAATTAAAAAAATAAAGTATACAGGAGCTTGTACATAGGTTATGCCATTTTATATGAGGGTCTGGTACCTCTGCAGGTTTTGGTATGGGGATTCTGAGACCAGCCCTCCTTGGATATTGATGGATCACTGTGTATGTTATATCACCTTCAAATTAATTTTGGGTTCCCCTCTGTTAGATATTTGAAAATGAGGTCTTTCATCCTCATTATTTTGCTTTCCTATCTTTAAGTTATTGGTTTTTGATTGATTTTGGTGTATATGAATTATACCTAAGAACTTTTCAATACACGTCTCATAATTGCCAAGATCTTTCAGATAATATATAATTTTATAAGCCTCCACAAAAGACCATCTTGCTAAGAAGCTCTCTTGCTTAGGTTTCTAGAAGTCTTGCTGTTTGTGTCTTTGTTTTCACTATTAGAGTGAAAGAAGACTGCTTCCAAAGACTTGTGTTTACTTCCTTTACTTCCTGCTAAGTTGCATCCAAGTTATGTGAGACTTTCATAAATTTAAAAACTTGACATTTGACACTTGACATTTTTGGTAGGTTGTGGTTTAAACTCTTTGCTGTGTGGGAAGTTGTCTCACAATTTCAGTATTAATTCAAATCTTATAGAAATTGTGATAATCACTTTTTTTTTATAGAAGATTTATATATTTATTTGAAAGTCAGAGTTACACAGAGAGAGGAGAGGCAGAGAGAGAGGTCTTTTGTCCGATGGTTCACTCCCCAGATGGCCGCAGTGGCCGCAGCTATGCCGATCCGAAGCCAGGAGCAGGAGCTTCCTCCGGGTCTCCCACGCGGGTGCAGGGGTCCAAGGACTTGGCCCATCTTCCACTGCTTTCCCAGGCCATAGCAGAGAACTGGATTGGAAGTAGAGCAGCTGGGACTAGAACCGGCGCCCATATGGAATGCTGGTGCTTCAGGCCAGGGTGTTAACCCACTGTGCCACAATGCTGGCCCCGTGATAATCATTCTAATTTAAATCTTGTTAATGAACTTTCTTAGGTATTACATCAGATACTAATAATGGAGCAACGATGGTCCACAGTAATTATGATGAAATCGAGGGAGGTGGCTTCTTGGGTGAGATGCTATGAAAGTTTTTAATAATTTACTTTTTTGTTATGTAAGTTGTATGTGTTCATTATAAGAATCTGCTCATTATAGAAAACCTAAGAAGAAAACTTCATAATCGTGTTATTATATAGCTATCCTTACTGTTAAAATTCTTGATCTTTGCATTTGAATCTTTTGCTAGTTTTTTCCTTCAGAATTGGGGTTATGGGCTTTATTATTATCTTTATGTTATGATTATAGAATATGCTTAGGAATTAGAAATATGTAAATGTATTAGAGTTCTTAAAATTTTAGCCTGAGTACAAAATTTATTACATGATGTGAAAATAAATCAACTGTAGCAAACTTTTTTTTATTTTTCTAGCTGTAGTCTGCATTAATTGGATTTTAATTGTTGGTAATACTTTATTACCATTGTTTGTCCTTTGTAAAATTGGCAAATGAAAATATTAAATTATTTTGGAGTTATAATTCCTGTAATTTAATAGAGCTATGTAATGATTTAAAGTATTGTGGAGTATAAAATAGAACTTAAAAGTTACCTTGTTTCTAGCAACACCACAGATTACAAATAAAAATCCCAAAATGAGCCGAAGTGTTGGATATTCATATCCCTCCTTACCACCTGGTTATCAGAACACAACGCCGCCCAATGCAACTGGAATCCCATCTTCTTCCTTGAATTACCCAAGTGGGCCGCAGGCCTTTACTCAGGTTAGCTTTTTGGGTTTTCTTTTGAACCTAATTTTCTACTTGTAAAAAAAAAAAAAACCTGTATGCTCATTAGAAAGTTTTAGGAAATTATGTTAAAATATTTTTACAATCAGAACAGTAATGCCTATTTCATAAAGCCTTTTTCGTCATGCATTTCTTCAGAATCAAGAGTTCGTCCAGGTAATCTATTCTTTGGTTATTTAGAGAGGAGTTGGCAAAGTCCCTACACACTTAAAAGGTTACTGACTTTCAAATTGTGTATCTAGGCTCCCTTAGGTGCTAATCATTTAACTGCAAGCATGAGTGGATTAAGTCTGCATCCAGAGGGTCTAAGAGTTGTCAATCTTCTTCAAGAAAGGAACATGCTTCCCCCAACACCTTTGCGGCCTCCGGTTCCGAATTTGCATGAAGACATCCAGAAACTCAACTGTAGCCCAGAGTAAGATTTCAAATAGCTCTTGTTACTGAATGTGATGTTATACGTGTTCTAGAAGTTTTCTAATTTTTTTTCCCCTGTTGGAGCTACAGGTGTAGTGAGTAAGCCATATGTGTATGTTAATTTATGAAAACCATTTTGAATGCAGAAGATAGAACTCCGTTATTAGCTTACTTGAGATTGGACACGTTCTAAGTTAAAAAATAATGTTGTTGGGGCCGGGGCTGTTTTGCAGCCTTGAGCTGCCTCCAGTGATATCAGCATCCCATTTTGGCGCCAGTTTAAGTCCCAGCTGCTCCACTTCTGATCCAACTCTGTTGGTGGGCCTGGGAAAGCAGCAGAAGATGACCCTGGTCCTTGGACCCCCTGCTACCTATTTGGGAGACCTGGTTAAGACTCCTGGCTCCTGGCTTTGGCCTGGCCCAAATTGTGGCCACTTGGGGAGTAAATCAGCGAATGGAAGATCTCTCTCCATCCCTCTCCCTCTTTCCCTTTCTCTGTTCCTCTCCTTCTCCCTCTCTACCTCTCAAACTCTGCTTTTTAAACAAAATAGATAGATCTTAGCAAAAAAAGAAATGGTGTTGCAACTCCTGAACTGGTTGTTGCTTTTAGGAGTTCTAATGCAGTTATGATATTCATGATCATTGTGGTAGCCACATTGGTTCTTCAGAATCCAAAGTGCAGATGTGGTCATTTAGCCCAGCGGCTAAGATACTCAAGTCCCATAGTGGAGTACCTTGACTGGGTTCCTGGCTCTAGCTGATGACTGAAACTTCCTACCAATGCAGAACCTGGGAGTCAGTAGTGAGGGCTCAAGTATTTGAGTTCCTTCTACACACATGAGAGATCTGGATCCAATTCCTGGCCCAGCCCTCTAGATGTTGTGGGCATCTGGGGGAGCTAACCACTGGGTGGGAGCGTGCTCTCTGTCTGTCTGCCTCTTGGTTTTTCTCTGCCTCTCAGATACATAAATAAGTTTTTAAAAATTAAAAATACAAGGATTTGGTTCTATACTTATTATTTTGTTTTCATTTTAAATTGATTTTATAACAAATTTAATAGTCCTTTCTTGCTAAAAGTTTGCATTTTTTTTTTTTTTTTTTGACAGGCAGAGTGGACAGTGAGAGCGAGTGACAGAGAGAAAGGTTTTCCTTTGCCGTTGGTTCACCCTCCAATGGCTGCCGCAGCCGGCGCACCGCACTGATCCGAAGGCAGGAGCCAGGTGCTTCTCCTGGTCTCCCATGGGGTGCAAGGCCCAAGCACTTGGGCCATCCTCCACTGCACTCCCTGGCCATAGCAGAGAGCTGGCCTGGAAGAGGGGCAACAGGGACAGAATCCGGTGCCTCAACCGGGACTAGAACCCAGTGTGCCGGCGCCACAGGCAGAGGATTAGCCTGTTGAGCCATGGCGCTGGCCGGATTTTATTATTTTTAATGTGTGTTCAAAATCTTCAGCAAAACTGAACTTTTAAATAATAAGCTTTGCATTTGCAAATTGAGTCACCAACTCTAGATCTATATAAAGAAAACAAGTCATTTCATAGTATAGACTGTCTTACAAGCCTAGAGGAGACTGAATTTCTTCATGAGCATAATATGCAAGTAAATATCTACTCACTGTTTAAAAATGTAGTGTGATGAAATTTGAGAGAGTCTGTTAAAATATTTCATTTGTAATCTGATCAAATATTAAAATGTGTGTCTTTTACATCACTTTTTTTTGTCCAAAAATAATCTTAGTAGCAACCAACATGTGTGTTTTGCTTTGATGCAGGTTGTTCCGATGCACGCTGACAAGCATCCCTCAGACGCAGGCCTTACTGAATAAAGCCAAACTTCCTCTGGGGCTGCTGCTTCACCCTTTCAAGGACCTAGTGGTAGGTTTCTGTTGTGACAGTAAACCTCTCATGGCGAATTATCGTCGTGGTGAAAATGCAGAATTTGTTTGAGCAATCTTCAGGTTTCTTTATTGGTAGTTCAGGCAAAATTTTATTACCAAACACTTTCAAAATGAGATCAAATAATTATATTGTTGAAAATCTAATAATTACCGAATAGAATAGAGATACTAAAAGATACTAGGTAAATGAACTAGGTAAATGAATACTAGGTAAATGATGCTAGGTAAATTTACTAGGTAAATGAACCATACTTTTTTTTTTTTAAGATTTATTTATTTGAAAGACAGAGTTACAGAGAGGCAAAGGCAGAGAGAGAGAAAGAAAGAAGTCTTCCATCCACTGGTTCTCTCCCCAGATTGCCAAAATAGCTGGAGCTTTAACGATCTGAAGCCAGGAGCCAGGAGCTTCTCCTGGGTCTCCCACGTGGGTACAGGGGCTCAAGGACTTGGGCCATCTTCTGCTGCTTTCCCAGACCATAGCAGAGAGCTGGATCGGAAGTGAAGTAGCTGGGCAGGCGCCGTGGCTCAATAGGCTAATCCTCCGCCTAGTGGCGCTGGCTCACCGGGTTCTAGTCCCGGTCGGAGCGCTGGATTCTGTCCCGGTTGCCCCTCTTCCAGGCCAGCTCTCTGCTGTGGCCAGGGAGTGCAGTGGAGGATGGCCCAAGTGCTTGGGCCCTGCACCCCATGGGAGACCAGGAGAAGCACCTGGCTCCTGCCATCGGATCAGCGCGGCGGCCCTTGGAGGGTGAACCAACGGCAAAAGGAAGACCTTTCTCTGTGTCTCTCTCTCTCACTATCCACTCTGCCTGTCAAAAAAAAAAAAAAAAAAAAAAAAGTGAAGTAGCCAGTCCCACCATACTGTGTGTTTTTTTGTTTTTCTTTTTTTAAGATTTATTCATTTATTTGAAAGTCAGAGTTACGCAGAGAGAGAGAGAGAGAGAGAGGTCCTCCATCCAATGGTTCACTCCCCAAATGGTCACAATGGCCTGGGCTGTGCCAATCCGAAGCCAGGAGCCAGGAGCTTCTTCTGGGTCTCCCATGTGGGTGCAGGGGCCCAAGGACTTGGGCCATCTTCTGCTGCTTTCCCGGGCCATAGCAGAGAGCTGGACAGGAAGTGGAGCAGCCAGGTCATGAACCGGCACCCATATGGGATGCTGGTGCTTCAGGCCAGGACATTAACCCACTGTGCCAAAGTGCTGGCCCCAAACTGTTTTAACAATTTGTAATTTATTTACCCTTTTCTGCCATTCTTGGAGTAAAGTTTGTTGCTTTAAGAAGTTGTTTCAGAGTTTAAAAAGAAGCTGATCTGCCTTGCCCCAAGGCTCTGGAGCCTTGACACACAGTCTCCTCCTCTTCCAAGGATCAGTGGGTGGGTGAGGTGACTTTCCCACAACAAATCTTTTTGGTGATAGGATTTTATTGCCTTTACTGATATTTTGCATAGAGACTTTGGAAATTTTAATAAGTTGGATAAACTTTAAATCAGAATATAATTGCAAAGTTTGATTGAATTTTTAAGATTTAGTTATTTGAGGGGCTGGTGTTGTGCCATAGTGGATAAGGCGGCCATCTGCAGTGCTGGCATCCTATATGGGTGCAGGTTCGAGTCCCGGCTGCTCCATTTCCAGTCCAGCTCTCTGCTATGGCCTGGGAAAGCAGTGGAAGTTGGCCTGAGTGCTTGAATCCCTGTACTCACGTGGGAGACCCGAAAGAAACTCCTGGCTCCTGACTTCAGATCAGCACAGCTCCGGCCATTGCAGCCATCTGGGGAGTGAACCAATGGATGGAAGATCTTTCTCTGCCTCTGCCTCTGCCTCTGCCTCTCTGTAACTCTGCCTTTCAAATAAGTCAATGTGCCGGCCTGCGGCACAATGAACTGGGTCTTCCTGAAACAGAGTGGGAATGCGGGGACAAGGACGCAAAGAATGGAGCCAAGACAAGTCCTGATCAAGGCTCATTTATTGAATAAATCCAGTAGTATTTAAACATGACCAGTTGTTTACAAGAAGGAGCACAAAAGATTTACATATCAAAAAGGCTCTTAAGGTTACAAAGAGTTCCCAATAATGTTCTTAATTATTGATTACAAGGGTACAATAAAACACTTAGGTGATAAATGCAGGTTTCAGGAGTGACTGATTATCTGTATCATCTCTTGTGAAAGGTTTAGGTTCTTCCTGCCTCTTCCCGAAATCTCCCTAGCCCAATTGTCTGTGCCCGGGAAGTCTCCATTCATATGTTTAAGTGTAAACAAAGGGAGTGACTACCTGTGGCTGCCCACAAGTCAATAAAATTTTTTTAAAAGATTGAGTTATTTGAAAAGTAGAGTTGGGGCTGGTGCCGTGGCTCACTAGGCTAAATTCTCTGCCTGCAGCGCCAGCATCCCATATGGGCGCCGGGTTCTACTCCCGGTTGCTCCTCTTCCAGTCCAGTTCTCTGCTGTGGCCCGGGAGTGCAGTGGAGGATGGCCCAAGTGCTTGGGCCCTGCACCCGAATGGGAGACCAGGAGGAAGACCTTTCTCTCTGTCTCTCTCTCACTGTCTAACTCTGCCTGTCAAAAAATAAATAAAAAATAATAAAATAAATGAATAAAACATAAAAAATAAATAAAAACACAAATAGTGTAAAAAAAGAAAAGAAAAGTAGAGTTACAGAGAGAGCAAGAGACATAGAGATCTTTTTTTTTTTTTTTTTAAACAGGCAGAGTAGACAGTGAGAGAGAGAAACAGAGAGAAAGGTCTTCCTTTTCTGTTGGTTCACCCTCCAATGGCCGCCGCGGCCTGCACGCTGTGGCCCGCGCACTGCGCTGATCCCATGGCAGGAGCCAGGAACCAGGTGCTTTTCCTGGTCTCCCATGGGGTGCAGGGCCCAAGCACTTGGGCCATCCTCCACTGCACTCCCTGGTCACAGCAGAGAGCTGGCCTGGAAGAGGGGCAACCGGGACAGAATCCAGCGCCCCGACAGGGACTATAACCCGGTGTGCCGGCGCCGCAAGGCGGAGGATTAGCCTAGTGAGCCGCGGCGCCGGCCTAGAGAGAGATCTTTCTTTCACCTGCTGGTTCACTCTCCAAATGACCACAGTGGCCAGGTCTGGCCCAGGCTGAAGCCAGGCGTCAGGAACTCCACCTGGGTCTCCCACGTTGGAGGTAGGTTGGGACATCTTCTGCTGTTTTCCTGGGTGCTTTAACAGGCAGCCCAGATTCAAATCAGCTGTCATATTGGGTGCTAGAGTCACACGCAGCAGCTTAACCCACCGTGCCACAATGTTGGCCCTGATTTTTAAATATCATTTAACTGGGGCCAGCACTTTAGTGCAGTGAGTTAAAGCCCCTATCTGCAGCTCTAGCATCCCATATGGGCACTGGTTCGGAGTCCCAGCTGCTGCCTGATCCAGCTCTCTGCTAATGGCGCCTGGGGAAGCAGTAGAAGATGGCCCAAGTCCTTGGGCCCCTGTACCCACATGGGAAACCCAGAGAAGCTCCTGGCTCCCGGCTTTGGATCGGCTCAGCTCCAGCCATTACGGCCATGTGGGGAGTGAACCAGCGGATGGAAGACCTCTCTCTCTGTCTCTACCTCTCTCTGTAACTCTTCCAAATAAACAAAAGAAATCTTAAAGAATAAGTAAATAAATAATAAAAAATAATCTATCAGTTCTAAGAATTAAGTATGACTCTTAATGTACTAATGGGAAACTTTGTAATACTTCACCAGATGTTTGCATTAGATGGTTATTCTTGTTTTCTTTCTGAAAACATTTTTTCGTTTATTTGAAAGGCAGAAAGAGACAGACAGAGATCTTCTGTCTGCTGGTTTACTCCCTACATGCCCACAATAGCTAGTATTGGACCAGACTGAAACCCTGTGCCTGAGCCCAAGTCATTGTCTCCCACATGGATGGTGGGGACTCAAGTAGTTGAACCATTACTTGCTGCCTTCTACAATGTATTCTGGCAAGAAGCTGGAATCAGATACATAGCCAGAAATGAATCCCAGGTGCTCTGATATGGGATGGCAGTGTGTCCCAAGCAGCAATTCTATCTTATTTTATTTATTTAATTTAATTAATTTATTTTGTTTTATTTAATTATTTTTTATTTATTTTATTTTATTTTATTTTAGAGTTACGGAGAGAGGTAGAGACAGAGAGAGGTCTTCCATTCTGCTGGTTCACTCCTCAAATGACCACAACAGCCAGAGCTGAGCTGACCCATAGTCAGGAGGCTGGAGCTCTTCTGGTTCTCCCATGCAGGTGCAGGGGCTCAAGGACTTGGGCCATCTTCTACTGCTTTCCAGGGCCATAGCAGAGAGCTGGATCAGAAGAGGAGCAGTCGGGACTCAAACCTGCGCCTATATGGGATGCTGGTGCTACAGGCTGCACCACAGTGTGGCCCCACAATTCTTTTTTTTTTTTTTTTTTTTTAAACATTTACTTATTTGAAAGGCAGAGAGACAGAGAGAGAGAAATTGACATTGATTGGGATAGATCATCTATCCTCTGCATGACCACAAGAGCCAAGGCTGGGGTTGACCAATACTTCTTTTTTTTTTTTTTTTTTACGATTTATTTATTTATTTGAAAGTTAGAATTTCAGAGAGAAAGGGACAGAGAGAGAGAAAGATTGGCCATGGCCTTGAACTCTATCCAGGTCTCCTTCATGGTGGACAGGAACTCAAGTATTTGATCCATCAACCACTGCTTCCCAAGTGCATTGGCAGGCAGCTGGATTGGAAGTGGAGCAGCCAGGACACTACCTGGTGCTCTGATATGGGATGTGGGCATCACAGTTGGTAACTTAACTTGCTGTGTGACAACATCTGCCCCATCACAGGCATCTTAACCACTGCACTCTGCACCTGCCCTAATTCTGTTTCCTTTCCTATCCATCCTAACAATACAAGTTTCCTTTTTCTGTTCCCTTTATACTTATTTTTGCTTGTGTGATATGTATTTTGAAAAAAAATTTTTAAAAAGTTTCAAGTTTATTTATTTTTAAAGTATATTTATATTCAAGGCAGAGAGAAAAGGACACAGACAACAGGTAGAGATCTTCTGTCTGCTGGTTCAGCACTGGGCCAGGCCAAAACCAGGAGCCCAGAACTCAATCCAGGTTTACCATGTAGGTGTAGGAGGCCAAATTACTGCTGTCTCCCATAGTGCATTCATAGGAAGCTGGGATCGGAAGAGTAGCTGGGTCTGACTGTGGAATGTAGATATCTTAACCACCTACCCTGTAGTGTCAGTTTTGTATTTTGGTGTTGCGGTGTAAGTGTTAAAAATGCTTTTTTTTTCCTTTTTTTTTTTAAAAAGATTTTATTTATTTGAGAGGTAGAGCTACAGACAGAGATGGGGAGAGACAGAGAGAAATGTCTTCCATCTGCTGGTTCACTCCCCACATGGCCGCAATGGCTGGAGCTGAGCTGATCTAAAACCAGGAGCCGGGAGCCTTTTCTGGGTTTCCCACATGGCTGCAGAGGCCCAAGCATGTGGGCTATCCTCCACTGCTTTCCCAGGCCATAAGCAGAAAGCTGCATTGGAAGAGGAATAGCCGGGATACAAACTGGTGCCCAAATAGGATTCTGGCACTGCGAGTGGCAGCTTTACCTGCTATGCCGTGGTGCCAGCCCCAAAAAATACTTTTTAAAAACAGGAATATTTTAATGAAAATGGTCCTGCAGAAAAACATCCGTTTAAAATCCGTATGTTTCAGATACACAGTTCCTTTGGTGTCGTGTTTTGGACACGCCTTTTACTTTAGTTTTTTTTTCCTAAAATTATGTCAGTAATCATTTAGAAGGGATGGATTAATGTTGTCCTGTCAGCATGATGATCATTTCATTGAAAAATTTGATTTGTTTTGCCAGCAATTGCCTGTGGTTACCTCCAGTACAATTGTGAGATGCCGTTCATGCCGGACGTACATCAACCCCTTCGTCAGCTTTCTTGATCACAGGAGATGGAAGTGTAATTTATGTTACCGCGTCAATGATGGTATGCTTTTCTCAAACATTCATTAATTCCTACTTCCATATTATGGATATTGGATAACACAAAGATGATGTTAAAAAAAAAAAGGAAAAACCAAAAACTAACCTTCTTATTTACCTATAACCAATCCTTTCAGAGGAAACTACTGTTAACTTTTTTCTATGGATTTGTGTGTGTAAACACAGTTATATTCTTTTACTTTTTTGACAGGCAGAGTGGACAGTGAGACAGAGAGAAAGGTCTTCCTTTTGCCGTTGGTTCACCCTCCAATGGCTGCCATGGCAGGCGCGCTGCGGCCAGCGCACCGCGCTGATCCGATGGCAGGAGCCAGGTGCTTCTCCTGGTCTCCCCTGGGGTGCAGGTCCCAAGCACTTGGGCCATCCTCCACTGCACTCCCGGCACAGTTATATTCTTTATAAGGAAAAAAAGTGATGTTAGGTTGAAACTGCATTTTTGCATTTATTATATTGGTTTATAATAAATTATATTTCATAGTATCATTTAAGACAGTAATTTAAGTAATATTTTTATTTGGAGATTGTTCTGTGCCTTTTCTCTAGAATAAAGGAAAGTCAGTCCACAGAATAGCTGCTTAGTTTATTCACTGCTGGGAAAGGGAGGTGAGCATTGCTGGAAGGCTAGCTGCGTGTAGTTCTTTCAGTGATTGAGAAGGAAATCTGCTCAGTAAGTGTTTCACAGCTTACACATGTATGTGAGGAATATGATTTAATGAACAATACTCTGATAGCATCAGAGAAGGAAAGGGGCATGTCAATATCCACATTAAAAATTAGATGACTGATAAGGAAGGAGATTTCATCAACAGTTGGGAAACAGACATTACAAATTTTTATGAACATTTATTTATTTGAAAGATAGTCATGGAGAGAGATAGAGACAGAGAGGGGTCTTTGCATCTGCTGATTCACTCCCCAAATGGCCAGAGCTGAGCTGTTCTTAAGCCAGAAGCCAGGAGCTTCTTCTGGGTCTCTTGTGTGGATGCAGAGGTTCAAGGACTTGAGCCATCCTCTGCCGCTTGCCTAGGTACATTAACAGGGAGCTGGATGGGAAGCGGAACAGCCAGGACTTGAGCCAGTGACCATATGGGATGTTGGCACTGCAGGCCAGGGCTTTAACCCACTGTGCCACAGTGCTGGCCCCTGTTGTGTTTTTTAAGGGTATAGGAGGTTGAAGCTAGGATAAGAATGTTCTTGTACTCTCATAATTGAGGATATGTGTATATAGTATTTAGTAATTCTTTGAAGTCTTGTGTGTATGTGCTTCAACATAAGAAATGGAATTGTATTAAGGTGTTTCTGTATGTAGACCAGCCCATTTCGTGAATTACAGTTTACCTTTAAGGGTGCATAGGGATTTGAGTGAGTTTCTAAATGGTAACTGGGAAACAGTTCTGGTAATAATTTAGCAAATACTCAACACTAGTTGAGCACTAGTACATTGTATATGGTGGGCAACTATCTGGTAATAATTTAGCAAATACTCCTTGAGCACTAGTACATTGTATATGGTGGGCAACTAATGTTCCATAAAGGTCTCATCAGTGTGTCACTAAGCCGTTAATGTTTCATAGCTTTCAAGAGCCAGCCAGATTCTGTACATTTAATATGTCAAATGTTAATATCCTTGCATAAATGTGAAATATAGTAATATACTTGGCATTTAAAGAGTTATTAATCATCTTTTCAAGATATTTTAGGGAATATAGCTCTAATAAGAATTAATACAGTGAGAGTATCTTAGATGTATTAACAAGATATATCCAGTACTGTTTAATATGTGAGAAATGTGAATAGAAATTCAAGGAAAAAGTAAATTTATCCCTTAATATTTAGCCTGTACTGAATTATTTGTGAACCCCTAAATTAAGAAAATGGCGAAATACAAGGTATATTATATCCTTTCATTTTTATTAATATCTGTCTATATATATATACACATATATTGTTGACTTTGTGTAGTTCCTGAAGAATTCATGTACAACCCTTTGACCAGAGTCTATGGAGAACCTCATAGAAGACCTGAAGTTCAGAATGCTACTATTGAGTTTATGGCTCCTTCAGAATACATGGTAAGCCTGCGTGTTTGCATACTGACTCATGTCACGGTCATTGGCTTAAGTTAAACAGTTTACCATCCTGTAATGGACTTTGATGCTTTGAGGTTTATAAAATTGTAGTGCTTGTTCATTAGAAAAGTAGTTCGTTAGGCTCTATGGGTATGTACGAAAAGTAAAAGAAGGTAAAATTCTGCTGCAGTTTCCTGTGTATCCATCCAGAACTTTGCAGCACCATCATGTGATCATATTTATGTTGAGTCATGACCAGTTTTCTCTGTTAGAAAACGCTGTGATGAGTCAGCCTCTGCAAGCTGATGCTCGCTCCAGGTTGGTGGTGTCAGAACAAAGTGGGTTAGAGGACACCCAGCTGGTGTCCAGTGCAGAACTGATTACTGTTCACTGGCGGAAGAAGTCCCCACACCTTTTCTGTCACGGAAGTGATTCATGTTGCATGGATAGCAGGAGGAACTGTCTGGGGTGATTTGTTTTGTTTTTTACTCAATGAAAATTGGCTGAAATGTGTTGGTTAAATAGCCAGGTAAGGCTAACTTGATTTGTCCCATTCAGAATTAAAATTTCTCCAAATTGTAAAATATAACACACATGTAGAAAAGATAATTTAAAAAAACACTTAGGTTCACCAAATAATTATAAAATCTTTTGTTAGCACTACCCGGGGTCAGAAACTGGATGTTGGCCTTGTTGTTAGAGGCTCTTCTGATCGCGTTCCTTCCCTTCCTGTCTTTGAGAAAACATTCTTCTGAATTATGGGAGTCACAGATCCGTTTTCCTTTTTAGAATATGTCTATAAAATTGCAAGTGTACTTCAAAGAGTTCATGGAAGACAGAATTAAAAGATGCATTTATTTGGTGCGAAAATTTAATCTTTTTTTTTTTTCTATTTTTTAAAAAGATTATTTATTTATTATTTATTTGAGAGATAGAGTTACAGACATTGAGAGGGAGAGACAGAGAGAAAGGTCTTCCTTCCGTTGGTTCACCCCCGATATGGCCGCTACGGCCGGAGCTATGCCGATCCGAAGCCAGGAGCCAGGTGCTTCTTCCTGGTCTCCCACGCGGGTGCAGGCGCCCAAGCACTTGGGTCATCCTCCGCTGCCTTCCCGGGCCACAGCAGAGAGCTGGACTGGAAGAGGAGCAACCGGGACTAGAACCCGGTGCCCATATGGGATTCCGGCTCTGTGGGCAGAGGATTAGCCAAGTGAGCTACGGCGCCAGCCCGGTGCGAAAATTTTTGAAATCTCTATATCAAGGGGTCTTCAGAAGGTTCATGAAAAATGTGTATTATGTGTGAGCTTTTTGAAGTACACTCTCATGGTATAGCTTTACCTATTTGCTGAAGTCTCCAATGAGCCTGTACATACTGCTGATTTCATTGTTGGCCTGTATGTTGATCCTGCAACTGATAAGTTTAAATTAATTCCTATTAAATGCATTTAACGAAATTTTTATTTTCCTTCAGTTACGGCCGCCTCAACCTCCAGTATACCTTTTTGTGTTTGATGTGTCTCACAATGCAGTTGAAACTGGATACTTGAATTCAGTTTGCCAGAGTTTATTAGACAATCTGGACTTGTAAGTGTTTTAATTCAGTTTAAATCTAAATCTGTGTTTGCAAAATGAATAAGTAGTTTTCAAAATTTACTTTAAAAATGCTACTTATGTAATTATAGTCTAAAAGATCATTTAAATCAGTTGTTAAATTTGGATACACATAGAATCCTTATTTTTGTACTTTTAATAGGAAGAATAACCTCCATGTATCTGTCTCCCAAGGTCATTGTCTTTAGCATTGTGCTGTTCTGTTTTATCTAATTCTCTTCTTTCACTCACACACTTTGTTTTTTCCATTGACTATCTTAGCACAGATCTCAGACTGCATATAGTTGGTTTTTTTTTTTTTTTTGGTAGGATTTATTTATTTGAAAGACAGAGGCAGAGGCATAGGGAGAGAAGGAGAGAGAGAGAGAGGTCTTCCATCCTCTGGTTCACTCCCCAAATAGTCACAGTAACTGGAGCTGGGCCAATCCAAAGCCAGGAGCCAGGAGTATCTTCCTGGTCTCATACATGGGTGCAGGAGGCCCAAAACTTGGGCTGTCTTCTGCTGCTTTCCCAGGCAATAGCAGAGAGCTGGATTGGGAGTGGAGCAGCCAGGACTAGAGCTGGTGTCCATATGGGATGCCAGCAATGCAGGCAGCAGCTTTATCCACTGTGCGACAGCACCAGCCCCACATGTAGTATTTTGTAAATACTTCAGGATTAACTTTGTTTGTTTGTTTATTTACTTGAAAGAATTATAGAGAGAGAGAAAAAAAATCTTGCATCTGCTGATTCATTCCCCATATGCAATGGCCAAAGCTAGGCCAGACTGAAACCAGGCACCAGGAAGTCCATCCTGATCTACCACTTAGGGAGCGTGTGTCCAAGTACTTGGTCTTCCTCTGCTGTTTTCTTGAGCTTGTTCTTGGGGAGCTTGAGCTGGTGCTCATATCAGATGCTGGCATCACAGCTGGCAGCTTAAACCACTGCATAATAATGTTGGCCCCTTCAGGGCTAATTTTTAACCCTGATTATGATATTAGTATTACACCCAGCAAAAATAGCAATAGTTCCATACTGTTGTTGATATTCTCTTCCCGTTTTGTTCCTGCTTGTCTCTAAAGCACTCTTTTTTTTTTTTTTTTAAGATTTATTTATTTATTTGAAAGTCAGAGTTACACAGAGAGGAGAGGCAGAGAGAGAAAGAGAGAGAGAGAGAGGGAGAGAGAGAGGTCTTCCTGATGGTTCACTCCCCAACTGGCCACAACGACTGGAGCTGTGCCAATCCAAGGCCAGGAGCCAGGAGCTTCTTCCAGGTCTCCCACGTGCGTGCAGGGGCCCAAAGACTTGGACCATCTTTTATTGCTTTCCCAGGCCATAGCAGAGAACTGGATCGGAAGAGGAGCAGCTGGGACTAGAACTGGCGCCCATATGGGATGCTGGAGCTTCAGGCCAGGGCGCTAACCTGCTTTGCCACAGTGCTGGCCACTAAAGCCCCTAAAGCACTTTTTACAATATGTTTGTTGGAATAAGGATCCAAAGAGTGTATACACATTGTATTCAATTAACAAGTCTTTCAAGTTTCTTTTTTTTTTTTTTTTTTTTTAATTCCTTCATTTGACAGATAGAGTTAGACAGTGAGAGAGAGAGAAAGGTCTTCCTTCCGTTGGCTCACCCCCCAAATGGCTGCCATGGCCAGAATTATGCTGATCTGAAGCCAGGAGCCAGGTGCCTCCTCCTGGTCTCCCATGCAGGTGCCGGGGCCCATGCACTTGGGCCATCCTCCACTGCCCTCCCAGGCCACAGCAGAGAGCTGGACTGGAAGAAGAGCAACTGGGACTAGAAACTGGTGCCCATATGGGATGCTGGTGCCACAGACAGAGGATTAACAGAGTGAGCCATGGTGCTGGCCTCTCAAGTTAATAAAAGGAATTATTTTGGGTGCAAGCACTTGGTATAGTAGTTAAGATGTGATTAAGATGCCTGTGTCGGAGTCTCTAGGTTCGATACCTGGCTCTGGGTCCTGACTCCAGCATTCTTGTTAGTGCAGACCCTGGGAGTCAGCAATGGTGGCTGATGTAATTGGGTTTCTGCCACCCATTTAGAACACCTGGATTGAGTTCCTGGCTCTGCGCCAGGGGGCAGGCATTTCAAGAGTGAACCAGCAGATGGAAGCTCTCTCCCTACCTCAGCCCCTCCAATAAAGCAAAAACAGGACAAACCTGTATTTTCACTCTTTTATTTTTTATATACTTTGTTTATTGACATGAGAGATAAAGAGATAGAGAATGTTCCCAATACCTGGTCCAGCCCCAAAATGCCCAGTGGAATCAGGCTGGAAGTGGGTTTCAAAACCAGGTACTCCAGAGCCGGCGCCGTGGCTCAATAGGCTAATCCTCCACCTTGCGGCGCCGGCACACCGGGTTCTAGTCCCGGTTGGGGCGCCGGATTCTGTCCCGGTTGCCCCTCTTCCAGGCCAGCTCTCTGCTATGGCCAGGGACTGCAGTGGAGGATGGCCCAGGTGCTTGGGCCCTGCACCCCATGGGAGACCAGGAAAAGCACCTGGCTCCTGGCTCCTGCCATCGGATCAGCGCGGTGCGCCGGCTGCAGCGGCGGCCATTGGAGGGTGAACCAACGGCAAAGGAAGACCTTTCTCTCTGTCTCTCTCTCTCACTGTCCACTCTGCCTGTCAAAAAAAAAAAAACAAAAAAAAACCAGGTACTCCAATGTGGGATGCAGGCATTTTAATCACCAGGCTAAACATGTTCCCCAAAACCTGTACTTTATTTTCTGTTTTTTAAAATGTTTATTTATTTATTTATTTGAAAGGAAGTGTTACATAGAGAGAGGGCAAGAGACAAAAAGAAAAAGAGATCTACTGGTTTAGTCCCCAAATGGCCACTGGGGCTGAGCCAGGCCAAAGCCAAGAGGCTGGAACTCCATCTGTGTCTGCCCCATGGGTGGCAGGGGCCCAGTATTTGGGCCATCTTCTGCTGCTTTCCAAGGCTCATTAGCAGGAAGCTGGATTGTAAGTGGAATAGCCAGGAGTTGAACTAGCACTAATGGGTTGCTATCATCACGGGTGGCAGCTAAGCCTGCTGTGCCACAGTGCTCATCCCCAAAACTGGTACTTGAAATGGTGCTTACATACTTAATGTAACTCAAGAAAGCCAGCACGGCATTTCATGTTAGTGAATAATGAAGTATAATGCTCCTATGTGGTGTAGAGGAATGTGAAAGACCAGGAAAGGAGTAACTCCCTTAATCATGGTGAAAAGAGTGTCCTTGTTACTGCCAGAATTTGTATTTTTTTTTTTTTAGGTTTATTTATTTATTTGAAAGTTCAAGTGGCATAGAGAACTAGAGATCTTCTATCTGCTGGTTTACTCTGTTAGTGGCCTCTACAGGTGGTCTGGGCCAGGCTAAAGCCAGAAGCCAGGAACTCTATTCCGGTTTCTCATATGGTGGCAGAGGCCCAAGCACTTGGGCCATCTTCAGCTGCCTTCCCACATGCATTAGCAGGAAGCTGGATCAGAAGTGGAGGAGCCAGTGCTCCAAATATGCACCAAACTGGTGCTCCAATATGGAGTAAGCAGCACCTTGGCCTGCCTCATCACCATGCTGGCCCCATGAGTTCTCTAAAACAGACATTTTTGGGGCTGGCACTATGACCTATTAGGCTTAGTGCCTGCCTGTGGCACCAGTCAAGTCCTGACTGCTCCACTTCCTATCCAGCTCCCTGCTAAGTAGCCAGGGAAAGCAGTGGAGAATGGCCCAAGTCTTTAGGTCCCTACACCCAAGTGGGAGACTGGAAGAATTTCCTGGCTCCTGGCTTCAGATTGGCCCAGCTCTTGCTGTTGTGTCCATTTGGGGAGTGAACCACCAGTTGGAAGATGTCTCCCTCTCTCTCTCACTCTCCTCTCAAATAAATAAATAAATCTTAAAATTTTTTTCATTTTTAAATACTTTAAAGAATGTAAGAAGTTTAGGGAAGCTTTTTTTAAAAATGTATCAAAGTTTATACAGCATTTTAGAGTTCTTTGTAATAATTTTTGGAAGAATTTTTAATAAAATGACTTGATATCATCTGCATAGTTTTATGTATACTCTCTAGTGTTTCTATATATTTCTTAAATACAATTTATAAAGCTATTCTACTCTTATTTTTCTGGCTTATGTATAGTTTTTTTCCTTTGGATTAGATATATTTTCATGATAGTTAAATATTGGATGGTTTAAACATTTGATTATCTTGGGCCAGTTTCCATAATACTAAATTAGATATTTGCATGTAACTCTTAGTAGATACTTTATGAGTTTATGCATATGGAAAAACTTGATAAAATAACCTTCTGAATTTGTTTTTAGACTTCCTGGCAACACTAGAACAAAAATTGGCTTCATAACATTTGACAGTACAATCCATTTCTACAGTCTCCAAGAAGGTCTCTCCCAACCGCAGATGCTAATAGTTTCAGATATTGAAGGTATGTATTATATTCTTAAATGTATTAAACTCCTTCAAAATTTTCAGTTTTAGTGATACTTCAGGTTTATTTGAGAAATTAGAAGTACTTGGTATGATTCTGTTTTATCAGAGAAAGTCTGCAGTATTAAAGAGTAAGGTTATTGGAATTGTAGGAATCAGTCAGTCCCATCTCTTTGTATAAGAGGAGACAGTGCTATGGAAGAAGAGTGAATTCTAAACAAGGTAACAGAAAAACCTGAATATTACTTCTTACATTAACTTTTGGTCTATTTTTCCTTCTTCTCATTCATTCCAAAAGTATTTGAAGACAGACATATAATCCAAAGAAATAGGATAGAGAGCTCAGATATAAGCCTTAACATATATGATCAACTGATAATTGACAAGGATGCCAAGACCATTTGGTGGTTGAAACGACAATTTTTTCAACAAATGGTGTGGGAAAACTAGACATGCAAAAGGATCAAGTTGGGTCCCTTAGTCATATCACAGAAAGAAAGTTAGTTCAAAATGGATCAAAAATCTGAACTCAAAAGCTAAAAACTGTAAAATTTAGAGAAAAACTTCATAACGTTAATTTGGCAGTCATTACTTGGATATGAGACCAAAAGTATAGGCAGGACAAGAAAAATAAGAAATTGGAGTTTATCAATATTAAGAACTTTTGAACACCAAAGAATACTATCCAGAAAGTGAAAAGACAATCCACTGAATATCCAGAATATATAAAAGAATATATAAAATATGTAAAAGAATATATAAAATATCCAGAATATATAAATAACTATAAATCAACAAGAAAAAAATACAATTAAAAAAGAGAAAAGGAGTTGAACATGTCTTCGAAGAAAGATATTTAAATAATCAGTAAACACATGAAAATATGCTAAACTTTGTTAGTTTTTAGAGAAATGGAAGTCAAAGTCAAAATGAGATAGCCACCTCATATCTGTTAGGATGACTTTTTTTTTTTTTTTAAACATGCTCTTTTTTTAAAAAATTTTATTTATTTACTTGGGAGGCAGAGTTATAGACACGGAGAGGGAGAGAGAGAGAGGTCTTCCATCCGCTGATTCACTCCCCAATGGCCTCAATGGCTAGAACTGGACTGAAGCCAGGAGCTTCTTTTGGGTTTCTCATGCGGATGCAGGGGCCCAGGCACTTGGACCATCTTGCACTGCTTTCCCGTGCCATCAGCAGGGAGCTGGATGAGCAGTAGAGCCGCTGGGACTTGAATGGTCACCATTCAAGTGGGATGACGCCACTGAAGTGGATGTTTAGCCTACTATGCTACAGCACCAGCCCCCACCTTTTTTTAAAATGGAAAGTTAAAAAGTATTGGTAAGCGTGTGGAAATACTGGAATCTCTGGTGGGAATCTGAAGTAATACAGCTCTATAGAAAACAATTTGGCAGTTCCTCAAAGGTAATATAAAATTGCTATGTGATCTTGCAGTTCTACTTCTCAATATATACTCAAAAGAGTGGAAAGCAGGGACCCATACTTTTACATCATATTTATTATAACTTAAAGGTAGAAACGCCCCAAGTAGCCATCAACAGATAAATGGATAAATAAAATGTGATATAAACATATAATGGAATATTTATTGAGCCTTAAGAATGAAGCTCTGATATATGCTACAGAATAGATTAAGTATGGTGACATCAGGCTAAGTGCAGTAAGCCATACACAAAAGGACAGATATTGTATAGGTAGATTCAGAGTCAGAAAGTAGCAGAGATTTATCAGTGGTTGGTGGGGAAGGGAAATCAGTGGTCATCAAGTTTAAGTTTGGAATGATGGAAAAGTTCTGAATATAAAGGATGATGTTTACATAACATTGTAAATGTACTGAATGCCACTGAATTATCCACTTAAATAGTGAATATGACAAGTTTTATGATATATATATTTTTTTAAAGATTTATTTTTGAGAGGCAGAGTTACATACAGAGGAGGGAGAAACAGCAAGAAAGAGATCTTCTCTCTGCTGGATCTCTCCCTAGATGGCCACAGTGACCAGAGCTGGGCTGATCCAAAGCCAGGAGGCAGGATCTTCTTCCTGGTCTCCCACATGGGTGCAGGGCTTCAAGCCCTTTGGCCATCTTCCACTGCTTTCCAAGGTTCTTTAATAGGGAGCTGAATGGGAAGTCGAGCAGCTGGGACTTGAACCGGTGCCCACATGGGATGCTGATGCCACAGGCAGAGGTTTAACCTGTTATGCCACAGCACTGACCGCTAGGCAGAAGTTTCTTGAGTATAACATGAAAAACACAGACAACTAAAGATTAGATTAGATAAGTTGGGCTCCGAAATTAAAAACTTGAAAGAAGTTTTACAGGAAGGTAAAAAGACAACCCAGAGTGGGAGGAAATATTTCCTAATCATAGCTGATAAGGGATTTATATTTAAAATACATGTGAAGCCCTACAACAACAATAAAAAGCCAAATAACCCAGTTAGTCAGTAGATAAAGGGGTTGTATAGACAATTCTCTGCTCAATACATATCATTCAATTTTGTCGGTAGAAAAATGGTTGACAAGCTCAATAGAAAGATACTCTGGGCCAGCGCCGCAGCTCACTAGGCTAATCCTCCGCCTTGCGGCGCTGGCACACCGGGTTCTAGTCCCGGTCAGGGCACCGGATTCTGTCCGGGTTGCCCCTCTTCCAGGCCAGCTCTCTGCTGTGGCCAGGGAGTGCAGTGGAGGATGGCCCAAGTGCTTGGGCCCTGCACCCCATGGGAGACCAGGAGAAGCACCTGGCTCCTGCCTTCGGATCAGTGCAGTGCGCCGGCCGCAGCGCGCAGGCCGTGGCGGCCTTTGGAGGGTGAACCAACGGCAAAGGAAGACCTTTCTCTGTCTCTCTCTCTCACTGTCCACTCTGCCTGTCAAAAAAAAAAAAAAAAAAAAAAAAAAAAAAGAAAGAAAGAAAGAAAGAAAGATACTCTGCATCATGAGTTCAGGCAAATGCAGTTGAAAACCTCAAGAAGTCACTTCCTACCAACTCAAATGGCTAAAATTAAAGAGGCAGAGTTAACGGGTATTGGCAAGGGAAATTGGAAACCTCATACACCACTAAAGCAGTGTGAAATGATACAGCCACTCTGGAAGGCAGGCTGGCAGTTCTTCAGTAAGTCACACATAAACTTACCATGTGACCAGCAACCCTAAGCAGTAGGTATATACTCAAGAAAATGGAAAGTAAGTCCATATAGAAATTTGTGCATGAAAGTTGATAGCAGGATCACCAAAAAGTGGATGCAGCCCACACGTCCATCTTCTGATTGATTAATAGAGAAAATATGTTATATCCTTTTACTGGAATGCTACTTGGCAGTAAAAAAAAGAATGTAGTACTGATGCAGGCCCACATGTGTGAATCTTGAAAACATTATACTTACTGGAGGAAGCCAGTAATGAAAAATTGTGATGTGATTCTTGTTGTTATAGAAGATAGCCAGAAATACAATGCTGTAGGGATAGAAAGTTGAGCCGTATTGCCAGGAACTTGGGGAAAAGAGTAATGAAGTATACCTGTTAATAGCTACAGGGTTTCTTTCATTTTTTAAAAGGTTTATTTATTTATTCAAAAGGCAGAGTAATAGTGAGATCTTCATTTTGTATGTTCACTCCCCAAATGTTCACTCTACAACAGTCGGTGCTGGGCCATGCTGAAACCAGGAGCCAGGAACTCTATCCTGGTCACCCTCATGGATAGCAGGACCCCGAGTACTTGAGCCATGATCCTGTCCTTTCCCAGATGCATTAGCAAGGAGCTGGACTGGAAGCAGAGCAGGTTTCTTTTTGAGATAAATAACAGGGACTGGAATTTGACAGTGGTCATGACCAAACAACTCTAAATGTGTTAAAAATAACAACCACATATTGAAATGTTGCAGTGCACACCTTTAAAGATTTGTTTATTTGAAAGCCAGTTACAAAGAGTTTTCGAGAGTTTCCATACGTTGGTTCACTCCCCGAATGGCCACAATGGCCAGGGCTGGGCCAGGCTGAAGTCAGAGCTTCTTCCAGGTCTCCCATGTAGGTGCAGTGAGTCATCCTCCTTTGGTTTTCAAGGCACATTAGTAGGGAACTGGATTGGAAATGGAGCAGCTGGGACTCAAACTGGCACCCACAAGGGATGCTGGCATTGCAGGCAATGGTTCAACCTGCTGGCCCCACAAGACTTTAAATAAAACAACTCTTTTTAAGTATTTAACCGTACTTTACCAGTATGGATTTTGTGACATATGAATTACTTCTTAACACTGTTAGAAGAAAATTCTTTATAGAGGAAAAAAAGAAACCTAAATAGTAGATGGTGGGGGCCAGTGCTGTGGTGTACTGGGTAAATATACCTCCTGCGATGCCAGCATCCTATAAGCGCCATTTCGAGTCCCACTGTTCCACTTATGATCCAGCTCCCTGCTAATGCACTCGGTAAAGCAGCAGAGGATGGCCTAAGTCCTTGGGCTCCTGCACCCACATGGGAGACCCAGAAGAAGCTCCTGGCTTTGGATGGGCCCAGCTCTGGCCATTTCTGATTGGAGAATGAACTAGCCAATGGAAGATCACTCTCTCTCTGGTTCTCCCTCTGGCTAACTATGCCTTCCAAATAAAGAAATAAAAGTCAATCTCAAAAAAAAATAAATAAATAGATGGTGCATTTGTATATGATAGCTAAAGTGAATATTGCATGTTTTGAATTATTTAATAATAAAAAGTTTATTTTTTATAAACTTTATGCTGAGTCTTTTTTTCTTAACCTCCTCCCCAGTGGCAATAGTGTTCTTTGGCTAGCTTGCAGGTACATCATTAAAAAAGGAAAAAAAAAATATTGCAGCATTCCGCCATGTAGTCTTTAACCTGGGAGGCAAAGTGCATGCATAGAACCTTACTGTTGACAGATCAGTGTCTTCTAACTGGGCATCTGTTCTCAGAATAGATGGGTTGTAGTCAATCTCCCACACTGTGGCTCTTTGGACATCATGTGGACAGTCTATTAATAGTGCAGGAGGTAGCTTTTCTTTTAAGTAGGGGGTAAAAATTGCATCATTGCTTTGGATTTAGAACATCTTTAGCAATTGAATTTTTAAAAAAAATAAGTATTTCCTTGTTCTTTCAGATGTTTTCATACCTATGCCAGAGAACTTACTAGTCAATTTAAATGAAAGTAAAGAGGTAAGACACATCTCCCTATTCAGCCTGTTTAATTGAAATGTTTAAAGAATATGGTTTTGAAATGAACTTTAAGTAAAATTTTGCTTCTTTCTGGAGCATTTCGAAGATGTGTAGTGTTTTGTATTTGCTCTTCAAGTTTGTTAGATGAACAGTTCCTGAGTCAATTCAGACCTGTGCTGAGCATTTTCCTGAGGAAGCATATTCCTGTAGTACAGGTAGAAGCCTGTTCCATGAAGGACGAACACTGAAGGAAGCCAGCCTTGGCAGCTGTGGGAGTCCGGGAGGGTTGCTGAGATAAAGCTTCTGGTCGCTGCGTAGAAGCGCATTAGCTAGGCTGCTTTCAGTGCCCTTTGCTTTTCTGATTCACAGAGTGTCATTGGGTCAGTTCAGAAGAAACTGTTATTACCTGCCCGGAAATTGCCATGTGATAATACAGTGAGAGGTGAACAGAACGTGTCTGAAGGGGGGATGTTGTCTACCCTGTACATGCATATATGCCGTAAGGGTAACATTTTAACTAGCAAGGCTATGGTCTCCGCTGTTGACGTTGGTGACTGTGCCATAGTGCGGAATACTTTTTTCCCCATTAACTCTATTTGTACATCCTAACCTGAATAGGTAGATTTTCTTTCTTTCTTTTTCTTTTTCTTTTTTTTTTTTGTAACTACTAGTTGGCAAAGTTACTTGATATATTAGATTGTGCAACAGGGAAGTGTTAAACCAACTCTGAAATTTCAAAGAATAAAGTATTTAGAGGTGATGGGAAGGCCATATTTTGTGGCAAATCTCTATAAACTGGGATGGTTCTTTTGGATACATTTTGGAATTAAAGTCTTGCTGGACTACTGCATGTGCAAGAACTGTAAGGCCCCAATTTTGGTTTGTCTTGCTTGCCAATTTATAATGTTCACCTAAATGGCTTTCTTGTCATTTGACCCACTTCATTGTTTACTGTAGTGTCTGTAGATTCTCTGACCATCATCATGACTCGGTGTCTTGTCTGTTGTATTAAATACTGAGTGATTTAATTGTAGGGAAAAAATTGATTATAACAATCTTGAGTTTTTTCACTTTATTTCACAAGCTTGTCCAAGATTTACTGAAGACTTTGCCACAGATGTTTACCAAGACACTAGAGACCCAGAGTGCCTTGGGTCCTGCGCTTCAGGCTGCATTTAAGCTGATGTCCCCAACTGGAGGTCGAATGTCTGTTTTTCAAACACAACTCCCAACTCTTGGAGTGGGAGCCCTGAAACCACGAGAGGAACCCAACCAAAGATCATCTGCTAAGGTTAGAAAGTCAGCAGGTGTGGCACAATGACTCGATGTATGCTCATGCTGTGTTCCTTTGATCACAAAGCTTGTTTTTTTTCAATTTACTTTTCAGTTGTGAAGGGAAGAGAATATAAGAAAATGGATACAGTCTTTCATTTTTGTGTAGATATCCCTATTAATTTTTTTCCAACTGATTCATCTTTATTTTTTTCCTTTCTTTCCATTCTCCCATTTTATTTTATTGCTTAAAGATGTATTTATTTTTATTTGGAAGGTGAATGAGAGGGAGAAGGAGGGAGGGAAGGAAGAAGGGAGAAAAAAGGAGACAGAGAGAAAAGAAGAGAGGAACAGGGAATGAGAAAAAGAAATCTTTGCATCTGCTTGTTGGTTCCTTAAATGGCCACAACACCTGAGGCTGGTCCAGGCTGAGGCCAGGAGCCTAGAACTCCATCCAGGTTTTCCGTGTTAGTGGCAGGGACCCAGGCACTCTTGGACCATCCTTCTCTGCCATCCCAGACACATGAGCAGGGAGCTAAATCAGAAATGGAACAGCTGGGGCCGACTTTGTGGCATAGCGGGCAAAGCTGCCGCCTACAATGCTGACATCTTATATAGGTGCTGGTTTGAGTCCTGGCTGCTCTACTTCTGATCCAGCTCCCTGCTCATGCACCTGGGAAAGTAGCAGGAGGTGGCTCAACTTCTTGAGTTTCTGGCACCCATGTGAGAAACCAGAATGGAGGTCCCGACTGCTGACTTTGGCCTGGTATAGTCCTGGCTATTGTGTCCATCTGGGGAGTGAACCAATGGATGGAAGATCTCTGACTCTGTCCCCTTCTCTGTAATTCTGCCTTTCAAATAAAATCTTTAAGTAACAACAACAACAAAAAAAATGAAGTTTTTTTAAAAAATGGAGCATCTGGAAGTTGAGCTGGTACTCTATATGGGATACCAGCATTGCAGATGGAAGCTTAACTCATTGTACCACAGTGCTGACCCCTGTTTTATTTTATTTACAGATTTATTTTTATTTATACACATACACACACATACATACATATAAATGGCACAGTGACAAGGGAGAGAGATCTTCCATTTGCTGGTTTAGTCCACAGATGCCTACAAGAGCTGGAGCTGGCCCATACTGGTGCTAGGAGCCAGAAACTCCTTCCATGTATCCTACATGGTGGCAGCCCAAGTAGTTGAGCCATCATCTGCTGCCTCCCAAGCACACTACCAGGAAGCTGGATCAGAAACAAGTGATGGGGCTGGTGCTTTGACATAGCGGGTAAAGCTGCCGCCTGCAATACTGGCATCCTGTATGGGTGCCAGTTTAAGTCCCAGCTGCTCCACTTCCAATCCAGCTCTCTGCTATGGCCTGGGAAAGCAGTGGAGGATGGCCCAAGTCCTTGGGCCGCACCCACATGGGAGATCCAGAAGAAGCTCCTGGCTCCTGGTTTCAGATGGCCCAGCTCTGGCCATTGGGGCAACATGGGGAATGAACCAGTGGATGAAAGACTTTTCTTTGTCTGTCTGTCTGTCTCTCTCTCTCTTTTTCTCTGCCTCTGCCTCTCTGTAACTCTGCTTTTCAAATAAATAAATAAATCTTTTAAAAAAAAAGAAATATAGGTGAGACTCCATCAGTCTCAGAAACTCTGAGTAGGATGTGGACATCCCTAGAAGTAGTTTAACTTGGGGCACAATAGTGCCTGTACCACTCTTATTTTTCATACTTTTAATAGGCCACTATCAATCCAACCCAGCTTAGATGAGAAAGTCTGGAAGACTTAGTATATTTGCAAAGGACAAGGTAGAACCTATATGACCAGTTATGAGTAGTCATATTTTGGTATATTGATAACTAAAAACTGCTTTAAAAAAGATTTATATATTAATTTTGAAAGTCAAAGTTAGAGAAAGGGAGAGGGGAGAGAGAGAGAGAGTATACTGAGCATTTAGTAGATTTTTAGTTTTAGTAATTATCTGTATTAAGTACAAAGTTAATATAATAGATATATTAATTTCTAAAGAAATTTTTTTCTTAAAAAAATAATCTAACAAATTGAGAGGATGTGGGGTGGACTGTGTGGTGTAGCTGGTTAGTTTTCCCTTGGAGATAACTGTTATCACTTAGTGGAGTACCTGGTTCAAATCCTGGCTTCTCTGCTTCTGATCCTGCTTTCTGATGCTGGACATCCTGAGAGGCAGCAGGTGGTGAGTCAAGAACTTAGGTCCCTGCCACTCATTTGGGAGGCCCAGATGTAGTTCCAGGCTTCTGGCTTCAACCTGGCCAAGCCCTGGCTATTGTGGGTGTATGGAGATTGAACCAGCAGATGGAAGATCTAGGCCCCTCCCTGCTCCACCTCTTTCTGTGTGTTTCTCTGCCTTTCAAATAAATGAAGATTCACAAACATCAAAATAAAAAAAGAAGGGACTGGCATTGTGGCATAATAGGTTATACTGCTGCCTGAAACATCAGCGTCTTGATGGCATGTCCCAGCTGCTCCACTTTCAATCCATTTCCTTGCTAATGTGCCTGGAAAGCAGCAGAAGATGGCCCAAGTCCAAGTGCTTGGGCCCCTGCACCCACACCAGAGACCCCAATGAAGCTTCTGGCTCTTGGCTTTGGCCTGGCACAGCCCTGACTATTGCAGCCATTTAGGGAGTAGACCAGCTGATAGATCGCTCTGTCTCCTTAACTCTACCTTCCAAATAAATAAAATCTTTAAAAAAATAAATAGAGGCTGACACTGTGGTAGAGTAGGCTAGGCATCCACCTGTGGTGCTGGCGTACCCTGTGGGCGCTGGTTAGGGTCCCAGTTGCTCCTCTTCCGATCCAGCTCTCTACTGATGGCCTGGGAAAGCAGTGGAAGATGGCCGAAGTACTTGCTCCCCTGTGCCCATGTGCAAGACCTGGAGGAGGCTCCTGGCTCCTGGCTTCAGATTGGCCCAGCTCCAGCCACTGTGGCCATCTGGGAAGTGAACCAATGATGGAAGATCTTTCTCTCTGTCTCTCCCTTTTTCTGTCTGTAACTCTGCCTCTCAAGTAAATAAATAAATCTTAAAATATATAAGTAAAAATCAAAAAGAAATTTTGTAGAATGACCAATTTACCTTTGTAAATATTTAAATTTTTAGAAAACATACTGATCTATTAAAATTTTCTCTTTATAATTTATTATTAATAGGAAATACACCTAACGCCATCCACTGACTTCTATAAGAAATTAGCCTTGGATTGTTCTGGTCAGCAGGTAGCTGTTGACTTATTCCTTCTCAGTGGGCAGTACTCTGATTTGGCTTCTCTCGGTAAGTTCTTCCTAATGATTTTTTTTTTCTTAAATTGTTGTTATAGTAGTATTTACATGATGGTGTCCTATGCAAAAGAAAAAAGTGAAAAGTCAGAAGTTTACTAGTTTTGTCTGTTGTAATTGTATAATCTTCTCTAAACATTTAGTAATAGAGACATTCATGCTACTCTTGAAAAGAATGAAATGTTCTTTACGACAGAACCTTGGGATGTTCGTTAGACAGCGATTAACTGCAATGCGTGCAGTTACTTTGCTGAGGTAATTTAAAAGGAGTATGTATTCTCTTCTAGGCTGTATATCTCGCTATTCAGCGGGTAGTGTGTATTACTATCCCTCTTACCATCATCAGCACAACCCAGTACAAGTACAGAAGTTACAGAAGGAACTACAGAGATACCTCACTCGGAAGATTGGCTTTGAGGCTGTCATGAGGATTCGGTGCACCAAAGGTGGGAATGGGTTTGTTTTTGTTTGTTTGTTTTTTGTTTTGGTTCTTGTTTTCATATAGGAGTAAATATTGCTTATTTTTTTAGAGATTTATTTACTTGAAAGAGTTACAGAGAGAGAGAGAGAGAGAGAGGGAGAGACAGAGACAGAGATCTTCCATCCTGGCTCGCTCCCCAAATGGCTGCAATGGCTGGAGCTGCGGATCTCAAGGCAGGAGCCAGGAGCTTATTCCAGGTCTGCCACCTGGGTGCAAGTGCCCAAGTACTTGCCATCTTCCACTGCTTTCTCAGGTGCATTAGCAGGGGAGCTGGATTGGAAGTGGAACAACCGGGATTCGAACCTGCACCTACTATACCACAGTGCCAGCCCCTGTTTATTTTTAAAATGTTTTTAGTTATAAACAAAGAGAAAGAGCACTACCATCTATTGTTCACTCCCCAAATCCCTGCAACAGTCAAGAGTGGTCCAGTCCAAAGTTGGAATCCAGGAACTCAAACCAGGTCTTTGATGTTGGTGGCAGGAACTTAGTTACTTGAGCTGTTATCACTGCTTCCATAGGTCTACATTAGCAGGAGGCTAGAATCAGGAGCCAGCACCAAGTAATGAACCCAGGTATCCTGGTAGTGGACACAGGCATCTTAACGGCTAGGTTAAATGTGCACCACCCCTAACTGTTGTTTTTGATACCAATAAATATGTGTGTTTTCACCTAGTCTTAGAGGATTTACCCTTCTAAAATACTTTACCGAGTCTGGTGAAAGGTAGAATTCACAAGAGAGAATGCTACAGAACAATAGCAACTGTTGTGAATGCACTACCAACTGCTGCAAGTATGCAGTTTAAAATGATGGCTAGGGGCCGGTGTTGTGTAGTGAGTTAACCCACTGCCTGCGATGCTGGCATCCCATGTGGGCACTGGTTCAAGTCCTGGCTGTTCCACTTCTGATCCAGCTCCCTGCTAATTTGCTGGCAAAGCAGCAGAAGGTGGCCCAAGTGCTTGGGGCCCTGGACCCACAGGGCAGCCTGGAAGCAGCTCTGGGCTCCTGTCTTTGGCCTGGCCCAGCCCTGGCTGTTGCAGCCATTTGGGGAGTGAATCAGCAGACAGAACGTCTCTCTCTGCTTTTACCCTATTGCTTCTCTTTTTCTGTGCCTTTCAAATAAATAAAATAAATCTTTGTTTAAAATTAAAAAAAAAAAAAAATAGGGGCCGGCGCTGTGGCACAGCAGGTTAACGCCCTAGCCTAAAGTGCTGGCATCCCATATGGGCGCTGGTTCAAGTCCTGGCTGCTCCACTTCTGAACCAACTCTCTGCTGTGGCCTGGGAAAGCAGTAAAAGATGGCCCAAGTCCTTGGGCCCCTGCACCCGTGTGGGAGACCCGGAGGAAGCTCCTGGCTCCTGGCTTCGGATTGGTGCAGCTCCGGCCATTGCAGCCATTTTGGGAGTGAACCATCAGATGGAAAACTTCTCTCTCTCTCTCTCTGCCTCTCCTCTCTTTGTGTAACTCTGATTTCAAATAATAAAAATAAATCTTTTAAAAAAATTTAAAAACTAAAATAAAATAATGGATAGTCTATGTGAGTTATCAATTGCAAAAAAAAAAATGTTCCCGGGGGCCGATGCTGTGGCTTAGTGGGTAAAACCACTGCCTGCAGTGCCTGCATCCCATATGGGTGCTGGTTCAAGTCTTAGATGCTTAACTACCAATCCAGCTCTGTGCTGTGGCCTGGGAAAGCAGTAGAAGATGGCCTAGGTCCTTGAGCCTCTGCACCCACGTGGGTGTACTTGAATTCTTGTTTTTTTTATTTCTCAATATTATCAACGTAGTTGTAATTTCTTACTCAGATATTAAAACATTATTGCTCTATAATTGGATGTAAAAGCAATCAATGTTTTAAAAAAATACTTAGTTTATTTGAAAGGCAAAGTTACAGAGATAGAAAGGGAAGGAGAGACAGAGATCTTCATCCACTGGTTTATTCCACAAATGGCTGAGATAGCTAGAGCTGGCCCAGGCCAAAGTACTTGGGCCATCTTCTACTGCTTTCTCAGGCACATTAGCAGAGAGGTGGATCAGAAGTGGAATAGCTGGGACTTGAACTTGTGCTGTTATGGAATGTCAGCGTTACAGGCAGTGGCCTAACCCACTGTGTCACAACACCATCCCTGCAATCATTTTCTAGGTGGAAAAATATCCATGTAGTAAAAAAATAAAAAAATCCACTAACCTACCGCTGTGTGTTGAAATTTATTGACCACTAACTGCTAAATATATGAAGTTTCTCTATTATCCATCACTGTGATGATATAACCTTTCTCCATTTATTTCATATTTCCTAATGTTTGTGTTTTGAAAGGCTTATTTATTAGATTCAAGATTGATAGACCTAAAAATGTTTATTTCTGTAGGTAGTGGCTATAAATTAGGGAAAAATATATCCTACAAGTGCTTTTTAAGACTTTGTACTTGACAAGACAGAGGATTTATTTATTTATTTATTTATTTATTTATTTATTTTTTTGACAGGCAGAGTGGACAGTGAGAGAGAGAGACAGAAAGGTCTTCCTTTAGGCCGGCGCCGTGGCTCAATAGGCTAATCCTCCACCTTGCGGCGCCGGCACACCGGGTTCTAGTCCCGGTCGGGGCGCCGGATTCTACCCGGTTGCCCCTCTTCCAGGCCAGCTCTCTGCTGTGGCCAGGGAGTGCAGTGGAGGATGGCCCAGGTGCTTGGGCCCTGCACTCCATGGGAGACCAGGAAAAGCACCTGGCTCCTGGCTCCTGCCATTGGATCAGCACGGTGCGCCGGCCACAGCGCGCTGGCCGCGGCGGCCATTGGAGGGTGAACCAACGGCAAAGGAAGACCTTTCTTTCTTTCTTTTTTTTTTTTTTTTTTTTTTTTATGAGGATTTTTATTTATTTTTTTGACAGGCAGAGTGGACAGTGAGAGAGAGAGACAGAGAGAGAAAGGTCTTCCTTTACCTTGGTTCACCCTCCAATGGCCGCCGCTGCAGCCGGCGCACCGCACTGATCCGATGGCAGGAGCCAGGAGCCAGGTGCTTTTCCTGGTCTCCCATGGGGTACAGGGCCCAAGCACCTGGGCCATCCTCCACTGCACTCCCTGGCCACAGCAGAGAGCTGGCCTGGAAGAGGGGCAACCGGGACAGAATCCGGCGCCCCAACCGGGACTAGAACCCGGTGTGCCGGCGCCGCAAGGCGGAGGATTAGCCTAGTGAGCTGCGGCGCCGGCTGAGGATTTATTTTCTTAAAGATTTATTTATTTGAAAGAGGCAGAGGCAGAGAGAGAGAGAGAAAGGTCTTCCACCTACTTTTTCACTGCCCAAATGGTTGCAACAGCTGGAGCCATGCCGATCCAAAATCAGGATCCAAGTGCTTCTTCAGCTCTCCCATGTGGGTACAGGGGCCCAAGGACTTGGGCCGTTCTCCATTGCCTTCCCAGGCCATAGCAGAGAGTTTGGTCCGAAGCGGAGCAGCCTGTGCTCAAACCCACACCCATATGGTATGCTGGCATGCAGGTGGCAGCTTCACCACCTCACCGCAGCACCGGCCCCCAGGGGCTTTAAAAAAAAAGATTTATTTTGTTTATTTGAAAGACAGAGTTACAGGGAGAGTTAGAGAGAGAGAGAGAGAGGTCTTCTATCCACTGGCTCACTCCTCAAATGTTCACAACAACTGGAGTTGAGCCAATCTGAAGCTAGGTACCAGAAGCTTCTTCCAAGTCTCCCACATGGATGCAGGGGCCCATGGACATGGGCCATCATCTGCTGCTTTCCCAGGCATATTAGCAAAGAGCTGGATCCCGGTTGGGGCGCCGGATTCTGTCCCGGTTGCCCCTCTTCCAGGCCAGCTCTCTGCTATGGCCAGGGACTGCAGTGGAGGATGGCCCAGGTGCTTGGGCCCTGCACCCCATGGGAGACCAGGAAAAGCACCTGGCTCCTGGCTCCTGCCATCGGATCAGCACGGTGCGCCGGCTGCAGCAGCGGCCATTGGAGGGTGAACCAAGGTAAAGGAAGACCTTTCTCTCTCTGTCTCTCTCTCTCACTGTCCACTCTGCCTGTCAAAAAAAAAAAAAAAAAGTGGAGCAGCTAGGACTCAAACCAGTGGCCATTTGGAATGCTGGTACTGCATGCCGGGGCTTTCACCTGCTGTGCCACAGTGCTGGCCCCCAAGCCTTTTTTTTTTTTTTTTAATTTAAAGATTTACTTATATATTTATTTAAGAGGCAGGATTACAGACAGAGACATAGAGAAAGGTCTTCCTTCTGGTGGTTCACTCCCCAAATGGCTGCAATAGCTGGAGCTGGGCTGATCTGAAGCCAGGAGCCTAGAGCCTCTTCCGGGTCTCCCACAGGGGTACAGGGGCCCAAGCACTTGGGCCACCTTCTGCTGTTTTACCAGGCACATTAGCAGGGAGCTGCATCGGAAGTGGAGCAGCCAGGACTTGAAACCGGCAGTCCTATGGGATGCCAGTACTGCAGACGGGCTTAACCTACTCACCACAGTGCTGGCTCCACACAGAGGCTATTTTTTATGTACCTTTTCTGTAACAAAATTTATTTAAAAGAGTAACAAAAGGCCGGCGTCGCGGCTCATTAGGCTATTGCGCCACCTTGCGGCGCCGGCACACCAGGTTCTAGTCCCGGTCGGGGCGCCGGATTCTGTCCGGTTGCCCCTGTTCCAGGCCAGCTCTCTGCTGTGGCCAGGGAGTGTAGTGGAGGATGGCCCAAGTGCTTGGGCCCTGCACTCCATGGGAGACACCTGGCTCCTGCCTTCGGATCAGCGCGGTGTGCTGGCCGCAGCGCGCTGGCTGCGGCGGCCATTGGAGGGTGAACCAACAGCAAAGCAAGACCTTTCTCTCTCTCTCTCTCTCTCACTGTCCACTCTGCCTGTCAAAAAAAAAAAAAAAAAATTAAAAAAAAAAAAAAAAGAGTAACAGAAAGAAGAGAAGTTGATCTTCCATCTGCTGGCTCACTCCCAAATGGACACAGCAGCCAGTGCTGGCCAAGGCAAAGCCAAGGGCCAGTTACTGCAACGTGATTTCCCACACTTGTAACTTCAGCCCAGGCACTTGGCCATCTTCTGCTGCCTCCCAGCCTTATTAGCAGGAAGCTAGATCGGAAGCAGAACAGTCAGGACTTGAACCAGCACTCCAGTATTGCAAGGGAAGCTTTCACCTGCTGCACTGCAACACCGGCCCCTATGTACCTTACTCTATACAAAGAAAAGCCTTCGCCCTCATCCTAGAGTTTTTGCTTTACAAAAAAAAAAAAAAAAAAGCTTTGTCTGTAACTTCCTTGGGTTTCTCTTCTTTCTTTTATACATAGTCTTCATAAAGTTAACAAAAAAAGACGAAGTACAAAATGACATAAAAGGAGAAATCAAGTATAATTCAGTATGTTCTTTAAAGTTTCTTACATGCCCTTCAAAATTTTCTCCATCCATATATTAGGCTTAACTCTAGATTAAAGCAGCAGGGATTATACCTGCATTTTTAAAATCCATGGTATTTTGGTTCCTTTCTATTTTTGTTTACATATATTTTTTAAATTTATTTTAAAGACAGGCAGAAAGGGATCTCCCATCCACTGACTGACTTTCCAGATGCCCTCTCTGGCAGAGGTGGACCAAGTGAAGCCCCTGAGCTCCCTGTAGGGTCTCATGTACATGGCAGGGACCCAGCCACTTCACACAGAACCTGCTGCCTCCTCACATGTGCATTAGCAGCAATCTAGAAAGAGAGCGATGGGAGGACTAAACCCAGGCCCTCTGATACAGGATGTCGGTGCTCCAGGTGCGACTTGACTGCTCTGCACTATACCCAGCCCCCTTTTTCTTACACATTACTGTCCTGTTGGTGTTTAACATCTCTTCTTGCTGAAAATAAAGCATTATTGATAAAACCTCAGTTCCTCATATCAGTTTGCACACATCTTTTCACTACATATACACTTTGACCCCATCTTTATGTAGTTAACAGTGATGTTTACATGCATAGGTACATCTTCAAGAAGAGATTTTAAAAAGTTCCTGGACAATTTTATTTTCCCTGTTTCTGTGAACATTTTGAAGCCCGCTCCTACATAGTAAGGTGTATTTCCAGAAAATACATATATGCACTTATTTTCACTTAGTGAATACTGAAACTCCATTAATGTTAGTTCATATAAATCCATCTCTTTTTAACTCCACCTAGTATTCAATATAATGGGCAGATCACAGTTTTATTTTCCTGCTGAGAAGCTGTCTGACAGCATTTCTTGATTTTTGCTGTTACAGATAAGTCTGCTTATAAATTTTTTAAACATTTATTTATTTATTTATTTGAAAGGCAGAATTACAGGGAGAGAGGGAGAGATACATAGAGAGAGAGGTATTTGATCTGCTGGTTTGCTTCCCAGATGGCCACAATGGCTGGGGCTATGCTAGGCCAGAGCCAGGAAATTCATCTGTGTTTCCAACATGGGTAGCAAGGGCCCAAGAACTTAGACCATCTTCCTCTGCTTTTCCAGGTACATTAGCAGGGAGCTGGGTCAAAAGTAGAGCAGCGCGGCCTGAAACTGGAGGCACTGCAGGCAGCTGCTGAACCTGTTGTGCCACAATGTCAGCCTTGCTACAAAGGTTTTTACAAATAAAAATTTGGTCCTTGACTGAGTATATTTGTTGGCTAGGTTCTCAAATATGGTATTGAAAGGTTAAAATAAGTGGGGCCGGCGCCGTGGCTCATTTGGTTAATCCTCTGCCTGTGGTGCCGGCATCCCATGTGGGTGCTGGGTTCTAGCCCTGGTTGCTCCTCTTCCAGGCCAGCTCTCTGCTGTGGCCTGGGAGTGCAGTGGAGGATGGCCCAATTGTGCCCTGAACCCGCATGGGGGGCCAGGAGGAGGTACCTGGCTCCTGGTTTGGATCATCGCAGCGCCAGCTGTGGAGGCCATTTGGGGAGTGAACCAATGGAGAGAAGACCTTTCTCTCTGTCTCTCTGACTGTCTGTAACTCTACCTGTCAAATAAAAAAAAAAAAATTAAAAAACAGAAAGATTAAAATAAGTGTTCATTTAGAGCTTTGATGTTACCAATGTACCATCCATAAAAGTTGTTTGATAATTTGCATTTGCACCTTCATTTAAGAAGCCATCTGTTACCTCTTACCCTCACCAAGTATTGTGTATTATATAAACTTTCTTACTTTGTACCAGTCTGATAGGTGACTAGAACAAAAAATAAATGTCCATATCTAGGTATATGTAAGTCATTTTGATTCTCTTTTCTCCTCTAGGTCTTTCCATTCATACTTTCCATGGGAACTTCTTTGTTCGGTCAACAGACTTACTGTCTTTGCCCAATGTCAACCCAGACGCCGGCTATGCAGTGCAGATGTCTGTGGAAGAGAGTCTTACTGACACTCAGCTGGTTTCTTTTCAGTCAGCACTCTTATATACATCCAGTAAAGGTAAGTTTTAATTTATCTGCTTTTATTGTGGTATGAAATCTGACATGAGATCTGCCCTTGAACAAAGTTTTTAGTGACAGAATAGTATAATTAACCATTAGCACGATGTTGTGGTAAAGGTGAGTTCTTTTATTAACTTTTTTATTTATTTGAGAGGCAGAGAGACACACAGAGACAGAGAGCCCCAACCACAGGTTCCCTCCCCACATGCATTCAGTGCGTGGGGTGGGGGAGAAAGGGCTGAAGCCAGGAGCTCAAGACCTTGAGCCATCTACTTGAGTAGACTTGCAGGGTGTGCATTGGCAGGAAGGTGGAATCATGTGGTAGAGCCTGGAATTGAACCCAGGTGCTCTGCTGTGGGGCATTGGCATCCTAATGGGTAGCTTAACCTCTAGGCCAGATGTCTATTCCGAGGTGAGCTTTCTGATGTGGTTACATATTCTGTGGCCTGTGATAAACTCCTTGTTCTTGGAAGGTGACTTCTCATTTCCATTGAGCCAGAAGAGTACAGTTGGCCTGCTGTATCCCTGGGTTCCACCTCCATAGGTTCTGTGTCCTCACATTCAACCAAGCGCAGAGGGAAAATACTCAGAAGAAAAACTGTGTCTGATCAACATGGACAGGCTTTTTCCCTTCTCATTATTCCAGTACCCCTACAGTGTATCAGCTGTTTACATAGCTGTCAAGTTGTACTTGGTATTTATTACAGGTGATCTAGATTTTATATAAGACTATATAAGGGATTTGAGTGTTTTGCTGTGGGCAAGGGATCCTGAAACCAATCTGTAATCACCAGAACTTTGTTGGTATTCTTGGTAGAACCATGATGTTTACCATTCCTTCTCCTAAACTATTACATTTATTCATTTGTTTAACAGATTTGTTGAGAGTCTACTGTGTATCAGACATCAGTTAATAAATAACTGATACATCATTTAATAAGTCTGAATTTTCAAAACCTTTCCTCAGGGAAAGCGTTGGCACAGCGGTTAAGCTGCCGCTGGATATGTTCACATCCCATGGCAGAGTGCCTAGGTTCAGGTGCTGCCTCTGCTTCCATCTGGCTTCCTGCCAGTGTACACCATAAATGACGGCTCAAGTACTTAGCTCTCTTCTACCCACGTGGGAGACCTGGATGGAGTTCCAGGCCCCTGCCTTGGGTTGGACCAGCTCCTGCAGCCATCTGGGAAGTGAGCCAGCAGATGGAAGAGAGCTCTCCTCTCTCTCTCTTTCTCTCTCTCTCTCTCGCTTTCTCTCTCTTTTTCTGCTTTTCAAATAAATAAATCTCTTTAAAAAAAAAAAAAGGAAAAGATACATTCCCCAGGAAAATCCTCAGAGAGATGATAAATTTGTTTAAAAAATTTTTTGGAAGGCAGAGTTAGAGCGTGAGCAAGCGAGCTGCCATCTGCTGGTTAACTCCCCAGATTGTCCCAATGGCCAGGGCTGGGCTGAGCCAGGAGATTGATCCAAGTCTCCCATGTGGGTGTAGGGGCCCAGCTACTTGGACCATCTTCTGCTGGCTTCCCAGATGCATTGGCAGGGAACTGGATTGGAAGTGGAGCACCTGGGACTCAAATTGGTGTCTGTATGGGATGTCAGTGTTGCAGGCAGTAGCTTAACTTGCTCTGGCACAGTGCTGGCCCCTTGAGTTAAGTTTTAAAGGAGCTTGTAATGAAAAATTAAAGATATTTTTAAAGAATGTGATGTGTTGCTCTTAATTCATCTAATTTGCATTTTTTTAAAGATTTATTTATTTACTTGAAAGTCAGAGCTACACACACACACACACAGAGGGAGAGAGGGAGGGGTGGGGTGGGGAGAGATCTTCCATCCGCTGGTTCACTCCCTAGTTGGCCACAGTGGCCGGAGCTGCGCCGATCTGAAGCCAGGAGCCAGGAGCTTCTTCTTAGTATCCCACATGGGTGCAGAGGCCCAAGGACCTGGGCCATCCTCTACTGATTTCTCATGCCATAGCAGAGAGCTGGATTGGAAGTGGAGCAGCTGGGTCTCAAACCGGCACCCATATGGGATGCTGGCACTGCAGGTGGTGCTTTACCCACTATGCCATAGCACCAGCCCCTTAATTTGTATTTTATGTGATGTGACAGCAGGTTAAATTTTTAAGATTTTATTTATTAGTTATGTATTATTCATTTGACAGGCAGAGTTAAACACACAGAGAAAGGGGGGTGAGGGGAGAGAGATACCCTCCATCCACTGGCCCACGCCCCAGATAGCTACAATTAGCCAGGGCTGGGCCAGGCTGAAGCAAGGGGCCTGGAACTCCATCCGGGTCACCTATGTGGGCAGCAGGGGCCCAAGTACCTGGGCCATCCTCCTGTGTGCTCCCAGGTGCATCAGCAGAAAGCTGAATCAGAGGTGGAGCAGGAAGACTCCAAGTGGTGCCCTCACAAGATGCAGGGTTGCAGCTAGCAGGTTAACTGTTGCACCCCAATGCTGGCCCCAAGATGTGTTTCCAAAGAGAGAGGTTGAGTCTCCCTGAATAAAAATAAGAAAAGTTGGCAAGATGTTAGTGAAAGGAGAGGTGTGGAGTTCAGGGAGAGTGAGGTATGTAAGAAAGATGGGGTAGGGAAGAGAGAGGTCTCAGCTCCAGCGCCTCAGCCCCACCCCTATAAATTTATTTTCTTAGTTTCAAGATTTTTTACTCCCATTTTTGCTCTTTTACCTTTTTAATAACGAGTTTGGTGGGGACAGCATTGTGTAGCAGATAAAGCCTCCTCCTGTGATGCAAGCATCCATATGGGCACCATTTTGTGTCATGGCTGCTCCACTTTGGATCCAGCTCCCTGCCCATGGCCTGGGAAAAGCAGTAAAAGATGGGCAGTGCCTTTTGGCTTCTACCACCCATGTGCGAGAGCCAGATGGAGCTCCTGGCTCCTGGCTTCGTCCTGGCCCAGCCCTGGCTGTTGTAGCCATTTGGGGAATAAACCAACACTGTAAGATCTCTTTGTCCCTCTGTCTCTCCTGATCTCTCTCTCTCTCTCTCTCTCTCTCTCACACACACACACACACACACTCTCACTGATTTTCTTTTTTTTTTTTTTTCTTTTAAAGATGTATTTATTTATTTGAAAGAGTTACCCAGAGAAGAGAGGCAGAGAAAGAGGTCTTCCATCCACTGGTTCACTCCACAATTGGCCACAACGGCCAGAGCTGCACTGATCCAAAACCAGGAGCCTGGAGCTTCTTCCCAATCTCCCATGCAGCTACAGGGGCCCAAGGACCCAGGCCATAGCAGAGAGCTGGATTGGAAGTGGAGCAGCCAGGACTTGGACTGGCGTTCATATGGGATGCCAGCACTGCAGGCGGTGACTTTACTCGCTATATCACAATGCTGGCCCCACACTGATTTTCAAATAAATAAATCTTTAAAAGTAAAATAGGGACTGGAGCTGTGGCTCAGTGGGTTGAAGCCAGAGCTCTCCCATATGGGTGCCAGTTGGAGTCCTGGCTACTCTGCTTCCAATGCAGCTCCCTGTTAATGTGCCTGGGAAAGCAACACATGATGGCCTAAGTGCTTGGGCCCCTGCACCCATGTTGGAGACCTGGGAGAAGCTCCTGGCTCCTGGTTTCAGCCTAGTCCAGCTCTGGCTGTTGAGGCCATTTGGGGAGTGAAGCAGCAGATGGAAGATTTCTCTCTCTGTCTTTCCTTCTCTCTCTGTAACTATGCCTTTCAAATAAATGAATAACTAATCAACTAAATAAATTAATTAAAATAAAATGTTTGGAGGATGGGAGTTTTGTCTGGTCAGTTAGCCTGTGTCCGTTATCATGAGTTCGAGTCCTGGCTCTGACTCCTCTCTGTCCTCCGGCTAACACAGACCCTGGGAGACAGTGGTGTTGGCTCCTGCAGCTGAGTCCCTGCCACCACATGGCAGGCCTACATTGAGTTCCAGCCCCAGAATTTTTGGGCATTTAGGTAGTGAACCAACAGTTAAGAACCTTTTATCTCCCTGTCTCCTTCTGTCTTTCTGCTGCTCAAATTAAAAAAAAAATTGGGGGGTTGTTTCCCAATCTTTCCTGCCCTTCCAACATCTAAAAAAATGTGTAACACATACATTTTAATAAAAATCTTTATTAATAGGAATGCTTAGATTTTCTGTCTGATAAAACATGCTGTAAATGTAAGACAGGATGGATTTGTTTCTAGACATCTATTTTTATTTATTGTAGCTTAGTCCTCTTTTGTCCATTGATTTTTCTTACTAATATTTTACACATTTATGATGGACACATAGTAATAATGTAAAGTTCCAGCAAATGCATCGGGTAACCCCTACCACCATCAGGATGTCACAGTCAATTCCATCACCTTGCAAATCTCCTCTTGTTTTTGTAGTCTGCCTTTCCCTGTCCCTAGCTCTTAGTGACCACTCAGCTCTTTAGTGACTCTGTAGGTTTTACTGTTGCAGGGATTTCATAAAAATGGAATCGTGAAGTATGTACCCTCCAGGACCCATCTTCTTTCACATAATGCAGTACATCTGAGATTTATCTGTAGGTTGCATCTGTTAGGAGGTTTGATTTTATTCCCAAATAGTGCTCTGTCATATTCCGTTGGTTGATTTTCCTGTTGAGGAACATTTGGATTGATTTTAGTCTTTGCCATTTTTAAGTAGAAGCACTGTAAGCATTTGTATAGAAGTTTTTTAGTGAGCTTACTTTTGTTTTACTTGCATAAGTACCTGGGAGTGGAATTTCTGGGTTGCATGGTGAGAAGTTTGACTTCATCACCACATGCTGAAATGTTTCTCAAAGTGGCTGTACTGTTTTGCATTCCCACCTGCAGTGTTTGAGAGTTCAGCGGTTTCACATCTTTACTAGTATTTTACTCTTGTAATGTTGAGATTTTTAAGTGTGTGCTGCTATTTCTTTTGTTTGATTTCATCTTTCCTAGTAAATAATGAGGGACATCACTTCATATACTTATTTGACATTTCCTCTTGTGTTCTAGCTGCCAAAGAGCACATCATATGCTTGAGTAGTTTTTGGATTTTTTGTTCAAGTACATTTTTTGTTTTTTTGTTCAAGGACACCTTTTATCCTTTTATGTTATAAAATCATTTTTGTAAAATGGAAATGAAATATCAAAGTTTGATGAATACAAAATAACCTCTAGTAAGAATATATTTTAAATTTAAATTATGCTCTATAATTGTATAACCTGTTTTTTTCTGCCAATTTCCCTGTACTTATGTTTTTTCAAAAACTTTGAGTTTTAACAGTTTAAATGCATTTTACCACAATTTGTAATGTCTTGTATACAGTTCTTTACACTTGACAAGATTTCTGAAAAGTAGAGTTGTAGAAATGGTGTTACATGATCCAGAATTTAACTGTTTAGAAAAATCTTTTTACATGATAACATATGGCATATCAAAAAGGTATTGCCAATTTGTGTTGTTGCCTGTTTCGTTTCAGTCTTTAATTTTGTGTAATTGTTGTGAATATAATATGCTAAACATTGTTTATTTGTCATCAGTCTTTTAATCTAGAATAAAAATTGTAAGCCATGTTATCCATTTTCTTTCTTTATAATTATTTGGAATGAGCTCCTTATACATATATATAGCTTCACTAGTCTTCATGTGCCACTTAGTCTGTAGTATGTGTATTGCCTTTGGTTGTTTTTCTTTGGTATAAAAAGATCTTGCTGCCAAGAATTTTCTGGGATTAACTTATAGTGCCTGGTGATTTCCAAAGGTTTTCATTTTGTTTCTGTTAGTGATCTTGATTGTTGTGAAGAAAAAAATACTGTGGCTGATTTTTTTTTTTTATCTCTGCTTACTCTAAGACCCTACATGAAGTGATTTTTTTCTTTCAAGTATCTTTAAAATAATGTTTGTAAATAGACTGTCTTTTAATACCGTTTGTGTGTTTTCTCCGAAGGTGAAAGACGAATTCGTGTCCATACTTTGTGTTTGCCTGTGGTTTCTACATTGAATGAAGTCTTTCTTGGAGCTGATGTTCAAGCAATTTCAGGGTTATTGGCAAATATGGGTAAGAGTTGTTATCACCTGTTTTAAATATATATATATATATTTTTTTTTACAGGCAGAGTGGACAGTGAGAGAGGTAGAGACAGAGAGAAAGGTCTTCCTTTGCCGTTGGTTCACCCTCCAATGGCCGCCGCGGCTGGCACACCGCGCTGATCCGATGGCAGGAGCCAGGTGCTTCTCCTGGTCTCCCATGCGGGTGCAGGGCCCAAGGACTTGGGCCATCTTCCACTGCACTCCTGGGCCACAACAGAGAGCTGGACTGGAAGAGGGGCAACCAGGACTAGAACCCGGTGTGCCGGCGGCGTTAGGCGGAGGATTAGTCTATTGAGCCGTGGCGCCGGCTTAAATATTTTTTAAACAGTAACATTAGATAAATGCACATATTTTATTTTTCCTAAATAACTGGCTTTACACGTTTCAAAGTTTTGGGTCCTGTTTGTGCTTTTGAGAGACCATTTGAGGCCGGCGCCGCAGCTCACTAGGCTAATCCTCTGCCTGCGGCGCCGGCAAACCGGGTTCTAGTCCCGGTCGGGGCGCCGGATGCTGTCCCGGTTGCCCCTCTTCCAGGCCAGCTCTCTGCTGTGGCCCGGGAGTGCAGTGGAGAATGGCCCAAGTCCCTGGGCCCTGCACCCCATGGGAGACCAGGATAAGTACCTGGCTCCTGGCTTCGGATCAGCGCGGTGCACTGGCCACAGCGCGCCAGCCGCGGCGGCCATTGGAGGGTGAACCAACGGCAAAGGAAGACCTTTCTCTCTGTCTCTCTCTCTCTCTGTCACTGTCCACTCTGCCTGTAAAAAAAATTTAAAAAATTAAAAAAAAAGAGACCATTTGAGGGGGCTGGTGTTGTGGTGTATTGGGTAAAGCTGCCGCCTACAATGCCAGCAACCCATATGGTCACCCATGTCTGGCTCCGGCTCCCTGCTAATGGCCAGGGAGGAGCAGTGGAGGACGGTCCAGGTGTTTGGGCCCTTGCTACTTATGTGGGAGTTGGAAGGAAGCTCTTGGCTCCTGACTTGTGTGGCCCATCCCAGTCCATTGCATTGCAGCCATCTTGTCAGTGAACCAGTGCATGAAAGATCTCTCTCTCTGTCTCTCCTTCTCCGTAACTCTGCATTTCAAATAAATAAATCTTTAAAACATCATTCTGCTGGTCACTTTAAAAAAATTGAAAAATAAAATGTAAGAATGCAAGATACTATTTGAATGCAAAGATCTAAAGTTCCTTTTTTCCTGTATTGAAACAGTTTTATTGAGGATAAAATTATATACTGTGTGATGTCACCCATTGTAAATGAATGATTCTGTTGTTTGTAGTGTATTTCCAAACTGTGTAGCCATCACCGCAGTCTAGTTTTAGAACATTTCTTTCAACCGCAAAGAAGGGCTTCTTGCCCATTGTTAGTTACTGCGGCTCCCTCTTGCCTTCCTCACTGGCCATAACCAAACTGCTGTCTGTCTCTCTCTCTGCTTTGGACTTGAATAACCATATCTTAGTAATATTTGACATCAGTGCTTAATGGTTTTACCTTTTTTTTTTTTTTTAATCTCTAGCTTGAATTAAGAGAAAGATGATTAGGTTTGCTGTCATGGCATTTGGGATTGAAAAGCAATTTACTGCTACATGTATGAGGGAACTTCAGAAAGCTCATAGGAAAATGAAATTAAAAGAAATTTTTTGGTGCAGAAGCATTTTGAAATCCATGTGTAGTTTTTTCATAATACACCTGTTCATGAACTTTTTGAAGTGCCCGTCACGCTTGCTTTGTTTGCAGTCTTGGCCAGTTCATGTGAGCTATCAGAAGGCTTACTAATATCTTCACCTATTTGCTTCCATCTCAAATATGGTTGCCTTCTTGATTTCTTTAATCTGTTTTTCAAATCCATCATTTTTTTTTAAAAAGATGAAGGATGGACACAGAGCTGTCATCTACAGTTCACTCCTCAAATGCCCGTGATGGCTGGGACTAGCCAGACCAAAGCCAGGAGCCAGGAACTCAGTGCAGGTCTTTCACCTGGGTGGCAGGGACCCAAGTACTTGAGTCCCCTGCCTACCAGGGTGCACATTAGCAGGAAATTGGATTTGGGAGCAGAGCCAGGACTTGAACCTGAGTACACTGATATGGGTTCTAGGTATTACGAGTGGATTCTTCACTGCTTCATCAAATACCTGACCCCAAATTCATTATTTTGATTTTTTAAAAAAATATTTTATTTATTTATTTGACAGGCAGAGTTACAGACAATGAGAGAGACAGAGAGAAAAGTCTTCCTTCCGTTGGTTCACCCCCCCAAATGGCCACAATGGCCGGAGCTGTGCTGATCTGAAGCCAGGAGCCAGGTGCCTCTTCCTGGTCTCCCATGTGAGTGCAGGAGCCCAAGCACTTGGGCCATCTTCTACTGCTATCCCAGTCCACAGCAGAGAGCTGGACTGGAAGAGGAGCATCCAGGACTAGAATTGGTGCTCATATGGGAGGCCGGCGCCTCAGGCAGAGGATTAACCAAGTGAGCCACGGTGCCGGCCCCCATTATTTTGATTCTTGCTATTTCTCTCCTTCAGGGAGAACTTTCAGAAGGTCCATTTGCTTCAAATAAAATATGCCTACAGCAGGGAGAGTTACCCATTTCCTTGAATTTACTACCTAGAACCTTTTCCTTGTAAGGAGCCTGGTGAAGCATCCACCAGAAGCTGGTGTTACATTTTGTTAAAAGTTGAGGACCAGGGTGGCGTGTGGCGTACAAAGTAGGTTAAGCCTCTGCCTGTGATGCTGGTATCCCATATGGGCACCCGTTGGAGTCCTGGCTGCTCCATGTCCGATCCAGCTCACTGCTAATGTACCTGGGAAAGCAGTGAAAGATGGCCCAAGTCCTTGAGCCCCTGAACCCATGTGGAGACCCTTAGGAAGCTCCGGATTCCTGGCCTCGGCCTGGCCCAGCCCCAGCCCCAACCTTTGCAACTTTTTGGGGAGTAAACCAGCGGGTAGGAGACCTGTCTCCCTGTAAGTCTGCTTTTCAAATAAATAAAACATAGTAGTTTTTTTTTTTTTTTTTTTTTAAAGTGCTTCTTGGCCTTTTGGCTAAGATCAGGTGTACAGAAAAGTTGAGGATGATGACTTGAGAAATTTGAGGATCACTGCCTGTATTGTTTCCTTCAGCACTAGTTTTTATAGCATGTGCTCATTGTTATCATTATTACTGTGGACAGCAATAACTATCTCTCAGGCACTGTTGGTGAATTTTTTAAAAATTATTTATTTATTTATTTGAAAGAGAGAAGGAGAGACACAGAGAGATTTTTTTTTTTTTTTTAAGGGAAAGGGTTTATTGGGGAACAACCTACAGACCGGAGTGAAGGGGCGGCGAAGGAAACAGAGAGAAAGAGAGTATAAGAGAGAAACAGAGAGGAGAGGAGCTAGCAAGGAGAGAAGATAGAGAAGAGGAGAGAGGAGAGCAGAGCCAAGAGCCCAGAGGAGGAGGCTAGAGAGAGGAACTGAGAGAGAGCAGGAGAGAAGGGGTAAGAGAGAGCACCTGGTCAGGAACAGGCCCTTTTAAAACTTTGCCTGAGGGCGGGCAGGGAAGCAGGAGCAGCCAGAATCCCATTAGGATGGGGGTGGAGCCTGGCTCAGGTAGCTGGGCCATTTGGCCACCTGGCTACAACTGCGCCAATTTCCTAACAAGCAGTCCATTCCAACCCGTCCAAAATGGATTTTCAGCCATGGCACGTCGACGATGCTCCAGATCTTCTTGAAGTGTCTTGATTTTATCGCGAACAATGCTGGACTTGTTAGCATAAAAACAGCATTTTTCCTTGTGCCATCTTCACTCTGCAGCATCGACCGATGCTAATGATCTTGGGTGGGCAGTTCCGAGCCAGTCACACAATCACTTGGATCCAAGTTTTCCTCCTGGAAGGCGGCATTCCTCCAATCTTAAAGGCACTCAAACCCCAAGGGTGCACTCGAGCCCCACGTTGGGCGCCAGTTGTCCCGTCCCGCAGGACAGCAACTGGGGCTGAGCACCTCCAAATTTGGAAAGCCGGGCCGGCGCCGCGGCTCACTAGGCTAATCCTCTGCCTAGCGGCGCCGGGACACCGGGTTCTAGTCCCGGTCGGGGCGCCGGATTCTGTCCCGGTTGCCCCTCTTCCAGGCCAGCTCTCTGCTGTGGCCAGGGAGTGCAGTGGAGGATGGCCCAGGTGCTTGGGCCCTGCACCCCATGGGAGACCAGGAAAAGCACCTGGCTCCTGCCATCGGATCAGCGCGGTGCGCCAGCCGCAGCGGCCATTGGAGGGTGAACCAATGGCAAAAGGAAGACCTTTCTCTCTGTCTCTCTCTCACACTGTCCACTCTGCCTGTCAAAAAATAAAAAAAATAATAATAAATAAAGTAAAATAAAATAAAATTTGGAAAGCCGATGTGTGGATGGAGGTCGTGGAGCGTTTGGTGGCTTGCAAAGAGTTCCGGAGATGTGCTTCGCGACCAGCAAAAATCCAGGACCCCAGAGCACTGGGGGACACTGGATTACCAATATGAGGCTATCCGAGTCATGGCACCAATGTTATATCTTAATGTTAGCTGTCGCAAAGCACACCGGACACTGGAGTAAGGGAAAGGGTTTATTGGGGAACACCCTACAGACCGGAGTGAAGGGGCAGCAAAGGAAAAAGAGAGAAAGAGAGTATAAGAGAGAAACAGAGAGGAGAGGAGCTAGCAAGGAGAGAAGATAGAGAAGAGGAGAGAGGAGAGCAGAGCCAAGAGCCCAGAGGAGGAGGCTAGAGAGAGGAACTGAGAGAGAGCAGGAGAGAAGGGGCAAGAGAGAAAGGAACCAAGAGCCAAGAGACCAGAGGAGGAGGCTAGAGAGAGGAACTGAAACAGAGCAGGAGAGTCAGGGCAAGAGAGTCAGAGAGAGATATTCTATCCACTGGTTCACTCCTCAATTGGCCGCAACAGCTGGAGCTGTGCCGATCTGAAGCCAGGATCCAGGAGCTTTTTTTTTTTTTTAAAGATTTATTTATTTTTACTTCAAAATCAGAGTTACACAGAGAAAGAAGGAGATGCAGAGAAAGAGAGAGAGAGAGAGAGGGAGAGAGGGGTCTTCATCCACTGGTTCACTCCCCAGTTGGCTGCAACGGCCAGAGCAGTGCTGATCCAAAGCCAGGAGCCGGGAGCTTCCTCCAGGTCTCCCATGCGGGTACAGGGGCCCAAGAATTTGGGTCATCTTCTGCTGCTTTTCCAGGCCACAGCAGAGAGCTGGATCAGAAATGGAGCAGCTGGGACTTGAATAGGCACCCATATGGGATGCCGACACTGTAGGTGGCGGCTTTACCCACTATGCCACAGCGCCGGCCCCTATTTGTGGATTTTTAAAATAATCTTTGGGGTGCGCACCAACACCGAGGTTAAGCTGCCTGCATCTCGTGTCGGAGTGCCGCATTGGAGCCCCAGCTCTTCTACTTCCAGTCCTGCCTCCTGCTAATGACAGAGCCATATTTAGTAGAGGTTGACTTAATTCTCCAGAGCGCGCTTTTAACTGCTGTACATTTTGGCTCATTGTACAGTAATAATTTAGAGAGCCTTAGTGCAATTAAAAGAAATCATCTCCTCTCGTAACAGTGGGGTGACCAAACTTCTGTGTTGTTTCTTTTGTCCCCGTCCCCATCTTGATTAGCTGTTGACAGATCCGTGACTGCAAGTCTGAGTGACGCTCGAGATGCTCTGGTGAACGCCGTCATTGACTCTCTCTCCGCCTACCGTGCCTCGGTCCTAAGTAACCAGCAGCCTGGACTCATGGTTCCTTTTTCTTTGCGACTCTTCCCACTTTTTGTGTTGGCTCTCCTTAAACAGGTAATCAGAACAGAAGGCAACAGTGCTGTGAAGCACCCACACTCGCGGTGCGATTACATCACTGTCATTACTTGGCAGGGAGTGTTGAGGTCTGTCTCACTGATTAGGAAACAGACACCAAGTAATAATTCACATTACAAAGTTCTGTACGCACTGTTTAAATCCCTTTTGGGGGATTAATTTCTTTTTTTTTTTTTTTAATTACAGAAATCATTCCAGACTGGGACAAATGCACGTCTTGATGAACGTATTTTTGCGATGTGTCAAGTGAAAAATCAACCTTTGGTTTACCTTATGCTCACAACACATCCCAGTTTGTATAGAGTCGACAATCTCTCAGATGAGGTAAGATTAATTACTGGTTTGGTAGCTTTTTTTTAAAAGATTTATTTATTTATTTGAAAGTCAGAGTTAACACAGAGAGAAGAGAGGCAGAGAGAGAGAGAGAGGTCTTCTGTCCAATGGTTCACTCCCCAGATGGCCACAACAGTCGGAGCTGTGCCGATCTGAAGCCAGGAGCTTCTTCTGGGTCTCCCACGCGGGTGCAGGGGCCTAAGCACTTGAGCCATCTTCCACTGCTTTCCCAGGCCATAGCAGAGAGCTGGATTGGAAGAGGAGCAGCCGGGAATAGAACTGGCGCCCATATGGGATGCCAGCGCTGCAGGCCAGGGTGTTAACCCGCTGCACCACAGCAGTGGCCCCTTCTTTTAGATTTATTTATTTACTTGAAAGGCAGAGTTAGAGAGAGGGAAGGAGATTTCCATCTACTGGTTCACTCCCCAAGTGACCACAATGGCCAAGGCTAAAGCCGAGAACTCTGAAACTCTATCCTGGTCTCCAACATGGGTGGCAGAGGCCCTAGTACTTTTGCTATCTTCAGCTGCTTTCCCAGGCACAGGATCTGAAATGGAGCAGCTGGGAATCAAACTGCTGCTCATGTGAGATGCTGGCATGGCAGCTTAACCCATCGTGCACCAACACCTGTCCCTAGTGGCTTTTTCTTCTTAAGATTTGTTACCTTAATTCTTTTTTTTTTTTTTTTTTTGGACAGGCAGAGTGGATAGTGAGAGAGAGAGACAGAGAGAAAGGTCTTCCTTTGCCTTTGGTTCACCCTCCAATGGCCGCCACGGCCAGTGCACTGTGGCTGGCGTACCGCGCTGATCTGATGGCAGGAGCCAGGTGCTTCTCCTGGTCTCCCATGTGGGTTGCAGGGCCCAAGGACTTGGGCCATCCTCCACTGCACTCCCTGGCCACAGCAGAGAGCTGGCCTGGAAGAGGGGCAACCGGGACAGAATCCGGTGCCCCGACCGGGACTAGAACCAGGTGTGCCGGCACCACAGGCGGAGGATTAGCCTAGTGAGCTGCGGCACCGGCCTACCTTAATTATTTTCAATCCAGTGCAGAAATAAAGAAGCATTTGTTATGTAAAGTTTTGGTTTTTTATTTCTCTGCTAGGTCTGTGTGAAGAAATTTTGGTTTAAGGAAGCTCCTGAAAATATGCTTTTATTTAAGTTTCCTGAGGTGAATCTCTAGAGCAGATGTAAGAAATGAGATTATCAAATTGATGAGAACAGCCTATTGTGTGTTTATTTAAACAAGTGAGTCTGAAAGCAGTATCCTGACGGTGAAATTACACTTGAACATCCTAAGTCAATGCTCAGTGTATCAGTGTCCTTGAATTTAAGAACAAGTATTGGGGCCAGTGCTGTGGTGTAGAGGGTACAGCTGCCACCTGCAGTGCCAGCATCCCATGCCTCTCCTCTATGACTTTCAAAAAAAAAAAAAAAAAAGTTATTTAGAAGTTTCTTGAAACTTAGAGTATCTTTGTTTAGATAGGTGATAAATAGTTCTTTGTGTTCTTTATGTTTAAACATAAATAATGATAATTTACTTTAAAAAGGCCAAGATTCTTGAAGGTAATGTTCATTTAATTTTGTTGTTATTGTTTAGTTGTGGTTCCATATTACCTGTATCTGAAAGGTTTGCTCTTGTACTTAATTCTCAGGGAGCCCTGAACATCAGTGATAGAACCATACCTCAGCCCCCTCTTCTTCAGCTTTCAGTGGAAAAGCTGAGCAGAGACGGAGCTTTCCTCATGGACGCAGGCTCGGTGAGTGCGCGGACTCCGGCTGACCCTTGTCGCTGCACCTAGTGTGTCTTTCAGCATTGGCTTCCTTCCACTCAGCATCTCTCTTCCTCAGCAGATGCCATACGCCTGAGCCTCTGCTCTTTATCTGTGTTCACCTTGTTTCATGCCCAGCGTAAAGTGGCTCATCGTGATGAATATTAGTAATTATCAGTTCCACTGAAGGCTGTGTGCGTTCACTGAATACACTTCTCCTTTGGATCTTCTGAAACATTCTCGGGGGTGAAGTTGAGTCTAACTGGTGTGCTCTCTCAAAATAATTTCATTCATGTCCTCAGGTACTGATGCTTTGGATTGGAAAAAATTGTGCACAGAGTTTTCTCACCCAGGTTCTAGGAGTTCAGAACTATGCATCAATTCCACAGATTATGGTAAGTCTCTTTTACTATGGTAATTAGTAGCTTTAAACTACAGTTCAGGGGCCTGGGTGTGGCAGGTAAAGCCGCTGCCTGCAATGCTGGCATCTCATAGGGGCACTAGTTTGTGTCCTGGCTGTTCCACTTCTGATCCAGATCCCTGATGATGGCCTGGGAAAAAGCAGTGGAGGATGGACCAAGTGTTTGGGCCCCTGCTACCCGTGTGGGAGACCTGGATGAAGCTCCTGGCTCCTGGCTTTGGTCTGGCCTTCTCTGGTCATTGCAGTCATTTAGAGAGTGAGCCAGTGCATGGAAGATGTCTTTTTCTGTCTCTCACTCCCTGTAACTCATTTTAAATAAGTCTTTAAAAAAATAAAAAGAAAGAAAAATGGTATCCTGGGTGCTGGTGTTGTGGCAAAACAGATTAAAACTGCCACCTGCAATGCAGGTATCCCATATGGTTCAAGTCCCTGGTGCTCCACTTCCGATACAGCTCCCTGCTCATATGTCTAGGAGAGCAGTGGAAAATGGTCCAAGTACTTGGGCTCCTGCCACCCACGTGGGAGACCTGGATGTCGTTCTAGCCTTCTAGCTTCAGCCTGGCCAACCCTAGCCATTGCCACTATTTGGAGTATGAACCGAACCAGGGGATGAAAGATCTCTCTTGCTCTCTCTCCCTCTCTATAACTGCATTTCAAATAAATTAACTTGTAACAAAAGAATAAAACAAATATTATTTTAATCATTGGAAAGAAAACAATGAGTTAATAACCAAAAGAATAGCTTATTACATGCAGCATTAGCATTGTTGCTTTTTTGCTTGTGTGTTTTTGGCAAATGGTTTCTTGTTCTTTGGCAGGATCTTTTAAATTGCTGTTTTGTAGTAAGAATTAAATTATTTTCCATGCTGGTGTGCCTTGCAAATAATCAATCAATTCTGTGTGTCATAGCAAATCGAAAAGATGAGCAGGAGGTTACTTAAGGTCAGGACTGGAGGCCAGTGCTTTAGCATAGCGGGTAAAGTGCTGCCCACAGTGTTGGCATCCCACATAGCACTGGTTCGAGTCCAGGCTGCTCCAATTCCAGTTCAGCTCTCTGCTAATGTGCCTGGGAAAGCAGTGAAAGATGGCCCAAGAGCTTGGCCCCCTGTACCCACATTGGAGACCCAGAAGAAGCTCCTGTCTCGATCAGGGCTCAGTCAACAGGAACTGTCACCTGTTTCTGTAATTGAGGTCTTATTTGAGCACAGTCATGCCTGTTTGCTTATGTATTGCTAGATCTACTCCAGTTTTTTTTTTTTTTTTTTTTAGATTTATTTATTTATTTGCAAGAGTTACAGAGAGAGGAGAGGCAGAGAGAGAGAGAGATCTTCTAACGCTGGTTCACTCCCCAATTGGCTGCAATGGCCGGAGCTGTGCCGATCCGAAGCCAGGAGCCAGGAGCTTTTCCAGGTCTCCCATGTGGGTGTAAGTGCCCAAGGACTTGTGCCATCTTCTACTGCTTTCCCAAGCCATAGCAGAGAGCTGGATCAGAAGAGGAGCAGCCGGGACTAGAACTTGCACCCATATGGGATGCCGGTGCTTCAGGCCAGGGCATTAACCCGCTGTGCCACAGCGCCGGCCCCTAGATCTACTTCAGTTTAACAACAGCAGAGTTAAGTATTTATGATGGAGATCAAATGACCTACGAGCTTTAAGTGTTGATTAGCTGGTCCTTTAAGAAGTTTGCCGAGGTGGGCATTTGGCCTAGTGGTTATGATACCTGATCCCATATTAGAGTACTTGGGTTTGATGCCCATTTACTGGCTTTTGAACCAGCTTCCTTTGATACGAACCCTGTGGAGCCAGGGGAGCACTGATGATGGCTCAGGTTGTTGGGTTCCTGCTACCTGTTTTGGAGACCTGGATTGACTTCTCAGCCACTGGCTTCAGCCTTGTTGCAGTCCTCGATACTGCACGCTTTCAGGGAGTGAACCAGCACATGGGATGCTTTCTCCTTCTGTCTCTAAGTTAAAAAAAAAAAAAAAAAAGAGGGGCCAGTGTTGTGGCATAGTTGAGTTCCTCATTCCACTGCAAACTTTTACAGCTGCTCCACTTCTGATCCATCTCTCTGCTAATGCGCTTGGGAAAGCAGCAGAAGATGGCCCACATCTTTGGGTCCCTGTCACCCACATGAGAGACCTGGAGGAAGCTCCAGGCTCCTGGTTTGGGCCTGGCTCAGCCTGGGCTATTACAGCCATCTGGGGAGTAAACCAGTTGATGGAAGATCTGTTTCTCTCTCTGTAACTCTGCCTTTCAAATAGATTAATTAATTAAAAAAAAATTTTTGCCTAGTCCTTTTTCTAGATTCTTAGAATGTTGTGGTCCCGGCCGGCGCCACAGCTCAGTAGGCTAATCCTCTGCCTGCGGCGCTGGCACCCTGAGTTCTAGTCCCGGTCGGGGTGCCGGATTCTGTCCTAGTTGCCCCTCTTCCAGGCCAGCTCTCTGCTGTGGCCCAGGAGTGCAGTGGAGGATGGCCCAAATGCTTGGGCCCTGCACCCCATGGGAGACCAGGAGAAGCACCTGGCTCCTGGCTTCGGATCAGCGCAGTGCGCTGGCCACAGCGGCCACTGGGGGATGAACCAACAGAAAAAGGAAGATTTTCTCTCTGTCTCTCTCTCTCACTGTCCACTCTGCCTGTCAAAAAAAAAAAAAAAAAAATGTTGTGGTCCCTAGCCAGCAGCAGTAGCATCACCTAGCAGTTGATTGGAAATGTAGAATTGTAGAATACTTCACAGATAATTGCCGATCAAGCAGATCACTCGTTGAATCATATACATGTTAAAAATGGAGAAGTACTATAGAGCATTCGTTAGATATGTACACTAAGTTGGATATAATTGGTTTTGTCTAACAGACAGACCTTCCAGAACTTGATACACCGGAATCTGCCAGAATAATAGCTTTCATCTCTTGGCTTAGAGATCAAAGACCATTCTTCCCAGTACTTTATGTAATAAGGTGAGTTAAATTTTTCATTTGTTTTTAGTGAAACAATTCTTTTGGCATTACAAGAATTTGTTTTGAATCACAGATATATAAGGACCTTAAAGTTGGTGGGAAATATACTTAAAAGATGTTTATTTTGGTGCAATATGTTTGAAATCCATACATAGTTTTTTCATAAGCTTTTTCAAGCTTCCTTGTATGTGTCCTCATGCTCATGCAAATCTTTTATAAGAATACACAACTAAAAATGGAAAAGAATCCTTCTCAATAAATGATACTGGGGCTGGCGTTGTGCTGCAGTTGATTGAGCTGCCTCTCGCATTGCCCACATCCCATATTGGAGTGCTGATTTAAATCGCAGCTGTTCGCTTCCAGGCCAGCTCTCTGCTACGTGCTCTTGTTACAGACATAGGGGGAGTGAACCAGCATGTGGACAATCTCTGCTGCTCTGACTTTCAAATAAATAAATACATCTTTAAAACAATAAATAAATGAACTAAATTATGTTTAATTATGTTTAGTAATTATTGCAATTACTAAACTTTTAGTGAACTTGGTAATAAAAAGCTTAACTGTTTATCCTCATTCCACTGCAAACTTTTCCTGCTAAACAACATGCACTTTACATAATCAACCAGATATTCCCACAGCAAGGCTCTAGAGGCAGATGTCTGGGTGGCGAATGTCACTGGTAGTATCACAGTAAGTCAAAGCTTGGTGACAAATCCATCGTCTCTTTTACTGTTACGTTTTATGTAATGTAAATAAATATTTTTGTCTTTTATTCCTCAGGGATGAGAGTCCAATGAAAGCAAACTTTCTTCAAAACATGGTAGAAGACAGAACAGAATCTGCATTGTCTTACTATGAATTCCTTTTGCATATACAGCAGCAAGTGAATAAATGAACAAATGAAGGAATATGACTTTGTTATTTCTAAGGAAAGTCACAATAATGCAAAATACCTGGGAATGTGTAATACCTTCCTTTTCTATAAGTTCGTGGACTGATGTGATAATTAAAATGTTCTCACTGTGATTTCAACAAACTATAGCAAATAAAGGACCACAGCAGAGAATCAAACATGCAACTCTGAAATACTGTATTTTTCAAAACAAAATATATCTACATATGATTGGATACCTTTTTTTCTTTGCTGCCAATTATGTTTGAGTTGTCATGGATGGAGATAAGACAATATTGCAGAGGCAAACTACATTTTGTAAAATAAAGACTTCTATGTCTACATGTATATTTCTCATTTTTTATTTTTCTGAATTTTTGGCTGCTACGTTTAAAACCTCACTACATAAGTGTTGCAGGGAAGTATCAAATTCATCGACAATGATCTTTTTAAAATAAAATTCAGAAGTAAATAGAATATAGAAAACTAGAATTTATTCCCCATCCATGTTTTCCTTTTTTTAAGGAAGGAAAAGGATCATCATGTAACTAAATCTAGAATAAACTAGCTAGCTTTAGAGGACTGCGAAGTAACGCATTCAAGCTTTAACGTCTGTCAGTATTCTCTTAAGAACAAAGTCACTTTGATTTGAAGTGAAAACGATAACTAGGCATTTTTCTAACTTGACAGAAGACGACTTGGACATACTTACTCTGCAGTGCAAAGAGTTTGAGCTGTCTTCATAATTGTACTGGGACTGGCAATGATAACAGGAAGATGAGAAACTTCATCTTGATCCTTTAACTGGGTTTTTATTTGATACATTTCCGATCTGTGTTGTATAATAAAAATGTTATTTTGGATGAAATGGAGATGAAAGAAGTTAAAGGTTTCACAGATGTATCAAATCAACTGTATCAGTAACGTTTTCCAATGGAGTTTAGCAATTAAATTGGATCCCACTTCTAAGATCCAAGAACACATATTTCTTATGACAGTAAAGCTTGAATGCTACTGTTTGATTTTGTGGGAATTGAGATTACATGATTCCATTATATTCAAGTTAAGAAAGAAGCTTGATTTTTGAACATACTTGTAAGACTGCTTTTTTGATTCAGCTAGAGAAATAGTCAAAACTATTGATTGAAATTTGTTTACAAGTAGGTAAATTATACATCTGTATATTTAAAGTGCTGTGATAATATCTTAAAGTTTGGCTCAGTTTTCACTGATTCATCTTATATGAACTTCTTAAAAGATATTCATAAGTAATACTTGATGAAAAGATCTTTTGTTTATATTAATGGGTTAGAAAATGTGTTTACAGTCTTACATGATCACCAATGAGATAGCAACTTTCAAGTTTACATCACTGTGAGCTGACTTGAGCTGAGGTGTTTGGGGTAGGGAAGAAGCGGGTCCTGCTGAAGCGCACAGCTGCCTGCGGCTGAGTCCGTGTGACCGTTCTATGAAATACCGTCGCGTAAGCAGTGTTAAGGTGGGCTGCAGTGTGCAAGCGGCGCATTGAGCTCGAAGTTTTCTTGAAAGATGCTTTGTTTATTGAGAAGCAGTTTTCAGATGGTAGCAAACTGAAATAAATTTTTATTTTCCCTTCTTCTAAAGAGTCATTGTATCCTGATGTTTCTCAAAATAACCCAAATTTTCCTCAAACTAATTTTAAATGATATTTGTGGGTCCTTTCTTAGCAGTTTTAAAGAAATCTTCTAGAGGGAGATGTGTGTGCTTTTAAGGATAACCTTCCTTGTGCCTCACGACATCCCTGAGTGGGTATGACTTGTTATTGCTACTTGCATTGCGAGCGTAATTCACAAAATTACTTTGGAAATTTATTTTAGATATTACATAACATGTGCAATCCAGAATAATTTTATAACAGGTCATAAAAAAACATACTTTTAGTTAGGATTCACAATATTTGTTCTCCAATTAATGAGAGAACCAATGAGTCTCTTGGGGATATTGATATAAAGCAATTATTTTTTGCAATATTGAATGTGTTTTTTAGTTTGATTTTTTTCTTTCCAGTAGGGCACTACTTTCCATCAACTTATTACTTTTTGATGTAAAGCAACTAATATTTACACTATGCCATATTTTTTTTATTGTAGTTGTAAATTATGAAAGATCCTTGAATTTTCTACAGATCTACAACTACTAATGTGACAGACAAGGGCAATCTTGGTATTTAAATCTGAGCATGGCAGTTCTACCATAAAAAGTACTATATTTTTCTAATTTCTAGAATTTTTAAAATGACATTTCTGTAAGTCTGACATACTAATATTCACTTGAGCAGTACTGTTTATTTCAGTTTGCATATATTTTCATTGTTTTCAATTTAATGTAATGTATTGAGTCTAATAGACTGTTTTGCAATAATTAGAATAAAAGATTTCTTCTAATCAAAGATGCATAACAGCTATTATCTAGGGGACCACCAAATGTGATTTTAAGATTTTGTTAACTCTAATCCTTACATAGAAATTTTAATTTTGTAAAGTAGTGTACAATATTGTAACATTAAATTCTCGTTCTCAGATTTGAATATGTATTGATCTTCCATGTGCTGTGTTAAGTCTTGCCTCTCGGAAATGTTAGACAAGATTCGTCTTCCTTTTTACAGTTTGTAATTTTCACTGTTTTATTCCTGTAAAAAAAAAAAAAGTCATTTGTAACCCATGCAAACAATCGTTTGATCTGTGCTAACTTATCAGTTTGGCTATTCAATAAAGTTAATTAAAAGAGCTTGCAGACAGTGACTTGTTATTTAAAGTAATACGAACTACTTGCCGTGCTATGCCTCCAGTGGAGTTCATGGAGACCGTTGCTGAGAGCTCTTTGTCTCCTCAGTGGATGTCTGGAGCCTCATGAGCCAAGTGCTTGGTGCTCATTCCACAAGGATAAGAGGATTTGAAATTCCAGACTGAAGGTTATTTTTTCCTTAGATTTATCTTTATTTATTTGAGAGACAGAGTTACAGAGAGAGGTCGAGACAGAGAGAGAGAGGTCGTCCATCTGCTGATTCACTCCCCAAATGGCTGCAACGACCAGAGCTGAGCCTGTCTGAAGCCAGCAGCCAGGAGCTTCTTCTGGGTCTCCATGTGGGTGCAGGGGCCCAAGGACTTGGGCCATCTTCTACTGCTTTCCCTGGTCACAGCAGAGATCCGGATCAGAAGTGGAGCAGTGGGGACTAGAACCTGTACCCATATGGGATGCCTGCGCTGCAGGTGGTAGCTTTAACCAACTGTGCCACAGTAGAGGTTAGACCCGTGAAGGTTATTTTTTCCCTCTGCATTATTAAGATAGTTTGTCATTGTCTTTGGGCCTTTTGTTACTGATAAGAATAAAAATAATCTCTGTTGGCTTGTAAAACTTCTCTTTTATCCTTCCCGTTCTGTTGCTTTTTTTTTTTTTTTTTTTGGACAGGCAGAGTGGACAGTGAGAGAGAGACAGAGAAAGGTCTTCCTTTTCTGTTGGTTCATCCCAAAATGGCGGCTGTGGCTGGTGCGCTGCAGCTGGCGCACCTCGCTGATCCGAAGCCAGGAGCCAGGTGCTTCTTCTGGTCTCCCATGGGGTGCAGGGCCCAAGGACTTGGGCCATCCTCCACTGCACTCCCGGGCCACATCGTTCTGTTGCTTTTATTACTTGGAATTTACTGTTTTTTCCTGCTAATCATTCAGATCACACTTTATTGATTTTTGTTTCTGAAGTTTATCTGAAAGGTTGAGTGCTGGAGAGATCTGTGTGCTGGTTTACTCTCCCAATTCCCACACAGCCAGGGCAGGCTCTGGCAGGAGGCAGGAACCCAGCACTGCATGCAGTCTCCCACATGCGTGGCAGGGACTCAAGTCCTTGAGCTTCATCTGCCTCCATGGGTGTGTATGACCAGGAAGCCAGATGGGAAGCATGACTGGGACTCAAGCCCAGGCACTCCAGTGTGGGACGCACATGTGCAAAGCGGCCACTTAACCTCTTGTGCCACAAGGCCTGTCCCCACAGTGCACATTAATTTGAAGATTCTGGTCAATCTTCTCTTCTGGAAAATTGCCAGGCATTTTGTTTTCTTTGCTTACCTATATTCCCTCTGTGAGCCCTAGAGTTCCTGTTGGAGGAGTGTTTTCGCTAATTTCTTCTTGACCATGTCCAGACAAGTTTGATCCTAGCTACTGTATTTTATATTTGTATGACTAATGTTAATAAATTTTATCTATTTGAGATGCAGACAGAACTTCATTCTCTGGCCCATTTCCCAAATTACTGCATGACTACACTTTTTATTTCCAAGATTGATTTTTTTTATATCCAGATGTTTCTGATTCATTTCTGTTTTTGTTCAGTAGATTAATTTCATGAATAAAATTATTTGGGGGAGGGAGTGTTTGGCCTAACGGTTAGGCTGCTTGTTAAGATGGCTACATCCCACACTGGAGTTCCTGGGTTTAGTATCCACCTCTGGCTCCTGACTCCTCACCTCAGCTTCCTGCTAATGTGCACCCGGGAGGCAGCAGTGATGGTGCAGGTCACTGGGATCCTGCCACCCACGTGGGAGACCTCAAGTGAGTTCTCCAGTACCAGTTGCAGCCTTGGTTCAGCCCTGGCTACTGCAGGCATTTGGGGAGTGAACCAGGAGACAGATGAGCGCTCTCTGCCTCTCAAATAAATAAAAAATACAAATTTGCTTTATTTCTGAGCATCTCAAACATACTTTTTTTTTTAATTTATTTATTTGAAAGGCAGAGATAGAGAACGCTTCCATCTGGTGGTTCACTCCCCAAATGGCTGTAATGGCTAGTGCTAGGCTGATCCAAAGCCAGAAGCCAGGAGCTTCTTCTGGGTCTCCCACGTGGGTACAGGGGCCAAGGACTTAGACCATCTTCCACTGCTTTCCCAGGCGCATTAGCAGGGAGCTGGATCGGAAGTAGAGCACCAAGGACTCCAACTGGCACCCATGAGAGACGCTGGCGCCGCAGGCTGCTGTTCTACTCGCTGTGCCACAGCGCCCCAGTGGACACATTTTAAAACTACAAGATGAGTACTTCCTCGTGTGAATTCCTATGTCAGCTTTTAATTCAAATGGAAGAATTTAACTGTGTATCTTCATGCTTGTTGAAATTGGGATTTTAGGGTCCTTTGAAGGAAAGGATTTTGCTTTCTTCGATTTTCGCTCACCTTGTCTGAGGCTGCAAAGCCAGCGCAGGCCTGTGCTGGAGATCCGCATCTTCAGGCTGCCCTGCAGAGCTGGGAAGGCAGAGAGCTGCCACGGGCCCGGAACATACTAAATGCCTCTTCTTACTCTTCATAGAAACTGGACAACCTTAAAATATGCACACCCAAATTGGCACTATTTCATTTGTATAATGAAAATCACAGCCTGCCTGTTGCTTTTCTGCAGTTTGGATTGGGATGAAAAAGGTAGAGTCAGAGCCGAAGTGAACCCGGGAAAAGACCGAAGTATGTGATGACGTCCGCAGAGCCCTCTGGCAGCTGTAGAGGTCCCCGGGGACCTGCTGGGCCCAACTCACAGTCGAGTAGCCAGCAGCGTGAAATCTAATTTCAGATGATTTTGCATATTTTGTTTTGGAGTATTTATAGCTGTACCAAAAGTTAACATAAATACTTTGATATTACGGTTAGGGAAAAATTACTTAGCTACTTGAGTAATTTTTTATAAAGACGCTTTTTTTTTTCCTTAAAAATTATTTATTTGAAAGGCAGAGTTACAGAGAAAGGGCCGCCCTGAAGCCAGGAGCCTGGAACACCATCCATGTCGCCCATGTGGGTGCAGGAGCCCCGCTTCCAGTCCAGGCGGCGCCCGGCCTGGTGCTGAAGACGGCCAAGTGCTCGGGCCCCGCTCCTGGGAGACCTGTCTGAAGCGCCGGCTCCTGGCTCAACCCTTGCCGCCATGTGGGGAGTCAACCAGCGGATGGAAGAGCTCTCTCTCTCTAATCCTGCTTTTCAAATAAATAAAATACATAATTAAAAACAGTCTCGGGCGCCCCCAAACCTCCCATTCAGGGCCTGCGCCGCTGCGCCTCACGGAGGCCTTGACGTGCATCCACATCGGTATAGAAATCGCAGCAGAGAACAAAGCTCACTGCGGGGCTTCACACATCTTATATTTCAGGTGGTGAGACGCAGGCGACAAACACTCAGCACACCTGACAAGGTGGCTGTACATGCAAAGGAGAAAAGGGGTAGAAAGGACTAAAGAGCGTGGATCATTCACACAGTACGGACAGGGAAGACATCGCAGGGAAAGTCTTATTTAAAAAAAAGCGTGAGGAAAGCATGAGAACTAGCCCACTCGAGAGAAGAGCAAATTCTGAAGGGACTCAGAGTCAGCCCCGAGAAAAAATTCCTCTCTAAATCGTCGTTCGCCAATTTTCGTATTCCTGCGTCCAATGAACGAGGCCGCAGGAGTTCTGCAAAAAAGCGCCTGAAGCTGCATCCTCCATTTTGCTTCCTGGCACCTGTGACCTATATGCCTATCGCTTTCGTCACTTTCATCTCTTTCCACATCGCCAGGTTACGGACCATTTTGTTTATCTCTAATTTTAGAAGAGAGGAGACCAGCCGTCAGCGGAATGCTAGGCAGGCCGTCCTGGACCACAGGCGCTGCCCTCATTCAAAATGGCGGCCACAGCCTCGCGCACCTTCCCATCGGGCGGCGCGGGCGCGCTCGGCCCGCAGTCCCGGCCCCGCGCGCGGGGGGCGGGTCTACGCTGGGACGGGCTGGGGCGCCGTGCGGCCCTGCCCGAACTCACCCGTGCCGCCGCCGCCGCCACTTGCAGACCATGGATGGGCGGATGGAGCCGGTGACCGTCGCTGCCGACGGCGGGGACCGACCGGGGGCCCCGGCAGGGTCCGGCATGTCGGCTTCTCAGCGTCGGGCCGAGCTGCGGCGGCGAAAGCTGCTGATGAACTCGGAACAGCGCATCAACCGCATCATGGGTTTCCACAGGCCCGGGAGCGGCGCGGGTGAGAACGTCCGTTTCCCCGCAGTGTTCTGCCGACTGCTTGGCATCTTCGGGGTCATCTTGCCTGCCCCCACACTGCGTCTCGCTGGCCTCGCCCTGCCGCGCGTCCCCCTGCCTGAGTCCGGGGTCGCTGCCACGACGGCTGCGGGTCCCGGCGGGCGGCAGCCTGGAGACGGCCGTTCTCCCTGGTCTGCTGTGCCCGCGGTGCCCCCGGGAGGATGACGGCCCCTGCTGTCCGTTCCTGGTGCCTCTGCTTCCAGGGCTTTCCCTGGCATCCGCCTTGTGTTGCCGTTTGCTGTGTAATTGCTGTCGGGCACACCCGCTGGTCGGCTCTGCCCCCTGGGCCGCCCGCGGTGGGTCGGAGACGCGGGGCTGGGGGACATCCGGCCTGAGGTCCGCGAAATCGCCGCGGGCGGGATTGGAAGTCCAGTCCATCTGTGGTGGCAGGCTGATTTTTAAGTTGGTAATTTTGTTTGGCGCGCAAATGATGTTATAGATGTTCAAATGGCGCTCATGGAAGAAAGACCCCCCCACCCCACCCCAGCTAGTGCCTGTGTTCAGCTCCAGGCCTTCCAGAAGTCAGACCAGCGGTGCGCCGCGCCCACCGAGCTGCGCTGTCCTTGTTCGTTGAGACGGGTGTGACTGAGGTTGGGTTTGCATTGAGACCTGGAGCAGTGTCCCCAAGAGGTGTCGAGGTGTTTTCTTAAAGAATCCTTTTCCCTGTGAATAGAATGAATCATTTAGCTCGCGAGTGGGAAGGTTTCCGTCCAGCATTTCTCTTAGTAATCGGCCTTTGGTTTTTGGTTGCGAGCTCCCTAGGTCTTCCTGAATCCCGGGAGGTTTGAGATGGAGTGTGGCTCCGAACTTGCAGACACACTCCTGGGGAGGGAGAGCCCCTTTCCGAATTGTCCAGAACGGTGGCTGGGAGAACAGTTCTCCTTCGACGTTAGGATGCTTGTCTCTCCCAAAGCATTCTTCATCATCTTTCTTGGAGATGCGTTCTTATTTTCTTCTTTTGCTTTGAGATTTTTATCTTTATAGGTTTTGTTTAGGAAGAAAAGCCATGGCAGGGTCTTAAGGCTGTGTGTGGACACACTCTGGCTGCCTGACCCGTGAACAGTGGCCGGGGGACAGGCCACACCCTGTGCTCATAGAGCTCTGGATTCAAAAATCTAACTTAACATTCGAGCTAGAAAAAACAAACACACACTGATTTTTAAAAGGCTTAATGATTTTATGTATTCAGCCAGATAACTAGAGCAGGAACTGTGGGATATACTGTCCAGGAAGCGCAGGGAGAACAGTTTGCTCCACGCCGGCTCTCCGTTTGTATTTCACTCCTCGCCCCTCCTGCTAAGGCTGAGCTGTTGTGTACGGCTGGCTTTGAGGGTGTGGAGGGAGGAACCACTTCTCGTTTTATGCACAGTGTGGATTTTATTTCAGAGACTGCCAAGTTCTAGCTGCAGCCGCTTATTTTAAAATATTAACGTGTAGTGTTCGCCTGTATGGAATACATGAGACTTACATTTCTCTCCTCAGAAGAAGAGAGCCAAGCAAAATCGAAGCAGCAGGACGGTGACAGGCTGAACGCCCTCGGCATTCCTTCCGTCTCCAAGCGCGTGGTGCTGGGCGATTCGGTTGGCGCGGGAGCGGCGGACCAGCACGGCGGTGCGGCCGAGGTCCGGGGGGACGCGCTGGACTCTTTGATTCCGCCGCCCGAGTGCCCCGACGACCTGAACCTGGAGCTCCGGCTGCGCAGCAGAGGGGAGCTGGCCGCGGACGCCGTGCAGAGGGCCTCTCGCCACGGGCTGGAGCAGTACCTTTCCAGGTTCGAGGAAGCAATGAAGCTGCGGAGGCAGCTGACCAGCGAGAAGCCCAGTCAGGAGGACGGGAGCGCGGCGGAGGAGTTTGACTCTTTTCGAATATTTAGATTGGTTGGATGTGCTCTCCTCGCTCTTGCAGTCCGAGCTTTCGTTTGCAAATACTTGGTAAGGAAAAGACTGGGTTGGTAGCTAACTTCATGGAATATGCAAATTGGTTATAATGAATGCTTTTATATTTTATTTTTTGAGAATTAGACGGTAGGAGAGGAGAGAGAGAGAGGGAGGGAGGGAGGAATATCTTCCATCTGCTGGTTCACTTCCCACATGGCCACAATGGCCAGGGCCCAGCCAGGCTGAAACCAGGAGCCAGGAGCTTCTTCCAAGACGCCCACATGGGTGCAGGGCCCCAAGCACTTGGACCATCTTCCACTGCTTTCCCAGGAGCGTGAGCAGAGAGCTGGATTGGAAGTGGAGCAGCCAGGACACGAATTGGCACCCATATGGGATGCCGGTGTTGCTGGTGTTGTGGCTTTACTGGCCGTGCCACAGCGCCGGCCCTGAAAAAATTTTTAAATGTAATTGAGAAGTAGAAGTACAGAGGGAGAAAGAGATTACATCTGTTTGTTCTTCCCCAAAATGCCTCAAGGACCAGAGCTGAGCTTGGGCCCAGAGCTGTGAGTCAGAAACTCAGTCTGCGCGCCGTGTCATCTGCACCCATTGTCTTCATTAGCAAGCTGCAGTCGAGAGCCGCATCCAGGGGCCGGTGCTGTGGTGCTGTGGCTAAGCCTCCACCTGCGGCACCAGCATCCCATATGGGTGCTGAATCTAGTCCTGGCTGCTTCTCTTCTGATCCAGTTCCCTGCTGTGGCTGGGAAAGCAGCAGAAGATGGCCCAAGTGCTTGGGCCCCTGCACCCACGTGGAGACCCAGAAGAAGCTCCTGGCTCCTGGCTCCTGGCTTCGGATTGGCGCAGCTCTGGCCGTTGTGGACATTTAGGAAGTGAACCAGTGGATGGAAGACCTCTCTGTCTTCCTCTCTCTGCTTCTCAAATAAATACAATGTTAAGAAAAAAAAAAAAAAGAGAGAGAGAGAGAGCCAATCCTAGTTACAAAGCAGGTTTTCCCTTGTGGGTGCAGGTGTCTTAAATGCTATGCTGAATACCAGCCCCATGAGTACTTTTACTCTGTAGAATTCATTGTCCCTGTTAGCATCACATCTGCTAGGTGCCCGTGACTGGAGATGTATTACAGGCCTGATTATTCATCTTAGTTACGGAGAGAGGTATTTTGGAGGTCAGCATCGTGGTGCAGTGGATTAAGCTGCTGCATTCCATGTCAGAGCACTGGTTCGAGTCCCCAGTAATCCACTTCCGGTCATGCTTCCTATGAATGTGCCTGGGAAGGCACATGAAGATGGCTTGGGCCTCTGCCATTTACGTGGGGGATGAGGAAGCAGTTCTATTGCTCTGCTTTTCTTTCTTTTTAAAAAAAAAAAAATTTTGTTTTGCCGGTGCTGTGGCTCAATAGGCTAATCCTCCACCTGCGGTGCCAGCACACCGGGTTCTAGTCCCGGTTGTGGTGCCAGATTCTGTCCCGGTTGCTCCTCTTCCTGTCCAGCTCTCCGCTGTGGCCCGGGAGTGCAGTGGAGGATGGCCCAAGTGCACCCACATGGGAGACCAGCAGAAGCACCTGGCTCCTGGCTTCGGATCAGCGTGGTGTGCTGGCCGCAGCTGATCCGAAGCCAGGAGCCAGGTGCTTCTCCTGGTCTCCCATGCGGGTGCAGGGCCCAAGCACTTGGGCCATCCTCCACTGCACTCCCGGGCCACGGCAGAGAGCTGGACAGGAAGAGGAGCAACCGGGACAGAATCCAGCGCCCCGAACGGGACTAGAACCCGGTGTGCTGGCGCTGCAGGCGGAGGATTAGCCTAGTGAGCCGCGGTGCCGGGAATGCTTCATTTCTTTAAAGAAGTTTATTTGTTTCAAAGGCAGACTGACAGAGAGGGACCAATAGAGAGCTCTTCCATCCACTGGTTCACTCTCCAAATGATTGGAATGGCCAGGATCCAGGCTGAAATCAGGAGCCTGGAAATCCATCCAGGACTCCCCCTTGGATGGCAGGAGCTCAAGTATTTGGGCATTTTCTGCCGCTTTCCCAGGTGCATTAGCAGGGAGCTGGATCAGAAGTGGAGCACCAGGACTTGAGCTGGTGCTCATATGGCATCATAGCTGGGGCTCAACCTGATGTGATACAACACTAGCCCTGTGCTTCATTTGTGTGAGATCATTTGGGTACCTTGATTTTCTGATTTTCTTCACTACTAGGTTTTTAAAGCAGATTTATTTATTTATGTATACAGCTAGGGCTGGGCCAGGTGAAAACTAGGAGTCAGAAACTCCATCTGGGTGTCCCACATGGGTGGCAGGAACGCAAGTACTGGGCCATCACCTGCTGCCTCCCAGGCTAGTAGCTGGTAGAAATGCAGATTTGAAGAGGAGGTAGGGCTGGATCCCAGATACTCTGAAATGGGAAGCAGCCGTGTGGGTGTCGGCCTGCTGCGCCACAGCATCCTCACGGCCAGAGTTTGAGCTGTTTCTCTCTCTAGCTTCCTGCTGATGTGTATCTGCTCACTGCACTGCCATCTACTGATGTTTCCTCTTTCACTTGTTCCATAATATTTTAGAAATAATTGTTAATTAAATGTTATCAACAACACATGTTATTGATATTAAGAATAGCTCATCAGGGCCAGGGTCATGGTGTAGCTTGTAGGGCCATTGCCTGTGACACCCACATCCCATATGGGCTCTGGTTTGGGTCCTGGCTACTCCACTTCTTTTTTTTTTTTTTTCTTTTTCTTTTTTTTTTTTTTTTGACAGGCAGAGTGGACAGTGAGAGAGGTAGAGACAGAGAGCAAGGTCTTCCTTTACCGTTGGTTCACCCCCCAATGGCCGCCGCGGCCGGCATACTGCGGCTGGAGCACGGCACTGATCCGAAGGCAGGAGCCTGGTGCTTCTCCTGGTCTCCCATGGGGTGCAGGGCCCAAGCACTTGGGCCATCCTCCACTGCGCTCCCTGGCCACAGCAGAGAGCTGGCTTGGAAGAGGGGCAACTGGGACAGAATCCGGCACCCCAACCGGGACTAGAACCCGGTGTGTCGGCGCCGCAGGCGGAGGATTAGCCTATTGAGCTGCGGTGCTGGCTTACTCCACTTCTGATGCAGCTCCCTGATGATGGCCTGGGAAAGCAGCAGAAGATGGCCCAGGTGCTTGGGCCCCCACCCATGTTGGAGATGTGGACAGACCTGGCTCCTGGCTTCAGCCTGGCCCAGGCCTAGCTGGTGAAGCCATTTCAGGAGTGAACCAGCAAATGGAAGTCTCTCTCCCTCTCTCTGTCCCTCACTTTCTCTGTTGGCTCTGCTTTCAAATAAAAAATAAATTTAAAAAATCGTTTTAAAAAGTGGAGCTGGTACAATGGTTTAAGCTGCTGTCTGCGGTGCTGGCATCCCATAATGGTGCCAGTTCGAGTCATAGCTGCTCCACCTCTCATCCAGCTCCCTGCTAATGTGCATGGGAAAACATCTGGAGATGGCCTAAGTTTTTGGGCCGTTGTCATTCACAGGGAGACCAGGAAGAAGCTCTGGGCTCCTGGCTTCAGCCTGGCCCAGCCCTGGCCATTGTGGCCATTTGGGGGATGAACCAGCATATGGAAGATCTCTCTATGTCTCTCCCTCTCTAACTTTGTGTTTCAAATAAATCATAATTCTTAAGGAAAAAATTAAAAAGATAATTTTTATGAGAAGACTTTTGGGACAATGAAATAATGTGAAATAATTGTGTGCATTAAAAAACTTTTTTTTCAATTTAAAAAATATATGCGTTGGGGCTGGCACTGTGGTGTAGCAGATAAAGCCTCTACCTGCAGTTCCAGCATCCCATATGGGCTCCGGTTCCAGTCCTGCCTGCTCCACTTCTGATGCCACTCCTTGCTGATGGGCCTGGGAAAGCAGTAGAAGATGACCCAACTCCTTGGGCCCTTGCATCCATATGGGAAACCAGGAAGAAGCTCCTGACTCCTGGCTTTGGATCGGCCCAGTTACAGCCGTTACAGCCATCTGGGGAGTGAACAAGTGGATGGAAGACCTCTTTCTCCCTCTCTCTGCTTCTGCCTCTCCATAACTGCCTTCAAATAAATAAATCTTTAACAAAAAAAAACCTTTAAAAATATATATGTATTTATGTATTTGAATAACAGGGTGAGAGAGAGGTAGAGACAGACAGTCTTGCATCTGCTGCTTTACTCATATGGTCTTGGTATCTAGGACAGGGCCAGGCAGAAGTCAGGAGACAGACTCCATCCAGGTCTCCCATGTGAGTGGCAGGAACCTAAGTGAGCTGTTATCTGCTGCGTTCCAGGCACTTTAGCAGGAAGCTAGATTGGAAGCGGTGCAGCCAGGACTTGAACTGTCGTACTTTGATATGGAATGCCAGTGTTATAAACAGCATCTTAACCCACTGTGTAACAACATACCCCCACCCACAGTTTTTTAAAAAATTTAGTTATTTGCAAAATAACCAAGGGCTACATCAGCAAGCAGCTGGAGTCAGGAGCCAGATACAGGCCGCGGGTGTCTTAGCCGTTCTGCTACAGCCACCAGAGTGTTAGGGAATCCGATCTCTTTGTCTTTTTATCTTGTGCAGAAATGATTACTTTCAGCCACTAAAATTAAATGTTGTAGTTTTTTGCTTGGGATCTCATAGCTGGTGTGGGTTTGATTCATTGTGATTTAAATGGTTATGTTGGACATGTTTAATTTTATCTTCTGTCTTCGCAGTCCATATTTGCTCCATTTCTTACTTTACAACTTGCGTACATGGGACTGTACAAATATTTTCCCAAGGTAAATTACAATTTTTTAAATTACAGTGATGTATTTAAAATGATTGCTGACTAGCTAATTTTAGGTTTTAAGAAAAGTCCGGCTTGTGGTCTAAGTGAGTTAGTTCACCTACCAGTGCTGATCAAAATGTTTGTGTTTGTGATGTTTTACAGTTAAAACCTGAAGAATTAGAAGCTTTCATGGCAATTTGATATTACCGTAACGTTTTTATTATGTTTCATAAAAATGTTGATGCATGATGGATTGGGGAAAAATTTGTTGCTTTTTTTTTTTTTAAGATTTATTTATTTATTTGAAAGTCAGAGTTACACAGAAAGAAGAGAGGCAGAGAGAGAGGTCTTCTGTCCGATGGTTCATTTCCCAGATAGTCGCAATGGCCGGAGTTTTGCCTATCTGAAGCCAGGAGCCAGGAGCTTCTTCCAGGTCTCCCACGTGGGCGCAGGGGCCCAAGGACTTTACTGCTTTCCCAAGCCATAGCAGAGAGCTGGATGGGAAGAGGAGCAGCCGGGACTAGAACCGGTGCCCGTATGAGATGCCGGCGCTTCAGGCCAAGACATTAACCTGCTCTGCCACAGCGCCGGCCCCCAAATTTGTTGCTTTACTACACAATTTGAATAGTACTTTTCTTTTTTTCTTTTTTTATTTTTTGACAGGCGGAGTGGACAGTAAGAGAGAGAGACAGAGAGAAAGGTCTTCCTTTTGCCATTGGTTCACCCTCCAATGGCCGGCGCGCTGTGGTCGGCGCTTCGCGCTGATCCTAAGCCTGGAGCCAGGTGCTTCTCCTGGTCTCCCATGCTGGTGCAGGGCCCAAGTACTTGGGCCATCCTCCACTGCACTCCCGGGTCATAGCAGAGGGCTGGCCTGGAAGAGGGGCAACCGGGACAGAATCCGGCGCCCCGACCGGGACTGGAACCTGGTGTGCCGGCGCCGCAAGGCGGAGGATTAGCCTATTGAGCCGCGGCGCCGGCCTTGAATAGTACTTTTCTAAGAAAGTACCAAATTTAGTTAGTAAATTTAAGAACTCACTTTGTCTGCAGTAAAGGAATTTAATTTTAAAATGGGTTCAGTTATCTTATGGTACAGCTGTTGGACACTTGGTAGCAGTGAACTTTGATGTAGAAGGTCTGGTATTTGCAGGAAATACTTGGGCGCAGTTCCAGCACAGGGTGATGGAAGACTCTGTGTTGCCCTTGCTGCCCGACTGCAGGTGGAGGGCGTGGCTTGCCCAGCATACACAGTGACGCTACTCTGCTGAGTTACATACAGGGATTTTGCTGAAAATGCCTACTTGGCTATATGTGTAGTCATTTCTAATGGGCTAACAGATCCATGTATGCTTTTAGTGGATTTGAAACATTTAGAGGTAAGAAGTTAATGTGATTTTAAGTAAAACATTTGTTTAGAAATTCACCCTTGGAACACTGATTGCCGTTTTACAGTAGCAAAGGTTTGGAAGCAAATGTCCACTGCTAAAAAGAAAATTAAAAACAAAATGTGCACCTCTAAGTGACTAGGTTAAAAAAAATAGCTCGTATTCCGACTGTTGGAGTTCTCTTTGTAGGGCTAGCGGTGAGCTCTCCATCAGAAATGAAGATCACAAACACCAAAAGGCAGAATAGGATCCGTAGTGTTCTTTCTTCTGTGAAAAGGAAGAGAAGTAACACATTTGACTTTGCATGTAAATACAGAAGGAAACTCTGGAAGAAGACACAGGGGCGTAGCAACAGTGGTATTTGTGATAGGAATGTGAATGGGAAAGAAGTGAGGTTTGCTTTTTCCCTAGAAAACAATATTTTGTTGAAGCAGTTTTTGAACAAGCAAAAGCTGAAAGAATTATGCATTAAGCACGCATCTACTCTTAGCATGTAGATTCTACAGTTGTCTTCTCATTATGTTTATCATTTATGTAATTTTTTTTATCCATTTCCAATACATCTCTTTGTCTCTCTTTTAAGATTTATTTACTTGAAAGTCAGAGTTAGAGGGAGAGACAGAGAGAGATCTTTCATCCTCCCATCCTCTGGTTCTCTCTCCAGATGGTTGCAAAGGCTAGGACTCAGCCACGCCAAATCTGGGAGCCAGAAGCTTCATCTGGGTCTCCCACATGGGTGGCAGGGCCCCAGTCTTGTGGGCCATCTTATACTACTTTAACCAGGCCTTCAGCCGGGAGCTGGATCAAAGTGGACCAGCCGGGAGATGAACTGGCACCCATAGTAGACAGGTAGAGTGGACAGTGAGAGAGAGACAGAGAGAAAGGTCTTCCTTTACCGTTGGTTCACCCTTCAATGGCCGCTGTGGCCGGCGCACTGTGCTGATCTGAAGCCAGGAGCCAGGTGCTTCTCCTGGTCTCCCAAGCAGGTGCAGGGCCCAAGTACTTGGGCCATCTTCCACTGCACTCCCGGGCCACAGCAGAGAGCTGGACTGAAGAGCAACCGGGACTAGTACCTGGTGCCCCAACCGGGACTAGAACCCCGGGGTGCTGGCGTCACAGGCGGAGGATTAGCCAAGTGAGCCTCCTGTTTGTTCTTAATTAGTGCTTTGTTTGGAACATAGGGAGACAGACAGAGATCTTTGATTTGCTGCTTTGTTTCCCAGCTGCCCACGACAGCCAGTGCTGAGCTAGGCTAAGGCCAGGAGCTGGGAACTCTGCGGACTCAGGGTCACCCACTTGGGTGATCATCTGCCGCCTCCCTGGGTGCACATTAATGGGAAGCTGGGTTCAGAAGCAGAGGCCTCTGAGATGGGGTGTGGACAGAAGATCTGTAACAGCTGCGCCAAATGCCTGCCCCTTTTAGTTTTTTAGATAAGTCTCCTTTCATTTTGCCTGATATTTTTGAGATTCATTCACATTGTTGAAAGTATCTGTAGTTCTTACCTATTTTACCTTTTTGTGCTAACGTTCCATTTTATGAATATATCCACTTATTTAATCTATTGATGGACATCTGGGTTGTTGTCAGTTTTTGGTTAGGATGATAGAATCTGCTAAGAATTTTGTTATGTGAGTCTTTTTGTGGACATAGCTTTCCTCTTAGGTAACCATAGCATTTTTTAAAAATTTATTTATTTATTTGAAAGTCAGAGTTACACAGAGGAGAGGCAGCGAGAGAGAGAGAGGTAGAGGTAGAGGTAGGAGAGAGAGAGAGAGTTGTCTTCCATCCGATGGTACACTCCCCAGTTGGCCACAACAGCCAGAGCTGCGCTGGTCTGAAGCCAGGAGCCTCTTCCAGGTCTCCCACGTGGGTGCAGAGGCCCAAGGACTCAGGCCTTTTTGTCCTGCTTTCCCAGGCCATAGCAGAGAGCTGGATCAGAAGAGGAGCAGCTGGGTCTCGAACCGGTGTCCATATGGGATGCTGGCCTTCAGGCCAGGGAGTTAACCCGCTCTGCCACAAACATAGCTTTTTACTCAAAAAAATTTTTGAGCCATTTGAGTATATATTTCGTGATACTAAATAAGTTAATATAAACTAAGCTTTGAAACTCTCAAAAAATTGAGGCCAGAAAACTATATTAGGAAATAGAATATATTAGGAAGTAAGTTGTGTTCTCTGTTTTCCCCAGAGTGTTCTGGACTGCTCGGTGCTACCCTGTTGTGTAGGTAGTGCAGGGCGAATGCTTTTGCATAGCAGGTAGGGCCCTGCAGGGTGTTCCTGTGCTGCTGGGACAGCCCAGTCACTGTGCCTCAGTGCACCTGGCAGTCTTTGCTCGTTAGGGCCCCACAGGGTGTTCCTGTGCTACTGGGACACCCCAGTCACTGTGCCTCAGTGCACCTGGCAGTCTGCTCTGGCTCTTTCTTCTTTATTTGTTTATTTGAAGGGCAGAGAGAGAGAGATCTTCTGTCCATACTACTCATTCCCCCTCCCCCATCCTCTTCCAGTTGGCTGCAACAGCCAGGATTAGGCCAGGCTGAAGCCAGGAGCCAGGAACTGCATCCTGGGTGCCAGTATGGGTGGCGGGGACCCGAGTATTTGTGCCACCTTCTGCTGCCTTCGCAGGTGCACTAGCAGGAAGCTGGGTCGCAGTGGAGTGAGCAGGACTTGAACTGGCAGCTTAACCTGCTGTGCTGCATGCTGACTTTGCTGTCGTGAGACTGACGTAATAAGATTTCTTCTCTCTGCCTGCTCATCCTGGAAGGCCTGTTTTAATTCTGCTTCCTCTGAAACCCTTCCTCGTACTTCCTTTATGTAGAACACTGGGTCAGTTTCTAAGTCCTTATGCCACAGAGTGTCCATGTCATTCATTTGTCAGTTATTGTATGTCCTGCCTAGTACTGTTTTTCTCTTATGCTGTTGTGTATCTCTTGAATTGTTGCTTATATGTTACTTCCAATGGTGTCTTACATTGCCTAGGCTTTTGCTGATTTGTGTGTTAACTTGCTCAGTAAATGTTGACTTTTCGTCTGAAATTTATTAGCAGTTTTGAAATCAGAGGCAAAACTAGCAGTGTCAATCACGCTTCAGTAGCGCTTAAGTAGTCTGCCGATAGCTGTAGTATTGATTTGAGTCTTTCTCTCTCTAGAGTGAAAAGAAGGTCAAGACCACAGTGCTAACAGCCGCACTTCTGCTGTCTGGAATTCCTGCTGAAGTGATAAATCGATCGATGGATACCTACAGCAAGATGGGGGAAGTCTTCACAGATCTCTGCGTCTACTTCTTCACGTTTATCTTCTGTCATGAACTGCTTGGCTACTGGGGCTCGGAAGTGCCGTGATGCTTGCAGAGCTCGGCAGGAGGAGCTCACAGAATCCGTTTCTCTCCTGTGTCGCGGTATCCTCAGAGGAGGCAGCCTGGCTTACACCATTACGTATTCTGTTACTCTTTCGGGTTTGTAAAACCACTTTATCAGGCATGAAACGGCAGATCCCCTGATGTAAAAGGCTTGGGCCTGCATTGGTACTGATGTGAAGAATAGGGTCCCAGTGTCATTAGCTGACTTTTCTTATTTGATTAGAATCTCTAGGCTATGCCTCTCCTGACTTCTCAGATTTGTAATTCTACGTCTGGGGGCGGAGCTAGTGCTTTTAGAAGAGCAGATACACGAGGTCTCGGCGAGCCCTGAGGACTGTTCCTGTGTTTATGTCATTCTGTCCTGAGAAATGAAGCCATTTCAACAATAAAGTGAAAGGAACTGAAGTGTCTAATGCTAAGTCTGTACATTTCAACTTAAGGGCTGAATAAGGTAGCTAATCTTACCTTTTCTTTTTGAGTTAGAATCTTAGTTTTTATTCCAGCACAAATATTTAATAGAAGAAATGATTAAGGTTCATAAGTGTAAAATTAAAAGGTCTTTATGTTTCATACTTGGCAGCTTTCAATTTTGAATTATTTTCAGAAATATTGTGTTTCAGGCAAACTGAACAAAGTGATTGGAAGTGGGAGCTGAACAATCAAGGCACGCAACCCACTGGCGTGCATGTCCTCCTGACTACCTTGGTAGCAGTGTCAGTCGGAGGGTTTACCTTCTCAAAGAGTGTAAATGTTACGTCACTCAGTGTTTCATTTTCTCATAGCTTTTTATATGGTCTATTTGGTTAATCCTTGTGACATTAAAACCACTTGCTCTTTTTAAATACTCCCCAAGTACTGGTCTTTGTCATTTTATTTCTTACCTGACTAATGGAGAAAAAGTACCGTAATGTAAAGTCTGTTCCTTAGATTTGGGATTAAGATTAGAAGCACACAGTTCTTGATTGCGTGGGTCTTGTGTGTAGAGAATGGCGGAGTGTCCTGGTGTGGACCCTGTGGAGAGCTGCAGTGTCCTGGCTGTGACCCCCATGGTCCTCGGTTACACTCTTAGCACTTTCCTTACCCCTCAACAAAATCCCACTTAATTAATACATGCAAGATTTAGCTAATTGTAGATCATTACCAAATTTGTATTTCTTTTTTTTTAAGAGTTATTTGAAAGGCAGAGTGACAGGGGGTCTTCCACCCGCTGGTTCACTCCCCAGATGGCTGCAGCATCCAGGCCTCTGCTGGCCAACGCCAGGAGCTGTGGATCCCATCTGGGCCTCCCACGCATTTGGGCATCTGCTGCCGTCTAGGTGCATTCATGGGGAGCTGGGCCAGAAGTGGAGCGACTGAGACTCACAGAACTGGTGCCTCCCAGTATGGGATGCTGCTGTCACAGGCTTTACCCACTGCCCCGTAACACCAGCCCCCCAAATTCATGTATCAATACTATAATGTATCTGTTTTAGTGCCACTTCTTATAGATTGACATTCCATGATCACTTCCTTAAGTGTGTAGAAATGGAAGTTTCTCAGTGCTCAGGGTAGTTACAAAACTAGAGTGACGAAGATGATTGAGAAGTGACATCTTCTGCCATGTTTGCTAGTAGTAGGTTGTTTTTTTTTTTTTTTTTTTTTTTTTTTTAAGATTTGTTTTATTTATTTGAAAGGCAGAGTTACAGAGAGAGAAAGAGCCAGAAAGAAAGACAGGTCTTCCATCTGCTGGTTCACTCCCCAAATGACTGCCACGGCCAGTGCTTAGGTGATGCAAAGCCAGGAGCCAGGAGCTTCTTCTAGGTTTCCCTCCTGTGTGCAGAGGCCCAAGGACTTGGGCCGTCTTCTGCTTCCCCAGGCCACAGCAGAGAGCGGGATCAGAAGTGGAGCAGCCGGGACGCGAACCAGCACCCATACAGGATGCCGGTGCATGTGGCTCACATTTGGTGTCAAAAACAGCAAGTGGGGTATAAGACAATCAGAACTGGGTGATGGGCCGGCACTGCGGTATAGTGGCTAAAGCCGCTGCCTGCAGTGCCAGCATCCCATCTGGGCGCCAGTTGGAGTCCCAGTTCCTCCACTTCCGATCCAGCTCTCTGTTGTGGCCTGGGAAAGCAGTAGAAGGTAGCCCAAGTCCTTGGGCCCCTGTACCTACAGAGGGAGAGAGAGAGAAGAGAAGAGAGAGGGGGGAGAGAGGAGAGGAAAGAAAAGAAAAAAAGAAACAACTTGGTAAGTATCAAAATCTGCGGCTCTGGAATCCAGGGCAGTTTCCTGAGAGTGATGTATTAGAGACAAGTGAGCTATAATCACTTCTTTGACCTCCAGTATGAAAAAGCAGCTTCCTTCAGGACTTGGAAGAGGTGTGAACTCACCATAAATACATAGCGGACTTGAAGTATTTATCCCAGTCAGAATTGGTGGCTAATGAGTTTTCTTAAAGGGGAGTTAGAAGTAAGGTAGACACAAAGAGAGAAATCAGCCATGCACTTGCTAACTCCTTAAGTGACTCCTGTAGCCAGGACTGGGCCAGGCTGAAGCTGGGTCTCCTGTGTGGGTGGCAGTGTCTCAGGTACTTGAGCCATCACATGCTGCCTCACAGGGTTCTGTGTTTGCAGGAAGCTGAAATCTGAATCAGCCCAGACCTGAACCCAGGCATTCTAACAGAGGATGCAAGTGTGTGTGTGTGTGTGTGTGTGTGTGTGTGTGTGTGTGTGTTTTAAGATTTATTTATTTATTAGAAAGGTAGATTAGAGAGGGGTCTTCCATCCTCTGGTTCACTCTCCAAAAGGCTGCAATGGCTGGAGCTGTGCCCATCTGAAGTGAGGAGCCAGGAGCTTCTTCCTGGTCTCCCATATGGGGGCAGGGGCTCAAGGACTTGGGCCGTCTTCTTCTTTCCCAGGCCATAGCAGAGAGCTGGATCGGAAGTGAAGCAGCCGGGACTTGAACTGGTACCCACATGGGATTCCAGCACTGTAGGCGGTGGCTTTACCTGCTACACCACAGCGCCAGGCCCTCTTTTTTTTGTTTGTTTGTTTTAAAGATGATTTAGTTGATTTGGAAGGCAGAGTTACAGAGACAGAAGGAGAGACAGATCTTCCATCCAGTGATTCATTCCCTAAATGCTAGCAATGGTTAGTCCTGGTCTCCCAGGTGGCTCCAGAGGCCCAAGTAGTTGGGCCGTCTTCCACTGCACTCTAGGGCGAATTAGCAAGGAGCTGCATGGGAAGGAGAGCAGTGGGGACTCCAACCAGTGCCCATATGGATGCCAGTGTTGCAGGTGGCAGCTTAATCACCTCCACCACCACACCAGCCCCGGTAGTGGTAGTGTCTGAACCTCTGTGCTAGGGCCTGCTCCAGAGGTGGATGGATTGCATTTCAGCTGGGCGCTGAGCGGCTCTGCAGACTAACAGAGAGCATGGGGGCCCAGAGGGAATGGATCATGATGTGTCGTCAAGAGCAACCGCGATGTCATTGTTGATAACTTTTTTTTTAAAGATTTATTTATTTATTTGAAAGTCGGAGTTACACAGAGAAGGAGAGGCAAAGAGAGAGGTCTTCCATCCGATGGTTCACTCCCCAGGTGGCCGCAATGGCTGGGGCTGAGCTGATCTGAAGCCAGGAGCCAGCAGCTTCTTCTGGGTCTCCCAGGTGGGTGCAGGGGCTCAAGGACTTGGGCCATCTTCCACTGCTTTCCCAGGCCACAGCAGAGAGCTGGATCGGAAGTGGAGCAGCCAGGTCTCGAACCAGCACCTGTATGGGATGCCGGCACTCCAGGTCAGGGCGTTAACTCACTGTGCCACAGCGCCAGCCCCATTGATAACTTTTTAAAAGGTTTATTTATTTTGAAAGAGAGATCTTTTCTCCGTTGGTTCATTCCCCAGATGGCTGCAACAAAGCCAGGAGCTTCTTTGGTGTCTCCTACGTGGGTGGCAGGGCCTCAGACTCTTGGGCCATCTTCCACTGCTTTTCCCGGGTCATTAGCAGGGGCCTGGATTGGAAGTGAAGCCCATATGAACCGGTGCCTACATGGAATGCTGGCGTTGCAGGCAGCAGCTTTACCTACCACACAACACCAGCCCTCGTGGTTGATAATTTTGCTATGAATTTAAAGGAGTCTCTTCTTTGGGGCATCTATGCTTCTGGTTGTGAGAAACCCTCAGCTACTCAGCAAAGAGCTATTATTCCTTCCATTGAAGATCCAAAAGGTAATTCTGGCACCCACGAAGGAGACTCAGATGAAGCTCCCGACTCCTGGCTTTGGCCTGGTCCAGCGCTGGCAGAAGACAGAAGACCTCTCTCTCTGTCTCTCCCTCTTTGTAACCCTTTCAAATAGGAAGTCTTTTTCTGTAGAAACTGGTGTTTACTCTCTCAACCTCATTTCCATTTTTGCTTCAGAGACTGAAGAGCAGCTTAAGACCACCCAGTGGTTGTCCCCACCAGACCAGTCTTGTTTCTTTTTTAAAGATTTATTTGTTTGAAAGAGTTATATATACAGAAGGAGAGAGAGTGAGCCAGTGAGGGAGAGCGCTATCTCCCACCTGCTGGTTCATTCCCCAGGTGGCTGCAACAGCCAGAACTGAGCCAAGCCGGAGCCAGCATCTTCTTTCAGGTCTCTCATGTGGGTAGCAGGGGCCCAAACGATTGGGCCATGTTGTGCTGCTTTTTCCAGGCCACTGGCAGAGACTGGATCAGAAGTGGAGCAAATGGCTGGCGCTGCGGCTCACTAGGCTAATCCTCTGCCTGCGGCGCCAGCACACCGAGTTCTAGTCCCGGTCGGGGCGCCGGATTCTGTCCTGGTTGCCCCTCTTCCAGGCCAGCTCTCTGCTGTGGCCCGGGAGTGCAGTGGAGGATGGCCCAAGTGCTTGGGCCCTGCACCCCATGGGAGACCAGGAGAAGCACCTGGCTCCTGCCATCGAATCTGTGTGGTGCGCTGGCCGCAGCGTGCCAGCCGTGGCGGCCATTGGAGGGTGAACCAACGGAAAAGGAAGACCTTTCTCTCTGTCTCTCTCACTGTCCACTCTGGCTGCCAAAAAGAAAAAAAAAAAGTGTCACGTAATTTGCGTGGCGGGGGGGGGGGCATTCCCACGTGTGGTCCACTCCTGGAATTCAATTCAGGCTTCCCACGTGGCTTGCAGGAATCTCACCACTGAGGCTCCCGGGCGTGCCCGAGAGCTGGATTCGAATGCAAGCGCTCCAACGTGGGCCGCTGAGGGCTCAGCTGGTGGCAAGCACAATGAAGCACATGTCTACCGTTCGATGAATTTTGACAAAAGCAGCCAGTCAGCGGCCGCCGGTTCTTTCCTGTTGCCGCGGGCTGTGGGAAAGCGCAGCGGTACCAAGGCACGCAGCTGTGTCGGGCAGCTCAGAGGGTACCGGATACTCCGCGTGCACGCCGTGGCGTTGCGGAGCGGGACACCTCTGCGGCCCGCTAGGCGGGGGCGCCGCCCTCACCGCTACGCCCCGCCTGGCGCGCGCAGACAGGCGCGGACAGGCGCGGCCGGTGCCACGGGCCCTCCAGCCGGCAGGTGGCGCTGTGGAGAGGAGGCGGCTTCCGGCCGGCTGTGCCCGTCCTCCCGCCGCCGGCGCCAGCACGTCCTGTTTTCGTTGGCCGCGCTGGGATGGCCGCCGCCGTGGGAGCTGCCGCCGCTTCTTAGTGCAGGTCCCCGCTCGGCGCGCCGGGGGCAGCGTGGCCGCCTGCTTTGTCCCGTCCGCCTGCGTGTGGTTCCCGGGGGCGCCGGCTTTCCCACGGCCAGCAGCATGGGCCGGGAGTCACGGTGAGGCGGTGGGCCGGGCGGGCGAGCGGCTTGCTCGGGCCGGGAGTTGAGGGGCTGCTGGGCTGGGTCTGGCGCGTCCCCACGTGCGGCCGGCGTTGCTCGGCGGCCGCTGGAGGGGCCGGCACCCCGGGTGAGGGGAAGGCAGAGCCTGCCCCGGCGGCCGGAGCCTGGGGCGGGAGCGGCCTCGCGGGCTGTCGGTGATTGGGCACCTCCTCCCGCCACTCCTCGGAGCTTGCCGCGGTCGCCCCGGGGTGCGCGATCCCAGGGGAATGCGGCGGCCCGGCGTTTGCAGCGCTCCCCGGGCGCCCGGCGCTGCGTGTCAGCTCGCGGTGCGTGCGTGGTGTTTGCCCAGGGCGCGGGGAGGGGGCGAGTGGGCAGCGTCTGACCGCGCCCGCGGCCCCGTGCGCGGCTTGGCCTTCCCCGGGCTGTTGGCAGCATTTGTTGCGTGGACCGTGTACACTGCAAACAGAGTTCATGACAGCCGTGAGTCAGGAGCTCGTCCCACGACTGTGAGAGCTTAAACACTGAAGTTGCTGATAACTGGGTCGGGATCCGGGTTTTTTTTAAAAAAAAAAATCTTAAATATGATTATTTGCTATCCAGAGCCAGTGAGGGTTTTACTTTTAACTCTAGAAGTACTTTCTCGAGGCGTAATTAACAGTCAGGGAAACGGAAATTGTCAGTAGAGCTTTATGAAATCTAGCGCAGACACACTGTGCCCATCACGGATACAGAATATTCGGTAACTTCCGAAAATCCCTGAGAAGATCGTTGAAGTCTCGCTGCAGGCGCTGCTGTTCCTCTGGCTTCCCACACTCGAGTTCTGGACACTTTGGTTTGGCTCGGCCCTCTCTTGCGGCTGACATCCCGTCCTGTGCGTGGTCTCCCCGTTTCTGCTCCCGCTGACAGTCGACACAGACTGCTGCCGAGTTCCTGTGTCTAATGCTGGATCCTTCACGCTGCCGCTGGGTGACCCCTGGGTCGGTCCCGGCACTCCCCTCCTCGGTCTGCACTGGTTCCCACTGTTCCGAGCTGAAATTCAGACTGCGAGGTCCTCCTTGCTGAGGTCCAGTCGAGCCCTTCGGCCTTCGCCTTGGCCTCTCTTCCTGGCTGGCCCGTCTTCTGGCTTTGCTCAGGGAACCGTGCAAGGCTGGGAGGTGGGAAGGCGCACAGGGTGTCAGAGCCCAGCGCGCCCTCAGATGTAGCTTTCCTGCGAGGTTAGAGGGAAGTAGGAGCAGGTAGGTCTGAGAAGCACGCGGGTCCGGAAGCGTGTGACTTGTAGATTTGGCTTCGAAGATAAGGATTTATTTGTGAGGGGCAGGCGTTTGGCCCATGCAGTTGGGACGCCTGTGTCCCATATTGGAGTGCCTGCTTTGGGGTCCTGGCTCTGGCTCCCAAGTCCAGCTCCTGCTCATGCAGGCCCTTGGGTGCATCAGTGAGGGCCCAAGTGATTGGATGCCTGCCGCCCACGTGGGAGATGCTGGTGAGTTGCCAGCTCCTGGCTTCCCCCTTTAGGGAATGAACCAGCAGAGTTCCGTCTCTGACTCTCTACCTCTCAAAGAAACAAAAGTTAAAAATTTTAAAAGCTCATACCTTAAAAAACATTTTTTTGGTGAGCCTTAAAGATTTAGAATAATAAGTGTGTGGTATTGTGATTCTAGGTAGGAAGAATGAATAAGATTTGAGGGAAAAAGGAATAGAAGCAGGAAGACTAGGGTTTTTTTTGTTTGTGTGTGTGTGTGTGTGTTTTTAATCTGAAGGGGGGGGGCTCCATTTGCCAGTTTACTCCCCAGATCGCCACAATGGCAGCAGCTGGGCCGATTGGAAGCCAGGAGCCAGGAGCTTCCTCCAGGTCTCCCACGCCAGTGCAAGGGCACTGCTGCTTTCCCAGGCCACAGCAGAGAGCTGGATCGGAAGTGGAGCAGCTGGGACTCGAACCAGCGCCCATTTGGGACGCCGGCACTGCAGGCGCAGCTTTACCGTTTACACTACAGCTGTGGCCCCATGACTAGGAGTTTTAAAAAATGCCCTGAGTGGGGACAGCATGGCAGCAGCAGGTTAAGGCTGCTGCTTGCAACTTCGGCACCCCTTGTTGCAGTAGGAACCCTAGCTGCTCTGCTTCCAGTCCAGCTTCCTGCTGATGCTACTGGAAAAGCAGTGGAGGATGGCCCAAGATCTGAGGCCCCTGCCACCCATGTGTGAGACCAGGGTGGAATTCTTGGCTTCTGACTTTGGCCTAGCCGAGACCTGGCTGTTGTGGCCATTTGGGGAGTGAATCAGTGGATGTTTCTTCCTTTCTCTCTGTCACTCTGCCTTTCAAATAAACAAAAATAAATCTTTTGGGGCTGGCGCCGTGGCATAGTGGGTAAGGCTGCTGCTTGCAGTGCCGGCATCCCATATGAGTGCTGGTTCGAGTCCCAGTTGCTCCACCTCTGATCTAGCTCTCTCCTGTGGTCTGGGAAAGTAGTGGAAGATGGCCCAAGTCCTTAGGCCCCTGTGCCCATGTGGGAGATCTGGAAGAAGTTTCTGGCTTCTGGCTTTGGATTGGCTCAGCTCTGGCCATTGCAGCATCTGGGGAGTGAACCAGCAAATGGAAGACTTCTCTCTCTCTCTGCCTCTGCCTGTCTGTAACTCTGCCTTTCAAATAAATAAATAAATCTTTTGTATTCTAGGAAAGGAAAAACATTGAGAATAAGTGATGTTTGGACCTAATGACGGGAAGTTGGGGTGATAAGTGGATTGGACAGGGAGGGTAGTAAGTTTGGGTTTTTACACATTGGATTGGCGTGCTTGAAGGGTAGCCGGGTGCACTCATTCCTGGGCTTTGTTTTTGGATGTTGATGGCTCCCATATTTTTCTTTCCTTCCTTCCTTCCTATCTATCTTCATCCCCCTCCCCTCCCCTCCCCTCCCCTCCCCCCCTCTCCCCTCCCCTCCCCTCCCCTCCCCTCTCCTCTCCTCTCCTCTCTTTTTTCTTTTCTTTATTTTTTCTTTCTTCGTTATGGAGAGGAGAGACAGAGAGTTACCTTCTGCTTGCTGGTTCACTGCCTATGCTATACCAGGCTGAAGCCAGGAGACAGGGCGTTCATCTTGGTCTCCCACATGGGTGCAGGGGCCCAAGAACTGGAGACATCTTCTGCTGCTTTTCCTAGGCCATTAGCAGGGAGTGGGATCAAAAGTGTAGCAGCTAGCCATGAACTGGTGCTCAAATGGGATGCTAGTTTGGCAGGCTGACTCAACCCTTGGCACCACAACGCAGGCCCCCAGAATGCTTTTTTATTTTTATATATATATATATATTTTTTTTTTTTTTTGACAGAGTTAGACAGTGAGAGAGAGACAGAGAGAAAGGTCTTCCTTCCGTTGGTTCATTCCCCAAATGGCCGCTATGGCCGGCACACTGAGCCGATCCGAAGCCAGGAGCCAGGTGCTTCCTCCTGGTCTCCCATGCGGGTACAGGGCCTAAGCACTTGGGCCATCCTCCACTGCCCTCCCGGGCCACAGCAGAGAGCTGGACTGGAAGAGGAGCAACCGGGACTAGAACCCGGTACCCACAAGGGATGCCGGCGCCGCAGGTGGAGGATTAACCAAGTGAGCCATGGTGCTGGCTCCCTTTATCTTATATTTTTAAAAAAGATTCTGGGGTGACCTAGTTTTTTTTTAAGATTTATTTATTTTAAAGTCAGAGTTACACAAAGCGAGGAGAGGCAGAGAGAGAGAGAGGTCTTCCATCCACTGGTTCACTCCCCAATTGGCCACAACTGCTGGAACTGCACTGAAACCAGGAGCCAGGAGCTTCTTATGGGTCTCCCACGTGGGTGCAGGGGCCCAAGGACTTGGGCCATCTTCTGCTGCTTTCCCAAGCCATAGAGAGCTGGATCAGAAGTGGAGCAGCTGGGTTTGGACTGGTGCCCATATGGGATCCCGGCACTTCAGGTCAGGATGTTAACCTGCTGCGCCATAGTGCCAACCCTACTTTTTTTTTTTTTTTTTTTTTAATTTTATTTATTTGAGAGCTAGAGTTACAGACAGTGAGAGGGAGAGACAAAGAAAAAGGTCTTCCATCCACTGGCTCACTCCCCAAGTAGCCAGAATAGCAGGAGCTGGGCCAGTCCAGAGCCAGGAGCTTCTTCCCGATCTCCCCCATGGGTGCAGGGGCCCAAATACATGAGTTGTCTTCTAACTCTTTCCTGGGCTGAAGCAGAAAGCTGGATCAGAAGAGGAGCAGCCAAGACTGGAATTGGCACCCATATGGGGTGCCTGTGACAGGTGGAGGGTTAACCTACAAGCCACAGTACCGGCCCCCAGAATATTTTTTTTTATTTAAAGATTTATTTATTTATTTGAAAGTCAGAGTTACACAGAGAGAGAAGGAGAGGCAGAGAGAAAGAGAGGTCTTCCATCCACTGGTTCACTCTCCATTTGTTCGCAAGGCCTGGAGCTGCACCAATCTGAAGCCAGGAGGCAAGAGCTTCTTCTGGGTCTCCCACGTGGGTGCAGGGACCCAAGGACTTGGGCCATCTTGTATTGTTTTCCCAGGCCATAGCAGAGAGCTGGATCAGAAGTGGAGCAGCTGGGACTCAAACCGGCGCCCATATGGATGCTGGCACTGTAGGCAGCGGCTTTACCTGCTACGCCACAGCGCCGGCCCCTCTAGAATATTTAAGAACCATTAGTGAGGGTATGTAACTCCTCTGCCTACAGTGTTCTGATGGGTTTTCAATGCACTCGGAATGCTTTTCATCCCATTCGGAGCGCAAGGCCAAGCCCTCATCATGGCCCATAGATCTCTGTTTGCGCTGTTACTTCTCTCTGTTCAGCTCTGGCCACCACTGGCTTGCGTGCTCTTCCCTGAACACATCCGCCACGCCTCCTCCTCAGGGATAGTGTCCTTGTGGAGCTGCTTGCCCGGAACGTTGTTTCCTCTTGTCCCCTGGTTCCTCCCTGTGTGTCCGGCAGATGTCACCGTGAACAAGGCCGTCTCCAGTCAGTGGCTGTAAAGCAGCAAATATCCCAGCTCCCGTTCTTGTCCCTGGCTCTGATCTGTGTTTCTGTAACACACTTCCTGTATAGTGTACAGTTGTTTCTTTACTTCCTGTCAGGTCTTCTTGCACCCAAGTGTAAGCTGCCTGGGGCTCATAAGGCAGTTTTGTCCCCCTCAGCGTGTGCTGTAGCAGAGAGATGATTTTCCTAATTTATTTTTAAATTATTTTTCAAGATTTGTTTATTTAAAGATAGAGTGATAGGGAAGCAGAGTCAGTGTTCTGTCTGCTGGCTCATTCTCCAAATGCCCATAAGTGCTAGAGCTGGACCAGGCCAAGCCAAGAGCCTAGAGCTTGACCCTGGTCTCCCATGTGGGTTGCAGGAACCCAGGAGCATGGACCATCATCTTTCCTTTTCAGGTGCATTAGCAGGGAGCTGGCTTGGAAGTGGAAGGGCCAGGATGTGCACTGGCACTCTGATGTTCGGTGTAGGTGTTCCACACCAGGGTTTAATATGCTCCACCACAGTGCACAATGTTCCTAGTTGGTTTTTTTTTTTTTTTTTTTTTTTTGACAGGCAGAGTGGACAGTGAGAGAGAGAGACAGAGAGAAAGGTCTTCCTTTTGCCGTTGGTTCACCCTCCAATGGCCGCCGCGGCCGGCGCACCGCGCTGATCCGATGGCAGGAGCCAGGAGCCAGGTGCTTTTCCTGGTCTCCCATGGGGTGCAGGGCCCAAGCACTTTGGCCGTCCTCCACTGCACTCCCTGGCCACAGCAGAGAGCTGGCCTGGAAGAGGGGCAACCGGGACAGAATCCGGCGCCCCGACCGGGACTAGAACCCGGTGTGCCGGCGCCGCTAGGCGGAGGATTAGCCTATTGAGCCGCGGCGCCGGCCTTGCACAATGTTCCTAGTTGTAAAAATGTTTACAGAAGGTCCTATTGGTGTTTATTTAATTTGTCTTCTAGTATTTTTTTTAAAAAATGTAGAAATGCGGTATAATGGAAGCTGACTGTGCTTGCTAGTTTAATCGTTGGCTTACTGCTGTTCTAGCCACTATCGGAAGCGATCGGCATCCCGGGGACGCTCTGGAAGTCGGTCTAGAAGTCGCTCACCTTCAGACAAAAGGAGTAAGAGAGATGACAGACGGTCTAGAAGCAGAGATAGAGATCGAAGGAGGGAGCGGTCTCGGAGCAGGGATAAAAGAAGATCCCGGTCCAGGGACAGGAAGCGTCTGAGGTAAGCGCTGGCGGAGGTGGGGCTTTCTCTGCGGCACTGGGTGTCTCACCACTGTCTCACCGCTGTCTCTGGACGGCACTCGAGTGGCTTGTTTGGCTGCTTCTTGGCAGCCCTGCCTTGCCGGATCAGACTGCAAGATCTGCCTGCAAAGACTCAAGCAGTGTTTTCAGTTTGGCTACTTCAGTTGATATTCCCTGTAACTGAAGGAGAACTTCTGAAGCTCCCAGAGATGTAAGGAATGAAGGAAGAGGGAAAAAGTGCTCTACTCGTGGGGCCTCTGCTCCGGGTCTGCCCGAGAGCTGAGTGTGCGCCCAGCGACTGCCACGGCAGACGGGAGGAGTAGCCAGGGCCTTCTGCAGACCCTCTGCTGTGCTCAGTCGTCTAGCCAGCTGTCTGCAGTCTAACCCAAAACACTCTTGCTTTCAGTTCATGTGTACGTGCTCATGTGCTCTTTTTGCACAGTCGAGTGACCATAAACTTTTCTGGAGGTGGAAAAGAGTCTTTAAGTAAAAATAATTCCCTCCCCCTGCCAGGTACACCGAAATTCTAGTACATTTTCCCATTGAAGTAGTAAAGTAATATAAGGTTGTGCGGTGTACTGTTCACAGAAACAGTTTGCCTTTTTCAGGCGTTGGAAGCAGAGTGCCTTGATACCACAGGCACTCACCCGGGACAGTGTGGGCCCTGCACATGCAGTCTCCTACTCTGTGGCCCCAGCAACAGTTTTACATAGTTCTGTCAAGTACTTGAAGTACTTGTTAGGTAAACTTGGCCATCTAACATCAGTCTTAGACTTTTTGGTCTGAAAGTAGAATCACAAGATTTTAGAGCAACAGTGATTTTAAAATTACCTAGCAAAACCCCCATATTTTCCATCAGGAAACTGGGACTCGGGAGGCTGAAGGTGTGTCCTGTGTTGTCACTGCCACTGTGAGTGGCAGCCTAGACACTCCTGCCTCCTAATCCTCACGTCAGTTATCTGTTCACAGCCTTGGTCACCCAGTTTTCTTACTTGGGTTTGGGTTGTCTTTGAAAATTAGGTTTCTGCTCTAAGATGATGGATGTTAAGTAGCTGTCACTACAGATTTGTTAGGTTTCTCATCACATGTCACTATGAAATTGGTGTACTCATTTTTTTTATTGAGTAGTTGTAAGGGTGGGTTTACTTGTTTCTTCTGATAGTTTATTAATGCCTCTGCTTTTAATAATGGTAGCAGTTTAGACGCTTCTTTTAGCATGGACGAAATCATAATCTGAAATAACATCTCCATTGGACTGTAGAGTGACAAGTGTGTCCTCCTTTTAGACGTTCCAGAAGTAGAGAGAGAGACAGAAGCCGAGAACGAAGAAGATCTCGCAGCAGAGACAGGAGACGTTCAAGGAGTAGAAGCCGGGGCCGACGGTCCCGATCCTCCAGTCCTGGCAATAAAAGCAAGAAGACTGAGAATCGGTAACATTACCACTCACGGTGTCTGCCGTGCAGGGGCAGCTGGCTCCCTTCCCCTGCTTCGTTTTTCTTTCTTTTTTTTTTTTCTTCCCCACCTTTAAATTTATTCTTATAAGCAATTACTGACTGGGCTTCACCAAGATTTGGTGGCATAATTTAATTTAAGTAGGTTATAAAGCTTGTAATTCAGTTGCAAAGTACTAGTCTCAGGTTTGTGGGTTTTTTTTGTTTTTTGTTTGTTTGTTTGTTTGTTTGTTTGTTTGACAGGCAGAGTTAGAGAGAAAGGTCTTCCTTTTTCCGTTGGTTCACCCCTCAAGTGGCCACTATGGCTGGCACGCTGTGGCCGGCGCACTGTGCCGATCTGAAGCCAGGAGCTGGGTGAACCCACGTGGGAGACCCAGAAGAAGCTCCTGGCTCCTGGCTTTGGAGTTCTGGCCAACTGGGGAGTGAACTATTGGTGGAAGACCTCTCTCTCTCTGCCTCTCTCCTCTCTCTGTGTAACTCTGACATTCAAAGAAATAAATAAATCTTAAAAAAAAAAGATCATCCCAAATTACTTTCCTGAGAGTTTGTGCTAATTATACGCCCACCATCAGTATTTGAGACTTCTGTTGCTCTGTGCCCTTTGTAGTATTTGGAATTTTCAGTCATTTATTTTCAGCAAGTGGGTAAATGTGTGCTGCTTGTGGTTATAATTTGCGTTTCCCTAATTAGTAGTGAGAGTGATTGTTTTTAATGTTTTTCTTGTCATTTGGACTTTGTCATTTCTTAAGTACATGTTCAGCGAATCTTTCCTCATTTTCCTTTTGAGTTGTTTGTTTTCTTTTAAAATTGATAGCAATAGGGCCGGTGTTGTGGTGCAGTGGGTAAGACTGTGAAAGCTGGCATTGGTTAAGTCCTGGTTGGTCCACTTCCATTCCAGCTCCTTGGCTGTGGGAGACATTAGCGCAGTGAACCAGTAGATGAAAGATTCTCCCTCTGTAAATCTGCCTTTCAAAACCAGATAAATAAGTAATTGATCAATTGAGGGAACAGGTGCTGGACTTAGCACCTGAGACACCAGCAGGACTCACTAGTGTACCTGAGTTCTGCTGCCAGTCTGGCTCCTGCCTCTGGCTTCCTGCCAGTCAGACCCTGGGACGCGGTTGTGATGTGTACGAGACCCGCATTGCTTCCGCTCTGGCCGTAGCAGGCATGTGGGAAGTGAACCAGCACAGGAGCATGCTCGCTCGCCCTCCCTCTCATCTCTCTTCCTTTTCTGCCACCCCCCCCCTTTTTTTTTTTAAGGATTTACTTCTGTATTTGAGAGGTAGAGTTACAGAAAGAAAGGTCTTCCATCTGCAAGTTCACTTCCCAAATGACCACATTGGCCAGAGGTGGGCCAATCCCAAGTCAGGAGCCAGGAGCTTCTTCCAGGTCTCCCATAGCGGTGCAGGGGTCTAAGACCTTGGCCATCCTCTACTGCTTTCCCAGGCCTTTAGCAGAGAGCTGGATCAGAAGTGGAGCAGCTAGGACTTGAACTGGCATTCGTATGGGATGTTAGCATTGCAAGTGGCAGTCTGACCCACTGTGCCACAGTGCTGCACCCTTCTGCTCCCTCTCTTGATTTCTCTTTCTCTGCCTTTCAGATAAATAAAATTTGGGAGGCAGGTATTGGATGGAGCTATTAAGATTCCTCTTGTGGCACTCACATCCCATTTCACAGTACGATGGATCAAGTCCCACCTCCACTCCTGGTTCTAGCTTCCTGCTTTTGTGCATACAGGGATGCAGTAGGCGATAGCTCAGATAGTTAGAGTCCCTGTCACCCACTTGAGAGTCCTGGATTGAATTCCAGGCTCTTGGCTTTGACCTGGTCCAGTCCCAGCTGTTAAAGGCAATTGGGGAATTAAATAGCTGATAGTACATTTATGTCTTTTTGTCTCTCTAATACAGTCTGTTAGCCTTTTAATTTCTGAAATCCATGGATGGTTTTTTTCTTTCTTTTTTTTAAGATTTATTTATTTATTATTTTACTTGAAAGTCAGAGTTGCACAGAGAGAGGAGAGGCAGAGAGAAAGGGGGCAAACCCCTCCTTGCCTTCCATCTGCTGGTTCCCGCCCCAAATGGCTGCAACAGTTGAAGTTGTGCCAATCCGAAGCCAGGAGCCAGGAGCTTCTTCCAGGCCTCCCACGAGGGTGCTGGGGCCCAAGGACTTGGGTCATGTTCCACTGCTTTCCCAGACCATAGCAGAGAGCTGGATCAGAAGTGGAGCAGCTGGGTCTCGAACTGGCGCCTATATGGGTTGCCGGCACTGCAGACTGCAGTCTTATTCGCTACACCACAGCGCCAGACCCAAGTAAAATTTAAATTTAAACATTTTAAACTTAAATTTTAAAGTTTTTGTGTTAAAAAATTTTGGGTATTTGTTTTTTGTCAGTTCTCTGGTATTTGGCTTTTCACTCTCTAAAGGACAAACATTTCTCAGTTCATCATGAATTGAGAATAACATAGTTATCAACATAAACCTGATGAGGGCAGTATGAGAAAGGAAAATTATAGGCTGTACTCAGTCTAAACATAAAGGTTAGTATACCAAATCCAATGATATATAAAAAAGGTAATATGTCATGAGCGTGTTACTCTTCTTCCAAGAATGGAAGGTTGATTTAAACTTAGAAAATCATTGTGATTCTCTCTGTTATTAAGATTCAAGTAGAAAAACAATGTGATTTTCAAAATACATTCAGTAAAAAAAGTTTTATTAAATTCAGCATACATTTGAGACTGGCGCTGTGGTGTAACAGGTAAGGCTGCTGCCTGTGGCGCTGGCATCCCACATGGGTGCTGGTTTTAGTCCTGGCTGCTCCACTTCCAATCCAGCTCTCTGCTATGAACTGGGAAAGCAGCAGAAGATGGTCCAAGCCAGGAACTTCCTCCGGGTCTCCCACGTGTAGGGGCCCACGGACTTGGGCCATCGTCTGCTGCTTTCCCAGTTCATAGCAGAGAGCTGGATTGGAAGTGGAGCAACTGGGACCTGAACCGGCACCCATACGGGATGCCAGCACTGCAGATGGTGGCTTTTCCCTGCTACACCATTTCGCCGGCCCCCTAAATAAATAATTTTTTTTAACAAGATAGTTAGTAAAGTGAAAATGGAAGCTCATTGGGATTTTAAATGTTGTACATACATAATTTATCTAGTAGAATATTAAAATCTTGGTTATTTCTTCAATTACCAAATTTTAACTATCTTTAAGTTTTGTAATTGTTTTGATAAAAAATGTGTTCTCTTGATTAGAGTCCAAGTATTTAGCAATGTTTGCCATTAGTGTTGTAGGATTACCTTTGTAGTATATTTTCAAAGTATTCTTTGATGGAATATCAAAATGCAGTTGTTGAATTTTTAAATGAATGTTTCCAAGCACAGATGGATGATACTTCTCTGTTTCTCTAATTTTTTTAGTAGATCTAGGTCCAAAGAGAAAGCGGATAGTGGAGAAAGTTCTAAAGAGAAGAAAAAAGATAAAGATGACAAAGACGATGAGAAAGAAAAAGATGCTGGCGTAAGTTCACTAATTTAAAAATGACCGTGAAGGGTAGACTGGTGCCACTGGTTGAGCTGCTCCTTGTGATGCCCACATTCCATGTTGGATGGCCTAGTGTGAGTCCTAGCTGTTGTATGCCTCCTGTCCAGTTTCCTGCAGAGGCAGCTGATGATGGCCCGAGTGTTAGTTTCCTGCCACCCACCTGGAACACCAGCATGGAGCTCTTGGATCCTGGTTTCAGCCTGGTCTAGTCCGAGCTGTTGGAGGCATTTGGGGAATGAACCAGCAGATGGAAGATCTGTCTGTCTTCCTCTATCTCTCTGTCTTTCAAATGAATAAATGAATTAAAAATTTTGTGTGGGGCTGGCGTTGTGGCATAGCGTGTTAAGCCACCATCTGCAGCACCAGTGTCCCATGTGGGCACTGGCTCGAATCCTGGCTGCCCCACTTCAGATCCAGCTCCATGCTGAAGCACCTGATAAAGCAGCAGAGAAGGCCAAAGTCCTTGTGGGAGACCTTCGTGAAGCTGCTGGCTCCCGCTTCAGTCTGCCCAGCCTCGATCGTGACCATTTGGGGAGTGAACCAGCAGATGGAAGACCTCTTTGTCTCTGACTCTGTAAATCTGCCTTCCAAATAAATAAGATAAATATTTTTTTTAAAAATGTTGTGCTGGCGCCGTTCTCAATAGGCTAATCCTCCGCCTTGCAGCGCTGGCACACCGGGTTCTAGTCCCGATTGGGGCACCGGATTCTGTCCCAGTTGCCCCTCTTCCTGGCCAGCTCTCTGCTGTGGCCAGGGAGTGCAGTGGAGGATGGCCCAAGTGCTTGGGCCCTGCACCCCATGGGAGACCAGGCGAAGCACCTGGCTCCTGGCTTCGGATCAGTGTGGTGCGCCGGCCACAGCGGCCATTGCAGGGTGAACCAACGGAAAAGGAAGACCTTTCTCTCTGTCTCTCTCTCACACTGTCCACTCTGCCTGTCAAAAAAAAAAAAAGTTGTACATTTACATACTTCATCTTTTTAAATTAAAAATGTGATGATAACATGTGTTCCTTGCTTGGTCGCCAACAGGGGAGTTTCAAAGTTTATAGAAAGCACTTGATACCTTGTTTTGATTTCCTATCTTTAAATGAGAGAGTATTTAAATGCTATGAGCATAATATTTAAATAAGACTGATTTTTTAAAAATTCCTAGGCTATTTACACTTTTAACTTCCTATTCATATCTTTTGGTCCAACTTAGGATACTTTATAGCTTCACTTTTGATTTTTGTTTGTTTGTTTGTTTGTTTTTTGACAGGCAGAGTAGACAGTGAGAGAGACAGAGAAAAAGGTCTTCCTTTTCCGTTGGTTCACCCTCCAATGGCCGCTGCGGCTGGCGCACTGCGCTGATCCGAAGCCAGGAGCCAAGTGCCTCTCCTGGTCTCCCATGCAAGTGCAGGGCCCAAGGACTTGGGACATCCTCCACTGCCCTCCTGGGCCACAGCAGAGAGCTGGCCTGGAAGAGGGGCAACCGGGACAGAATCCGGCGCGCCGACCGGGACTAGAACCCGGTGTGCTGGCACCGCAGGCGGAGAACTAGCCTATTGAGCCGCAGCGCCGGCTTTCACTTTTGATTTTAACATGTTCTATTTTTAAATAGTTCCTTTGTTTAAAAAAATGTTATTTATTTGAAAGATAGACATAGATAGGTCTTTCATCTGCTGCTTCATTCTCTAAGTGCCTTGGCATAGATAGCTGGGCCAGGCCTAACCCAGAGGTGTCTCCATTTCTCCCATGTGGCTGACAGAAACCTAAACCCTTCAAGCCTCCACCTGGCACCCCTTGGCATGTGGAATCCATCAGAGCTGCGGCTCCAATGCATGCCCTCCAGTGTGGATGTGAGGTCCCAAGGACGTGTTCACTGTTATGCCAAATGCCTGTCCCTAGTTTTTTTTTTTCCCCCAATTTTTATTTGTTGTTTATTTTCATTTTATTTGGTAGGTGTAGAGACAGGAAAAGATACTTCATTTGCTGGCTTCTGAAATACCTGTGACAGCAGGGACTGTGCCATACTGAGGCCAGGAGCTTGGAATTCAGTCTGTGTCCCTTACTTGTGTAGCATCTTGCAGGTACCTCCTCAGCCATCATCTGCTGGCTCTCAGGGTAAAGCTGCAGTTGAGATCAGTGCGAAGATTCCCACCTGAGCACTTCCCTGTGGAATGTGTGTGTTCCCCGTGGGCTCTTTGCCTGCTGTCTCCTCTGTAACCCTGCTCCCCCATTCCTGTTTTTGAGACATGTGGTTGTTGAGCAGGGTAGTTAAGAAAGGATGCAGTGTAGGAAGTTCTGTGGTCTGGTTTCTGAATGAGCTGCAGCTATTGAACAACTGGGTGATCTTGAGAAAAACAAATAGGTTTTCTAGGGATCATCTTTAAAGAGAGGATAGAAATTGAAGAATGAAGTTTTTTGTTTAAGAAATTTATGTTTAGGGGCTGGCACTGTGACTCAGCAGCTTAAAGCCCTGGCCTGCAGCGCCAGCATCCCATATGGGCATCAGTTTGAGTCCCGGCTGCCCCACTTCCTATCCAGCTCTCTTCTATGGCCTGGAAAAGCAGTAGAAGATGGCCCAAGTCCTTGGGCCCCTGCACCCACCTGGGAGACCCAGAGGAGGCTCCTGGCTCCTGACTCTTGGCTTTGGATCAGGTCAACTCTGGCCGTTGTCATCTGGGGAGTGAACCAGTAGATGGAAGACCTCTATCTCTGCCTCTGCCTCTCTGTAACTCTGTCTTTCAAATATAAAAAAAATTAAAAAAAGAAATTTATGTTTAGGGAATGGCTCTGTGGCGTAGCTAGTTAAGCTGCTGCCTGCAGTGGCAGCATCTTGAATGGTCGTTGGTTTGAATCCTGGCTGTTCTACTCCAATGCAGCTCTCTGCTAATGCTCCCTGGGAAAGCAGTGGGAGGTGGCCCAAGTCCTTGGTCCCTTGCACCTATGTAGGAGACCTAGTAGCTCCTGGATGAGGCGGCCAGTGGGGAGTCAACCAGTGGGTGGACGATCTCTTTCCCTCTGTAACTACCTTTTGAATAAATAATTCTTCTTAAAAGATTTATATTTATTTATTTATTTGAGAGGTAGAGTTACAGACAGTGAGAGGGAGACAGAAACAGACAGGGAGAAAGGTCTTCCTTCTGTTGGGTCACTCCCCAAATGGCCAACTGCCGGAGCTGCACTGATCCGAAGCCAGGAGCCAGGAGCTTCTTCCTGGTCTCCCACATGGATGCAGGGGCCCAAGCACTTGGGCCATCCTCTACTGCTTTCCCAGGCCATAGCAGAGAGCTGGATTGGAAGAGGGGCAACTGGGACTAGAACCGTCGCCCATATGGGATGCCGGCTCTGCAGGCAGAGCATTAACCTATTGCGCCACAGCGCCGGACCCCTTAAAAAATTTACGTCTAAAACACAAGTGTAACTGTTAAAATTATTTGCAGTCAGAAGTAATTCTCTGTAATTTCAGATATCTCTAACCATCTCCAGTATCATTTCGTTGGTTTTTTTTTTTTTTTTTTTTGACAGGCAGAGTGGACAGTGAGAGAGAGAGACAGAGAGAAAGGTCTTCCTTTGCTGTTGGTTCACCCTGCAATGGCCGCCACGGCTGGCGCGCTGCGGCCGGCACTCCACGCTGATCCGATGGCAGGAGCCAGGAGCCAGGTGCTTTTCCTGGTCTCCCATGGGGTGCAGGGCCCAAGCACTTGGGCCATCCTCCACTGCACTCCCTGGCCACAGCAGAGAGCTGGCCTGGAAGAGGGGCAACCGGGACAGAATCCGGTGCCCCGACCTGGACTAGAACTCGGTGTGCCGGCGCCGCAAGGCAGAGGATTAGCCTAGTGAGCTGCGGCGCCGGCCAATAGTTTTTTCTTTGCAAGATTTTATTTATTTGAAAATCAGAGTTACTAAGAGGGACAGGTAGAGAGAGGGGGAGAGAGAGAGAAAGAGATTTATTTTCCGTCTTGGTGCACTCCCCGAAGAACTACAATGGTCAGTGCTGGGCCAGGCCAAAGGCAGGAGTTTCATCCCGGTCTCCAGGGACCCAAGCAGTTAGACCATCATCTGCTGCTTTCCCAAGAGCATTAGCAGGGAGCTGGGTTGGAAGAGGAGTAGCCAGAACTTGAACAGGCACCAGTATAGGATGCTGTAGAGGGGTGCTGTAGATGGTGGCTTAACCTGCTGTGCCGTAATGCCAGCCACCACTAATAGTCTTTTGATCAAGACTTCAGAATGCCTGTTTCAGAAAAACTGAGATCCAAAGCCAAACTTTTTAAAAAATGTTTGAGAAACAGAGGGGAGAGAAAGGTTAAGCTTGTGCCTCCTGCTTTGCCCCTCAAAATTTTCTCTACAGTCCTGTTTCAAGGCCAAGTCCTGGAGCCAGCAGCTCCTTGCAGGCCTCCCATGTGCTTGACAGTAACTCAATCACTTGAGGTGTCAACTGCTGTCCTCCAAGGTCTGCATTAGCTGAAGGTTGGGTTCGGGAGGCAGAGTCGGGAACTCTGATAGAAGATGTGGATGTGTTAAATACTAGGTCAGTGCCTGCCCCAGGACTTCTCAGTCGTGTTGGTCCCTAGCAGTCCTTTGCTCACAGGTTTGTAATAGAACATGGTTTTTCATGGAAGCAGCTTTGAAGGAATTTGGAGGATTTCAAATTCAGAGTAACTGGGAAACTTGATGTTCTTAGGAAGAAATTGAATTCATGTGTGCATATGGCTTATAACTACCATGAAATTAATTTATGATATTTAAAATCTTTCAGTTTTCATAATTGATTCTTTTTTTAACTGAGATTTTGTTTTGGTAATTTATTTGTGAATGCACTTATAAAGATCTGTGACTTAGTAAATCCAGTCTGCATTTTGAAATTTGTATGTAAGCCTGTTTTTCCTTTCCCTTTTTTGTGCTTTGGAGAAATTATTTGGGCTGTCATTTAGAGTAAAACTTTTAAGCTGGTTTTGCTTTTTATTTTCTTCTTTTCTCTTTTTTTTAACCTCCTAAGAACTTTGACCAGAATAAGCTGGAAGAAGAAATGAGAAAGCGAAAAGAAAGAGTAGAAAAATGGCGAGAAGAGCAACGTAAAAAGGCCATGGAAAACATAGGGGAACTGAAAAAGGAAATTGAAGAGATGAAACAAGGGAAAAAATGGAGCTTAGAGGATGATGACGGTATATTTGATTTTTAGCCTAATATTGTAGAATTATGAGTCATACTTCATGATGGGATTTGGGGAGGCTTTTTGTTTTGTAGAAAAACAGACATAATGTTTACTCTCCTAACCACTTATAATTTAGTGGTAATAAGTAAATGGGATTTTTTTCTCGTCCAAAATAGAGACTGTGTACCCATGAAAGAGCTTCCCTTTCTACTCCCCATCCACACTGTAGCCTCGAATCTCACAGCCTCTGTGAATCTGGGAATCAGTATACCTGGCTCGTACGTCGGGCTTATTTCTCTTGGCGTAATGTGTCTAAGTTCATTTGTGTTGTGGAATTTCCTTTATAAGGCTGAATTGTACTCCCTTATATATCTCTGCCTCATTTTGTTTATCCATTTATCTGTTCCTGGATGCTCGGATTTTTTTTTTTAAGTTTTATTTTATTTATTTGAAAGACAGAGTTACAGAGAGAGACAGAAAGATCTTCCATCTGCTGGTTTACTCTCCAAATGGCCGCAACCACTGGAGCTGGTCCAGTCCGAAGCCAGGAGTCAGGAGCTTCTTCTTGGTTTCCCATGTTGGTGTAGGGGCCCAAGGACTTGAGCCATCTTCCGCTGCTTGCTTAGGCACATTAGCAGGGAACTGGATTGTAAATGGAGCAACTAGGATTTGAACCAGCACTTTATGGGATGACAGCACTGCAGGCCAGGGCTTTAACCTGCTGTGCCACAGCGCTGGTCCCACTTAGATTTTTTTCACTTTTTAAAGTTTTATTTGAGAGACCAGCAAGACACAGCACTAATTTGCATGTTTAATTCCTAAATACCCACAGTGGTGAGGACTGGGCCTATCCAAAGTAGGAAGCCAGGAAGTCAGTTCAGGTCTCTCAGGTGCTGGGCAGGGCCCCATTTACTTGTACCAACCCTGGTGCCTCCTGAGGTCTGCCTTAGCAGGAAGGTGGAATCGGGAGCTGGAGCTCAGTCCCGTATAAGGCACTGCCGTATGGAACTGAGCCAAGTCTCCAGAGTCCTGACGGGCCGGCCGAGCACCCCGCCTGGTGTCGGCTTTTGATTATCACCAGTTGGGCTGTGAACATGGATGCAGAAACACCTGCTGAGTTCCTGTCCCCAGTTCTTTGGGGGTGTGTGTAGTGGTAGGATTGCTGGGTCAATATTGTGTCTTTAAATGCTCCTTTTAATGTTTATGTTTGAATTTCACTTGTAGAGTTCAGTAAGAATTGCTGATGGATGTTTAAGAGTAAAGAGAGCTATAGGCATAGTTTGTAAATAGCGGTTTTATTTGTTTACTGCTTGTGTGAATGTTGGTAATGAGAGTAAATTAAGGGTGCGCTTTTAGCTCCCTCCTGATGTTTCATAATTGAAGAGAGACGCTTTTCCCTTCCATATCAGATTTTCTGTTAGTAAATTGGAAGGTTTTGGACTTTTATATTATAGGAATATCGAATTTTGGTCCATTTTCTGTGAAAATTACTAAGAGTGGTTTAATTAGATGAATGCATTCTTTCTATAAGTGGTCTTAATTATGTGAAAAAGATTATACTGTGTTGATTTAATAGAGGTGCTTTTTTTCCTAAAGGTAATTGAGGAGAAAATTAAAAACATAGTTTAACAGAGAAACTCTTTAAAACAAACCTATTTTCATTTTAAAAAAAAGATTTCTTTATTTGAAAGGCAGATCTAGAGGGAGTGAGAGAAAGAGAGGTCTTCTGTTTGCTGGTTCACTCACTGAATGGCTGCAGCGGCTAGAGCTGGGCCAGGCTGAAGCCAGGAGCCAGGAGCTTCTTCCAGGTCTCCAGTGTGTGTGCAGCAGCCCAAGCACTTGGGCTATTGTCTGCTGCTTTCCCAGGCACATTAGCCAGGAGCTGGATCAGAAGTAGAGCAGCAGGGACTTGAACCCGTGCCCATATAGGATGCCGGACCCACAGGCGGTGGCTTCACCTGCGTAACCTGCTACGGCGCTGGCCCTTCATTTCTTTGAAAGGCAGAGAGAAAGAATCTCAGATTCTCTGGTTTACTTCCTGGATGTTCACACCTGGCAGATCTAGTCTAGGCCAAAACCACATGCCTGGAACTCAGTCTGAGTTTCCTGTGTATGAGCCAGGTACCCAAATGAGCCATTGCCTAATGCAAGGTGCTCATCAGCAGGAAGCTGGACTACAAGTGGAAGTGGGACGTGGTCTCATGCTCTGTTGTGGAGTGTGACTTCACTGTTATACCAGACGACAGACTTTTTAGTTCTTCTAGCAGTGTAGCTATAAAATCTAATACTGGAGACCAATTTTTAAGGTGCAGTTCATTTTTTTTCCCTTTTTGGTGAATTGATTTGTAGGCCATTGGCTTTTTTTTTTTTTTTTTTTTTTTTTTTTTTTTTTTTTTTGACAGGCAGAGTGGACAGTGAGAGAGAGAGACAGAGAGAAAGGTCTTCCTTTGCCGTTGGTTCACCCTCCAATGGCCGCCGCGGCCGGCGCGCTGCGGCCGGCGCACCGCGCTGATCCGATGGCAGGAGCCAGGAGCCAGGTGCTTTTCCTGGTCTCCCATGGGGTGCAGGGCCCAAGCACCTGGGCCATCCTCCACTACACTCCCTGGCCACAGCAGAGGGCTGGCCTAGAAGAGGGGCAACCGGGACAGAATCCGGCGCCCCGACCTGGACTAGAACCCGGTGTGCCGGCGCCGCTAGGCGGAGGATTAGCCTAGTGAGCCGCGGCGCCGGCCCTTTTTTTTTTTTTTTTTTTTGACAGGCAGAGTGGACAGTGAGAGAGAGAGAGAAAGGTCTTCCTTTTGCCGTTGGTTCACCCTCCAATGGCCGCCGTGGCCGGCGCGCTGCGGCCGGCGTACCGCGCTGATCCGATGGCAGGAGCCAGGAGCCAGGTGCTTTTCCTGGTCTCCCATGGGGTGCAGGGCCCAAGCACCCGGGCCATCCTCCACTGCACTCCCTGGCCACAGCAGAGGGCTGGCCTGGAAGAGGGGCAACCGGGACAGAATCCGGCGCCCCGACCGGGACTAGAACCCGGTGTGCCGGCGCCGCAAGGCGGAGGATTAGCCTAGTGAGCCGCGGCGCCGGCTGGCTTTTTTTCATTCATCAGTATTCTTGTTATTCAGAAGGAATCCACTGCTTTCCATAAATGTGAGAACTTCGAAGTGTAAGCATCCGAACTGCAGTGTGCCTGGCATGGAGGGGTGGGAGAGGGCTAGCAGGGTGGGCGTGGCGTCAGTCTGGCAGAACACCCGTGCGAGGACAGTGTGTTTTGGTATTTCAGATGATGAAGATGATGCTGCAGAAGCTGAGAAGGACGGGAATGAAGTGGAGGGTGAGGAGTTGGACCCGCTCGACGCTTACATGGAGGAGGTGAAGGAGGAAGTGAAGAAGTTTAACATGAGAAGTGTGAAAGGTGGCGGGGGAAATGAGAAGGTGCGCTCTTCTCTGCATGTGAACTCTGTGCTTTCTGTTTCTTTCCCTTCTCAGAGCTGGCAGTACTGTTTCTCGGTGCCAGAGACACCGAGATTAGGTGTGAAATGTTCTTCAGCAGGCCACTTTGCCCTCCATACTGTGTTTGTGCAATGTCTTTCCTTGCTCATTATTTCTCAGTACGTCCTCTACAGACTTCTCCAACACTTTCCATTTTTTAAAAAATGATTTTAGCTATTTATTTGATAGGTAGAGTTATAGACAGTGAGAGGGAGAGACAGAGAGAGAGGTCTTTGATCCCCTGGTTAATCCCCAAATGGCCGCAGTGGCCGGAGCTGAGCCAGACCAAATCCAGGAGTCAGGAGCTTCCTCTGGGTCTCCCACGTGGGTGAAGAGGGTCCAAGGACTTGGGCCATCTTCCACTGCCTTCCCAGGTCACAACAGAGCTGAATTGGAAGAGGAGCAGCTGAGACTCAAACTGGCAACCATATTGGATGCCAGTGCCACAGACAGACAGAGGATTAACCTACTGTGCCACAGTGCTGGCCCTTAGCACTTTACTTTTTCAAGTTTTCATACTTGACTCTTGTCATCCTGTTCTGGCTTTTTTTTTTTTTTTTTTTTTCTTTTTTAAGATTTATTTATTTGGAAGTCAGTTATAGAGATAGTGGACGAGACAGAGAGAGAGAGAGAGAGAGAGAGAGAGAGAGAGACAGAGATTTTCCATCTGGTTCACTTCCCAGATAGTTGAAACAGCCAAGACTAGACCATGCTGATGCCAAGAGCAAGGAGCTTCATTTGGGTCTCCCATGACAGTGGCAGTAGTTCAGGCACTTGGGCCATCTTTTGTTGCTTTTCCCAAGACTTATTAGGGAGATGGATTGGAAGTGGAGCTGCCAGGACTCCAACCATTGACTCTCTTTTTCTTTTTTTTTAAATGAGATTTTATTTGTTTACTGGAGAAGTAGAGTTGCATACAGAGGGAGAGACAGAGAGAAAGGTCTTCCATCTATCTACTGGTTCACTCCCCAAATGGCAGCAATGGCCAGAACTGGGCTGATCCAAAGCTAGGAGCCATGCTGGTGCAGAGGCCCAAGCACTTGGGCCATTTTCCAGTGCTTTTTCAGGCCATATCAGCTGGATTGGAGGAGGAGCAGGTGGGACTAGAACCGGTGCCCATATGGGATGCTGGCACCACAAAGCAGAGGCTTAGCCCACTCTGCCATGGTGCCGCCCCTTCCCCCTTTTCATTTTAAATAGCATTTATTTATTGCCTCTTAACATTATAAAATTTTGATTTTTTAAAAAAATATTTATTTATTTATTTGAAAGGCAGAGTTATAGAGAAAAGGAGGGATTGACAGAGAGAGAGGTCTTATTGGCTGGTGTACTCCCCAAATGGCTGCAGTGGCCAGTTGGACTGGTCCAAAGCCAGGAGCCAGTAGCTGCTTCTGGGTCTCCCAAGTGGGTGCAGGGCCTTGACCATGCTCTGTTGCATCCCAGGCACATTAACAGGGAGCTGGATTGTAAGTGGAGCAGTTGGGACTTGAACTGGTGCCCATATGGAATGTTCCCATTGCAGATGGCTTTATCCACTATGCCACAGCACCGGCCCCATCATTATACAATTAAAATTTTTTTTGCATTTACTCTTTGTGCTTTTCCCCTTCTAAAATACAATTTCCCAAAGGCTGTGAGCACTAATGTTTTGCTTATTTATTCATCTGAACTCTTAGAATAGTGCCTGATTTGTTTCATGAGTGAAAAATAGTCTATATATAATCATTTTATAAAACTGTATTATGCAACAAACTATATTTGAATCCATTATAAAATACAATGTATTTCATTTAAACTTCTATGCTAAGGAGCACAGCAGAGTCTTCTCTATGATTAAAGGATCACAATGAAGTTGATTTGAATCATAAGCTGTGACTGTTATTGTGCTTCGTTTGGCATGTGAGTTCTGTTTCAGTTTTGCAAACTTGTATCTTCCCTTTCGATTTTAGAAGTCTGGACCCACGGTCACAAAAGTCGTCACTGTTGTGACAACCAAGAAAGCAGTCGTGGACGCTGATAAGAAGAAGGGGGAGCTGATGGAGAACGACCAGGATGCCATGGAGGTGATTCCTGGTTCGGGGACTTTGTGATCCTGTCCTGGAAGGGTGTGCAGTCAGTTCTGCAGATTGCCACTGGAAGGGACTCCTGCTGTTCTTAGCCGTGCAGTAGTTCTGTTGTTAAAGAGACCACTGGTGAACCTTTCTGAATCTTTCACTCTCTCCTTCTCCCACCCCACCCACCTCACCCCAGGAGTCGAATATAAAGGGAAGTGAAATGGCAGTGAGTTTTACATTTCTTCCACTAACATGCTGTGAAGGTTTATGTAATAAGTGAGAGCAGTAGGACAAGCTCATTAAAGCCATCTCTGAGAATGGTTTTTGCTTTATATTGGCATTGTAAGTTTCTGTAAGGGCAGAGAAAAAAGAAATTGAAAAATTCCTCAGAACCTGGTACTTCATTCATAAAAACTGACTTCATTTTAGGTCAGTTTGAAATTAGGAGTTTTAAGTTTTTTGGAGCAGCACAGAAGTACAGGCCAAGTCATCTATTTTAGAAAGCAAAAAAATAAAAGCTGTCGAGTGGTGTCTGGAAGAAGAGACTTTTAAACACTAGGACTGTTACTTCTCGTAAGAGGTAGAGTACTGAACCTGAACTCTCTGTTTTAAACTATAGTATTCTTCAGAGGAAGAAGAAGTTGATCTACAGACGGCCCTTACAGGCTATCAGACAAAACAGAGGAAACTGCTGGAACCCGTTGATCATGGAAAAATTGAATATGAACCATTTAGAAAAAACTTCTATGTTGAAGTTCCAGAACTAGCAAAAATGTCTCAAGAGGGTAAAATTCTTTTATTTATGTGTTGGTTGCAGTGGCAACAAAGGAGGATTTGTCTTACTTTGTCCTGAATAAACGGGGTGGGCTGTGAGTTAAAGGGGCGTGTGTTGGGGATTATTAGAAAAGTGAGCAATAATGACTTCAGCTTATGCATCTGGTATTTTTAGCATTGAAAATACTAATGTGAGGTTAAAAATATTTCTGTGAGTCCTTTCCTTCGGAGATTTGAGTTAGCAGCTTTAGCTATTGTGTGTTATTGGTTGGATAGAGATAGTGAGGCAACTCTTGCTAGGAGGGTAAGTGGTTTGAGTTACCAAGTTCACTATTCTTTGTTTTAAGATTTATTTATTTGAAAGTCAGGATTATGGAAAGAAAGGGAGAGATCAATTAAGAGATTTTCCATCTGCTGGTTCACTTGCCAGATGATTGCAACAGCCAGGGCTGGGTCAGACTAAAGCCAGGAGTTTTATGTGGTTCTCCCACATGGGGCTCAAACACTTGGGCCATCTTCTACTGCTTTACCAGGCCATTAGCAGGGAGCTGGATTGGAAGTTGAGCAGCTGGGACGCGAACTGGTTCCCATTTGGGATGCTGGCATTCCAGGTCGTGGCTTTATCTGCTATGCCACAGTGCTGGCGACATTGCCTTTTTGTGCTGTTAAAAAACCAAAAACTAATTGTTGAAGTCTGGGTTTTTATTTTTGATTTTTATTTTCAGTTAATTATGACGGTAATCGCTTTAACTATCTAAATCTTTTGATGCTTTCTCCTGTATCTTTGATAATATTAAAAAAAATTATCGATATGAAAATATCTTTGATAATATTAAAAAAGAAAGGAGTTAGAATTCTTGATTGTCCCATTCCTAACTGAAAAGAAGACACCAACAAACAGTATTTAAGGGTTTTTAATCTGGGTTTTGCTTTGCAGAGGTGAATGTATTTCGATTGGAAATGGAAGGTATTACAGTCAAAGGAAAAGGTTGTCCCAAACCAATTAAATCTTGGGTCCAATGTGGAATTTCCATGAAGATCTTAAATTCCCTCAAAAAGTAAGTGGTGATGATTGTGTATATTTTGCCGTGTGTTGGTACTCAAAATAGTCCTTTCACACAAATAACTTCCTGTGTTGTGTTTTCACTCTAATAGAAAAGCTTTTTTTTTTTTTTAAACTTTTATCTAGTAAATATAAATTTCCAAAGTACAGTTTATGGATTACAATGGCTCCCCCCCTCCCATAACTTCCCTCCCACCCACAACCCACCCATCGCCCGCTCCCTCTCCCATTCCATTCACATCAAGATTCATTTTCATTATCTTTATATACAGAAGATCAATTTAGTATATATTAAGTAAAGATTTCGTCAGTTTGCACCCACACAGAGAAAAGCTCTTTTTCTTAAATGTTTTCATGTACTTCAAGAAGTTGGTAGAAAATGGAATTAGATGATAAGGCACAATTTCCATGACCATTCTGAAGTATTGTTGAATAATTTACATATCATGAAATTTAACTCTTAAGGTCTGTAATTCAGTGTTAGATTTATGGAGTTGTGCAGCCATCACCATAATGTAATTTTAGAGCTTTTTTTTTTTTTCATTCTGAAATGAACCTGTGTCTATTAGTGGTCATTCTTCTCCCATTTCCACCACCCTGTACTGCTATCTATAGAATTGGCTATTCTAGACCTTTTATAAAAATGGGGTTATGCAGTATGTAGTCATTGGTGTGTGTTTTTTCATTTAGCATGATAATATCTTGAAGATTCATCTGTGTTGTAAAATGTCCTAGTTCTTATTTCCTGTTTATTGCCAAATAATATTTTGTTGTATGGATTAGTCACATTTTGGAAGAGCTTATTCTTAACATCTCTCAGGAACTCGGAGTCCTCAGTTCTTACCTGCTTTTCCTTTGGTTTTTCTTTTCAGGCATGGCTATGAAAAGCCCACACCTATCCAAACCCAAGCAATTCCTGCCATAATGTCTGGACGAGATTTGATTGGCATTGCCAAAACAGGAAGTGGAAAGACCATTGCTTTTCTGTTGCCCATGTTCAGACACATCATGGATCAGAGGTCCTTAGAAGAAGGAGAGGGGCCAATAGGTACAATACTTCTCATTAAACTTTTAAAGGATTAACAGCTTTGTTGTCAGTTAATCAGAAGGACATGATGTCTTATCATTTCTTAACTATGACAATAAAGATGTCTCTGTGTCCATATCCTTTTTCAATATGGCACTTTGGGGCTGATTTCCCCTTACCAGCAGGTGGAGTGAGACTTTTCGGAGCTCTGGAGTGACATCTCAGAAGTACAAAAACAGCCTCTCCGGCACAGCTCAGTTTTTATGCTCTGACTCAGCAGGTAGCCCCTCGTGCATCTGTCTGTTTATCTGCGTTGAGGTTTGTTCTAGCCGAGTGTCGGTGGATGTGCTGAGAACTAGGCAGATGTGATTTCCGAGTTTTCTTGGTAACGGCCTTAAGGCTGCAGTGCCAGCATTTGCTCCAGCATTAGGCCTTCTGATTCCTATTTCTTGATTCATTTGGGCATCTTCTGCAAATGTAAGTGGAGTTCTGGAAAGTTGTCCAGCCCCTCTCTTGGAAATACAGGGCACAGTATTTTTCTCCTCTGTCTGTGCCCCTCAGACCAAGGTTGTTTCCGGAAGCAGCGGTATGGCTTCTGCAGCACAGTGAGTCACTTGATTTTCTTTGATTTGCAGTTGAGAACTATTTGCATTCTGTTCAACCAACCATTTTCCCAAGGGTTGAGTGTGGCATTTAAGTCTCATTTATTTTCCTGTAGCATGTTCCTAAAATCTACCAACACTTACCCTTCACCACAACCTCTGCTGTTTTAAAGTTTTTGAAATAGAGCTTTCAGAGGTTCATAAAACAAATACAAATAAAAATTAGACTGAGAGATCTAACAGTTGAAAGCACAGCCTCTCAAGAATTTTGATGGTTAGGGATTTGACATATTTATCTTTTCAGCTGTCATCATGACTCCGACTCGAGAATTGGCTTTGCAAATCACTAAAGAATGTAAGAAGTTTTCAAAGACCTTGGGACTTCGAGTGGTGTGTGTTTATGGAGGAACAGGAATCAGTGAGCAGGTAGGTATTTATAAATGAAACGTTCAAGTTCTTGTTCTTTTCTCAAATTGAATGATCAGTAAACGGAGTGATCTTGAGTTTTAGTGTTTCAACTAGTGATTGCCTCTAAAATCTTAAAACATACTCAGTGTGCAAACAATTGTAGAATTGGATTAGGTTATGATGGATACATACTTTCTGGAGATTGTAGACAATCGAGACAATAGTTAATAATAGTGTCATATATTTAAAACTTACTAAGAGAGTAGATCTTTAATATGTCTGCCTAAAAGAAAAAATGCTAGCTGTGCGGTGATGTTAGCTAGCCTGATTGGGGTGCTGATTTCACAATGTGTGTGTATTGGAACGTCACATTGTGTGGCACCTTTGCAGCACAGTAAGTTAGGCTGCTACTTGGGATGCCCTTAGCCCGTATACAAATGCTGGTTTGACTTCCAACTACTCTATTTTTTTTTAAAAATCATTTTAATTTTTTAAAAGATTTGTTTATTTGAAAGGCAGAGTTACAGAGAGAGGTAGAGACAGAGACGGGGAAAGATCTTCCATTCACTGATTAACTCCCCAAATGACTAAAATGGCTGGATCTAGGCTGATCAGAAGCCCACAGCTTATTCTGGGTCTCCCATGTAGATACAGAGGCCCAAGTGCTTGGGCCATCTTCCGCTGCTTTCCCAGAAACATTAGCGGGGAGTTGGATCAGAAGTGGAATAATTGGGACTCAAACTGACACCCACATGGGATGCCGGCATTGCAGGTGGAGGCTTTACCTGCAGTGTCACAAAGCCAGCCACCTCCACTTACCCACTATCCCCTGTTTTTAAGATTTACTTATATGAAAGAGTTATCGAAAGAGGGAGAGACACAGAGAGAGATTTTCTGATTGACTTCCTAGAGGCCATAATGACCAGGGCTTGGCCAGGGTAAAACTAGGAGCCAGGCGCTTTATCCAGGGTCTCCCACGTGAGTGGCAGGGCCCTAGTTGGATGACCTAGCAGGGAACTGGATTGGAAATGAAGGAACTGTGACATGAAACAGAGCCTACATGGGATGCCTGAGTTGTAGGCTGCGTCTTTACCCCGTACCACAGCACTGGTCCCTGGCTGCTCCACTTCTGATCTAGCTTCCTGCTAATTCGCACCCTGGGAGGCAGCAGGTGATGGCTCAATTCTTGGTTGGATCTCTGTCACCCATGTGGGAGACCTTGTTGGAGTTCTGGGTTCCTGGCTTTGTCTAGTCGCAGCCCTGCTTTTTGTGGTCAGGAGTGAGCCAGCAGATGGAACATCCCTCTCTCTCACCCTAGCTCCAAATAAATGAATTTTTAAACAATCCATCACATTGTATGTCTTAAATATAAAAAGTTTTTTTCAGTTACACTTTTGGTAAACCTGGAGGAGGGGAGGATGAATTATGGTAATACTCTATTAGAATTTTGGAATGTTTAGAATCTTTCTTTATGTTAGTTTTTTCTGCTTCCTCTTTTCCCACCCAAGGAAGGCAAATATTTTCTCCATTTTATAGTAAGACCTGGAGCTTGCCCTAGAACCCAGGTCTTCAGGTTACTCCAGTATTAATTTCCTCTAATGCATGCTGATATCTTTAAAAAGTGGTGATGATTGGGGGCCGGCGCCGTGGCTCACTTGGTTAATCCTCCGCCTGTGGCACTGGCATCTCATATGGACACTGGGTTCTAGTCCCGGTTGCTCCTTTTCCAGTCCAGCTCTCTGCTGTGGCCCGGGAAGGCAGTGGAGTGCTTGGACCCTGCACCCGCATGGGAGACCAGGAAGAAACACCTTGCTACTGGCTTTGGATTGGCATAGCTCTGACCGTAGCGGCCATTTTGGAGGTGAACCAATGGAAGGACGACCTTTCTCTCTCTCTCTATCTCTCTCTCTCACTCACTCTCCCACTCTCCCACTGTCTGTCTGTCAAAAAAAAAAAAAAGGTGATGATTGGAATGTACTCAGTTACATTTGCATTCCATGTTTTTAGTCGTATTTATTTTATTTAAAATTTTTGTTTGAAAGGCACAGAGACAGAGATGGTGAGATGTTTCATCCGCTGGTTCACTTCCCGCTGCCTGCGAGAGTTGGGGCTAGACCAGGCCAAGGCCAGGTGCCCAGAACTCAGTCTGGGTCTCCCATGTCGGTAGCAGGGGCTCAGGTACTCGAGCAGTCACCTGCTGCTCCCAGGGTGCACGTGAGCTGGGAGGTGGAATTAGAAATGGAGCCGGTACTCAAGCCTGGGTGCTCCGAGCTGGGATGCAGATGTGCTGCATAGCATCTTGACCACTGGGCCACATACCCAGCCCATGATTTTACCCAAAAATAACAAACCTTGGGGAGAGCAGGAGTCTCCCCAAGAATGGCAGTCATCAAAACCTTGTTTAACTGGAAAACAGGGGTTCTGTAGTCAAATAAGTTTTGAACTTGTTTGATATTATAAAATTAAAATAGTTGTCTTTCCTGCAAAACCTGCTTAATCTTTAATAAGATGATGTATATTAAGATGCTAAAAAAGTGGATAAATTTATTTACATATTCTGAAAACATCTTTTTTTTTTTTTTCCAAATTTATTTATTTGAGAGAGCTACAATCAGAGGAGAGAAAGGTCCTCCATCCACTGGTTCACTTCCCAAGTGGCCGCAGTGGCCAGAGCTGAGCTGATCCAGAGATATGCCAGCCTAAAGCCAGGAGCCAGGAGCTTCCTCCATGTCTCCCACCCGGGTGCAGGGGCCCAGGCACTTGGGCCATCTTCCACTGCTTCCCCAGGCCATAGCAGAGTGCTGGATTGGAAGAGGAGCAACCAGGACATAAACTGGCTCCCATATAGGATGCTTAGCCCATTACACCACAGCACCAGCCCCACACAAAAGCATTTCTTTTTAATTATTTATTTATTTGACATAGTTACAAAGAGAGAGAAGGAGAAAGAGGTCTTCGATCCGCTGCTTCATTCTCCAAATGGCTGCAGTGGCTGGAGCTGAGGCAATCCAAATCCAGGAGCCAGGAGCTTCCGGGTCTCTCACACGGTTTAGGGGCCCAAGGACTTGGGCCATCTTTCACTGCTTTCCCAGGCCGCAGCAGAGAGCTAGATCAAAAGTGGAGCAACTGGGACTTGAACCAGCGACCACATGGGATGCCAGCGCTGCAGACTGGGCCTTTAACCTGCTGTGCCACAGTGCCAGCAGCAAAACCATTTCTTTGGAGTAGTGTTACAGGGCCAGTGCTGTGGTGTAGCAGGTAAAGCTGCCGCCAACTGGGGAGAGAACCAGTGGATGGAAGACCTCTCCTGTCTCTGTGTAACTCTGCCTTTTTTTTTTTTTTTTTTTTTGACAGACAGAGTGGACAGTGAGAGAGAGAGACAGAGAGAAAGGTCTTCCTTTTGCCGTTGGTTCACACTCCAATGGCCGCCGCAGCCGGTGCGCTGCAGCTGGCCCACTGCGCTGATCCGATGGCAGGAGCCAGGTACTTATCCTGGTCTCCCATGGGGTGCAGGGCCCAAGCACTTGGGCCATCCTCCACTGCACTCCCTGGCCACAGCAGAGAGCTGGCCTGGAAGAGGGGCAACCGGGACAGAATCCGGTGCCCCGACCGGGGCTAGAACCCCGTGTGCCGGCGCCACAAGGCAGAGGATTAGCCTAGTGAGCCGCGGCGCCGGCCATCTGCCTTTCAAATAAGTAAATAAATCTTTAAAAAAAAAAAAAAAGAATAGTGTTACAAGAACAAACTTTGGGAATCTTTGCTTTTGTTATCCCTGTGCTACTTTAAACATCTGGACTTAGTTCATTTTCTGGGTTCATCTCCTTGCCAGTTTGTTTGACCACAGCCTGATGTAAGGAATAATTTATGAAATGACTTGGTATATACATGCATTTTATATTTGTATAGAATTCAAGCAAAATTTTGTGACGTTTAGAGCATTCTTTTACTTTTGTGATTATTTCATTTTTTAAACGCTGATTATGACTTAATATATATTCATTTATTTCCCCAAAGATTTATTTATGTGTAAGGAACAGTGCCAGAGATAGATCTTCCATCCACTGCTTCTTCTCAAGATGGTCAGAATAGTAGGGCTGGGTCAGGCTGAAGGCAGGAGGCAGGAATTCCATCTGGGTCTCCCACATGGGTGACAGGGACTCAATACTTGTGCCATCGTCCTTTGCTTTCCAGGCACCTTAGCTGGCAGCTTTATCGGAAGTGGATGGGACACGGACTACCACTGCCGTGTGGGACATGGGCAAGTAAACCAGCAGCTTAACCCGCTGAACCACAAAGCCTGTCCCAGTAAATTGATTTTACACTTTGCTGGTGGTGGCAACATTGTCAATTGGAACAATGTTGATTGATATGATCACTTTATTTTTCTTGACTACTCTCTTAGGTTCCTTTTTTGGTTTTGAGAGATAGTGCCAAAGGTGAACTTGATAAAATTTTTATTCATTGGTTTCAGGTACACATCACTGTGTCGTTATGCTGCTCCTGCCTGTTCCGTTAGTAGTACTCTGTTCCAGGGAACTGAGCAGGTCTCTGTGAAGGACCATGTGTAATACCTTAGAATCTGTCTAAGTGGGTGTTGGTGGTAAATACACTGTGAAACTTCATCTTTTTATTAGATTGCTGAGCTGAAAAGAGGTGCTGAAATTATCGTTTGCACACCTGGTCGAATGATTGACATGTTAGCCGCTAACAGTGGTAAGTCAGAGGTATTTTTTGTTCTCTTTTATTTTTGAATTCTGTACATTTTGGTTAAACTAAAGCAAATACAAGAAACCAACAAAGGGTTTCTGTGTTTGTTCTTAAAGCTGTAATATCTTAAAATGTGTATTGTAATATCATTGTACTGTAATGTTTTAATAAGCACTAATATTTTTGTGATTCAATTAAAACATTTTTTAGAGCTGGCATCCTCTGGTTTTTATAGCACTTAATTGAATTCTTAGTCCATTTTTGACCTAGCTTTGCTTTTAAAAAGGTGTATCATTCTTTCCCTTTCTTTTGACATCTAGACTTTTTCTACATAGACATTTGTAATTTACAATACTAGATAAATTAAGATATTGCAGCTTAAAGAAATTTTATTTTTTGTAAATTCTGCATGTTTTTAGCTCAACTGTTATGCTTTGTTAAATTATTCCCTATCAAAACTGTTACTAAACTGTTGACATTATTCAACTTCTGTGGAGAAAGGCCCTTCAAGATTTATAGAACTGGGCTTCCGAGACTTAAGCCAGCAAAGGTAGGTAACTTACTGCTGTTCCCAACCTTGCAAAACTAATTGGGGCTGCAAAAGTTAGTGCGGAATACTTAGAAATCACTTATTTTGGCTTCTTCCTTTTTTGGAAGAAAGTGCTTTCAAAGGTTTCCATTGCAGTATTCAGTATTATTCGTAATAGAGTGTTAAGACTGAGTAATGCATGTTTCTAATAGCATTCTGCTTGAATTTCTGTATAAACGTAATGCTAATTCTACATGAAGTTGGCAAGGTGACTTGGATATTGTTTGGTAAGTTATTGTGCTCATACAGCATATGAAAAGTTTTGAGATGAATGCTGGTTAAATAATCCCCTTTTACCCCTCCAATGCTGCATTGATTAAATTTCCTGAAATTTGTCTCGATTAATGTTACCTTTTTCTCTTATCTGTCCTTTTGGTTTACCTTTAATAACTTTTTTACGTGTTTTTGCCAGGTGATTGATTCCACAGTTGGTAGCAAATGCTTTTGTTAATCTTTTAGAAAGGGTTTCCTGTGTATACATTTTGTTCTTATCTGTTAAGAAGCCAGTTGCATTTATTTAAACCAGTGGAAGCTCTTAATAAAAGTTGGAGTTGTACCTTTGTACAGAAAAGTGCATTTATGTAGTAGTTTCTCATCAGTGATTTGACATACCCATTTAAGAAGTTTCTAGTTGTATGGAAGTAGGCTGTGAAGTGATATAAAGAGAAATCTTTGCATCTGAAGTAGTTAGTACTGGAACTTGCTTTCCACACATACGCTGTAATCTCTAATATGTTTTTTCCTAGGTGGTGCTGTCAGATAATGGCTGATGTGGCTCGATGCTTCATCTCAGTCTTAGTTTTATGATGTGTTTTGGAGAGGGCTGTTTTCTGAATTTTACAGGTTCTTCCGGCCCTATGATGGTATGCAAGAGACGAGTTTGACAAAATAAAGGGCCTCATATACACCCATTGTCAGAAAATATTTGTCACTAGATTAAGATACTGTAGACCAAAAATTTTTTTTTTTCACTGTTTTAAGATACCTAACCTACCCCTCTGGTTAAGTCAGGCATTTTAGTTCCCTTTACAATTTTTTTTTTTAAAGTTCTTGGTGCTCATAAAATGTATTGTGAACTGATTTTTAGTTTTCTTTTTGTCTTTATTTTTTTCTTCTCATCTCAGGTCGGGTCACAAATCTTCGAAGAGTGACATATGTTGTTTTAGATGAAGCAGATAGAATGTTTGACATGGGTTTCGAACCACAGGTAACCATTAAGTTTCATTAGTGTTTTGTAATGTGAATATAACTGTGTATCTGCCCTTGAGAATGCAGTGTCCGGGCTTCTGAATGAACATAGCTGTGCTGCATGATAGTACAGTGAGTCTGGGACATACGGCATGGAAGTAGGTGTTTATATTTCGATGCTCATAAAAGTTGTTCAGGAGGGATTTGTACAGGCTTCCCTTAAGCATCTGAAACCATTGCCAGTAAGGCTTCTGGCTCCTGGCTTCGGATCGACAAGCTCTGGCTGTTGGCCATTTGGGTCGTGAACCAGCAGATGGAAGACCTTTCTCTGCCTCTGCCTCTCCATAACTCTGCCTTTCAAATAAATAAATAAATAAATCTTAAAAAAAAAAAAAAAAAGAACGGGCCAGCGCCATAGCGCTGGCATCTCATGGGCACTGGGTTCTGGTCCCGGTTGCTCTTTTTCCAGTCCAGCTCTCTGCTGTGGCCTGGGAGGGCGGTGGAGGATGGCTCAGGTGCTTGGGCGCCTGCGCCTGTGTAGGAGGCCAGGAGGAGGTGACTGGCTCCTGGCTTCAAATCGGTGTGGCTCCAGCTCTCATGGCCACTGGGAGGTGAGCCAACAGAGGGAAGATCTTTCTCTCTGTCACTGTCTGACTATCTGTCAAAACAAAAACAAAAACAAAAACAGAATATGTAATTTTCTGTAGTAACAGAAATTTACTTGGGAAAGGGATAATATGAATATTATGTTAAGTCTCCAGCTTATTCATTAATTCTTCAAAAATGTATTGCCTCTCATATGCTTGTGCATTTGTTGTGCTTAGATTTAGGGACTGTGTCCTAAATGAGATAAAAATAGAGGAACATAAAAAAGAGTAACGAGAACCATGATAATTCTTGAATAATGTGAGCCACAATTACAGGTGTGAAGAATGTTTAGCTCAGCATAGGGGAGTTGTGCTGTTCCTCACATGTTTTAAAGTCTTGTACAAAAGATGCATTGAGTTTGTTCCGGTCTGAGGGATAGATCTGGGACTGGGAAAGCCATGGGGAACTGCACCTGAACTTAGTTTGTGGCAGGTTGAATAAGCATGGGTTGGAGTTAGAACAAGTCGCTTTGTTGGAGGAGAATGGCTATTGAATATTTACCACCAGGCATTCAAGCAGTCATGGGGTCCATTTGTGAAAAGGGGCTGGAGGGATTTGAAGCATCCTTTGGAAAATGGAACTACATGCGCCTTAGTGTCTTTCACAGTCATGGGAGATCTTAGATTTTGTGATAATGAATAACATCTGTTTAGGTAGATGTAGTGCTAGGACTTTTTTATTTCATTTTTTAAAGATTTATTTGAAAGGCAGAGTTACAGAGGCAGAGAAGGAGAGACAGAGAAAGAGATCTTCCATTTGCTGGTTCACTTCCCAAATGGCTGCAACAGCTGGGACTGCGCCAGGCTGAACCAGGAGCTGGGAGCTTGATCTGGGTCTCCCGTCTGGGTGCAAGGGCCCCAGGCTTTGGGCCATCTGCTGCTGCTTTCCTAGGCATATTAGCAGGGAACTGGATTGAAAGTGGAGCAGCCAAAGCTTGAATCAGTGCCCATATGGGATGCCAGCACTGCAGGCCCGTTTATTTATTTATTTTTTTAATTTTTTTTTAAAGATTTATTTATTTATTTGAAAGGCGGAGTTACAGAGATGCAGAAGCAGAGAGAGGGAGAGAGAAAGAAAGAGAGGTCTTCTGTCCTCTGGTTCACTTCCCAGTTGGCTGCAATGCCCAGAGCTGCACCAATCCAAAGCTGGGAGCCAGGAGCTTCTTCCAGGTCTCCCACGTGGATGCAGGGGCCCAAGGAGTTGGGCCAACTTCTACCGCTTTCCCAGGCCATAGCAGAGAGCTCTCTTGGAAGTGCAGCAGCCGGAACTCTAACTGGCGCTCCTATAGGATGCCAGCACTGCCAGCGACTTTACCTGATAAGCCACAGTACTAGTCCCTACTCCGCTTCTGATTCAGCTCCTGCTAATGCGCCTGAGGAAGCAGCAGAAAATGGCCCAAATCCTTGGGCCTCTGCCCCCATGTGGAAGACCTAGAATGGAGTTCCAGTCTCCTGGCTTCACTCTGTCCCAGCCCTACCCATTGTGGCCATTTGGAGTGTGAACCAGCAGATGGAAGACGTCTCTCCCTTCCTCCTTCTATCTCTGCAACTGCCTTTCAAGTAAACAAACACATCTTTTTTTTTTTTTTTTTTTTTTTTTTTTTTTTTTTTTTGACAGGCAGAGTGGACAGTGAGAGAGAGAGAGACAGGGAGAAAGGTCTTCCTTTGCCGTTGGTTCACTCTCCAATGGCCGCCGCGGCCGGCGCGCTGCGGCCGGCGCACCGCGCTGATCCGATGGCAGGAGCCAGGAGCCAGGTGCTTTTCCTGGTCTCCCATGGGGTGCAGGGCCCAAGCACCTGGGCCATCCTCCACTGCACTCCCGGGCCACAGCAGAGAGCTGGCCTGGAAGAGGGGCAACCAGGACAGAATCCGGCGCCCTGACCGGGACTAGAACCCGGTGTGCCGGCGCCGCTAGGCGGAGGATTAGCCTAGTGAGCCGCGGCGCCGGCCTCAAACACATCTTTTTTAAAACGGCCAGAGCTGTGCTGATCTGATGCCAGAAGCTTCTTTCAGTCTCCCATTTGGGTGCAGGGGCCAAGGACTTGGGCCATCTTCTGCTCTCCCAGGCCATAGCAGAGAGCTGGATCAGAAGTGGAGCAACTAGGACTCAAAACCGTAGTGCAGGCTGGAGGTTTAACCCACTGATCCATAGCACCAGCCCCATCACTTTTCTGATAAATCAGTTTTTTCAGGGTGAGTTCAAAGCATTTCCATTGATGTGCAATGTGTAACGCATCATTTGCCAAAAGGACACACATGTACTGAATATACATAAAATAGATTGCAACAACGTCAGTTGTTTTTTGGCATTTCTACTTCATATATGTATGTGTATGCATGCACTTACGTATGTGTGCCTATTGTGTGTAATCACTCATGTACATATGTATACTTGTGTGCACATCCATAATTAAATGAAGAGGCAACACTGGATAATTACTTTCTTGGTCACTAAAATCACTTTAGGGAGAGGAAAGTTTAGATTTAGTTCTATTTTGTGATTTTTTTTCCTCTTAGAGATTTTAGTGAGTGAGGCTAAGCCAGGGCCATGGAAGTATAGCAGGAAGTGACACTGCCATGGAAATCAGAGCAAGTGCTGCTGACTGATTGGCACACTGACTTCTTTCTTGTCTTTTTTTTTTTTTTTTTTTTTTCTTTTGACAGGCAGAGTGGACAGTGAGAGAGAGAGAGAAAGGTCTTCCTTTGCCGTTGGTTCACTCTCCAGTGGCCGCTGCAGCCGGCGCACTGCGCTGATCCGAAGCCAGGAGCCAGGTGCTTCTCCTGGTCTCCCATGCGAGTACAGGGCCCAAGTACTTGGGCCATCCTCCACTGCACTCCCGGGCCACAGCAGAGAGCTGGACTGGAAGAGGAGCAACCAGGACAGAATCCGGGGCCCTGACCGGGACTAGAACCCGGGGTGCTGGCGCCGCAGGTGGAGGATTAGCCTATTGAGTCGCGGCGCTGGCCCGGCTACTCCACTTTTGATCCAGCTCTCTGCTGTGGCCTGGGAGAGTGGTGGAGGATGGCCCAAGTCCTTGGGCCCCATAAGTAAAAAAAAAAATCTTAAAGAAAGGGATCTCTGTTAATCTGCTTCTTAATTAAATAAGTAAAAAAAAAATCTTTAAGAAAAGTATATTGTAAAAATTAAAAGAATAAGGAAGGCATTAGGAGGAAGGTTGAAAGTGCAGGAGGGAGGATGGGGTAGGAAGTGTCATGTTCTTAAAACTGAGATACATGAAATTTGTTCCATTTATATAAATTAAATTTAATAAAAAATGTACTAAAAAGTGGAGCCAGTGCTTGAACCCAGGCATTCTGATGTGAGTTCCAGGTGTCCCAAGTGGTTTCTTAACCATTGTACCACACTTTTGTTCCACATTTATACCCTTTTGGGCTGTTTCAGTTCTTCACAGAGCTGTAAGCCACTGTTCAGAGTCCTTTGGTTCACCCTAAGGAACCCCCTGAGCATTTCTTGCAGTGCAGATTGAGTGCTAATGAACTCCCTGTTTATAAATATTGGAGAATATTGTATTCCTCCTCACGTTTGGAGGACAATTTTGCTGAGTATAGGATTTTGGTAAAGCTTTGTGTCGTCTAGTGCTTTGAATATATCTACCTACTGTTCACTGAATTTCTATCTTCCAGTTTCTGGTGAGAAATATGTTAATTGTATTGATGATACTTTCATGTGAGAAGTCCTTTCTCTCTGCTTGTAAGATCTCTCTAGGATTTTAGGAAAGTTTTTTTTTTAACTTTTTTTTTTAAGATTTATTTATTTATTTGAAAGAGTTACACAGAGAAGGAGAGGCAAAGAGAGAGAGAGAGGTTTTCCATTGCTTGTTCACTTCCCAATTGACTGCAAAGGCCGGAGCTGCGCCGATCCAAAACCAGGGTTTGGGAGCTTCTTCCAGGTCTCCCACGTGCATGCAGAGGCCCAAGGACTTGGGCCAACTTCTGCCGCTTTCCCAGTCCATAGCAGGGAGCTAGATTGAAAGTGGAGCAGCTGGGACTTGAACCAGCACCCATATGGGATGCCTGCACTGCAGGTGACGGCTTTACTGCTATGCCACAGCACTGGTCCCTAGGAAAGTTGATTATCATGTGTCCTAGTGTGGGTCTCTCTGAGTTCCTCTTGGACTTTGTTTAGCTTCTTAGATCTTCACATTCATGGCTCATCAAAATCTGGTAAAATATCATCTGTTATTTCTTCAGATACTCTTTTTGCCTTTTCTTCTCTTTTCTTTTTGGGACACCCACACTTTGTGTATTGTCACACTCCTCACAGGTCTCACAAGTCCCTATGCCCTGTTTAGTTTTTTTAAATCTTTCTTTCTGCTTCGCAGGTTCCCATTGTCCTGACTTCAGTTTCATTCATATTCCATCTGCTTGCTTACATCTGCATTTGATTGCCTCACTGCATTTTTTACTTTTTTTTAAGATTTTATTTTATTTGAAAGACGTGAAGCAGCTGGAACTTAAGGCAGCACCCATCAGTGAGGCCAGCCTTGGAGCCTGTGGCTTCATCTGCTGCACTGCAGTGCCGGCCCCTCAGCTTTTGTTTGAATGACTTAATCTTCAATATAGTGCTCCGAAAAGGAGTGAGGTAGAAAATGGAAGGATTCAGGTAAAGGGCATGTGGGCCTTTAAATCTCCTGCAAGGCATTGCAGCTGTAGGCCAGGAGCCTTGGCACCACGTGGTGGTGAGTGTAGCAGCAGTGGCCAGTGCCTCTTTGCCCCTCTGGGTCAGAAGCAGTCACCAGAACACAGAATGCAGATACTGGTTTTCTTTCTTTATACTATGTATGGATTTCAAAACTTTTTAGATTGATTGATTTCAAAGGCAGAGTTAGAGAGAGAGAGAGTGTGTGAGAGAAGTATCTACCATCTGCTGGTTCACTCCCCAAATGACTGCAGTGGTCAGGGTTGGGCCAGGCTGAGGCCAAGAGCCTGGAACTTCATCTGGGTCTCCTGTGTGGGTACAAGGGCCACAACACTTGGGCCCTGTTAACACTGCTTTTCCAGGCACGTTAGCAGGGAGCTGGATCAGAAGGGGAGCAGCCAGGACTCGAACTGGTGTCCAGATGGGAAGCTGGCGTGGGAGGTGGTGGCTTAACCTGCTACGGCACAACGCTGCTCCCTGAACCACAGTATTTGGAGGACAGGTTCCTTTGAGCTCACTCTGGCTCCCATGAGGTGTGTGTAGCCTGCTGTGGGACCATGTGTGCCTGCCTGCTGTGGGGCTGGGGTAAGGGATGGCTGTCTGCTGCGGTCCTAGGAGGTAACATTGGTGGAAATGAACCACAGTTTGCCTTCCAAGACTTCCGAAGTTGGAACCTTTCAATGGGCTTCACAGTTCCAAGGTAGTTTAATCAGATAGATTTCTGATGTATCACACTGTGCTCTTTCCCATAATCCTTCTGTTATCTCCTACTACAAAATCTTAGCACTGGCCGGCGCCGCGGCTCACTAGGCTAATCCTCCGCCTAGCGGCGCCGGCACACCGGGTTCTAGTCCCGGTCGGGGCGCCGGATTCTGTCCCAGTTGCCCCTCTTCCAGGCCAGCCCTCTGCTGTGGCCAGGGAGTGCAGTGGAGGATGGCCCAGGTGCTTGGGCCCTGCACCCCATGGGAGACCAGGAAAAGCACCTGGCTCCTGGCTCCTGCCATCGGATCAGCGCGGTGCGCCGGCCGCAGCGCGCCGACTGCGGCGGCCATTGGAGGGTGAACCAACAGCAAAGGAAGACCTTTCTCTCTGTCTCTCTCTCTCACTGTCCACTCTGCCTGTCAAAAAAAAAAAAAAAAAAAAAAAAAAAAAAAAATCTTAGCACTTAGATCTGCTCTTGGCATACAAGGGAAAGAAAAGTGTTCAGCAAATGCAGGAGAATTTGTAGTTGTCAGTAGCACTTGCATGCTAGGTACAGTTTGAAGACAACTGCTGCTGAGCGTGCTGAAGGGTTGGTTGTGAGGTGAGTGAGAGATGAGCCCCCGAGGATTCCTGTAGCGTGGTCTATACGTGTGGAGATTGGAAAGCTGAGCAGCAGTTAGGGGACAAAATAAACCGGTATTGTGAGGTAAGGGATTGGAAAGCAACTGGAATAATTCTCAAAATTTTCCTTTAGGGCCATTGCTGTGCAGCAGGTTGAACTGCCTCCTGCAAGGCCCGGTCTCCTATCAGAGCACTTGTTTGAGTTCCAGTTGCTCCCCTTCTGATCCAGCTCCCTGCTAATGTGCCTGGGAAAGCAGCAGATGATGGCCCAGGTCCTTGGGCCCCTGCCACCCACGTGGGAGCCCCAAATGGAGTTCCTGGCTCTTGGCTTTGGCTTGGCCCTACTCTGACCATCGTGGCCATTTGGGAAGTGAACCAGCAGAAGGAAGATCTCTTCGTGTTTCTTCCTTGCTCTCACTTTGCCTTTCAAAAAATAAGTGTTTTTTAAAGGTTTGTTTATTTATTTGAAAGGTTGAATTACAGAGAAGGAGCGTCAGGCAGACAGAGATACAGATCTTCCTCTGCTGGTCTGCTCCCTGGGTAGCCACAATGATCAGGGCTGGGCCAGGCCAAAGCTAGGAGCCAGGAGCTTCATTGGGGTCTCCTGTGTGAGTGCAGGGGCCCAAGCACTTGTGCCATCTTCTGCTGCTTTCCTTGATGCATTAACAGGCAGCTGGATCAGAAGTGGAGCTATTGGGACTCAAACTGGTGCCCATTTGGGTTGTTAACTTTCTGGTGGCAGCTTAACCCACTGTGTCACAGTGTTGGCCCCAAAATAAATCTTTAAAAAATATTCTACTTTGCTTTGTTTTAATGATACTTCTTTGTAATTTTTTCTCAGGTCATGCGCATCGTGGATAATGTCCGTCCTGATCGGCAGACAGTTATGTTTTCAGCGACTTTCCCCAGAGCTATGGAGGCTTTGGCTCGCAGAATCCTGAGTAAACCCATTGAAGTGCAGGTTGGAGGCAGGAGTGTGGTTTGCTCAGATGTGGAGCAGCAAGTGGTGGGTACCGTCCAGGAAACCTCCAGCCCCTGATGCGTCAGTAGCGTGCATGCTGATTTAGGGGTCGTGTTTGGAAGGAAGGCAAATGACTTTTACAATCGAGTAATGCCCATCAACTGTAGCCTGCAGTGTTTTAGCAGATAAATTTGACCATGCCGTTAGTGGAACAGTTTAAAATATTTTTGACTCTGCCACCAGATGTGGTAGACCAGAAAATAGTAGTGCCATGTATACTAGTCTTATCTTTGGTTACTCGAATACGATGTTTTTGTTTTTGTTTCTTAAATATTTATTTATTTATTTGAAGGGTAAAGTTACAGAGAGCCAGAGGCAGAGAGATAGAGAGATCCTCTATTCTCCAGATGGCCCCAATGGCCGGAGCTGTGGTGATCCAAAGCCAGGAGTCTAGAGCTTCTTCCAGGTCTCCCATGCAGGTGCAGGGGCCCAAGGACTTCAGTCATCCTCCACTACTCTAGGCCACATCAGAGAGGTGGATCGAAAGTGGAGTAGCTGGGACTTGAACCGGCGCCCATATGAGATGCCAGCACTGCAGGCAGTGGCAGCTTTACCTATTATGCCACGTTGTCTGCCCTGGAATATGATGTTAACACACAGAGAGAACACAGGGTATTTGCCAACATTTGCAAGCCTTTTATTCTTTGAAAGTTTGCACATTTTTTCCTTCTGGTTTAGCAGTTAAATTTAAGATTTCCATACCCTTTCCTAAAAATTACAGCAAGGTGTTAACAGTCACCACAGATAAATGATTTTCTTTTTGTTTAAGCGAGTGATTGGCATTTTCATTCCATGAACATGGTGTAATTTGGTGTTTTCAGATTGTGATTGAAGAAGAAAAGAAATTCTTGAAGTTGCTTGAGCTTCTGGGCCATTATCAAGAGTCGGGGTCTGTCATCATATTTGTGGATAAGCAGGAGCACGCCGACGGTCTCCTAAAGGACCTGATGAGAGCATCTTACCCATGCATGTCTCTCCACGGAGGTAGTGCTTGTTCCTTACCCGTGCGTGTCTCTCCACGGAGATAGTGCTTGTTCCTTACCCGTGCATGTCTCTCCACGGAGATAGCGCTTGTTCCTTACCCGTGCGTGTCTCTCCACGGAGATAGCGCTTGTTCCTTACCCGTGCATGTCTCCACGGAGGTAGCGCTTGTTCCTTACCCGTGCATGTCTCTCCACGGAGATAGTGCTTGTTCCTTACCCGTGCATGTCTCTCCACGGAGATAGCGCTTGTTCCTTACCCGTGCATGTCTCCACGGAGGTAGCGCTTGTTCCTTACCCGTGCGTGTCTCTCCACGGAGGTAGCGCTTGTTCCTTACCCGTGCGTGTCTCTCCTCGGAGGTAGCGCTTGTTCTTTACCCGTGTGTGTCTCTCCAAGGAGGTAGCGCTTGTTCTTTACCCGTGCGTGTCTCTCCACGGAGGCAGTGCTTTTTCCTTACCCGTGCGTGTTTCTCCAAGGAGGTAGCGCTTGTTCATTACCCGTGCGTGTGTCTGCACGGAGGTAGCGCTTGTTTCCTGCATACACGAGACAGCTGCCGGCCACAGTGCCATGTTTACTTTGTTCTCTGACAGCAGTATCTTGTGTTGTTTATCTCAGTTTTCCCTCACAGTTGCACTGTGTGGTACACATTTTTATCTCTCAGAGATAAAGAATTCCAGGCAGACATACATCAGTTTGATCATATTGTGCTGCTCGTAGGAATTGAACTTTACTTTTTCTTTTTAAATATTTATTTATTTTAATTTTGTTTCAGAGAAGGGGAGGTGGGGTTATAGGTTGAAGGAGAGAGACAAATAGTGTGTCTTACAGTACAGTCCTCAGATAACCACAACAGCCAGGCCTGGGGCTCCTGAATGCAGCCCTCAGTCTGGGTCTCCCAAGTGGGTGGCAGAGATTGAATTATTTTAGCCATCATCTGCTGCCTCCCTGGTTGTTGTTAACGGGAAGTTGTATTGGAGTGGTAATGGCTCAAGTAATTGGGTTCCTGCTACCCACCTGGGAGTCCACCCAGCTTCGGCCCCCTGGCTGTTGCACACATTTGGAGAATGAACCAGGAATAGGATCTTTCAGGCTTTAGCCTGTCTCTGTCCCTTTACTTTTCAAATACAATATTTCTTACAGATCTATTTATTTATTTGAAAGACAGAGTTACAGAGAGAGGGGAGAGACAAAGAGAGAGTGATCTTCTATCTACTGGGTCACTCCCCAGATGACTGGGTTGGGCCAGGCTGAAGCCAAGAGCCATGAGCTTCCTCCAGGGCTCTCACATGGGTGCAAGGGCCCAGTCACTTCGGCCATGTTCTGCTGTCCCAGGCACATTAACAGGCACCTGGATCAGATTTGGAGCCAACTGGGTCTTGAACCAGTATCTATGTGGGATGCTGGCATCATATGCAACAGCTTAACCTGCTGTGCCACATGCTGGTCCTGGTCTTTCATTTTCTATGTTGTAGGTGTTAGAAGTGTGGATTTAGGCCGGTGCCGTGGCTCACTAGGCTAATCCTCCACCTTGCAGCGCCGGCACATCCGGTTCTAGTCCCGGTTGGGGCGCCGGATTCTGTCCCGGTTGCCCCTCTTCCAGGCCAGCCCTCTGCTGTGGCCAGGGAGTGCAGTGGAGGATGGCCCAAATCCTTGGGCCCTGCACCCCATGGGAGACCAGGATAAGTACCTGGCTCCTGCCATCGGATCAGCGCAGTGCGCCGGCCGTGGCGGCCATTGGAGGGTGAACCAACGGCAAAGGAAGACCTTTCTCTCTGTCTCTCTCTCTCTCTCACTGTCCACTCTACCTGTCCAAAAAAAAAAAAAAAAAAAGAAGCGTGGATTTATTCGTTATTCCATGTTTGGATTGTGTCAGAGGAAATGGAAAATTGAATTGAGACGTGATGTTTCATGGCTCTTTGATATTCCCGCAGGTATTGACCAGTACGACAGAGACAGCATCATAAACGACTTTAAGAATGGGACCTGCAAACTTCTCGTGGCCACTTCTGTTGCTGCCCGAGGTCTTGATGTGAAGCATCTGATTCTTGTGGTCAATTACAGCTGCCCCAACCATTATGAGGATTATGTGCACAGAGCAGGACGCACTGGAAGAGCAGGCAACAAGGTAAAAAGAGTTTTTACACTTGCTTTCTATTATATTGCAATATAGCTGTTGTTTCTGTAGTATTTTAAGGAGTGGATAATCTATGTTTAGGGTGTTTTTTTTTTTTTTGACAGGCAGAGTGGACAGTGAGAGAGAGAGACAGAGAGAAAGGTCTTCCTTTTGCCGTTGGTTCACCCTCCAATGGCCTCCGCGGTTGGCGCGCTGCGGCCGGCGCACCGCGCTGATCCGATGGCAGGAACCAGGAGCCAGGTGCTTTTCCTGGTCTCCCATGGGGTGCAGGGCCCAAGCACCTGGGCCATCCTCCGCTGCACTCCCGGGCCACAGCAGAGAGCTGGCCTGGAAGAGGGGCAACCGGGACAGAATCCGGCGCCCCGACCAGGACTAGAACCCGGTGTGCCGGCGCCACTAGGCGGAGGATTAGCCTAGTGAGCCGCGGCGCCGGCCTTATCAGCAGGATGTGGCAAATGAATGTTCTGTGTTAATCATTATATATGTATACTTGTCTAGGCATTGTTCAGGTTTCAGATGCCTGGTTACTTGCTGTGGGCAAGTTTGTATACGCTTTTAGGTCTCCTCTGCCCTTAAAACTGTTTATAACATACAGCTACATGGTTGTGTATACTTTGGGATCTTTCATTGCTGTTTTGTTTCTTTAATATGATGTCATAAAATGTACCCAGTCTCATACCTAGCCACTCCCATCCCCCACGTATCACACAGGTATGTAAAGGGATGTGTGTGTGTGTGTGTGTATACATAGTACTTTTTTTTTCTTTAAGATTTATTTATTTTTTGTTTGAAAGTTAGAGTTAGAGAAAGAGGGAAAGAGAAAGAGATCTTCCATGCACTGGTTCACTTAGTGAATGGTTGCAATGACTGGGGCTGGGCCAGGCTGAAGGCAGGAGCCAGGACTTTTTATTTGGACCTCCAACGTGGGTGGCAGGGACCCAAATACTTGGGCCATGCTCTGCTGCTTTTCACAGGTCATTAGCAGAGAGCTGTATCCAAAATGGAACATCTGGGACACAAACTGATGTCCATAGGGGATGTTGGCATTGCAGGTGACTTTTTTTTTTTTCCTTTGTTTTAAGGAGAGAGTTAGAGAGAGAGACAAAGATCTTCTATCAGCTGGTTCACTCCCTAAATGTCCACAGTGATCAAATCTGGGCCAGGCCAAAGCGAAGTGAGGAGCCTCTTCATGGCCTCCCCTGTGGGTGCAGGGACCCAAGGATTTGGTCCAAATTTCTGTTGCTTTTCCAGGTGCATCAGCTGGAAGCAAGATAGGAAATGGAGCTGCTGGCACACAAACTGGCACCTATATGGATATGGGATGCTGGCCCAGCATGTGACAGCTTTATCTGCTATACCACAGCCTTGACTCCCTACATATGTTATAAAATTTATTTTTAAACCATATTTGTGGGCCGACGCTGTGGTACAGCTGGTTAACACCTTGGCCTGAAGCGCCGGCATCCCATATGGGTGCCAGTTCTAGTCCTGGCTGCTCCACTTCTTTTTTGTTTTTGTTTTTGTTTTATATTTTGACAGGCAGAGTGGATAGTGAGAGAGAGAGACAGAGAGAAAGGTCTTCCTTTGCCGTTGGTTCACCCTCCAATGGCCGCCGCGGCTGGCACACCGCGCTGATCCGATGGCAGGAGCCAGGTACTTATCCTGGTCTCCCACGGGGTGCAGGGCCCAAGCACTTGAGCCAGCCTCCACTGCACTCCTGGGCCACAGCAGAGAGCTGGCCTGGAAGAGGGGCAACCGGGATAGAATCCAGCGCCCCAACCGGGACTACAACCTGGTGTGCCGGCACCGCAAAGCGGAGGATTAGCCTAGTGAGCCACAGCGCCGGCCATGGCTGCTCCACTTCTAATCCAGCTCTCTGCTATGGCCTGGGAAAGCAGTAGAAGATGGCCCAAATCCTTGGGCCCCTGCACCCGCGTGGGAGACCAGGAAGAAGCTCCTGGCTCCTGGCTTCGGATCAGCACAGCTGTGTTCGTTGCGGCCATCTGGGGAGTGAACCATCAGATGGAAGACCTCTCTCTCTGCCTCTCTTCTCTGTGCGTAACTCTGACTTTCAGATAAAAAAATCTTAAAAAAAAATTTTTTTTTGTTTGCATTTTATTTGAGAAGCAGAGGGAGAGAGGCAGAAAAGACAGTGATCTCCTGTCTACTGATTCACCATGCCAGATGCTTGCAACAGCCAGGGGAATATGTGGATGGCAGGGCACTGTAACTTGTCCAGTCGCCACCGTCCCCCAGAGTCTGGCTCAGCAGGACAGTGGAGTCAAGAGCGGAAGCTGGGTACTAAACACAGTGCTCCAATGTAGGATGTGGGAATCTGAATCAGATTTTTAACCTCTAGGTTTATGTATATCCCTAACTCAGTATTTTAGATGACATTGGAATTCTTTATTTTATTTGAGGGTGGAGAGACAGAGATCTTTTGGGTGCTGGTTCACTCCCCAGACGTCTGCAGTAGCCAGGGTTGGGCTAGGCTGAAGCCAGGAACCCGAATCCCTTTATGAGACTGACCAGGTTCAAGTTCTGGCTCCACTTTGAATTCCAGATTCTTGGGAATCTGCGTCCTTGGAGGCAGCAGTTGGTGGCCTGAGTGTTTTGAGTCCTGGGGCTCCTGGCTTCAGCCTGGCACACCACCAGCTCTTGGGGGCACTTGGAATGCAAACCAGCGGCTTTTAAATAAGTACAAATCAATGATAGTTAAGAAAAATGTTAGATTCTAAAAATTAAAATTAAAATCTGATTTTGGAATACATATAATCTGTGAAATATACTTTCTTTTTTTATTTTTATTTTTATTTTTTTTTTTTTTATATTTTTGACAGGCAGAGTGGACAGAGAGAGACAGAGAGAGAAAGGTCTTCCTTTTGCCGTTGGTTCACCCTCCAATGGCCGCCGCTGCAGCCGGCGCACCGCGCTGATCCGATGGCAGGAGCCAGGATCCAGGTGCTTTTCCTGGTCTCCCATGGGGTGCAGGGCCCAAGCACCTGGGCCATCCTCCACTGCACTCCCTGGCCATAGCAGAGAGCTGGCCTGGAAGAGGGGCAACCGGGACAGAATCCGGCGCCCCGACCGGGACTAGAACCCGGTGTGCCGGCGCCGCAAGGTGGAGGATTAGCCTATTGAGCCACGGCGCCGGCTCTACTTTCTTACTCTGTATGACTGCCTTTTTTTTTCTCCAAGACTTATTTATTTGAAAGGCAGAGTGACAGAGAGGGTGACAGATCTTCTTTTTAAGGCTCATTCCCTAAATGGCTCTGGATTTTTTTTTTAAAGATTTATAGATTTACTTATTTGAAAAGCAGAGTTCTTGAGAGAGAGAAAGAGGAGAGGGCATTCTTCCATCCACTGGTTCACTCCACACATGGCTGCAAGTGCTGGAGCCAGGCTGATCCAAAGCCAGGAGCCTGGAGCATCTTCTAAATCTCCCACATGAGTGCAGGGACCCAAGCAGTTGGGTCATCTTCCGCAGCTTTTCCACGCACATTAGCAGGGAGCTGGATTGAAAATGGAGTAGCTGGTACTCGAACTAGTGCCCACATGAGATGCCAGCATTGCAGGTGTGGCTTCACCTGCTGTGCCACAGTGCTGGCCCCCTAAATGGCTCTTAAGATATACAGTTGGTCCAGTCAGAAATCAAGAGTCTGGAACACCATCCAGGTCTCCCTGTGGGTGGCAGGAGCCCAGGTGATTGGACCATTACCTGCTGTTTTCCCAGGCACATTAGCAGGGAGCTGGATTTGAAGCAGAGCAGCCAGGAGTTGAATTGGCCCTTTGATGATAAGCTGCACCAAAACACCTGTCACTATGAGTGTTTATAATCCTATGAAAGTGTAAATATAACTTAAGCTCATGGGCAGAACAAATCAGAAGAGGAGCCAATTTTTGTGATACTGTTTTGATAGTCCTAAAATGAAATCTTAAACTATGTTTTAGAAATTGCAGCAGTTAGTTGTTAGGTGCAGAGGGTTTTATGAAGATAGCAAGCTGAATAAGATTTATTACCCTTAGACTTACAACTTGTCTTTCCCTCACCTGAACCAAAAAGCTGCTGCTGCTGGCGTTGTGTGAGCCCTGGGCTTTAGAGAATCCCAGGAAAGTGAGGTAATGGAGCTTACAAAAATAAATAAACAAACACTCATGTATCTATAATCATATGTATATAAATATATTAAGACATGTATTTTTGTATCTATTACTGATCTTTCAGAGAGCTATCAAAATGTATATCCTGGGAAGTTAATGTAGGTTAAAGTGGTGCAGTAGGCAGGTAGCAGAGGTAGGGGGTGCCAGCGAAAAGCGAACAGAATGAAACACCGTATGAAAGAATGTAAATGCATAGGACAGTGCAGTTGTGTAAAATTGTCTGTTTCTAGTACATATAGAAATTAGGCATTTTCTTGTTTTGCTTGTCTTAATTTAGGATTACGACCTCATATATTATACTTTGAACTGTTGAAGAATTTAGTAGGACCCTGTGGCCTTTAAAATTGGTTCAGATATATCCTGTTTGTGATCTAAGTAGGATTCTTTTCTTGGTGTCTAATAATTGCATGTTTTGATCCCTCATTAGGGTTATGCCTATACTTTTATCACAGAAGATCAGGCTCGCTATGCTGGGGACATAATTAAAGCTCTTGAATTGTCAGGGACGACAGTGCCTTCTGATCTTGAGAAACTCTGGAGTGATTTCAAGGATCAGCAGAAAGCTGTGAGTTTTTTAACTCTTACTACTTTTATGCAAATCATTACTATGTTCTGAATCTTTAGTACCTGGTTCTCTGAGTCTTGCTAGTGCTGTTTTCAGTTTATCTTTGGAGGGAACGCAGTGAAACAGAGCTCCCTCTTGTTGGAGCATAGTGTTTGTGAAGACTACAGACAGTGCTGTTTTTTCATGGTCGAGGGCTGTTTTTGTTACATTGACATACATTGCCTTGAAAAATACTTAATTGCTGTAAATTCCTAAGCTTTGTAGTTTTTACTATGAAATTAACTGTTTTGTTTTTCCTTGAAAGGAGGGAAAAATAATTAAAAAGAGTAGTGGGTTCTCTGGTAAGGGATTCAAGTTTGATGAAACAGAACAAGCTTTGGCCAATGAGAGGAAGAAGTTACAAAAAGCAGCTCTTGGACTGCAAGATTCAGATGACGAGGACGCTGCTGTTGATGTAAGCATTGTTCTCAGCCCTTCGTCACCAAGTGAAGTCATCCTTTCTGTACTGCATCTTACCCAGTTGCCAGTCATTGAAAACCTGGATGTGTACCTGTCCTATCCTTTCCTGTGTGTCTGTTGGGGTGGTGGTGGTGGTGGTGGTGTTTGTTTGTATTTGTGTTTATGTAATGTACTTTGATAAAATGAGAGTTTCTTGTTTTATTACATTTGTTAAAACAACATTTTGTAGAAATGTTTCCCCTTTTTTTTTTTTTTTTTTTTGATTCTTAACCTGTTGACAGCAATATTTTATTATATGGATGTTTTGCAGTTGAATAAACCAAACTCCTGGTTTTGAATATATGGGTTGTTTTCTTATATTCACTATGTAAACAATACTATTCTGGGGGGTGGTGCTGTGGCGTAGCAGGTTAAGTTCTGGCCTGCAGCGCTAGCATCCTATGTGGGCACCCATTCGAGTATTGGCCGCTCCCCTTCTGATCCAGTTCCCTGCTAATTTACCCGAGAGCAGCAGAGGATGGCCTGAGTCCTTGGGCCCCTGCATTCATGTGGGAGAACCAGAAGAAACTCCTGGCTCCTGGCTTCAACCTGGTCCAGCCCTGGTCATTGTGTCCATTTGGGGAGCAAACCAGTGGATGGAAGACCTCTCTCTGTTTGTATTTCTGTACTCAGTATCAGAAGTCACTTGTTGCTGGGTCAGCCTTGTCTTTAAAGAGGATTGTACACAGGCTGATTTTTCTCGCTCGGAATGTGGCTAAGGGCAGCAAGGCTCGTCACTCCTGGAGTGCTGAGACGTTCATCATTCCTTTTGCCTTGATGGGGAAAACTGGGTGATCTTTCTCTTTTCAGATCTAATTATTTATTTTCATGGCAGAGTGACACAGAGAGATAGAGAGTGACAGAAAAAGAAAGAGATCTTGCGTCTGGTGGTTCACTCCCGAAATGGTTGCAACAGTTTTGGCTGTGCCAGGCTGAAGCCAGGAGTCCAGAATTCCATCTGTGTCTTCCTGTCAGTGGCAGGGACCCATGTACTTGTTCCATCTTCCATAGCTTTCCTAGGCTCGTTAGCAAGGCCTGGATCAGAAGTGAAGTAGCCGGGACTGAAACTGTCACTCCAGTGTGGGATGTGGGCCTGGCCTCCTAGGCAGCAGTTTCACAGTGCTGGCCCTGTAAACTTGTGTTTCTAATTCACTTTTTGCTAATCCTCCTTGTGTTCTCTTTGGTCTAGATTGATGAGCAAATTGAAAGCATGTTTAATTCAAAGAAGAGAGTAAAGGATATGGCTGCTCCTGGAACTTCGAGTGTCCCTGCTCCAACCGCAGGAAATGCTGAGAAGTTAGAAATTGCTAAGAGACTGGCTCTTCGAATCAATGCTCAGAAAAATTTGGGCATCGAGTCTCAGGTATTAAGTAATTTGTTCCGAGTCTCAGTCAACACTTTTTGTAAGTTCTTTAATTATGTTAGATGTCAGTAAATAAGATATCCTAGATTCTGAGTTTTTGAAAATTTAGCATTCTTAACCCAGAATTTTTTTATAATTGTCTTTGGATGATTTCTCTAGTGTGCATTTGGGCTTAGTTTTATGGAGCATTATTCTGGCTCATCTTACCAAAGTTATCGTAAGAGTGATTATTTTTTTAGAAAGCTTTTATTTAATAAATATAAATTTCATAAGTACAACTTTTGGATTATAGCAGTTCTTCCCCACCCCCAAGATTAATTATTTTTTTTTCTTTCTTAACCTGCTTTTATTGGGTGAGTTATTGGGCACACCAAACAATCCTCTGCATGTAGAAGCACATACTATGTGTTTCAAACTAACATGGATTCAAACAGTGAAGAAAATGTTTTTAAATATTTCCCGTAGCATTTTCCTGGAAGCTTTCTTGTTTATTTTTCACTAACAGTTAATTTCTGTAGCATACCCGAGGAATGGTTTATGAATCTGAACAGTATTTTGAAGACTGTGAGTAAGTCATTTCTGTTATTGAACGCCAGGTTCCCCATCTGGAGGAGGTGCTTGGTAATGGTAATGGTATAAAGGAAACTCCTAAGAAGCACAAAGTATGTCAGTTATCCTGGAAATACTGTACTATATCTGATACAAGTGTTCCTGAATCATTAGGGATATATCTAAAATCTATTAGAATATTTAAGATAGAACATTCTTAGTTTTCTCATCAAGAAAAAGGAAGATGTATTAAACTGTTAGTCTTAAATATATTCTCATACTGGTCCATTGCACATATGGTGGGAAATCTGCATTCGAAAGATGCTTTATTTTTGTTTGTATTTTTAGGATTTATATTGTTTATTTGCAGAGACAGAGCTTGACCTTCCATATGCTGGTTCACTCCCTGAATGGCCACAAAGGCAGGGGCTGGATCAGGCAAAGCCATGGGTCTGGAACTCCATCCCGGTCTCCATTTGAGTGGCAGGGACCCTGCACTTGAACCATCCTCTGCTGCTTTCTCAGGCACATTAACAGGGAACTAGGTTGGAAGTGGAGCAGATGGAACTTGAACCCGTGCCCGTATGGGATGCTGGTGTTGCAGGCAGCAGTTTACTCTGCTGCGCAACGCTGGCCTTTTAAACAGAGTTAGTGACTTTGCAGAGAAGAACTTGGGGTGGGCTTCCTGGCCCTGTCTCTGTGCCCCTTTGAGATTTGACTGTGGATCTTCTCCCCTGCAGGATGTGATGCAGCAGGCCACCAATGCAATCCTCAGAGGCGGCACCATTCTCGCACCTACTGTGTCTGCGAAAACCATCGCAGAGCAGCTTGCTGAGAAGATCAATGCCAAGCTCAATTACGTGCCTTTAGAGAAGCAAGAAGAGGAGAGACAGGATGGTGGACAGAATGAGTCTTTTAAGAGATACGAGGAAGAATTAGAGATCAATGACTTCCCACAGGCAAGTAACAAGTTTTGAACTTCATCATGAGGTAGAAACTCTTGATTCTTGAGCAGCAAAAATCCCTTCTTTAAGACCTGTGAAAATTTTAGTGGCTACTTACTTTCTACATAGATGAGGGAAACAATAGAAATTTTATTTTTTATTTTTGCAAATGTGTCCTAGGTAGGTTAGAAGCTAAATGGAGTCGTAATGCAGGCATACATTAATGATAATCTTGACATTGTGGATAATGTAATATTAGCCACCCTACTGTTTGTCAGCACATCAGGTTTTAAAAATCCTGTTACAATGTGTTTTTCCTCCCCACCCTTTGTTTCAGACTGCCAGGTGGAAGGTTACCTCCAAGGAGGCTCTGCAGAGAATCAGCGAATACTCGGAAGCCGCAATCACAATCAGAGGAACGTATTTCCCTCCTGGCAAAGAGCCCAAGGAAGGAGAGCGCAAAATCTACTTGGCGATTGAAAGTATGTCCTGTAGGATTAAGGTTGATGTCGGTGTCCTAGACGCAGGAGAACATGAGGTCACTTGCAGAGAGGGGGGAGATAAGGAGCAGTTCTAAGAAACGATAGTAGAAAGGATAGTTTCCTAAATCACTGGGGGAGAGTTCGGTAGAAGTTTGGTATCTGTACAAAGGTGACTGATTTGTTTGTGAGACTCTCTCCGTTTTGACAGCTCAGTCAAATTTGAAGTCTCTGAAAGGACTGACTCATTCATGCTTTTACTGTGGTGAGTGTTCTGGCCATAATTTAGTTTAGAAAGTGAATCAGCAATATTAGGCCATATGATGAATTTTTTTAGATTTATTTATTTACTTGAAAGGCAGAGTTAGAGAGAGAGTAGGGAGAGATAAAGAGATCTTCTATCAGCTGATTCACTCCCCAAATGGCCACAACAACCAGAGCTGGGCTGATCTGAAGCTAGGAGCCAGGAGCATCTTCCATGTCTCTGCATGGTCTCTGCGTTTTTGTGTGAGGCTACTGAAGTCAGCAAGTGATTTTACAGAGCTCCTTAAATGTCTGGGGAGAGATAAAAAAAATCTCTTAGTCTTTGCAGGTGTTCTGTATTGGGGCAAATTTTGCGCTTTTAGCCAGACAGCTTGTAACTCAGCGTTAGCGTTCACTGTCTGCTTACACAGTCTAGGGGTCAGCCATCTCAGGTGACAGCCAAGAGCCTTCCCAGGTCTTTTTCGAGCCCAGACACAGTCCTGGACCTACACACGGCCTTCTAGGTTCCTACAAATGTATGGCAGCTGTACAAAGCCCTTAGTCAGAGCTTTTTGTGTTTGCCCTGTTACCTGCCCCAGGGTAGTGTCTAGTGCCCTTGCAGCTGAGAGTGCCTTTGTCCCCCTCTAGTGTTGGCTCTCTCCTGGGAGAGTCCAGGTTAGGTGAAGTGAAGGCAAGCCTTTTGAGCAGAGAGCCACCAGACAGCTGGCTTGGAGAGTAGCGTGCTAGATGGTCCTGGGCGTGTGAACTGCTGTCTTCGAGGCTGTGGGTAGGCAGTGGGGAGCTGGCAGAGGTTGAAGGGCAGGTGGGGTCAGAGTTAGTTACACACTAAATGCTCTGGTCCCGAGACATGGTTGCTATTTCCTTTTCTTCTTTCTTTTGTGTTTGGATATTAGAAAGTTTTAATTGGTTTCCAGAGCCCAAATAAAGTTTTGTTTTGTTTTTTTGTTTTTTTTTTTTTGACAGGCAGAGTGGACAGTGAGAGAGAGACAGAGAGAAAGGTCTTCCTTTTCCGTTGGTTCACCCCCCAATGGCTGCTGCGGCTGGTGCGCTGTAGCCAGCGCACCGCGCTGGTACAAAGCCAGGAGCCAGGTGTTTCTCCTGGTCTCCCATGCGGGTGCAGGGCCCAAGGACTTGGGCCATCCTCCACTGCCCTCCTGGGCCATAGCAGAGAGCTGGCCTGGAAGAGGAGCAACCGGGACAGAATCCGGTGCCCCGACCAGGACTAGAACCTGGGGTGCTTTCGCCGCAGGTGGAGGACTAGCCTGTTGAGCCGCAGCGCCGGCCTAAAGTTGTATTTTTATAAATTTATTTCCTTTTGTGGAGGGATAGGCTTTTGGAGTTCCCTGCTGTGCTGGATTCTCGATTAGATTTTCTGAATTAGGAATAATGATCTGTGGCACAGGTAAAACTCAGATGCAGCCTTTATGTGTTCACCCTGCACCACTGCCGTCCAGGAAGCTGCCTGCATGTTTTTAAATGTTATACAAAGGGCCCAGCGCTGTGGCGCAGCGGGTTAATAATACCCTGGCCTGAAGCGCCGGCATCTCATACGGGCGCCGGTTCCAGTCCTGGCTGCTCCTCTTCCGATCCAGCTCTCTGCTATAGCTTGGGAAGGCAGTACAAGATGGCCCAAGTCCTTGGGCCCCTGCGCCCATGTGGGAGACCTGGAAGAAGCTCCTGGCTCCTGGCTTTGGATCGGTGCAGCTATGGCTGTTGTGGCCAATTAGGGAGTGAACCGTCGGATTGAAGATTCTGTCTCTCTCTCTCTCTCTCCTCTCACTGTGTAACTGACTTTCAAATAAATAAATAAATAAATAAATCTTTAAAAAAATGTTATGCAAAGCATATGGGTCCAGAAGTAGGCACATTGCATGTTTTTTATTCTTCATGTTTATGACTTTGAGAAACTGACTTAGCTGTTTCAAGTCGGGTTTTAAAATGGCTTCCTTTGATGTGTTCTGAGAGACTTTTGACTTGCCAGTGACTCTGTGTGTATAAATCATGTGACGTTCTTATTATTTGGTAAAATTATTACTATTATTTGGTTGCTAGCACCTAGGGCTTCAAGCAGAGAAAATGACTCTGTTAGCTTTGCACAGTTCTTTGCCGCTGTGTTCATTAGGCCGTGCAAGATGGAGACACGGGGTGCTCAGGGAGGCTTCATGACAAAGCCTTTGGTAGGGGCCAGTGTTGTGATGCAGAGTTAAGCCATACTGGCATTGTGAATCGGACAGCTTCATCTGTCCCGTCTGTTCTGCTGCTGATCCAGCTTCTTGCTAATGCATGTGGGAAGGCGGCAGATAATGGCTCAGGTGATTGGACCCCTGCCACCACCTGGGAGACCCAGCTGCAGTTCCTGGCTGCTGGGTTTGGCCTGATGCAGACCTGGCTGTTGACCTGGCTTTGTACATCACTTTATCAGAGCTCTGCTGTGTGCCAGATGAGATGTCCGCCACATAGATCACACAGCCTCTGCTTCCTTTTCCTTCCTCTCGGTTTGGTTCTGGTCCCATCCCTCCTCTGTCATCCTGCGCTCAGGAAGTAACATCTACTTTTGTTAATACTCTGGAGTGAATTTTGTGTTCGCCACAGGGAGGTCATGTTAATGAGACTGTGAAGGGTGTGCTGGAGACAAGGTGCTTGTGGGCAGCGCTGAGACCAGTGAGGAGAATGACCTGGAGCTGTTGGAGGGTTGCTGGAGAGGGAGGTTTTTCAAAGGTCATTTAGACTTTGAAGTGCCAAGTACAGCGCTAACAGAGAGAAAACACGTGTTGCTGGTGTGCAAGGCAAGCTGGTGTCATCTGTAGTTCTGTGCTTGGAGGACCCCAGGCCCTCTGTGTGGCTTGGCAGCTCCAGGCCTCCCACCAGGCGGAGGGAAGAACAGGAAGGACTTTTGTGCCCAGTGCCGCTGTGTAATTTATATAGCCTGGTCTGTGACCCTCTCTTTTAACTAGTAGAGAATCCCTCAAAAGCAGCCACACTTGTTTTAGGACCAATGAGAGGAAGTGCCCGTTTTTCATGACTACCTATAACGTAGGTAACCTATTACCTAGAGAATTACGTAAGTGAAACGTCTAAACTGGAGCAATGGTCAGGCTTAGCTGAGCTCAGAAAATCAGCCATGTGGACCTGAGACTGTCAGTTTTCTTTAAAAAAAAAAAAAAAGCACAGGAAATGAGCGGTGAGCGTCACACCGTCTCATGCCTGGCAGCTGACTGACGTTCCACACACTTTCCTTCTGGTTGTGGTGCTGCCTGCTCTGGTGCTTGATTCTGTCCTCCGCTCTCCTTTACCCACGTCTCCTCCTTCCCAGTACCCACTGTCCCCACACAGCTTTGAAGTGCTGTGGCTTGTGTCTGTACAGGGCTGTGACTGCACAGCCATACCCTCAACTCTTTCCTTCCTGTCAGTCTTTCTCTGTGTTTCTCACGCTCTCTGGGGTCAGAAGAGTTATTCACCTCTAGTAAGAGAGAAAATCTTTCTTTTTCTTAGGAATTCTTTCTGCTATTAGTTTTTTTTTATTTTTTCCTGACAAGCGGAGTAGACAGTGAGAGAGACAGACAGAGAGAAAGGTCTTCCTTTGCCGTTGGTTCACCCTCCAATGGCCGGCGCGCTGTGGCCAGCACACCGCACTGATCCGATGGCAGGAGCCAGGTACTTATCCTGGTCTCCCATGGGGTGCAGGGCCCAAGTACTTGGGCCATCCTCCACTGCACTCCCTGGCCACTCTGCTCTTAGTTTTTAAAATATAAGATAACACTAGTGTGGCTCTCTGCATTGCCACCCCTTTTCTTTGCCAGACCAGTCTCTGGCTTCCTTCGTCCGGCTTTTTCCTCATCAGTCAGTGTGGCCTGTGCTGTTGGTGCCTCCCTGCTCATGGACATTGTGCCGACTGCACGTCTCACCCTCTGCCCTTGGTGGTCCTCTGACCTCTGCCTCCCCTCACCTTCTGGCCCGTGCCCACTGGCTTCATTTCCATTTCCCACTGGATGTCTTGTGAGCCCTTTAGCTACAGCAATCTATTAAATTGCACTTAGCAGCGTTGTTGAGAACGCCGTCTCCCTAGATTCAGCACCTTTGTTACTCATTTAACTTGATAGTCACATCTTACCATCTTGCTGTTCACGTTCAGTCAGTAAAAACCCCTTGTCCGTGGTGCCTCAGGAGAGCGTGCGGTCCCCGCAGGGGTAGGTACGGTGCTGTGAGGCTTGGGGCCCTCTGCCTGGGCGGCAGGGAGCTGGTTAACAGTGAGTGTGAGTGACCGCTGAGCTCCTTCCCACCTGCCCTGCAGAATGTCGTCACAGGTTTGTCTGTTCTACAAGACCGTACAGAGCGTGAAGAGGAGTTGTTTGCGTAATCACTCTCTCGCAGGGTATCACAGGTGGTGCCAGCCCGATGGTTCCTCAGTGAGGAACCATGAATGAGCGTCCCCAGCCCATCTTCTGCTGTCAGTAAGCTAGCTGTCTTCACACCGTTTTCTCAGCCATGCTGTGCGTGCCTTTCCTCATTCTGTTCCACTTCACGTGGGTTCTCTTTGCAGAACAGTCTCCATGTCCTCCCTCCTCCTTCAGCTAGGGTAGTCCTCCGTGGATCTGTGAGGCTGTGTTCAGAGGACGCCTTCCTCAAACGTTAGCAGACTTCAGAGAACCTAACAGATGTCTAATAAGTATTGTTAAGCCAAGGGTGTTTCATTTCCTCTTAGCCTTTTCTAGGCAGATTGCTCGTCATCTTTTCTTTGCTGTTCTTAATGAACATACCATGAACTCTTAAAGTGGGGTGGCTACTTCGTGTGACATGGGCCACCCTCTTCCCACACCACAGTGCCTGCTTCCTGCTAATGCAAGTGTTGAGTCAGCCACCCACACTGGAGTCCTGGGTTTCATTCCTGGCACCCAGTTTGGGCCTGCTGTGGCCACAGCCATTGTAGGCTTTTTGGGGAGTGAAACAGCAGATGGAAGATCACTTTCTGTCTTTCTGTATCTGGGTGTCTCTTTCTGCCTTTGAAATAAGTAGCACTATTTTAAAAAGAACACTAAATAGTGCATGTAACGTGACTGCTAGTGATCATGCTGGAAGCTGTAAGGGTGATCAGAGTAGGAAGCAGGCAGTAGTAAGAGTGTGGGCGCTGTCCTACCAGGCTTTGAAAAGTCATCGCAACAGACAGCATGGTGTCCCTAAAAGCTACCTACTGTGTTTTTTCATGGATGTCCATGACATAGATTAAAATCCATTGTCATTCTAATAACATGAGTAATATGTTTTCCACTTAATCACCAGGTGCCAATGAACTGGCCGTGCAGAAAGCAAAAGCAGAAATCACCAGGCTCATAAAAGAAGAACTGATAAGGCTGGTGAGTGAAAACCTTGGGGCTTATTTGTCTTGCTTTTATAGTTTTATTACACGTAGTATATAGACAGGTACACAAATCATAAACATAGAACTTGCTGAGTTTCCACAGAGGAAGCATACCAGGGTAATCACGCCTCAGATCTAGAAATGTGGACCACCAGCAGCATTCCAGAAGCCACCCCCAAGTCACCACTCACCTCCCCCGGGTGCACCCCTGGGGTGACTTGTAAGCCACGAGTCCTCTTTGTCTACTGTTGAGCTCCGTGTACGTGCAGGCGAGTGCTGTGTGCACGTTTTGTATTTTGCTGCTTTCCCTCAGCATTATTTTGAGGGGCTCAGTTGGTGGTGTTGCATACAGCAATACTTCATGTATTTTGATGCTACATGGTATTAAATTACATGAATGTGTGACATTATGGACTTTAGGGTTATTCCAGTGTTGGTTCTCTAGCCTAACACTTTTGTGAACATTTTCCCATGTCCCTTTTTTGCACATTAGTATATTTTTCTCCTGGGCATGTACCTGGGAGTGGAATTGCTAATTATAAGGTATGTGTGGTTCAGCTGTTAGGAGGTTTTGCTTAGTAGTTTGCTGAAGGAGTTGCACTAATTCACACTCCGCCAGCAGCGAAGATTCCAGCTACTCCTCGTGTCTGCCAGGACACGCTGTTGCCAGTGCTGTTAGACTTAGGCATGACCGGCTGGATTTTCAGTCAGGCTCCCCTTCCAGGCCGCCTTTCCCAAGGAGGCAGACATAGCCCTGTGTCTGCATCGCCAGGGGGAGGTTAGGAACCACGCCTTGCGAACATTGTTTTTGGGGGAAGGGTAGAAAGTTTGAAGAAGGGAGGGTGCACAAAACCAGAGCAAAGGGAGTAGCCTCTAAATGAGTGCGGAAAACTTTTCACCAAGGAGGGGAAAGAACCCAGCTGAGCCAGAATGCAGTTGCCAGGGAGTAGTTGAGTAAACAAAGAGAAAGGATTCGTTATTGAACAGATTCTTCTGCCTCAGTGCAATAATACTGACACTTTCTGTGTTAAATATCTGGTAGTTTTATAAAGTGATAGAGGGCTTGATTTTAACTTTTCTGCCTTTTTTTCTTTGCCTGACCATATATCTTTTATTTTCTTATTTTAGCAAAATTCATACCAACCAACAAATAAAGGAAGATACAAAGTCTTATAAACATCTGGAAAAAACATTTTTACCTGTGCCGGTCTGTAATACGTGTGACAGTTGTTGTCTGATGTTTACAATGTATTGTAAATTAAGATTTTAAAAATTCTGTCTTGCTAAATTTTTAAGTACAAGAAAGCAGTATTTGCTAAGAAAATCTCTGTCAGTAAGTACCCCACCATTATTCAAACTGTATTTAAAACAGGCCTGTTTTCAGAGTAGAATGTCCTCTACTGTAAAACTTAAATACTGATATTTTAGCTGTCTGGGTAATAGTCGGGGGTTAACAGATGGAGATAATTGTGCACAAGTCACTGGGGGCTCCTCACCTTAACCTCTGTCAATGAAATTGTGGTCATCTCCTGAAAAAATGTAAAATTCTCTGCCATATTTTGTGCCCCCTTCCACTTTGATCTTCGATCTTACTTGACTCAGTGAAACAATATGAACTGGATTTAAGAATATTGTAATCGAAGTTTTACACAGTAGGTTCAGAGTTTTTGTTTCAGTTTTTACTGTAAATGGGCAATAGTTGGACTACTTTTGGTTTTTGTAAAATTAAAGATTTATAGAATAAGAATTTTTTGCATTTCTTTACACTGCAAAGGGTTTTAGTATTTACTACTTAACAGGTTCCTCTTGCAGCCTCTGACTCTGTGCCCAGCTACTAATTATTTTTAATCATCTTTAAAAGAAAGGGACTGTAGCCTATAAATATTAGGTCCTATAGCTTTTTCATCCTGAAAGTGTTTATACATCTGTATATATAGTACATGCATACACCTTATGGCTTGTAATCTGATTTCCTTCAGGATTATTGAGTAGGTTATGAATTTTTTCTTAGAAATTTTAAAGTATAGTGGTGTCCATGTTTTAGGATTAATATGTCTTCAGCATTTCTCAGTGAAATTGAATGCACAAGGAATCATAAATTCTATTTTCGAGCCCTCAAGACCAAGTACCTGACTATTCTCATGTAAATTGCTATAGTGGGCTTACCAAGTTTTCTTTTCTGATGTATATTAGAACTTCATATTATTGTCATTTCTTGAAAACTTTTTTTTTTTTTCAGAAATTAAATAGTTCTTTTTCTTAAGTTATACAAAAATTCTTTAGATGTTATTGGCTTATAATTTTTACAACAAACAAAAAAATCAAAGCATGCTATAGTTAAGACAGTCATTTTAATAGCATAGTCAGTGGAGAACATGACCAGGAGTGTCAGTCGTTAGTTTTCCATAGGAGCTAAACCTTATTGAAAAATAGTCCAATCGAAAGATATTGTTAGACTCCTCACATATCTACTTACTTTCCTGAAGGAAGAAAACAGATGAGACACGTATGACAGCAGAACCAGATAAATACTCTAAAATTCCAGGCGTCATGGCCCCCCTGCTCCGAGTTTGTTTCTTTGCTTGTCTTTCCCACCTGGTGGTCGTTTGTTCCTGTGGTACAGTACATGACGGTCCCACACTGGTGACACTTTGGTGCTCCCGTCAGCCAACTGGATCACTCCCAGATTCAGAGTTTTACATCATTTTAGCATTTCCTTTGTGTTTGTACATGTTGTGATGAGCCACTGTTAGTATTTTGATTTAAAATGAAGCATAATTACTCTGTTAGTACATTTTTAGTGTCACCAACTCATTTTTAAAATTTGAATGATGTACAGACTTTAATTTGTTTTTACTGCAATATCAATATTTGCTCATGTTTTCTAAATTCCTTTTAAAATAAAGTTAATTCTGTATGCGTTTTTCTAAAATGATCTTTCCTTAAATACTTTGTCCACTGCTACTTTCTCTAATCTTGTTGATATAGGTGTTCATGTGAGAGACATGTTATACAGATGTGTTTGTGAGAAAAATCTAGGGGTGAGCGTTGGTCTAGGCCGCTGCTTGGGATCCACAAGACCAAAATCAGAATTCAAGTCCTGGCTTCTGCCCACCCCCCCCCCCCCCTTAATAGATTAATTAATTTATTTGAAAGACCAGAGTTAACACAGAGGGAGAGGTCGAGAGATATGGAGATCTTCCACTGGTTTACTTCCCAAATGTCCGCAATGGCCGGTGCTGGGCCAGGCCAAAGCCAGGAGCCCGGAACCCCATCCAGGTCTCCTACATGTGTGGCAGGGGCCCAAACACGTGGGCCGTTCTCCCCTGCTTTCGCAGGTGTATTAGGAGGAGCTGGATCCAAAGCAGAACAGCCAGGCCTTGAACTGGCGCTCCTATGGGATGCTGGCCTCTGCTTCGGAGCCAGCTTCCTGCTAGCGTATCCTGGGAGGCAGAAAAAGATGGCTGAAGTGCTTGGGCCCTTGCCACCGAGTTCTAGCCGCTGCCGTTGGCTTGGCCCAGTCCTCGATGTTGTGGCATTTGGGAGATAAGCCAGCAAATGGAAAACTGATGTGTCTGTCTGTCTCTTTCTCCCCCACCCCCTACCTCTCTCCTACTGCCTTTCCATATTTCTCTCCCTGTCTTTCAAGTAGATGAAAATAAAGAGTGAAAAAAAATTCTGGCAACTTACTATCCAAAATTAGGTTTTACACTAAAAATTTATTCCAGGAAGTCTTTTGGTCTTTGATGTTCTTGATGCTTAGCGTAAGACAAACACAGGGGAGATGATGCTCATTTACAAGCTAGAGTTGTCCCACAGTGACACACACTCCTACAGAGCCGAGGCTTGGGGGAAAGGACGAAGGCTCCGTCCTGCCCCGATCCTTTAGGACGCCGGGTACACTTGCCTCATTTCCTGTCTCACTGTTGGTGTGCAGTGACAGTGCAGGGGACCACTATTCTTTGGTGGTAGGCAGTTCCTCCCTTCACATAAAGAGTTGGTTTTGTTTGTTTTAAATGAGAACCAGTTCTTGAATGTTGCAATTTGTAAGCACATTAAGCCAGTTGTAGGACGCAGGTTAATGTCGAGTGGCACACCAGCAAGCCAGGCCCACAGAGCTGTGAGGCAGTTGTGTCTGAGGCCATCAGCTAAGGTCCTTAGTGAGGGATGGTCGTGGTGTGTATTTTAGATAGGTGGTGGCAATGAAGTCGGGGGTAAATGGTTGCATTTTTAGGAAAATGCCCCATTTTGCTACTTTTTAGATAGGGCTTAGTTCTAGCAGGCGGGTTCTGAATGGATAGCCCAGTGTGGTCTGCAAAAAAGCTCTTCACAGAGCTACCAGTTGTTCCCATGCTGGTGTGTGGTTTTTATGTAAGGAAGGGAGTCTCTTGTCAGGAAAAGCTGAAGTTTGTCTTTTAGAAAGGGATGTATGTGTTCGTGTGTAGAAGGAAGGAGCCCGGAGAGAATGAGTGTGTGGAGGGAAGGGAGAGGGGTGGGAGAGATTCACTGACTTGAGGTGGTATTTGGAAACCGAGCGGTGAGCTCGCACTGCGGTGGGACGTGTTTTTTTGCACATTGCTTCATGAAACAGCTGCTCTGCTCTGAGGCCAGCCCTCTGCAGCTCAGCGCTCCGTTCCCCATGCCTCTCACTCAGCACTGAGTCCGAGACGCTGGCAGTTAAGGGTTTTGAAGGTGTTTTTTAAGTTTTTCTCAAGCAGGGGTCCAAGTAGGAATGTGAAGAAAAAGTAAACAGACATATTCTTTATGAAATCCCTGCAGTGCTGGTTTCTCCTTACTAGTCTGTTACAGGTTAACTGGTGTGTGTGTGTGTGTGTGTGTGTGTGTGTGTGAGAAACAGAGAGGGAGAGCGAGCTTACTGTCAAGTCACATGACCAGGGAGGAATTCACTTTTGATTATTTTTCTTGACCTTGTTCACTTCCAAATATGGCATCAGCTTATAGGAGTTCGTGATTTTTGAGCTCCAGCCTCTAAGAAGAAAGTCTGACTGCACTGACATTGTTCTGTTGTGGAGGGCTGAAAAAAGTATGAAGTAAAAAGGGAAGTTGAACCCCTTTGGAGAAATGGAATTCAGAGTTAACTCTCACGCATTTTCTAGGGTTGTTGTAAAAGCTGCAGTTACAGAATACAAGAAATGGTTTTTAATATATGGAAATACCTGGTAGCTCACGTTTTAGATAGTGTCATCTTTTCAGTTTTGTATCTTATGGAATAAAGGAAATGTGAGGATTCAGTATTTGCCTGCTGGCAAAACTCTTACCTAAAAAGTGATAAAATGGGGCATTTTCCTAAAACTGTAACTCTTTATCCTAGATGTCATTTCCACCACAGTGTTCTCTCCTTGCCATACTGGAGTGGCTGGGTTTGAATCCCTGCTCAGCTTCTGATCCAGCCGCTGGCTAATGTGCATCTTGGGAGGCGCAGGTCATCGCTCAAGTACTTGAGTCCCTGCCACCCATGTGGGAGACCAGGAATGAGTTCCAGGCCTCTGGCTTTGCTCTGGCCTAACCCTAGGTGTTTTGGGCATATGGGAAGTGAACCAGTGGTTGGAATAGTTTCCCCTTTAATCATTTGGACTTGATAGTGAGTGATGCAGCCTGTCAACTGCAGGCATTTGATGTTCAGGTGTCCTTCACCATCCGATGATCCTGGAATTCCTAAGGAGCGCTCATGCCTTCCACTCACCCAAGGACACTAGAAGGTGGCTTCTTTTCCACACACCTTTGCTTAAGGGAGTTATTTTTAATATAAGATGTATTTATTTATTTGAACAGAATTACAGGGAGAGGGAGAGACAGAAAAAGAGATGGCCACAACATTCCAGGACTGGGCCAGGCCACAGCCAGGAGCCTGGAGCTTCTCCCACATGGGCACAGGGACCCAAATACTTGAGCCATTTTCTGTTGCTTTCCCAGGCACATTAACAGGGAGCTGGATCAGAAATGGAGCAACCAGGATTTGAGCTAGTACCTATATGGGATGCCAGCACTGCAGGTGGCAGCTTAACACACTGTGCCGCAGTGTCAGGCTCTTAAAGGAGTCCTTTTGAGAACTCAGATTCTCAAAATATACTGTGGGCTTTTGTTTGTTTGTTTGTTTGTTTGTTTGTTTGTTTTGACAGTGGACAGTGAGAGAGAGAGAGAGAGAAAGGTCTTCCTTTTTGCCGTTGGTTCACCCTCCAATGGCCGCCGCAGCCGGTGCACCGCGCTGATCGAAGGCAGGAGCCGGGTACTTATCCTGGTCTCCCATGGGGTGCAGGGCCCAAGTACTTGGGCCATCCTCCACTGCACTTCCCTGGCCACATTAGAGCTGGCACTGTGGCAGCATAAGACAAGCACTGAGAAGACAGTGTGGACCGGTGGGAAAAGGGTGGACAGAGGAGGGGGCCGTGCCCCTCTCCTGCTACAGTGGCGTCTCCTGGAGGGGACGAGTGATAGCACTGAGTACCACTGTACCACAGCCCTGGGTGGGGCGCTGCCTGCCAGTGGGAAACAGCATAACATAAGCATAAGATAAGCAGAGCAGTTAAAGCCGCTTCCTGCAGTGCCAGTATTTGCTGTAGACGCCGGATCAAGTCCTGGCTGCCCTCTTCCAATCCAGGTCCCTGCTAGTGCACCTGGGAAAGTAGCAGAAGATGGCCCAAGTGCTTGGGCCCCTGCACCCACGTGGGAGACCTGGAAGAAGCTCCTGGCTTCTGGCTTCAGATTGGCTCAGCTCTGGCTGTTGCAGCCATTTGGGGAGTGAACCAGTGGATGGAAGACCTTTCTTTCTCTCTCTCTTCTGTCTAACTTTACCTCTCAAATAAATAAAATCTTTAAAGAAAAGTATTTACTTGGAAGGCAGAGTTACAGAGAGGTGAAGAGAGAGAGAGAGAGTGCTTGATTCGCTGGTTCACTCCCCAGTGGCTGCAGCATCTGAACTGGGCCCAGTTGAAGCCAGAAGGCTAGAACTCCATTTGGGTCTTCATGTGGGTGGAGGGGCTCAAGCACTTGAGTCATCTTCCGCCACTTTCCCAGACACGTCAGCAGGCTGCTGCCTCAGAAGTGGAGCAGCCGGGACTTGAACAGGCTCTCATATAGGGTGCTGGTGTTGCAAGTGGATGTTTAACCTGCTGTACCTCATTGCCAGCCACTACTGTGGATTTCTGAATCCATTTTTCCCATTCCCCAAACCAGCCCAGAGCCTGGGTGTGGGTCTCAGATTTGGAAAGTTTGGTGGGGATTGGAATCTTCAGAGATAACGAACATTTCTCTTTAACTTTTTACTGGTCTAATGTTATGGTTAATAACGTAGTGATTCTGTGACACATTCAGGCTTGGAAGTCACTGATGATCTTTGTTTTGCCCTTGGATTTTGATTGCTTGTTATCTAAAACTAGTTTGCAAGGTGGAAGAAGGAAATATTGAAGCTTGTAATTGTCTTTTTCTCTCCCTTTCTCCTTTCTTGCATTATTTTTCCTCAGGGGGACAGCGAGCACATGTCCACTGTCTCACTCTCCAGATGCCCACGACAGCTGGCTGGGTAGGGCTGAAGCTGGGAGTTAGGAAGTTAAGCTGAGTCTCCCACACAGGTGTCAGGAGCTCGGCACTAAGAGGTTGCCACTGCCTCCTAGGGTCTACATCAGCAGGAAGCTGGATCAGGAGCTGGGTGTTGAACCCAGGTACTTCAATCTGGGTTATCAACATCTTAGCCACCATCCTTTCTTTAGACAGATTTTGTGTGTAAGTTTTTTATAATATAGTTAGACTGTTGGCACAACAGCTCACATGCATACATACACGTGAAAGATCTCTCCAGAATAATGTGGCAGTTTTAAGACCACTTCTGACATTTTCTGGTGGCATTCAGCATGTGAAAATTGTCCCTCCGGATCTCCCACATGGGCACAGGAAACACAACTACCTACCTGAGACATCACTGTGGCCCCGCCCGGGCTGCCTGAGCAGGAAGCAGCCCGTTGTCTACCAGGAGTGGCACCGGATGCCAGTATCTCAGCCCCTAGGCCCACTCCCCCTCAAGTGTGTGTATGTGCACCTGCCCTTTATAAACTCTCAAATCTCTGTGCGTATCCTACCTGTTGTCTTTATTGATCTTTCCTGTTAAATACAAACACTACTGGTGCAGTTGGTCTTGTTTCCTGGTGTTTTATGGGGGTAGTTGAAATGATGTTTCACAACTCCCATCTTCCCAGCCTGCTGGGCAGTGGGGTTGAGGAGGTTATGTGGCGCTCCTCCTGGGTGTGAGCAGCCACCGGGGTGGACGTCGATCTCCAGGCCACAGGATGAGGTGTTGTATTTGACTTCACTCCTCGCTGTGCATGTGCCCGCGGGATTTGGTGTTCCTCCTGTTTCCCACTGGCAGGCAGCGCCCCACCCAGTAGTACTCAGTGCTGTCACTCGTCCCCTCCAGGAGACGCCACTGTAGCAGGAGAGGGGCACGGCCCCCTCCCCTGTCCACCCTTTTCCCACCGGTCCACACTGTCTTCTCAGCGGCGGCTGCAGTTCTGGGGCCTCTGCTTTGTCGGGAAACACTGAGGAAGGGAACCTCTTCTGGGAGGGCAGGTTTGTAGATGGTGACTGATAGGCCAGAAACTTTAACGTAAGTACATAAAGTGAGGTAGAAAGCGAACTACTGTAGCCCTATCTGTTCCTGTGACGATGGGATCGAGAATTTAATTTTTTTCAGATTTAGTTATTTGAAGGAGTTACAGAAAGATGAATCTACTGGGTCACTCCTCAGGTGGCCGCCAGGACCAGGGCTGGGCCAGGCCAGAGCCAGGAGCCAGGAGCTTCCTCCGGAGGTCTCCCACATGGGTGCAGGGGCGCAAGCACGTGGGCCATCCTCCACTGCTACATCCCAGGCGCATTAGCAGGGAGCTGGATCAGAAGTGGAGAAGCCTAGACCCGAAATGGCGCCCATATGGGATGCCCGGCTGTCATCGATATAAAAACTAACAGTCCCGGTCCCAGGTCCCAGCACCCAGCAGTTTGAATATTCGTGGTTTTGTTTGCCCCTTCATAAGTCAGACGCTACGACCCCTTCACAGATTTTGGGGCAGCTCCTAGCAGAACGAGAATTTAAAACATCACTCTACCAACAGCGAGAAAAGGCCGCCCCGGGGACCAGACCGCTGGGTCCGGACTCTTATTCCAGTATTGTGAGAAGTGGGGTCACTCCTCGCGCCCACCCCTCATAACTGGGGGTTTCGCCTACGCTGCCGGACCTGGGGGAGTCGCCGCGCAAGCGCAGTGCTGCCGGCGCGCGGGCCGGCGGCGGGAGATCGGGTCTCGCGATGCGTCGTGCGTGCGTGTGCGTGCTCGGTCCTCGCGAGCTCGCGCACGCCGCTTCTCCCACTACGGGGCAGCGGCGGCCTCTTCCTGCTGCGTCCGGGGCGGGGATCGCGCGCGGTGGCCGCGGCCGGAGCCTACAGCCCGCGTCCGCCGCCGCCGCCGCCGCCGCCGCCGCCCTCGCCGCCTGCCTCTGGGCTTTGGACGCCGCGCGCGGTGCACAGGCGGCGGGCCGGGCCCAGCTGATGGGAAGCCCCTGGGCGCGCTGAGGGGCTGGACGACGCGCAGCCGAGGTGGGTGGGCGCGCGCGGGCTTGTCAGCGGGCCGGGAGCCGAGAAGCCGAACGGGGGCGAGGACCGCGCCTGCCCGGGGGGCTCCGGCCTACGGCGCGGAGGAGCGGCTGCTGTGCCCTGGGCGTGGAGCCGGGCCCCGGGGGAGGCTGGTCGTGCGGCGCGGCCGGCGGGGGCTCACTTTTTTTTTTTTTCCCCCGTTGCGAGGTGGGACCCGCGGTCCTGCGCCCACCGTGGGCGAAGGCCTGCGGGCTGGGCGCTCGGCCTGCGGGCTCGCACGGCTCCGAGGGGCCCGCGACGGGCTGCGCGTTTTGGCTTTCGGCGCGTCGTCAGCGCCAGCCCTGGGGTGGCCGGGCATCTTCTTGCAACTTGCGGGTGCGGAAACCTTAGCCGCCGCCGCGCTCGGGCGCCCCACAGGTGATGCATTTTTAAACAGCGCGAGTCGGAGGAGGAGCCCGTCGCGCGCAGTTAAGGGACGGAAGGCAGACAAAGAAGGCCGTTAGCTGCACCCGGGGCCGGCGGGGGAACTTTGCCCGGCGTGAGTCCGTGGGAGTGGTGGCCGAGGGGCGGGACGTGGGTCTCCGAGGAGTCCGTGTCGCCCGCCTGTGCCGGAGGTCACTGCTTGGGCATCCTCGGTGAAGTTGCCGTGCTGTGTTTTTATTCTGCTACCCTGCGGACGGGCCGTTGCCCGCGTAGGCCTCGGAGTTTGTGTTTCAGCCACAGAATGTGCAGAAGCTCCCGTGGGCTTCCCTTCCTTTTCAAAAGTTGAACCGTTTTTGGAAAAACGGCCTTTGGTAGTGTTCGCAGTGTGCTGCTTAATGGCAGAGCTGCTAGAAGTGCTGTGTTCCCTTAGACTCTGAAGAAACCTGGCGCAGCGCAGGGTGTTATGGCGAGAATCAAGAAGAGTTGGCCGGAGAGCCCTCACGTGGGAAGAGAGAGGCATTGTAAAATGTGTGGTTCGTGCTTATTTGTGCAAATCCTGCATAAACACACACATCCTGCGTGTGGGGACAGAGACGGTGGTTACGCAACCACGGAGCTCACGGCGCGGCGCCCGTCTCAGTAGGACTGAAGTCAGAGTGGAGGAGGGAGGGTCGCTTTTAGCTCTGTGGTTGAAGCCGGCTTCTCGTCCGGGGTTTGAGAAAGCAGGATACTGTGGCTGGCAGCAGCAGAAGGCCTGCCCCCTGGACATCGAGCCCTTGGAAGAAGCAGCGGTTCCCTGTTTTGTGTCTCCGCGCTTAGGGGAGTGTTGTTGGCCTTAGAGGTAAATTAACATAATATTGACCCTAGGCAGGACTCGCTGGAGGAGATGAAGGGGTCGGAGATGAGAGCTGTTTCAGAGGTGCGGGGCTCATTTTTTAATGGTGTGGTTTTCGGTGTGGCTTGATGGCCGAGGCAAGGATCTGCGGCAGTGTTTTTGCCTCTAAAAGCGTAACGTGGTGTAAGCCGAGACTGTATACCGTGAGTGCTGATAGATGGTGAGTGTTCTAATATATTAGGAGAAAATGAGGCAGGGAGGTGAGGTCCGGAGGGAAGGCTTTGCTAAGTTTAGTGATAGGAACTGAAAGGCATGAACCATAAAACATGGAAACGGATTGTGGTAAGAAATATTTTCTCCTCCCCTGGCAGTCCTCCTGTGGAGGACAACTTGTGCCTTTCACCTCTTTATGAGCGCTTTACAGCTGGGTGATTCCTGAATGGTCGGATTGAAAAGGGTTCCCTTCTTCTCTGAGTCTTGGGCTCACAGGCCTGAGTCCAGCACGGATTTATTGTCAGTAAGCTATTTTGGGTCCCGTCTTTTCCTGTATATACTTCTCAGTTTATAACTCGACGGGGAGAGGAATGTGGTTGGGTCCGTCACAAATCCCGGCATTGGCTTTTCTTCGGTTTGGAAAATAAATCTGTTTGACTTTGTGCTCCCAACAGAATGGCTCAGTGGCTGTTTGGAGAGGTGGAGGCTAAAGAGGTGAATAAACTTAAACAGGAATATTTTAAGTTGAATCTTGTGGTTCTTTTTTTTTTAACTGTTACTATTTGTTTAAATTTTATTGGAACTGGAGAGAAACAAAGAGATCTTCTATCTGCTGATCGACACCCAGTAGCCAGGTACTCTGGCATCTTCTCTGTGGGTCACAGGGCCTGCTGCCTCCCAGGGTGGACTTCAGCAGGAAGCTGGAATTGCCGTGGGACGCGGGCATCCCAAGTGGTGTCTCAACTGCTGTGCCAAATGCCCGCCCCTTTGTTTTCATTTTAGTGTAGTTGAGTAATTCTTAATGTTGTGGGGGGGGGGTGGATCTTTTCCCCCCGGGAACATTTGGCAACTACTGAAGAAATTTTTGGTTGTCACAAATTTACTGGGAGGGAGAGAATGTTGCTGCTGATATTTCGTGGATAGAGATCAGAGGTAGCCCTCACCAGCCAGCACCCACGGCAAAGAATTACCTGACCCCATGACCGCGCTGGTGCAGCTGCAGGGTGTACCATCAGTGCTTGTGGTTCTGAAGTCAAATTGTTCAAGTTCTTATTTGACTTTTTCTAATGTGTGGCTCTGGCAAGTTGCTTAAAGTTTCTGTCTCTGGGGGCTGGCGCTGTGGCCCAGCAGGTTAAGCACCGCCTTGGACGCTGCCATCCCATATGGGCACAGATTCCAGTCCCGGCTGCTCCATTTCCTTTCTCGCTCCCTGTTAACTTGACTGGGAAAGCAGTGGAAGCTGGCCCAGCCCTGGCTGTTGCGTCCATTTGGGGAGTGCAGCAGATGGAAGATCTCTCTCTCTAACTGTGCCTTTCAAAGAAATAAATGAATCTTTAAATTAAGAAAAATTTTGTGTTTCTGTAGAATAGAGCTAACAATAGTAAGTTCCTTGTCAGTTTGTGCTGAAGATTAAATGATGTGTAAAGCACCAAACCAGCTTATTGCCTGATACATGAAAAGCTTAAAAACTGTCACCTTTCAGCTAGTACTGCATTTGGAACTAATCTTGAGGACCTCTGCTTTTTCTCATTTGAAATTGAAATTTTGAGCTAGTGTAAGGTGATAATTCATAACTTAGGTCTCCTTGTTAGTGAAAAATTATTCCTTTTAATATTTGTGTTCGGCCTAGTCTTTATGTTCTCAAGGCTGCAAGGTATCTACTGTAAAGAAATAGTTTCTTATTTTAGATGTTTTTCCTTCATAGTTAAGTCAGCTGGCCAACAATGCTGTGTTGATTCTTAGAAAATATTTAGTAATTTAACAGAAGTTGTCTCTGTGACTTGGTTTTCATTTCCTTTTGCCTTTGTATACTAAAATAAGTTTGCAGTCTCTGGGAGTAACTTTCCTAACTGAAGTCTTGGTGCATTTTTATGTGTTGGAAGCATTCAGGCAGGGCTGGTGTTGCGGCACAGTGGGGTGAAGCTGCTGCCTGTGATGCTGGCATCCCATATGGGTGCTGGTTTGGCTCCCGACTGCTCTGCCTTGATCCAGCTTCATCCTAATAGCCTGGGAAAGCAACAGAAGATGCCCTCTGCCCCCGTGTGGGAGTTGTGGGTGAAGCGCCTAGATCAGGATATTGCATCCATCTGGGGAGTGAACCAGCAGATGGAAAATCTCTCTGTTGCTCTGTGTCTCTCTCTGTTTCTAACAAATAAATCTTTAAAAAAAATTTCCAGCAAGCGTTATCTAAAGATTTTAGAGCTAGACATAAATATACATGTGTGACTCTTTCTAAACATGAATTAGAATCCATATTTTTAAATCTTTCTGCATCGCAGTACAGTGCTGTGGTCTCTATAAAACTTTGATTTCCTGTGTGTCTATTTATATGACTCCTCAGTGCTGGACTGTGATGTTGGTTTTAATGCATTCTTTATAAAGAAAAAAAAACACAGACAAAACAAAGACTTTGGACTCTTTGTTAATAAGTTGCAAGGCTCTTGTAAATAAATCCACAGTGTGTTTATGAACAGGAGAGAGGGCAGTGTTACACGTTCAACTTTCTGCCTTGATAACTGTGCCTTCACAATGAGAGGTATTTTATTATGGTTGTTATTCATATTTTGGGGGTGTAAGGTTTTGTTTTCTTAAGATTGATTTATTTGAAAGGTCACCGGAGAAAGATCTTCCACTTGCTGGTTCACTCTCTAAATGCATACAGCAGCTGGAACTGGGCCAGGTCAGAGCGAGGAACTCCATCCAGGTCTATCAGGCAGCTGGCCTGATTTGAGTAGCTGGGCCATCGTCTCTGCCTTTCCAGACAGATGGCAGGAATAGGACAGGGCAGCAGGTAGTCAGATGGCACTCTACTGCGGCCACTCAACTCGCTGCACCACGGCACTTGCCCCAGGAGGACGTTTTGTTTTTCCCCCAAGATTTATTCTATTTATTTGGAAGACAGAGTTACAGAGAGAAAGAAATCTTCCATCTGTTGATTCAGTTCCCAAATGGCCGCAGATGGCCACAAAAGGCCAGGATCAGACCTCAACCAGGAGCCAGGAGTTTGTTCCAGATCTTCCACGTGGGTGTAGGGGCCCAATCACTTGGGCCATCCTCCACTGCCTTCTCAGGGCGTCATCAGGCAGCTGGATGGGAAGTGGAACAGCGAGATTCGAACTGGTACCCACATAGGATGCTGGTGTCTCAATCTGCGGCTCTGTGTGCTGTGCCACAGCTCTGCTCCCAGTAATATGTTTTAACTGTGGAAGTGTCCCTCATTTGTTTATACTTTGTCTAGTTCCGCCTTCTGCTCGGATAGTGTTTTTGAAGGGAATTAGTACCCTGGACCAAGAGATTGTGATTTTTGTTTGGCACGTTCTGTGCTTTGTAGGTATAACATAGACTCAGGGTTCTGTGTGAAAAATAAATTACAAAAAAGCATTATGGGAAATGTGGTCAAATCCAAATTACATGTGTGAGATACAACAGACCAAAGTAAGGCATCCTAACGATGTTACACCAACTGGAAAAAAGTGTTAATAAGAATTCTTGTCTTTACTGGTATCCTTTTGGGGCTTAGTAATCTAAAAGAAAAAAGCCTGTAAAATGTGTTGTTTGTTTTGTGATTGTTTACTTTTCCAGTTCCTAATCAGAGAATTGTGTGGCCACTAAATCTGTGCTAAAATTAGGTTCTCTAATATGATGTTTGTCTCCCCATGATAAAATTGAGGGAAAAAGCGTCTTTTGAATCTGCTGGTGTGTGTGTATGTTTATAGGTCATCTGGAGTCTTGCCTGTCAGCCTAATTTTTGGTAGTCTGCATAGATGTTGGAAGACTATTTGCCATTGAATGCTGTCATGCGGATACATATTTGTATATGTATATTTATGCATATTTGTCTTTTATTTCTGGTAGAAAATGATGCATCCTGTTGCCAGCAGTAATCCAGCTTTCTGTGGGCCTGGCAAGCCTTCCTGCCTCACAGAAGATGCCATGAGAGCCGCCGATCAGTTTGACATATATTCCTCCCAGCAAAGCAAGTACAGCCACACAGTCAGCCACAAACCCATGGTCTGTCAGAGGCAAGACCCGTTAAATGAAACACACTTGCAGACTACAAGTGGCAGAAGCGTAGAGATAAAAGATGAACTAAAGAAAAAGAAAAATCTCAACCGATCTGGTAAGCGTGGCCGGCCTTCGGGAACCACCAAATCAGCAGGATACCGGACCAGCACAGGCAGACCCCTGGGGACCACCAAAGCAGCTGGATTTAAGACAAGTCCAGGCAGACCTCTGGGTACGACTAAAGCTGCAGGATACAAAGTCAGCCCGGGGAGACCTCCAGGTAGCATTAAGGCTCTGTCCCGGCTCGCAGATCTCGGCTATGGCTGCGGCACCGCTGCCTTTCCTTACCCGATGATGCACAGCAGGGCAGTTCATGGGGTGGAGGAGGCCAGCAGTGAGGTGAAGCCTTCCGATGAGTGAGTGAGGCAGGAGAGGAGGGCCAGGTGCAGAAGGAAGGTGGTGCAGGATCCCAAAGCTTCTTGGTTTCATGTTGACATCAGTGATTTTACAGCCTGGGCTTTCCAAATTTGTATGCCTGTTTGATTTTCCCCTGCTTTTTCCCAGAGGCTGCTGTCTGCAGACAGAGGCCGTCAGGGCAGGAGTAGGGCACTGTGTGTGTCCATGGGCTCAGATGTGACACCAGCTAAACCAGTCCTCTCTTCCGTTAGTGTCATGATCGGGTCCCATGTTTCATTGCTTCTTTTGGGCCATTCTGAATAGTTGCTTTGTGTGCTGAACAACTGAAACCATTATACTTATTAGTTAGGGAAATACATCTGCAGTATAATGTACAATCTAAAGTATTTTTAACTGATGGAGCAGAAAAGCAAACTAGCGATTCAGGATTGCTTGAGGTAATGGCTGTGCGTTTTTGTAACCCTTATTTTCAATGGACGGGACACAGATACTTGTATGCTTTGGCATTTTAGTAGTCTTCACATGTTTAAAAAACTTACTTTTAGCGCTCTGGGTTTAAGCAGTTATTTATTCATCTTGTGGCATTAATTGATTTGATCCTTATTCCTAGGAGAACCCTTCAGTGCTCACCTTTCAGCATTGATAGGTTATCGCGTTTTGGGATTGCCTAAGAGCATGTATACCAAACGCCACAATCAGTTAACATTTACAAAAAATTTAAGCTTTTATAAAAACTGCACATTACATTTTTGATGAAATACAATGCATTCTGAGAGTAGTATGTTTAATATAACTGACATTCCTGAGGTCTGCATGTAACTATAGTCACTGCGTTTTTTTTTTCATATATTTAGTGAGTTTTAAAGTATGTTTAAAAATATATATTAGTGTTGCTCATTTATTTGAAATGTTTTTTGGTTTTTCTGAGAAATCATCCCATTGCATTAGCACTTACTGTTTCAGGTTTATATCTACCAAAGGACTCAAGTTGTTACGTAGGCTGTAGAACTGATGTAAACCGAATGCATTTTGCCGACCATCAGAACCCAGATATGAAGAAATATACAGAAATCCATCTATGCATGAAATGTGAAAAATATGTTGGTTAATTTAACTAAAAAATCCTGTTGTGACTTCTGGGAGACCACTTCATCTAAAAAAAAGTCCCCCTGCTGCCCCCAGGATGTTTGCTTTAGAAGCAAGACAGAAAAGGAAAAATAGTATTTGCTAGATGTGTATGCTAGGGACAGAGGGAAACCTCTCTTCCTTCCTTTCTGAAAGTAATACTCCGTGTTAATACTCATTTTATTTATTCTGAGTTTGTTCTGAAGAAGATAGGAACTTGGGATTTGAAAAATTTCTGCTGCGTTATAATCACGCTGTTCATACTAGGAATTTTAAATGCCTTTGAGATTAAAATGTAGATTTGAAGGACCCAAAAACTTAAAAATAATTAAGTTGTGGAAGGGCACATAATGTATTGTTTGGGCTTGCTCCCAGCTAATGCACACTCTGTTTGCAAATGGATGTCATGCTCCATACCTTTTTTAGCAGGAAGAACGCAGCAAGCCTGCAGGTGTCCCAGTGATGCCTGACACAGTGAGCTGGACTTATGCTGCTCTTTACAGGAAGAGGTGTTGCATTGTGCCTGGGCGCGGTCGCCTCAACGTTGGCTTTGCACAAGCAAACCGTAGAGAACGATGTTGGGTGACTATGTAATCAGTTCTAACATTCTGGCAGCTAAATTGCTACAAGAGTTACTTCTTGCAGAAGCTTAAAATGTAAAACTTTTAATATTTCCTCCTAACAGTATAACTTCTGGCATACACAGATGCTTTCATTTTACTCATTTGTTCATCTGCTCACTTTTCTCCCGTGTGTGTCAGTTAGCTGTTTCTCGAGGTGATGCTCGGAGGTCCTCTCCTGAGGCGGTTGTTTGCGCACCCTGCCGTAGGGTGATGCACAGGACACACCGTGTCGGAGATGTGGCTGCATGTTGTATTTGATAGGAAATCCATTCCCCTTCCGGTTTGCTTTCAGTCCTGAGTTTGTTATTCATACTCATTTTCTGCCCTACGTTCATCCCCCTCTCCCCACCCTCCAGCACGTCTACTCAGTGGTGCTGTGCTGTGTCAGGAGACAAAGCAGGTGTATTATTGTATAATGAATTTTGTATACATGTTTATGAAATGGTGGAATCAGCTAAAGGGAGTTTGTTCGTAACAGTGTATATTGTTAAGAGCTGGGGGGGGGGGTGAATGGCTACAGTTGTGAATGAGTAACATCCTTCAGACAGCTGGATTCACTGTTGCTGTGAGCAGTTACCTGAGCTGGAGTGTTAGCTGTATACACTGGTGAGCATCTCCTGTCCACTTAGCTTTTCTTCTTATGAACAGTTCCCTGGTGCCATGCTGAAGAGAAGGACGTCTAAGTGATGATATGAATGAAGTCTTCAGATATAAAATATTTTTACTTCTATATAATCGAAAGACCACATTGTGCATCTTTTGTAACACTGTCTCTTGTCATGATAAACACTGAAATAGCATGTTAAACAGTTGCCTATACTTTAATATAATCAATGGGGAAAACTCGCCGTCCCCTCCCACTATATGATTGTTCCTTGAGAGGTAAATTGCTAATTTTATACTGTGTAATTCTGTCTTTACCAAATAGGTTTCACTATTCTATGTTAAAACTGTTGGTCAGAAAATGGTCTATTCAAGTAAGTTTGCTTTACTTTTTTCTTTAAAAAATATTTTAACATGCCTTATTTATTATTCTTATATTAACAAATAAGGAACTAATACAGATGAAATTTTTGTTTTTTGACAGATATAACTTTGCATAACTGATCTTTAGTATGGGATGATTTTGATACTATCTTTGGAGTTTTGCACTGGATATTAAAAAAATACATTGGCACCGTGTATTACAAGAAAATAAGTAGTATCTGGTTTAATTTTTAATATTTGGGAACTTTTTTAAATCACTGTTTCAATTAGACTAAGAATTCTTTATATTTTTATTTACTTTTTAAAAGAAACATCTGTCAAAGTAATCCTCATTCCAAACTGGTATTTATGTGAATTTGCATATATATTTTCACAAACTAAGAATAGAGTTTTTTGAGTTAAGAAAGGGGAAAACATCTGGATCCATTTATTAGGTTAAGAGTGATCCATCTGGTGTTAAAAATAACCGCAGTGTGTGAACTACAGAAAAAAAAATTAAACTTGTTTATATTCTAGGAAGCTGTAAAAGAACACTTCAGGGGTTGCGGATGGTAACTGTTAGTCATTGTCTCTATATGCAGTGAAATGTTAGGATCCCTTGCTAGTGAACTAGGAGAATTCACAACAGTTACTCAAAACAGTTTTTTCCTTGGACATGATAAATTGTGATGCTATTTTTTTTTTTAATGACTTAACTATATGCTCTTCAACTCTAGGATGTATCTTGATCTTTCCATTGCTTTTTGCCCCTCCTCCTTTCAAGTAGACAAACTGTGCTCTCACATATTATGTGTTTATTTTTTGGAGAGTTTAATGCTATAGTAATTCAAGTGTGTGATTTAAAGTAATCAGTTCACTTTGATTCTTTAAGTTTTCACAATTTCCTTTTCACAGATAATTATGGAGAAAGATAATTACTGATTAACTGGTAATAAGCACGCTGTCCTCTGCTGTAAAGAGTCTGAATAGATAACTGTATGTTATGTCCATGAACTCGAGCTACTCGTGTGCAATTATGTGTATGGGAATGGAGTAGTGTTCATGATTTGTATCTACATCATCATATGGATGTATATTTATTAATAAAGTCACTACTTTAAAACCAACTATGTCTGCCGCTTTATTGTGTAGCACTGTACTTCACAAGTGGGGAAGCAGTCGAAAGTCACCTTTTTTCATTGCAGTGAATCTTTTCTTGAGATTTTGCCTTCTGAAATCTGCCCCTTAAAATGTGTGATGTGTGTATGTTTAATTTAAAATCTTCACAAATTGATCCAGTTTTATTTGCATTTTCTTCCCATTATGAAGATAAGTTAGGCTAGTGTTTCTACTGAAGGCTTATATTTAAATTTTTTAAAAGATTTGTTTATTTATTTGAAAGGCAGAGCTACAGAGAGATAGAGGCAGAGAGAGAGAAAGAGCTTCCATCCAGCGGTTCACTCCCCAGAAGGCTGCAACGGCTGGAGCTGAGCTGATCCAAAGCCAGGACCCAGGAACTTCTTTCGGGTCTCACACATCGGTGCAGGGCACAAGGATTTGGGCCATCTTCCACTACTTTTCCAGGCCAATGCAGGGAACTAGATTGGAAGAGGAGCAGCTGGGACTCAAACCGGCTCCCAAATGGGATGCTGGCACTTCAAGTGGCAGATTTACCTGCTATACCACAGTGCTGGCCCCTATATTTAATTTTAAGCATGATGAACGGGGACATCATCTTCTGTAACTGTCAAATATTTGGGATATTTAAAATATATTTCCCTGAATTAAACATATAATTGCCTTTCCCACTTTCTCTGAAGTCTAGCAAGGTGCAGCCTCTGTTTGTGAGATTGATTTGAAAGAGTTTACAGAGATTGTCACCTGCTCCTTCACTCCCCAAATGGCCACAACAGCTGGAGCTGGGCCGATCCAAAGTTAGGAGTTTCTTCTAGGTCTCCTATATGGGTGGCAGGGGCCCAAGGACTTGGGCCATCTTCCACTGCTTTCCCAGGCCATAGCAGGGAGCTGGATCTGAAGTGGAGCAGCCAGGACATGAACTGGCATCCATATGGGATGCTGGCATTGCTGCCAGTGGCTTAATCCACTGCTCTACAACATCAGCTTCCCCCACATCCTGGCCTGCTTTTGTAAATAAAGTTTTATTGGAATAGATAGTCTTTGTTACAGGTTGTCAGGCTGCTTTGGCATTTTAGTGGCGGAGTTGACCAGTTGTGACATAAGGGCCTGCGAAGCTTAAAATATTCATCTGTTCCTTTCTTCACACACACACAAAAAACTTGCCAACTTTCCATGTAGAACACAGGTGGGTAGCCTTTTTCCTGCCAAGGGCCATTTGGATACTTATAACATCATATGTAGGTCATACAAAATCATCAACTTAAAAACTGCTGTAGATTTTTTTTTGAATTTCTAATCCCACCTGCAGTTGTCTAGGCAGGGACAGACCAAGTGATTTTGCAGGCCTTGGGCGATGTGCAAGCCAGACATGGCCTACCTCTGATCTATAACATTAAAGTGGAGTTGTAAACAGCCAGTAAAATAGTTTAAGTTTTAGAACATATATGAAATTGATAATGAGGTGGTTTTTTTTTTTTTTTTGCCTTTGGATTATAATTGATATTGGTAAGATGACTTGGGCCAGCGCTGTGTAGTGGGTAAAGCTGCCATCTGCAGTGCCAGCGTCCCATTTGGGTGCCGACTCAATTCCTGGCTGTTCCACTTCCAATCCAGCTCTTTCCTATGGTCTGGGAAAGCAGTAGAAGATGGCCCAAGTTCTTGGGCCCCTGTAGCCGTGTGGGAGACCCGGAAAAAGCTCTTGACTTCAGTTGGGCCCAGCTCTGGCTGTTGAAGCCATCTAGGGAGTGAACTAGTGGATGGAAGACCTCCCCCCCCACCCCGGCTCCCTATAACTGCCTTTCAAATAAGTCTTTTTTTAAAAAATGATACTTAGCAGTGATTTTGTATGTTATTTTTCTCAGATGGTGGAAGTTCTTTCACTCACAGGAATGTATTGTTGATTTGGTATACTCACTGATCTGTGAAAATACTACACCATGCCAATACTGGATCTTTGCTGCAACTCACTGGGTGACTTAGATAAATTTTTAATCACTTTTGTTCCCTATAATATTTTCTAACAAATGCTTATTCATTAAAATTATATTTGTGGCCGGCGCTGCGGCTCACTAGGCTAATCCTCCGCCTGCTGCGCCGGCGCCCTGGGTTCTAGTCCCGGTTGGGGTGCCAGATTCTCTCCCAGTTGCTCCTCTTCCAGGCCAGCTCTCTGCTGTGGCCTGGGAGTGCAGTGGAGGATGGCCCAAGTGCTTGGGCCCTGCACCCACATGGGAGACCAGGAGAAGCACCTGGCTCCTGGCTTCGGATCAGCGCGGTGCGCTGGCCGCAGTGGCCATTGGGGGGGTGAACCAACGGAAAAAGGAGGACCTTCCTCTCTGTCTCTCTCTCTCTCCCTGTCTACTCTGCCTGTCAAAAATAAAAATAAATTATATTTGTGACAATTTTCTTTCTCTGGCGAATGTCAGAGCAGACCAGTGTCCTTCAGTGGAAAGAGCTGGCCTAGGGCAGGTGTTTCACAGTGGGAGCGACCTCTTGGGGAGTTACATTCCAACATCTTCGTGCCTGGCTTGGAGTCCCGGCTGTACTTGAGATTCCAGCTTGCTCCTCATGCACCCACTTGGGAGATGTGGATGGAGTTCTAGGCTCCTGATTTCAGCCCAACACAGCCCCAGTTGTTGCAAGCACTGGGGAGTGAATCAACAGATACATGATCTCTCTCTCCCTCTGTCTCTGCCTTTCAAATAAAAAGGAAGTTTAAAAATCCAAGCAAGTGAAGATCTGTGGTAAGAGAGAAGGTAATCTCCCTTTATCACCTAGAATTCATACCCTGAATATTATCAGTCTTGTGTTTTTTATTCTCAGCAGTTGCCATGGTGTGAAAAGAATAAACTTTTGGGGGCCATGTTACAGTACAGTGGGTTAAGCCACCACTTGGGGTGCCAACCTTCCATATATCAATGCCAGTTAGAGTCCTGGCTACTGTGCATTTAAAATTATTTGAAAGGCAGGGGGATATATTCCATCTGCTGGTTCACTCCCCAGATGCTCACAATGACCAGGGTTGGGCCAGGCTGAAGCTTCATCTGGGTCTCCTACTTGAGTGCAGGGGCTCAAGTACTTGGGTCATCTTTGCTGCTCTCCCAATGGAGCAGCCAGGACTCGAACTGGCGTTCATATGGGATGCTGGCATCACAAGGCAGTCATGGGGTGGTTTGACCCACTGTGCTGGTCCCAACTACTGATCCAGCTCCCTGGTAGTGCACCTGGGTGGGCAGCTGATGATGGACCAAGTACTCAGGCTTCTGCCACCCTGTGGGAGACCTGGTTGGAGTTCAGGCTCCTGCTTTGGCCTTTCCCAGCCCTGACTATTGAGGGTGTTGGGGCGTGAGCCAGTGGATGGAAGGTCATTCTTCACTCTCATAATGCATTTCAAATGAATAAATCTTCTAAAAACAAAAAACCAGGTGGGTGTTGTGGCACGGTGGTTAAAACATTGCTTGGGGCACCCACATCCTGTAGCGGGTGCCTGTCTTAGAGAACCGGCTGCTCTGCTTCTGATCCAGGCTCCTGCTGATGCTTCCTGGGAGGCAGAAGTGAGAGCTTAAGTGCTTGGGCCCCTGGCACCCATGTGAGAGACCAAGATGAAGTTGTTGGACCCTGGCTTAGGCTTGGGCTAGCCCTGACTGTTGCAGGCATTTGGGTAGTGAGCCAGAGAAAAAAATACAATAAACACTTTATTAAACACACTTTATTCCATTCGCTAAGTCCTTGTAGTTTTGGTGAATGGTGCCGGAGGAGCTGGAACACCCCTTTGACTTAGAATACTTGAATCCCAGAGAGGTTAATTTGCCCAGCGTCATGCACACGGCGGGAGTTCGGGTCAGCGTGTGAGCCCACGCCCTGTGAATCCTGCGCGGGGGCGCCTCACTGCTGCCTCTTCGCTGTTGGGAAGTTTATTAAACGACGTTCTGCTTTTAGTGGTGGGTGTTTTTGTCCTTGCTCTGAGCTGCCTAAATGTAGCTTTGGGAAGCTGATCGACTCCACTTGTCTTGCTAGGTGATTGTGGCAAATGCATTTTAGTTTATCTTTGCTACCCCTCTGCTGTGAGAGCCTAGGGGCTTTGGAGTAGCTTCTCAAGAGAGAGACTGAAAACGACAGTTACTCTTAGTTTTCCTGCCATTTGTCTTTCCTTTGCCTTAGGATTTTTTGGTTTACGGTTACGTGTTTATTTCCCTGTATTTTTCAGTACAGCCTGCCCCTTTTGTCTTTGTTCTGCCTGGTGCTGCTTTGTGGTTTGTGACCGTTTGTCTCTGGCCTGGTTTTCTTGGGATCATTGGCATTCACCCCGATGGTGGGACCAGCGCTGAGTGGGGGCTGGTGTTGTAGGCAGCAGCTTAAACCACTGTGCACGATGCCAACCCCACTTGCTAATATCTTGCTGATTTTAATTTGATTCACCTATCAATTTTGAGTCATTAATAAAAATATTCCCGGGGTGAATGTTTGGTCTAGCAGTTAAGATAACAGTTAGGGTCCCCGTGACCCATATCCGAGTGCTTGGGTTTAACCTGCGAATCTGGCTCCTGACTCCAGCTTCCTGCTGGTGCAGACGCTAGTTAGACAGCAGTGATGGCTCAAGTAGCCGGGTTCCTGTCACCCACGAGGGAGACGGAGTTCCCAGTTCCCAGTGTGAGAAGAAAAGACCACTGGTTCATCAAAGATAGATGTTAAGCTGTGAGTAGAAAATGACTGACTAGCATCTAAGCAGTTAGCTAGCCTAACAGTTAGGTTACGAACCACAAAGTACATGCACCTGGAAAAGGCCTGGAGCAAACAGGGTATTACCAGGACTAAACATTTGGAAATACTTAGGTGGCGTTCGGGAAGGTGGTAATCCCGCAGTTAATCAGCCAATGAGGAACCAGGGAAGTGACCTGCGTGTTAGGAAATAAACCACTTATTGTAAACCACCCCCGAGTGTGCTGGCCCATCAGACACCCCATCTTTTATTTTATTATTTTTTTATGACAGCTTTTTTTTTTTTTTTTTAAAGAGATTTGGGAGAGTTAGAAAGAGGTCTTCCATTTGCTGGTTCACTTCCTAGATGGCTGCAGTGGCTAGAGCTGAGCTGATCATGAGCCAGGAGCTTCTTCCAGGTCTCCCACGTGGTGGGTGCAGGGACCCAAATAGTTGGGCCATCCTCCGCTGCTTTCCCAGGCGCATTGGCAGGGAGCTGGATTGGAAGTGGAGCAGCCAGGACTCATACGGAATGCTGGCACCACAGGCCAAGGCTTTACCCTGCAGCACCACAGTGCTGGCCCTGAGCCACCCCATCTTGGAAGACTGCTAAAGTCTCGCTTTCACTGCACTCCTGAGTCTGAGTCCACTCCTGAAGTGCGCATGTAAAGTGGATTCTCACACCGGCTCTGCTCAGCCTTCACCCCTCCCTCAGCCATCATGGGTGTTCTCTTTCTGCCTTTAAAAAAAATTCTTTGCTGCCTTCGAAAATTCCCCATTTTTCTATTTATATGACTCTTGGTTCCTACTAATGTTGTTTTTCATATTGTGGGAAATTTTCATCTTAATTTTGTTAGATCGATAGTTGTGAATATCTGAAGTTTTCTGTTTCATCTGCATGTCTATACCCTGTTTCAGTTAGCCCTAGAAAGTATAGTTGTGGTAAAGAGACCCCAAGGTGCAGTGTTTCAGGTACGATTAGGATGTTTCTCAGAATCATACTGTGGTTTCTATGTAGATTTCTAAAAACCTGGGCTCACTGCTTTTGCCATTTTTAGGGTTATTCTGGGGGCCAGTGTTGTGGCACAGCAGGTTAAGCTGCTGCTTGCGATGCTGGCATCCCATGTTGAAGTGCCAGTTTGAATCAAGCTGTTCCACTTGCAACCCAGCTTTCTGGTAATGCATGGGGAGGCGGAGGAAGATGGCTCAAGTACTTGGGGAGGCCAGGATGTTTTCCTGGCGCAAACCTAACTCTTGTGGCCATTTTGGGAGTCAGTGATGCAGATGGAAGATCTGTCTCCCTCTCGATCACTCTGCCTTTCAAATAAGTGCATCTAAAAAAAAAAAAAAAAAAAAAAGCCAATAACTTCTCTTTACTTTAGACAGTCTGGGAGAGAGAGAGGTTGTGAAAGTCCAGCTCTTTTAAGCAAATGAGGTTGCGGGTAATTTCTGACAAGAGCTTCGTCCCGTGGCTGAGTATGGGTACACAGGTGTTGGGAAGGAGAGCTCCTGCCTGGGACAGCCAGGCCCAGTTGCTACTGTGCAAGCAGAGGATGGATTTTAGTAACAGTCTACATCCCTGTGGATAAGATTTGTGGATGGAGTTTGGACTAGGATCTAGAAGCAGATTAATACCTGCAGTTACATGAGAGCAAATTGAAGTTCCAGAACCTAGATTAGTACTTTTCATTTTTGAACAGGTTGTTAGTTCACTAAAGACTTGAGGGCTGTTCTTCAAGTCAAACCCTGTTCTGGGTGCAGGAGGCTACTGGTTTATAGTCTAGTGAAAGGCTAGACAAAGGAGCAGATAGTTGTGATATGATGAATGCCGTTTCTAGAGTAAATGTTGGGGGAGGTGGCGGAATAACCAAAATGAAGTGGCACCCAGGCCGAGAACTGAGCGATGCAGACTGGTGTGTGGAGAGAGGAGAGCATGAGAGACAAAAGAAGCAAGAAGGCAGGTGTGTGCCGTGGGTTAGGCTGCTGTGTGAAGGTGGATGCCAGTTGGCATCCCAGCCGCTCACATGAGAGACCTGGATGGAGTTCCTGGCTGCTGACTTTGGCTTGCCCCAGGGGAGTGAACCCGTGGATGGAAGATATCTGTCACTCTGCCTTTCAGATAAGTATTTTTTAAAAAAAAAACCCATACATATACATAATAATTGTGTTTGGTAGTGGTAGTGAACAGGACTGGCAAAGGGAAAGGAAATGAATCAGATCATAAAAGGGCCCTGGAAAGTGAATCTAAAGAATTTATTCTGAGAGCAGCGGTGAGCCATGGGAAGATTTTAAATCAGGATGACTTGCTCATCTCAGTGTTTCTGGGCTGCCCAGAGGAGGGAAGCAGGTGCAGGTGCAGTGGGGAAGCATCTCCCTTGGGTGAGGTCCTCACTGGAGGGAAAGTGGACAAACTGTGATCTGAGACAGGGGCCAGTGATCTTGGTGCCAGGCAAGCCAGGGGTGGGCGTGGCCGATGTCGAGTGTTAATGTGTAGGGAGCACAAGTGTGTGCATGTCCAAGGCCAGTGTGACAGATTCAGATTGCTCCTGTCATGTTCAGGAGCTGCATTTTTTCCTAGTATAGCCCAAGATCTGCCCTTCATAGGTGAAAGTGAGCGCTGTTATAAATGACGGAGACCATGGGTCAAAGGGAACTATTGCTTAGAGAATATGTTCTTTTTTTATTTTTAAGATTTATTTATTTGAAATAGTTAACACAGAGGGAGAAACAGAGCCATCTTCCATCTACTGGTTGACACCCCGATGACTGCACTGGCCAGGCTGAACCCAGGAGCTGCATCTGGGTCTCTGACATGGTTGGTAGGGGCCCAAACACATGGGCCATCTTCCTCTGCTATTCCCGGGCCATTAGCAGGGAGCTGGATCAGAAGAGCAGCTGACAGACAAGCCAGTGCCCGTATGGGCTGCCAGCATCACAGGTGGGGACTTCATCCACGAGGCCACAATGCTGGCCCTGAATCTCTTCTATGTTTAAGGAGCAGACCATTTTAATTAGAGATGATTTTTCCAGATTTTCAGTTGATTTAACAAATTCAGCAAAATGTTGGTAGTTTAAGTGTCCAGTCCACAGTGTGCCAATTCATGTAGTGAACAAGAAAGACAAGTCCCTGCCTTCACAGACCTCACAGTAAAAAACTGATGCCTTAGTGTGCAGAACTCAAGGCACTCACCCATTATTCATCCTGAATGGATCATTTCACTTGCTTTATCTCAGTGTAGCTGATGATCTCAGCACGAAGGAAGTGACACTCAGTCCCTCTGCCTGTTCCTGTGCCAGCACCAGTTTCTAGATGGATTTGGAGAGAAAACTGGTTATTGTCCTTGTTCCCTTTAAGCTCAGAAGTATCAGCTAAGAGCTCATGCATAAATTATGATGCTCTGGGCTTTCACATCATGATGGGAGCTCCTTGTATGGCTATTGTGCTCCCTCGGTCACATAGACAAATAACTCCCAAGCCCGGATGTGCCAGGTGCACAGTGGCTGACGACTGAAACAGAGTAGGTGACTTCAGGGCTGCCTCTCTCTGTGACTCTGTGAGTCTCTCTCTCTCTCTCTCTCTCTCTCTCTCACACACACACACACACACACACACACACAGTCTTTTATAAAATTATATTTTTAGGGTAGACATCTGCATGGGAGTGCCTGCTTGAGTTGTGCCTCCTCCACTTTGCTCCAGCTTTCTGCTGCTGTGCCTGGGAGGTAGCCAATGATGGCCCACGTACCTGGGATCTTGCCACCCATGTGAAAGATGCAGATGGAATTCCCAGCGCCTGGCTTTGGACTGGCTGATCCTGGCTGTTAGAGGCGTTTGGGGAGTGGACCAATAGATGAAAGATTTATCTCTCTCCCTTCCTCTGTGTCACTACTTTTCAAAAAAATAATCTTTTTGGTAACAATTATGTTTTTAAACATTTAATTTTTGAAAACTTTAACATATAAAAGGTAAAAAATTGAGTATAATGGCCCTCCAGGTGCCCAACAGTGACTTTAGCAATAAAATTCAAGACCTATCGTTTTTCTCTATACCCACTTTTTCCGTGCCCCCCCTCAAATATTTTTTTTAATTTAGAATATTATTTTCTTTGAGAGACTCAAAGACAGATCTCTCATCTTCTGGATCACTCCGCAAATATCCTCGACAGCTAGAGGAGGGTCAGGCAGAAGCCGGGAGCTGGGAACTCGTTCTGGATCTCCTTTGTGAGTGGGGGAGGAGCCCACAGCTTGAGCCTCCAGGGTACATACTAGCAACAACCCGGAATGGGAATAGAGGTAGGACTTGAACCCGGGTATTGTGACATGAGCTGCAGGTATCCCAAGTGGCATTTAACTGCTAGGCCAAACCCTTCTCTGCCCTATCCCCAGTTATTTTCAAATAAATGGTTCATATCATTTCACCCTAAAATATTGTAGTACCTACATCTGAAACTAAAGACTCTCTTGAGAATAATGATAGCATTATTATACTTAAGAAAATTTTTCCTTCCTGGGTTGGGTATTTGGCCTAGTGGTTAAGAGGCCTGCAACCCGGGCCAGCGCCACGGCTCACTAAGCTAATCCTCCACCTGCTGCGCCAGTACCCTCGGTTCTAGTCCCGGTTGGGGCGCCGGATTCTATCCCAGTTGCTCCTCTTCCAGCCCAGCTCTGCTGTGGCCCAGGAGTGCAGTGGAGGATGGCCCAAGTGCTTGGGCCCTGCACCCTCATAGGAGACCAGGAGGAAGCACCTGGCTCCTGGCTTCGGATGGGATGGGCGTGGTGCACCGGCTGCAGCGCTGGCGGTAGCGGCCATTGGAGGGTGAACCAACGGCAAAGGAAGACCTTTCTCTCTGTCTCTCTCTCTCTCACTGTCCACTCTGCCTGTCAGAAAAAAAAAAAAAAAAAAAAGGCCTGCATCCCATACTGGAGTGGGCAAATTCAGCGCCCACTGTGCCTCTGACTCAAGTTCCTTACTAGTGTAGGCCCTGGGAGGCGGTGGTGATGGCTCAGAGGGTGGGGTCCCTGCCCCCGTGTAGAAGACTTGAACTGAGTTCTAGGCTCCTGGTTTTGACTCTACCTTGGAACTGTTACTAGCATTTGTGGGTGTGAACTAGTGGATGGGAACTTTCTGTCAAATAAAAATTTTTAAAAATTAATAATGCCTAAATGTCAAGTATCTAATGCTAAAATTGTCTCAGTGCTTAAATTTTTTTCTTTGGGGCTGGTGATGTGGCAGCTCCCTGCCTGGGAAAGCAGTGGAAGATGGTCCAAATCCTTGGGCCCCTGCATCTACATGGATGAAGCTCCTGGCTTTTGGCTTCAGTATGACCCAGTCCTGACTGCTGAGGCCATTTCAGGAGTGAACCAGCATATGGAAGATCTCTCTCTCTTTATCTGACTCTACATCTCCTTCTCTACACTCTGACTTTCAGATAAATAAATCTTTTTAAAAAATGAAATTGTTTTGTCTTTAATAGTGTCTTTTCATTGTAATAGCATGAAATGTCATGCATTATAAGTGTAGCAAACTAAGTGTACAGTTTTTTTTCTTAAATACTAAACCATGAAATTCTTCCATCTGATTATTGTTTATTTCAAAGGCAAAGTTACAGAAAGAGAAGGACAGATGGAGAAGAGACCTTCTATCTGCTGTTTCACTTTTCAAATGGCCCCAACAGCCAGGGCTGGGCCAGGCTGAAACCTGGAACCCAGACCCCAACCATGTCTACCAGGTAGGTGCAGGGGCCCAAGCACTTGGCCATCCTAGGCTGCTTCCAGGCACAGTAGCAGGAACTGGGTTGGACGTGGAGCAGCCACTGGTCTGAGTGGTGCGCACATGAGATGCTGGTGTCCCAGGTGGTGACACAACCCACTGCATGATGGCACTGGCCTGAGGCCGTTGGTTTTGTTATGTTGCTGTCCATTGCTTCCAGCAGTTGTTGCAAAGGCTATTCTTTCTCCAGTGAATTGGCATGTCATTTTCATGTTTTAAAGATTTATTTTGATTTACTTGAAAGGCAGAGTTACAGAGAGGGAAAGGCAGAGGCAGAGAGAAAGAGAAGTGTTCCATCTGTTGGTTCACTCTCCAAATGGCCACAATGGCCAGGACTGGGCCAGACTGAAGCCAGGAGCCAGAAGCTTCTTCTGGATCTCATGTGGGTGCAGAGGCCCAAGCACTTGGGCCGTCCTCCACTGCTTTCCCAGGTACATTAGCAGAGAGTTGGATAGGAAGTGGAGCAGCTGGGACTTGAACCTCTGCCCATATAGGATGCGGGCACTGCAGGTGGCGGCTTAACCCACTATGCCAGAGCACCAGCCCCACTGTGTCATTTACTGAAAGTCAATGTGCCATTCATTCATGTAGCTTTATATCTACACTTCTTTGTTCCATTGATTTTTGTGCTGATACTTAATTTTTTTAAAGATTTATTTGTTTGAAAATCAGAGTTACACAGAGAAGGAAAGGCAGAGAGAGAGAGAGGTCTTCCATCTGCTAGTTCACTCCCTAATTGACTACAATGGCCGGAGCTGTGCTGATCCGAAGCCAGGAGCCAGGAGCTTCCTCTGGGTCTCCCATAGCGGTGCAGGGGCCCAAGAACTTGGGCCATCTTCTGCTTTCCCAGGCCATAGCAGAGAGCTGGATTGGAAGTGGAGCAACTGGGACTTGAACTGGCACCCTTATGGGATGCCGGCACTGCAGGCAGCGGCTTTACCCACTATGCCACAGCGCCAGTCCCTGTGCTGATACTTATAACAGAGGGAGAGGCAGAGAGAGACAGAGACAGGTCTTTCATCCACTGGTTCACTCCCCAAATGGCTGGAGCAGCTGGAGCTGAGCTGACCCAAAGCCAGGAGACTGGAGCTTCTGGGTCTCCCACATGGGTGCAGGAGCCCAAGGACTTGGGCCATCTTCTGCTTTCCCAGGCCATAGCACAGAGCTGGATTAGAAGTGGAGCAGTTGGGACTTGAACCGGTGCCCATATGGGATGCTGGCACTGCAAGCGGTGGCTTTACCCACTACAGTATAGCACAGGCCCCAGAATCCATTTTTAAAATATTGATCCTTTATCTGGTGGCTTTGTAAAACTCAATAGATTTAGGAAGATGTAGGGGGATAGATTTCTTAGAAGTTTCTATACTGATGCTTCTCAGCTTATGGTGGAGTTATACTTTGATATAAATCCATCATGTGTTGAAAATATTTTAAGTTAAAGATGCACTTAACACACCTGACCTACCAAACATCACAGCTTGGCAACACTGTACACTCTTGAGCATTGGTTGCTGACTCATTCTTGTCTACTTGACTGGCAGCTGTTTCTACTGCCCGACAATAAGAGAGCATTGTACCAGAGATTGCTAGCCTGGGATGAGGTCGAAACTCAACATTGGAACTTTCTTCTGAAGATGTATGACTTTCACACCATCACAGAGTCATAAAGTCTTCAAGTCAAGTCATCGTTAAGGCAGGGACTGCCTATGGGATCACATCATCTGAGAACCAAAAGTTAAACCTTCTCACTATACCCTTCAATTTCTTTTTGTCGTCTGTTGCACTGCCTGGAATCTTCTATACAAGACTGTAAAATGTTGAGTAGAAACAGTGAGATGAGTGGCTGGTATTGTGGCACAGGGGGTTAAGCTGCCACCTGCAGTACCAGCATCCCAAATGGACAAGTCACAGCTGCTTCACTTCTGAGTCACCTCCCTGCTAATGTGACTGGGAAAGCAGCGGAAAATGGCCCAAGTGCTTGGGCCCCTGCCACCCATGTGTGAGACCTGGATGAAGCTCCTGGCTCCTGGCTTTGGCCTGGCCCAGCCCTGGGCATTATAGCCATTTGGGGAGTGAACCCACAAATGGAAGATCTGTCTCTGTCTCTGTCTCTGTCTCTAACTCTGCCTTTCAGATAAATAAATCAATCTTAAAACACAGAGTAGACATCATTGCCATGTTCTTCATGTCAGGGAAAAAACCGTTTTAGTCTTTAGTTATTAAGTATGATTTTAACTGTACCTTTTAATCATTCATTCATTCATTCATTCATTTGAAAGAGTTACAGAGAGAAAAGGGAGGAGGAGAGATAATCAGTCTTCCATCCACTAGTTTACTCCCCAGATAGCTGCAGCGGCCAGCACTGGGCCAGGCTGAAGCCAGGAGCTTCATCTGGGTTTCCCACGTAGGTGGCAAGCACTTGGGCCATTTTCTGCTTTTCCGAGGCCTGTAGCAGGCAGCTGAATCAAAAGAAGCCGGGACCTGAGCTGGCCCCCAAACGGGATACTGGCATCAGAGTCGGCAGCTTTACCCACTGGGCCACAATGCCAGCCCCAACTATACATTTATGATGCATGCCCTTTATTTTTCTTTTTAAAAAAGATCTGTTTATTTGAAAGGTAGATTTATGAAGAGGATACAGTTTCCATCCACTAGTTCTCTCCCCAAACGCTGCGATGATGGGCCGGTCCAGGCCGAAACCAGGAGCCTGGGACTCTGGGTCTCCCATATGAGTGGTAGGGGCTCTAGCACTTGGGCCACCTTATGCTGTTTTCTGAGGTGCGTCAGCAGGGAGCTGGATCTGAAGTGGAGCAGCCAGGACTAGTAACTACTCAAATGGGATGCTGGTGTCGAGGCAGCAGTTTAACCTGGTGTGCCACAACGCCGGCTCCCCTGCGATGGATGCCCTTTGAAAGGTTGTGGAAGGTCCTAGTTTGCTCCTAGTTCGTTGAGAATTTTTTTTATAGTCATTAATGGATGCCAGACATTGTAAAATGCTTTTCCTTCATCTGTGGATCCTGTGATTTATTCTACAAATCTGGTGTGGTACATGAATTGATTTTGGATATTAAACCAATTTGCATCCCTGGGATAGACATGGTGTATAATTTTTTACATATTGTTAGATTTGGTTGGATAACACTTTTGTAAGGGTTTTTGCCACGTAAATGTTGGAATCAGGATGCAAATACAGTCCCACATTGCATTCGGTTAACCTGTGTCTCTGAAGTCTCTTTGATGGATTCCATCTCACTTCCTTCCCTTCCATAATTTATTTATTGAAGAAGCTAAGTTATTTCTCTCCGAATTCTGGGTTTTGCTGATTGCATCTCCATGCTATTGCTTTGTTGTTCTTGTTTTTCTAACTCCTGTAGTATTTGAAAACTGGTAATGAGATCAAGAAATTGATGAGGTTCCTGCTTGATTTTCTGCACAAGAATTTTTCATAGGTGATGGTGTGTACATGTGCCTTCTGTTGCATTGTGCTAGGCTGCACACAGTAACTGGTTGTCTCTTTATTGCGATGCTAAAGTTAATCTGTGGGTCCTGCTGTTCCCAGCCTGCTCCAGCTGATCTAAAACGATGTCAGCACTGATGATCTTGGTCTGCTTCCCTTATTTCCTTAGGGGCTACACAATGACAGTTTTCAATTCCACTTGCCCAAATGCTTCCATACAAAAAAGCTTCCCTTCCTGAAGTATTTGGTTATTCTGAAATACACTTTGTGCAGAAATGACAATGAATGTCTGATTCTTTCCTTTTACCTACCAGTTTTCAGATTAATGAGTTGTTTCAGCAGCATCTTCCAATGTGATTACTTAAAATTTTTTTAATTTCAAATTTACTTATTTTCATTTAATTTGAAAGCTGGGGGGGGGGGGAGAGATTGAAATTGATTGATTCTCTATCAGCTGATTCACTTCCCAAATACCTATAATAGCCAAGGCTGGGCCAGGCCGAATCGAGGAGCCCAGAGTTCCATCTGGGTCTTCTCTGTGGGTAGCAGGAACAGAGGTGCTTGAGCCATTACTTGCTGCCCCCCAGTGTGAGGATTAGAAGGATTCTAGGTTGGCAGTGGGGCAGCCAATACTCACATCAGGCGGTCTGAGCTGGGGTGCAGGTGTTTCACGTGGCAGCTGAAGCTGCTGTGCCAAATGCCCGCTCACCCACCCCTCGAATTTTGTTAGTATTGATATGAACTCATGGATCATAACATGTAATTTCATTCTATTGAATTTCAGTCTATTGAAATTACTCATTTATATGTTCAAATTGTCCCATATTTGGATAGTAGGAGCCAGTTTAGTTCCTCTCTCTCTCTCTCTCTCTCTCTCTTTGAAAGAGAGAGAGGGAGAATCTCCTATGTGCTGGTTTATACCCCAAGTACTTCCAGCCGCTGGAACTGGGCAGACTAAAGCCAGCAGACAGAACTCGATCTGGGTCCCCCAAGCGGGTGGTAAGGACCAAGGACTGAGCCACCCCCTGCTGCCTCCCGGGTTATGTGCTAGAAGGAAGCTGGGGTAGGCGGTAGATCTAGGCCCACAGATACGGGATGTAGGTGTCCCAAGTGGCATCTTAGGCTCTACACCAAGTGCCTACTCTGTCCTGCGGTCGCTTTGACATGACCGTAGGATTCTTTGCACTTCTTGGTAGGACAGGATGTCCCAGACTCACAGAAAGGTCTTTTGAGATAACACAGCAGTTGTCCTCTGCCTTGAATTTTAGAATATATGGTTTTTAGAAGAATTGCCTTCATTTTCTAGAATTGCTATTTGGCAAAAACTTTAAACTTTTTGAAAAAAAAATCCTTACGATGATGCTATTTTATTGTTAAGCTCATTTTTTTGGTAAACAAAATGTATTTGAAGAAAGATAGGCGGGGTAGGGAAGAAGCTCCTGTCTGAAGTACCACCTGCAGCCCGAGATCCATCCTGGGTGCAGCTCTGACCCCAGGGTGCCTCTCTGAGCAGACATTCGAGGTGCAGTGTATACTGCTGAGCGTATTTCTTCTGTTTTCAAATTGCATTCAGATGTAGTGAGATCTTCCATCTGCCGGTCGGCTCCCCAAATGCCAGTGACAGCCAGGGCTGAGCTGCACAGTTCCCTGCTCTGGGAAAGCATCCTGTAACTCCGTCCCTCTCCCCTTCGCCCCTGCCAGCCGCACCCACAGCAGCCTTGCCGAGAGAGAAGCCTTTGGATAAAGCGTTGTTCTTTTCACGGCCTCTCACGAAGCGCTGTTTCTTGCGATTTACTTGTTGAGCTGGCCTGTGTGAAACGTTGGAAACCTGATTCCGTTCCCCAGCAGATGGGACGGAGTGCTGGTAGGGCCGTTCTTCACTGGAACGCTTGCCTATTGCAGTAACCTGTTTGGATCATCTTCCTAATTTGGTGTTTATAATACAAATATATTGCTTTTTAAGCTTTGTTTCTGTGTTGTAGCAGAGCATGTTGGATCTGGATTTGAGTGGCGGCACAGTCACTCGCTAGCTTATGCCCTTGTCAGAGTCCTTACTCTTTGGGTTTTCAGCGAGGATTAAAGGAACGTGATGCAGACGAGCCCTGTGGCAAACTGACCGAGCACTCAAATTTGGGTTCAAATTTCAGATCTGCCACTTAGGAGGGACGCTAGGCAGATTATATTATCTTTTCTTTTTTTCACTTAAAAAAATTACGTGCGATACCTGTGCCAGGGATACTGCCAGAATTTTACAGGCTACACAACCAAACTAAAAATACACACTGGACATTTAGCATATTTTATGAAAATTTTAATTTTTGTTACAAATTCATAGAGGTCTTTTACCATGAAATCTTCTTTAAAAGATGAAAATGAAAATGAATGCTGGATTTTTTTTGTTTTGTGATGCATGCTTATTGATTTAGGCATCTGGGTGCCTGGATGAGCAGGACGCCAGGTGGTATTAGAAGAGAATCCTCCAACCTTCAGGCCATCCAGGGGCAGGTGTGGGGACCACACAAGGGCGCCACAGTCACTCTTGCCCGGAAGACTCGCTGTAAGGCGCTGGCAACTCCTGAGTGATTCGATCTTCCCTCCTAACAATTCCATGTGGTAAAGAAATACTGTATTTTAAAACAGAACGTATAACGGCCTATTGTCTCTTCTGTTTTTATTTATGTCAGTTTTACTGTTTTAAACATGGGATTGGTGAGATCAGTCACTCCAAATGCTGCACAGGATGCCCTGCCAGCCAGGGCGGGTGGAATCCCACGTAAACAATTTCTTTGTGGTCTGAGCGGGTGGCGTTTCTTCAGCAGAACTTCTCAAAGACGTCCTATCCAGTGGAGCGAGAACACACCGATGAGCAGGGAGTTGACTGCGAGGTGAGGGTTTGGGGTAGATATTTTTACAATGCTACTCTGTTATTATTTAGAACATCATCAAATGTTAATCCTGTAGGCGCCAAAGTCCTCCTTGGTGTGGTGTGCCAGCCTCCAAGATGGTTCTTAATGATCTGCGCCTCCTGGTCCCCGTGTCCTTGTGCCGTCCCCTCCCACGCTGTGGCTCAATAGTGCAGCCAATAGGATATTGTAAAATGGCGATGTCTGGCTTCTGAGAGGAGGACACGAAAGACATTGCAGCCTTGGTGTTGTTTTGAGCCATTTGGTCTGGGGAAAGCCATCTGTTATGTCACGAGGACACACAGTCAGCCCCCATGGAGACAGCCACATGGTGAAGCGCTCAGCCCTCCTGCCAGTAGTCACTGCCAGCTTGCCATCGGAGGCAGATTGCCCAGCTCTGGGCAAGCCTTCAGATGGCTGCAGACACATCTGACATCTTGATTGTAACTCACGAGGGATCCTGAGCCAGACCCACCAGCCAAGCCATTCCTAAATTCCTGACCTACATAAATGGTGTGAGATAAGAAATGATCATTGTTCTAGACATGAGGTGGGCCACATGGTACAGCAGGTCCGGCTGCCCTGGGGGGCACCTGCATTCCACGTCGGAGCACCTGTGATTGAGTTTTACTTCTGCTGCTAATCCTGCTTCCTGCTGAAGCACCTGGGAGGCGGCAGATGACGGCCCTAGTACCTGAGTCCCTGCCACCGCATGGGAGACCCAGATGGAGTTCCTAGTCCTTGGCTGTGGCCTGGGCCAGCCCTGGCTGTTGCTGGCACTGGGGGAGTAAACAAGTGAATGGAAGATCAATCTCTGTCATTCTGCCTTTCAAATAAATACATATTTTTAGAAGACTCCATTTTGGTGTGATTTGTAACATAGCAATAGATCACTAAGACATCAGTCACATATCTAAGGAATAACCAAGTCATAGGAGTTCTCTTGCAAAGTAATGATGAAGCTAAATTATACTGATGAAGAAAAGGAGGACTCTCACTGTCAGCAGCCAGCTTGCTGTACGGCCCCTCCCAGCAGGCTGGCAGAACACTAACTCTGGGCTAATTCTGCCTACCATCTACCCGTGGGCTGTAAGTGCTGTTGGAGAAAAGTGCACACCTGTGCTGTTGGCCGCTGCCAGGCCTTGCTCTCCGAGCCCGGCTGCCTGCCCAGTGCTGACCGCGAGCTCCTTGTGTGTGCCCATCCTCAGCATTCTGCCACCTCTCACACAGGCAGCTGCCCAGCTCCACTCTCCACTGTTCTCAGGCACTGTCCTTAGCATTTGGCCTTCCTCTGGGCAGAGGGACGTGTGCAGGTGCTGGCCTTGCCTGCTAGTCTTACAGTGGAGGAGGTATTCCTCTTGCGTCTCAAGTTTATCCTTCCCTGGAAGCTAATCTTCCTTCTTAGAGATGATCTCTCCCGTATCTTAAATCGCTTTTTATAGGATCCTCACTATTCATGTATGTAAATCTATCACTTATTTGCATAAGCGGTTATTAAAGTACTGACAGTACAATAGTGGTTGTGCACCCTGATACAGAATGTCTCAGAACCAGATGGGTATTCTAGCTGTAGCTTTGTCAGCAATTCCCTGTGTGACAATGAGCAGGTTAGTTTTCTCTCTGTTTCCCAGTGAGTCAATCCAGTCAATCTCTGGGAGAAAATGAGTGAAAACATATATGCCGAGGGCTTAGTGCTTATGTTAGAAATGCAAAATTTTGGGTGGGCATCGTGGTGCAGCGGGTTAAACCGTTGTTTGAGATGCCTTCCTATAGTGGAGTGTCAGTTCAGTTCCCAGCTGCTACGCTTTCAGCCAGCTTCCTGCTAAAGTACCTGCAAAGGTAGTGCATGGTGGCTGAAGTGCTTGGGTCCTTGCCACCCAGGTGGGAGACCCAGAGGGAGTGCCTGGGTCCTGGCTTCAGCCTGGCCTGGCCCTCGCTGTTGGCAGGCATTTGGGGAGGGAACCTGGGGATGGATGGTCTGTTTATGTCTCTTGCTCTGTCACTCTACCCTCCAAATAAATATTTTTAGGAAGGATATGCAGACTTTTCCTTTTATTGTTGAGGCACCACAGTGCCTGCTCCGTATCACTCATGTTTTCTTCATGAAGCCATCCATCGATAGGCATCTAGTTTGGTTGCAGATCCTGGCTGTTGAGAGCAGTGCTGCAGTAACGTGGCAGTACAGGTGTCTCAAATGCGGTTTTCACTTCCATTGCGTATCTACCCTGAAGCGAATAGCTGGTCCTGTGGTAGATCTATTTTTGCCTTTTGAGGAACCTCCATGCTGTTGTTCTCCATTGTGGAGGACCTGGCTTGTGATTTTCCTGTAGAGTTTTCTTAACACGTATGCATTGCTCTAATTTACTCTGTGCTTCAGGACACAGGTCTCTTACTGTAGATAGCTTTGGAAGATAATGAATTATTGAAGGAGCTCGCTTTAATTTCCTTTTATTGTAACTGCAAGGAGCATTGATGAAAATAAGGCAGCTTGCATTGAGTCATCTTAATTATATCAAAATTTGACTTTAACATGATGAAGTTGGGAAAAAAATTAATATGTGAGGATCTTCAAATTGTTTGTGTGGAGGGCCAAAAATGGCAGGTACAGCTGCCCTCTGTGATGCTGGCATCCCTTATGGGCACCAGTTCGAGTCCCTTGAGCCCATGCATCTACATGGGAGACCCGGAATAAGTTCCTGGCTCCTGGTTTTGGCCTGGCCAAGCCCTGGCCATTCTGGACATCTGGGGAGTGAACCAGTGGATGGAAGAACTCCCCCCTGCCCCTTTCTAACTCTGCCTCTCAAATAAATCTTAAAAAAAAGTTTGGACTTTAAGATTTTTTTTTGTTGTACTGAAATAAACTTTGCTTTCCATTTTCCATGACCCTTTTTAAATAATAAAAATCATCTTAGAAACATTCAAATGTCTGTAAAACAGCTGCAACTTTTTTTGTTTTGTAATTACAGAATAGGGTTTAGTTAACAGAATGATTATTTTGTATACACTGCATGAGACAACTGAAGATAAAGAGTCCTGTCCCTATACGTAGCTAATTTGTGCTGTTAACCAGCAAGAACCTGCTTTAAATTTCCATGCCAGGTTTCAACCCCCATACTGTACCAGGCAGGGTTAGTGGCTATGGAATATACCACCAGGACAGGGCTATCTAAAGACACATTTGGCAGGGTGTTAACTATACAGAAAAACACTGTGTATGGTTTAAAAACAAACCTTACCCAGCCTTACATTAAAACACTTTTTAAACAGTTTTTAACCTGTGTTTGAAAGGCACAGTTACAGAGAAAGAGGGAGAGGCTGACACCCTCCATCTGCTGGTGCACCCTCCAAATGGCTGGGCCAGGTTGAAGCTGAGAGCCAGGAACTCCATCAGGGTTGCCCACATGGGTGCAGGGGCCCAAGCACTTGGGTCATCTTCCACTGCCTTTCCAGGCACAGTAGCAGGGAGCTGGATGGGAAGAGGAGCAGCCAGGTTTGGAGCTGGCAAGTCCCATGTGAGATTCTGGCTGCATTGCAGGCAGAGGCATCACCCGCAGCACTGTAGTGCCAGCCCTACATTTTTTTTTTTTTTTTTTTTGACAGGCAGAGTTAGAGAGACAAAGAGAAAGGTCTTCCTTCCGTTGGCTCACCCCCCAAATGGCCGCCATGACCGGCACTGTGCTGATCCGAAGCCAGGAGCCAGGTGCTTCCTCCTGGTCTCCCATGCGGGTACAGGAGCCCAAAGACCTGGGCCATCCTCCACTGCACTCCCAGGCCACAGCAGAGAGCTGGACTGGAAGAGGAACTACAGGGACAGAATCCGGCCCCCCAACCGGGACTAGAACCTGGCGTGCTGGTGCCGCAGGCGGAGGATTAGCCTAGTGAGCCGTGGCGCCGGCCAGCCCTTACATTTAAATAATTAATTATATATAATATATATATAATTATATATAATAATTAATAATTAAAAGTTGTCAAGGAGTCACTGTATACAGGAGGATTAAATACTTCATAGACAAGAAAATAAAGTGGTAGACCCAATGTATTCATAACGATCACCTTCGTCTTCGTCCTTTTCATCTTGCTCTTCCTCTGGTTTTCAGCCTTGCCATCTCCCTTGCTTACTGCGTCGGGCTTTCCTTCAGCTCGGTATGTGGGAAGCTGCATTTGCATTTTTCCTTCTGCTCAGCAGCTTGCTCATCCAGAGGTTGCTTGGTGGCGGTGGCAGTGTCATTGCTGCACTGGCTCCCGGGTTCTCTGCCCCCTGGCCGTGGGTGGGCCGTGGGATGTTCCCCTTTGGTTTTTGGGTGATACTAAGAGCAAACCAAGAAGAAGACCAGAGGAGGGCTCTTGGATGCATTGGGGTCCTTGAACTTCTGTTTCTGTGCTGTGGCACAGAGGTTTTTGTTAGCTTACAAGGAGCCTTGGCCGCTGAGCCTGTCTCTCTGTGGCCGTCCTGGTCTTGCTAGAGAACTGAGATGTGATGGGGGCGTCTGGTGCTGCTTCTTGCGCTCCTCCTGGGAAGTCTGCACAAGGGACACATCTGATGAGGTTTACCCCTTGTCTTCTTGGGTCTCCTCTGTTCACAGTGCTTTGTCCTCAGCAAGGCGCAGAGTCGCCCAGCGCCCCCCGGCTCTCAGTTGCCTGGCACCGGCTCGTGTGGCTCAGTGTACTGCAGTGTTGCCTCTGTTACCTTCGTGAAGTAGCCCTGTACATATCCAAAGCACTGACTTATTAAATTAATTCACATATCTTCTTCAGGTTAACAATATTTCATTGCAAAATACAATGGTCTAGTTATCTGTTCTCTATGAAAAACGACCAGAACTTAGTAACTTAAAGAAACAATTAAAAAAATCTGTTTCTGTAGGTGAGGATTTTAGGCATTTCTGGCTGGGGTTTCTTGAGATGTTTTCTGATGGGGGCTGAGCTCTGGTGTGGCTGGGGGGGGCAGCTCCCTCTGTAACATCAAGGCCTCTCTATGCAAGGCAGTTAGGGCTTCCTCACCGCAAGGCAGACTCAGGAAGCCCCAGATACTCACTCTGTGGCTCAAGGCTCCAGTGCAAATCTTCCAGCCCAAATGGTGGGAGTTGTGTAGCCCAAGAAGCCCCACAGATCCCTTAGGCTACATTCTGTTGGTGACCAGTGAGCCACACAGCTCCAAGGGAAGGGAATTAAAATCTACCTGCTGATGAGACAGTGGCCGGGTTGCACCGCAGAGCCCTGTGGGCTAGGGACTCTAAACCCAAGTCAATACTTGTCTGTGTGTTGTCTGCGGAGGGGGCTGCCTCTCCTGCTGCCTCAGGAACCCCAGGCGCACCAATCCAGTTCTTACTGGGCTTTTGTAAGAACAGTCCCAGGCTGCACATTATTGCCAAGTAACAGTCAAAGGAAGAAATGAGGTCAACTTTGTTTCCCACCCCTTAGAAACCTGACGGAAACCAGGAGAAAGCGGAAGGAATTTTTCTCCCTGAGAACAAGTGCTGGTGCCACCTGGTGGTGAGACAGTCAAACGAGGACTCCACGCTGTGGACTGCAAGTTCTGAATTGTCCTCACAGAGTGGACGAGGGTACTTCAGAGTTCACAGATGATGGAACTGACACACAACCTTGGCCTGATAGTTAAGCTGCCAGTTACGAAGCCTGTGGCCCCACGGGGGTGCCTGGCTTCCATAGCCGGCTCCAGCTTCTTGCCAGTGCAGGTTCTGGGTGGCAGCAGTGATGGCTCAGGGACTTGGGTTTCTGCCACCCACGTGGAGAATGAGTTCCCTGCTTGAGACTCCTGGGCTTTTTTTTTTTTTTTAATTAGCTTATTTATTTGAGAAGTAGAGTCACAGAGAGAGAGACAGAAAGGTCTTCCATCCTCTGGTTCACTCCCCAAATGGCAGCAATAGCCAGAACTGGGCCAATCCAAAGCCAGGAGCCAGGAGCTTCTTCCAGGTCTCCCACACAGGTGCAGGGGCCCAAGCACTTGGGAATCTTCCACTGCTTTCCCAGGCCACAGCAGAGAGCTGGATGGGAAGTGGAGCAGCCAGGACACAACTGGTGCCCATGTGGGATGCCGGCACTGCAGGCAGAGCCTTCGCTCAGTACGCTGCAGTGCTGGCCCCAGACTTCTGACTGACCTCCCTGGCCGTTGTGGCCTGTGGACTCATCCTGCGAGGCCCACACTGTCAGGATGGTGGGGTGATGGCGTTCTTCAGCAAGAAGCACCGGAGACAAGTTTTGGTGAACACGTCCATTTATTAACATTCAGGCACAAGGTGGGCTTATCTGAAGCCAGGAGGCAGGAGCTTCTTTTGGGTCTCCCACACAGGTGCAGGGGCCCAAGGACTTGGGCCATCTTCTACTGCTTTCCCAGGCCATAGCAGAGAGCTGGATGGGAAGTGGAGCAGCCAGGATGTCAGCACTATGGGGGGTGGGTTTACCCACTGTGCCAGTAACGCTGTCCCTATCTCCCTTATTCTAAGCCTTTCTCTGGCTTTATGCTGATGCTCAGGGTCTCAGCACTGTGTGGGTGCTTTAGGGAGGTTAGCATAGAGGCAGCACAGGGGCCATCTCTTTCCTCCTCATCATAAAGGTCATGAGCAACAAAACACAGGGTAACAAGAGCAAAGCCGATGATGCCTTTCTTCATGGTTTTATGTGACCTGGAGGCTTTGGAATGAAGACCCAGTCACAGGGGATGTTTCTTTTATGCTTGGATTCAATAAAGCACGTACAGCCATGTAGAAATGTGATTGGACAAACAGGGTACAACCTAAGGTAAGAGAAGGCAGTGGGGAAACCTAGCAGCCTGTAGCCAGTAGCCTGTTGTCACTGAGTCTGAAGATCTGTTATCGGACATGGGCAGATCAGAGGATTTCATTATGGCTCCAAGACAAACTCATGGGAAGGATGGAATGCTATTTCTAGTTGTCACGGCTGGCTTTGGGAGAGGGGAGGTGTGGTTTGTACGGCTCACTTCCAGGTGTGGACTGAGCAGAGAGAGGCCCTGCAAGGTCCTTTCAAGTAGGTAGCAGGTCAAAGTGCATGGTATTTCTGGAGCCTCAATATTAGAACCACCCACCTCCCCCCAAAACCACCTGCCCTGAGTGGACAGGTACGGTTGAAGTTTCCAGATATACTTGCATCAAATAAAACTACAGGAAGCTCGGTGACAAAGTATGTCCCTGATAGTAAAATATGCACTGTTTACGTGAAATTCAAGTTTAACTGGGCATCCTGTGTTCTCTCTGGCCACGGTAGGCCGATTACCTAGGGTGAGGCAAGAGATTCCAGGATTTGCAGCCTCCCGTCCAGGCCTCTGCTGGACCTGGGGTCGAGTTATGAATTACCTGCGACGCTCGCCAGAGGCGTCCGCCCGACTCCAAGATGGCGCCCCTGGCGTTTGCCAGGAGCCAAGATGGCGACCCGGGGGCGCGCCCGCGCTCCCGAGCCTCCTCCCCCGGCTTGGGAACGCGACTCGCGTCGCCGAGAGCCGGTTGCCCTTCAGCCTGGGTGGTGGTCCCGGCCGCTGCCCGCCCCACGCCATGAGGTTCTTCGGCTGGTGGCAGGCACTGCTGTGGGTGCTGGGGCTTCCCGCCCGCGGCCTGGAGGGTGAGTGCGGGCCGGGGAGGCCGTGTGTGCAGACAGAACGAGAGGGAGGTCCGGCCGCGGTGCGCGCCTCGCCGCCCCCAGGCGTCCTCCGCGCGTTGCCGGGCGGCCTCCTGCCCGCGCCGCGCTGCCCAATCGCGGGCCGCCGCCGTCGTGGGGCCGGCCGCGGGGCAGGAGTCGGGGTGTCACCGGCCCGACCGGGGAGCCCCGGCGTCCGCCGCCCACCGAGGCCGACTCTCCCGCGGCGAGCGCTCCGCCTCGCAGCGCCGCCGAGGCCCCCGCGCTGGGCAGCTCTCCCGCGGAGGCCGGTCGTGCGGGCGCCTGTGGTGGCCTGCCGCTCGAGCGTTTCCGGGGGGTCCTGGAGCGGGCAGGACCCCGGCAGGTGCCGAGGCGCCGAGGGTGAGGCACAGCGGTGCGGTTCCCGCTTGCACTACCTCGTTATAATGGAGTTCGTGTTGTTATTTTCCCATTTTGTGGACGAATGAGCTCAGACTCAGGGCCAGCAAGTCCTTTGCCGGGATCGCAGGGCTGGGAGCTGAGGAGCCGCGATTCCAGGCCAGGACTTGCCTGACCGCCAGCCCGAGAGACCGCGGCACCTGCGTGACCCCTAGTCACGGCTGCAGCTTTGGACTCTGGCTGGCGTCCCTGTATGGAATAACGGCCGGCTCTCCTGCCCTCTGGCTTCCTTTGGGTCCGAGTGGGTGGCGATGGTCTCAGAGGTCACCGCAGGCTGGCTCTGACCCCCGCTGAAAGCTGCCTTGCTGTTCTGAGGTTCCGTGGCTGCTTCTGCCTCTGGGCTCTTATGGCCTGTGAGTGGTGAGCAGTCCCCGGTGCTGTTCCTGGCCTTGGAGTGCCTTGCCATTACCTTCACTGTCTCTGGGCCTGGCCCACATAATGGTGGTCTGTGTACTAAAACTGCCTCACATCGCCCAGATAAATGCGCTGTTTGCTGGCCGAGCCCCTGCTGATTCAGGGGCCAATGGGAGCCCACCTGGGCAGTGAGCGTCACATTCGGGTCCACCGTGAGGATGGCCCAAGCCACCTGATGGGTCATCGGTTATCTTGGCCAGGCCAGCAGGTTCCTCCTTTTTTTTCCTGCAGAGGGCGCCACGGGCACTGCAGCAGCTGGAGGTGGCGGTGCTGACCAGGGATTGAGTACAGGTGGAGTGGACTCGCTTCGGACCGTTGCCCAGGTCTCTCCTGGCGGTCAGCTCTTACTGCGCACCTGTGCGCTGGCCCTGGGAGGGCGGTGGCGGGCCAGGCCGTGCAGCCGGGCGAACGCAGGCAATGAGTCCTGATCGAGTGGGAAAATTGCAGGAATGGAAAATCTGTGTGGGAGAGTCCTAGGGCTCGTTGGCTGTCATGGGGGATCTCCCACCCTGGTCTGGGGGTCTGGGACCATGCCCTTGCAGAGGTGAAGTTTGGGTTGAGACCTGAAGGGTGAGTGGGTTTTCCAGGAGAGGGAGAGGGGAGGCTGTCCCCGCACAGAAGCAGCCGCACTCTGTTAGGAGACTGACTGGGGACAGTTAGGTGACTTCCGCCATTGTCCAGGGGAGATATAGCAGTGGCCAGGTTGCGGAGTGCTAGGGGATGCGGGAAGTAGATGGACTCTGAATATGATTTTTATTTATTTTAGAATTAAAAAATATTTATTTTATGTGAAAGGCAGAGTTAGCGAGATCTTCCATCTGCTGGTTTGTTCCCCAAATGGCCTCAATGACTAGAGCTGGGCCAGGCTGAAGTCAGGATCCAGGGGCTTCTTCCGGGTCTCCCACATGGGTACGGGGGCCCAAGCACTTGAATGTGACTTTTGTTTGTAAAGATTTATTTATTATTTGAAAGTCAGAGTCAGAGAAGGAGAGGCAGAGACAGAGAGACAGAGAGAGAGAGAGAGAGAAAAAGAGATCGTCCTTCTGCTGTTCACTCCCCAGATGGCCACAATGAGCTGGGCTGGGTCAGGGTGAAGCCAGGACCAGGAGCTTCAACCAAATCTCCCACACGGGTGCAGGGGCCCAAGCACTTGGGCCATCTTCTGCTGCTTTCCCAGGCCATGGCAGGGAGCTGGATTGGAAGTAGAGCAGCTGGGACTCGAACTGGCCCCCAGGTACTGCAGGCAGTGGCTTTACCTGCTGTGCCACAGCACCAGCCCCTGAAGATTTTTTTTAATTTTTTATTTCTTTATTTTTTATTTTTTGACAGGCAGAGTTAGAACGAGAGAGACAGAGAGAAAGGTCTTCCTTTTCCATTGGTTCACCCCCCAAATGGCTGCCATGGCTGTTGTGCTGCGGCTGGTGCACTGCACCGATCTGAAGCCAGGAGCCAGCTGCCTCTTCCTGGTCTCCCACGCGGGTGCAGGGCCCAAGCACTTGGGCCATCCTCCACTGCCTTCCCGGGCCACAGCAGAGAGCTGGCCTGGAAGAGGGGCAACAGGGACAGAATCTGGCGCCCCGACCAGGACTAGAACCCGGTGTGCCAGCGCCACAGGTGGAGGATTAGCCAAGTGAGCCGTGACGCTGGCCCTGAAGATGATTTTTAAAGGAGATTTATTTATTTGAGAGAAAGAGAGAAACAGGGAAAGATCTTCTATCTACTGGTTCACTTCCAGATGCTTCCACAGCTGGGGCTGGGCCAGTCCCAAGCTGGGAGCCAGGGATGCAACACGCGCCTCCCATGTGGGTGGCAGGGACGCCGCCACTTGAGCCCGGGGAGCCCAGCAGCAGGAAGGTGCAGTAGGGAGTGATGTGGATTTCGGGTGTCCCAAGCAGCGTTTTAACTCCTGGCTAATGTCTGCCCTCCCACTTGTGCATCACCGGCTACTAGGACTCAGCTGTGGTGCTTTTCCATCTCTTTGGAGTCTGAGCGCGGGTCATCGGCATCTGACTGCGGCTGTTGGTGCCGGGGACCAGCCACATCTGTGCTCAGGCGATCCGCACGGTAGCCCTGCGTTAGGGGTACGGGCTCCGTTTGCTAGATGAGTGCGCTGAGGATTGCCTGTGCTGCCCGTCCAGCCTCTGGCTGTTTTTGGTTCTTCCCCTGCTGTCTGCCACAGCAGACCCTGTGCAAAACCCGGCCGCTGGTCGGAAGCCTGCTGAGAAAAGCGGGAAGGGTGTGGAGACACCGACCTAGGCGTGCGCTGCCTGGCTGGTGCTGCCACTCTTGTTCCCCACAGTTTTCCTGCTGCTGCCAGGGGTGCAGTCGTTTTCACCTTCTGCATGGCTCAGGCTGCCATCAACTTGTCGGTTAAGAAGTGTTCTCTTGGGGCCAGTGCTGTGGCGCAGCGGGTGAGACTGCCCGTTGCAGTGCCGGCATCCCACACGTGTCACAGTGCTGGTTTGAGTCCTGGCTACTCTGTGCTTCTGGCTCAAGTACGTGGGCCTCTTCCACCCATGTGGGAGACCTAGGCAGAGTCCCTGGCTCCTGGCTCCTGGCTTCAGCCTGGCCTGGCCCTGGCAGTTGTGGCCATTTGGGCAGAGTGCCAGCAGATGGAAGCGCTCTCTGTCTCCATTGCTATGCCTTTCAAACAAATAAAGAAATCTTAAAAAAAGAAAGTTTCTTAAAAGGCACATACCATGCAAAGACTCCCTGGCTGTCCCCTGGGATGATTCCATGTTGCTTTCCTTCCTTATACCTAAGTAAAAGCACTGGTTCCTGAATGCATAAGGATGTTTTTCAGAGCCAGCACTGTGGTGTAGTGGGCTAAGCCTCCACCTCTGGCGTCGGCATCCCATATGGGTGTTGGTTTGTGTCCAGCAGATGGAAGACCTCTCTCTCTCTCTCTCTGCCTCTGCCTCTCTGTAACTCTGCTTTTTTTTTTTTTTTTTTTTTTTTTTTTTTTTTTTTTGACAGAGTTAGACAGTGAGAGAGAGAGAGAAAGGTCTTCCTTCCATTTGTTCACCCCCCCAAATGGCCGCCAAGGCTGTCACGCTGCACCAATCTGAAGCCAGGAGCCAGGTGCTTCCTCCTGGTCTCCCATGCGGGTGCAGGGCCCAAGGACCTGGGCCATCCTCCACTGCACTCCCGGGCCACAGCAGAGAGCTGGCCTGGAAGAGGGGCAATCAGGACAGAATCCGGTGCCCCAACCGGGACTAGAACCTGGGGTGCCGGCGCAGCAGGCGGAGGATCAGCCTAGTGAGCCGTGGCGCCGGCCCTGCCTTTCAAATATATAAATAAATCTTTAAAAGAATAATAAAAAAGAGTGTTTTTCTTCCCAGTCTGTCCTGTGTACTTGAAAAACCATAATCCTGAGCAAAGTCCGCTTCGGCACCCCTGGCCCTGCCAGTTGGTTTTCTGCCGGAGCCGTCCCTCAAAGGGTGATCAGAGAGAGCCAGCTTCTCCTTTGTGCCGTGACGTTTTTCTCTTGAGGTTCTCGACTGTTTGGCTGAGCTCCGTGTGCCTGTGGCGCCTGGGGTGTTGACTGGTGTTAGAGCAGATCTCCATCAGCTGGGGTGTTCAGGAGTAGGGGGAGACCCAAACCTCCCTTCTTCCCAGACTCAGCCCCTCTGGCTTCGTTTTCTGCTCTGTCTTGTGGGTGACATAGCAAACCTGTTTGTTTCTTTCTTCTGGTTATACAAGCAGGACACGCTCATCGACCGAAGGCTGTAGAAAGACTGCTAATCGGCACAGCCGCCTGCCTGGGCAGCCAGTCCCTTCTCTGGGTTGTAGTCGTGGAAGTCCCTCATCTCTGCCCTGACCCTGCTTGCCTGTTTTCCCTGTCAGCATCGTAGACCCTTAGGTTGCTCCTGTGTTCCAAAACCACAGTAGGAGCCCCTCAGTCTTGGCTGCCTCTGACCTGGCTTCCTGCTGATGGACCGTGCGTGGGAGGCAGCACCTGTTTCCACCTGGTCTGCTTTTGCTTCTGCCTTAAGGAGTTCTGTTGAGGTTTTCGTCACAGAGATAAGCTTCTGTATCTGAAGACGTGCTTAACCTTTGCTTTTGAAAGCCCCTCCTGCTGGGCATGGGCTTCTAGATGCACAGATAGCTGTTTTCTTTCAGTGCTTCCAGGATGCTGCTTGGGGTCAGCGTTGTGGCGCGGTGTGGCGTAGCAGTTAAAGCTGCTGACTGTGACGCCAGCATCCTGTGCGGGCACCACTTGATGTCCTGGCCGCTCCAGTTCCCTGCCAGTGGCCTGGGAAAAGCAGTGGAGATGCCCCAAGTGCTTGGGCCTCTCACCCATGCGGGAGACCTGGAAGAAGGTCCTGGCTCCTGGCTTTTACCTGGACTGGCCAAGTCCCAGCTGTTGTGACCACCTGGGAAGTGAACCAGTGGATGGAAGATCTCCCTCTCTCTCCCCCTCTTTCTGTGTAACTCTTTCAAATAAGTAACTAAATCTGAAAAAAAAAAAAAAAAAAAAAGTTGTTGCTCTAGCTCACATTGTTTCCAGCAAGAAATCTGTCACCTTATCTTTGTTCCTTTATATGTGTCTTTTTCTCTCTGGCTGCTTTTAAGACCCCCCCCCCCCCCCATTGTGAATGGTTTTGAGCTGTTTCATTATGAGTAGCCTTGGTGTAGTTTTTTTGGGGGATGGGGGTTTGTTGAGCTTCTTGGATCTATGGATATATGTTTTTTTCTTTTAATAATTTTTTTTTAACTCAAGAGGTAGAGTTACAGACTCTGAGAGGGAGAGAGAGAGAGAGACAGAGATAAAGGTCTTCCATCTGCTGGCTCACTCTCCAAATGGCCTCAACAGCTGGAACTGGGCCGATCTGAAGCCAGGAGCCAGGAGCTTCTTCTGGGTGGGTCTCCCATGAGGGTGCAGGGGCCCAAGCAGAGAGCTGGATTGAAAGAGGAGCAGCTGGGACTCGAACAGGCACCCATATGGGATACTGGTGCCACAGGTGGAGGATTAACCGACTGTGCCACAGTGCTGGCCCTGGATTTATGTTTTTTTTTTTTTTTTAGATTTATGTATTTATTTGAAAGAGTTACACAGAGAGAGAAGGAAAGGTAGGGAGAGAGGTCTTCCATCCGATGGTTCACTCCCCAGTTGGCCGCAACGTGCTTGTTGGAAGCCAGAACCAGGAGCTTCTTCTGGGTGGGTCTCCCCTGCAGGTGCAGAGGCCCAAAGACTTGGACCATCCTCTGCTGCTTTCCCGGGTCCTAACAGAGAGCTGGAGCTCGAATGGGCGCCCGTATGGGATGTGGCACTGCACGTGGCGGCTTTGCGTGCTGCGCCACAGCACCGGCCCCTCCCTTTCCTCCTTTTGATGGTTTTCCCTGGTTTTGAGTATATGCTCGCGTGTATGTGCTGCCCAGGGGGGCGGGTCCTCTTCCTGGGCAGCTCTCTTGTCTCCAGTGTTCTGAATGCAGTCTCTGGCTGGCGGGGTCTCCCTGGACTCTTGACTGGGGGGCATCTGATGGATTTTGCCTGGGATCCCTGCCCTGAGCCACAGCTGGAGCTCCCCCGGGGCACTAAGCTGGAGAATTGCAGGGCTCCCCTCATTTGTCTCCTGTTTCTTGGGGACCGCTGTATGAAAATCTGGTTTCTTGAAGCTGTCGTTTCATGTATTTTGTCTGTTTTTTCAGTTGTTTTAGTACAGAGATCAGTCTGGTCCCTGCTGCCCCCTCTATCTCAGAACAGGATTCCCAGGGAATGGTTTTGAGTTGCCAGATGAATCCGCAGAGCTCTCTGAGGTCTTTACAAGTGTGCACACCTCGGGAGGCTCCCAGGCCTCTCAAGCCCCGCTTTTATTTACATGCTGCTGACACGCTGCTGGCACATAGAGGTCATCCAGCAGCCGGCGGTTCCCTGGCTGCCTGGGGTGTTTCTGCCGCCTTCATTTCCCTGGGCCGGTGCCTGGCATGGCGTTGATGAGAATTGGAGGTCAGCAGAGGTTGTTGAGTGAGTGTATGATACTGCCTGGGACTCATCCTTATCTGATCATCTTTCTCAAGACCCAGTCGCTGGTTCCAGTGTGGGAGAAAAGTCCCCCTCTTCCTCCCGCTGCCGTCCCTGCGCTGCTGGGCCCATTTCCCCAGGGCTGCGAGCAGGAGAGCAGAGCTTCGCCGACAGCGGCCCCCAGTGAGGAGCTGCAGGCTGGTTTGAGCTGTTTCCCTCCAGCAGCCTGGGCCAGCATCCCCCAGGGTATCGTGGTGGGGAAGGGAAGGCCCTTTGGGAGTAGTAGCTGGAAAACTGCTCCTGGACCCGGCTCTGTGCTTCTAGCTGTGTGCCTTTGGGCACAGTGCTCAGCATGCCTGGGGCTCAGCCTGTCATCTGTTACGTGAGTATATTGGTTATGCTAGTTGTGGGCTTGTCATCTGTTCAGTGGGTATACTAGTTAGCTTTTCGTTACTCCAGCTACCTACCTAAGACAAGCTACTCATGAAGAAAGAAGGTTTATTTCAGCTCCTGGTTTTGGTGGGTCACAGTCCAAGATTGGGTGGTCCCATTAATCTGGTGCCTTTTATTTTTTAAAATATTTATTTATTAATTATTTGAAAGATATAGACAGAAAGGAAGGCAGAGAGAGAGAATTTCTTCCATCTGCTGGTTCATTCCTCAAATGGCCACAGTGTCAAGGGCAGGGCCAGATTGAAGCCAGGAGCCTGGAACCCCATCCTAGTCCCCCACAGGGTGGGCAGGAGCCAAGGGTTTGGCCTCCTCCAGCAGGGAGCTGGATCAGAAGTGGAGCAGCCAGGACTTGAACTGGCACTCATATGGTACGCCAACATCACAGGCAGTGGCTTAACCTACTGCTCCACAACGCCAGCCCCTGATGAGGGTGGTGGGTGGCAGATTACCTGCAGGGGAGGGATCATGTGGAGTCGGGACCCAGGGAGCACACCTGTCATTTGTCCTGGTGAAGCCCGCGCGATTCCGTTATAGGAAACCCATGGTCACAGCCCAGGCCAGTGCAGTGCCTTCACTCCCCAAGGCCCTACCTGCAGGCACCATAATGAGTCAACCCATGACTTGGGGGCTTTAACATCTTCATGAATTAGGGAGCCAAATCCCATTTAAACCACAGCAGTGGCCTTGATCACCCTGTCCTGCCATCTCACAGGGCTGTTAGCATATGTGCAAAGATGCCTTGCCCTGGTAGAATTTTATATAACACCACTATTATTTTCTTGGTAGTCTTACCAAAGAAAGGAACATGTTGAAGTGTTTACATTTTCTTTTCCTAGTTGGGTGCCTGTGCCGCTTATTTTTGGTTACATTGCACTTGGTAAGCAGCAGGTTTCAGGTGAAGCTGTGCATTGGTTCATTTATTTATTTGAAATTTTTACTTTAGTGCCTCCGTGTGACCTGCTTCCTTACTCTGAGATTGTGTGTTGGGTGGCTTTTGGGGCTGGCTGGTGGTTTAATGGAATGGGTAACTTTCTCTCTTAAAGGAGACTTTCTGATTTGAGAACTAACTCTCGGGAGCTCTTTGTTTTCTTTCTCGAGTCACACGTGACCGTGCTCATGGTGGCATGTTTTAGTTGCAGAGGGAAGTGGTCACCTGTGGTCGGAGGAGCAGCCTGTGGCCCCTCTCCAGGTGGGGGCCGTGCACCTGAGCGAGGAGGAGCCCTCGCACAACTCGAGGAGCCAGGCCGGGGCCGCAGAAGAGGAAGACGCGGTGCTGGGGCTGGACATGCTTGGCCATCCCATGGCTGTGCTGTCCGTGGTGCCCGGGGAAGCCGAGGACCCGCTGAGCGCCGAGCCCAGCGTGGATGGCACGTGCAGGGCAGACGGCGAGGAGGGCTCGAGGTGCCAGCCCCGGGAGAGCCTCCTCTCGCTGGACAGTGCGGGGGCGAGCTCCCGCGGCCGTGATCAGGAGGAGGAGCGCTACGGCGAGCCAGAGGTGGCCGAGCCGGCCCCAGCCCCCACCGAGGACTCCAACAGCACCGAGAGCCCCAAGTCCCCCAAGGTCAGCTGTGAGGAGAGAAATGTGACCGGGCTAGAAAATTTCACTCTGAAAATTTTAAATATGTCCCAGGTAAGGAAACCATCACGGAAGACTTAGGTTCAGGCCGTTGGTTTTGTGATTTGATACCTGAGCAGCTTTCAGATGGAGGGCCGCCCGTGTCGTCAGTGGGAGGCTGGCTAGTGGCTGCTCCCGTGAAAACCGATCCTCGCTGGGGTCTGTGGGGAGGGAGGAGCTGGAACTGCTGTGGGTGCTGATTTCTCAGGTGGCCTCGAGGCAGCCTCCCACCAAGCCTCGGGATGAAGTTCCAGGAGGCAGACAGGTGCTGGGCCTTCTTCTTCCAGAGGACTCACTCACTGAAGAAGCAACTTAAAAGTACCTGAATTAGGAGCATTGTAATTTAGCCTTAGTTAGACAAAACATGTTTCATCAGTGCCAGGTTTCTGTCTCCACCAAAGAATGAGAGCCTCAGGTTCATTCTGGAGTGGGAACAGAGACCGTGTCCCCAGCCCAGCCGTGCTGGGTAAAGGTGATTGCACAGGGCATCCTGGAATCAGGACTGCCCATGGAGGAGGGCCGAGGAGCCGGAAGAGCAGGAGAGTGGGGCTGCTTATGTGAGAGGAGTCTCCGCTAGTTCTGACAGCTGCGACTGCGTGTTGTCAACCAGGCCACCGTGGTGCTCAGAGCCCCTCCAGGGGCAGGGCTGGCCTCGCCTCCCCTCCTGAGTGCTGGGCGGCCGGTTCGCAGGTGTCACACACGTGACTGGCACAGCCTGAGCTACAGTTTAAACAGTGGTGGACACTGGGGTGCTGCACCAGTGAACTGGATCAGTGTCTGGACAGTTACATTCGTCTGGTTGCTTAGTCCAGGCTTGGCTCTGCTGAGGCGGGAGGCTGAGATCCCGTTGCTCCCATGATGCCGCTGTAGACTGAGCAGCACAGTTCAAAGGTCGGGAGTGAGTGCCTAGTGTTTCTATTAATGAAAAATAGCAAAATTTCCCTGTAGTCATGTTTAAAAAGATTTATTTGAAAGGCAAAGCAACAGGGAGACAGAGAAAGAGGGAGAGAGATTGATCTTGCATTTGCTGGTTCACTCCTCAAATGGCCACAACAGCCAGAGCAGGGCCAGGCCAAAGCCAGGAGCCAGGAACTCCATCTGGGTCTCCCACGTGGGTGGCAGGGGATCCAACTGCTTGAGCCTTTACCTGCTGCCTCTTGGGGTGCACATTGGCCGGAACCCGGATTGGAAGCAGAGCTGAGTCTCAGACCAGGCACTCCAGTGGTGTCTCCGCTGGTGCCTTAACCTGTGAGGCAAACGCCGCCCCGGTGGGCTTTTCTGCACATTCGTGGATTCGGATGGGTCAGAATCCCAAAGCTCGTCCCCGCCCCACCGCCAGTTCTCCCTGCTGGCAGCTGTTTGCTGCTTCTCCAGTGTCCTTGCGTGTGGCTGACTCCTGTGCTCGCCTCTCTTCCCGCAGGACCTCATGGACTTCCTCAACCCCAACGGCAGCGACTGCACCCTCGTCCTCTTCTACACCCCGTGGTGCCGCTTCTCTGCCAGCCTTGCCCCTCACTTTAACTCTCTGCCCCGGGCGTTTCCGGCTCTTCACTTCCTGGCCCTGGATGCGTCTCAGCACAGCAGGTGCCTTTCCCGGGAGGGGTCTGCGCCTCCTCCTGATGCTTGCAGTGTTCGGAGGTAGAAATTGGTGACGTCAGAAGCAGAGGAGGTGGGCAGGATGTGGGGCGTGGGAAGGTAAGAGTGAGTGGTACAGACTCTCACATCGCCGGGGGCTGGTGGTCTCACTTGCTGGAGGCCCCTTGGAGAAAGAGGCCCGGTCTCTGTGTGGTGGATTTCAAGGGGCAGGCTTTCCAGGTCCTGGCTAGACTGAATTAGCCCAGCTGGTATCACAGTGGATATCCTTTGTGACTTTAAACTACAGTTTACACCATACCCCTGGTGGCCTAGCTGCCAGCACCCTGTCCTGTGTCTGCCTCCCCTCTCCTCCCCTCCCCTCCCCTCCCCTCCCCTCTCTGTTCCCCTTTTCTTCTTATTTACACTTGTTTGTGCATGCACATTCTGTGCTAGGCAAGGAAGTCATGAATTGACTTAGCTCTTTGAAATGACCTCGGTCCTTGCTTTACACTTGTTTTATATTGTTCCTTGGGCTTCTGTCTGTGGAAGTAATTGTGTCCCTGAGAACCTGGTCCGGATGCTGTGTGTTTCCACTCAGTGCCATGGCCGCACCAGGGTCCTGCACAGTGTGTCTTAGCCCCCTCTTCTCATTCGAGATGCTCTGTAGCAGGTCCAAGGGAGGTCATATGCGGCTGCATCTGGGATGTCAGGAAGCCGTCCATGTGGGGGTGACATGAAGCTGAGTGACACTGTATCTGCACACCGCTGATTTGCATTGTGGGAATGTAACTGCCAGTGTTGACCCAATACCACTGATGAGGAACAAAATGCCCAGCAAAGTAGTTGGTGGTCATACCGCTTGAGGAAAATCCCTAGTTAGGTGGCCTGTGCCAGGGGAACAGACTGATGGCAAGGATGGTGTGGATCAGTGTCCAGCCTTGAGCAGGCCCTCTGCTGCCCCCGAGCACACCCGGCACTCTTTGGTTATGGCTCTAGCACTGCCCCCACAGCACTCTTTTTTTTTTTTTTTAAAGATTTATTTATTTACCTGAAAGGCAGAATTACAGAGAGGCAGAGGCAGAGACAGAGAAGAGAAAGGTTTTCCATCCACTGGTGCACTCCCCAAATGTCCGCAACATCTGGAGCTGTGCCGATCTGAAGCCAGGAGACAGGAGCTTCCTCCAGGTCTCCCACGCGGGTACAGGGGCCCAAGCACTTGGACCATCTTTCACTGCTTTCCCAGGCCATAGCAGAGAGCTGGATGGGAAGTGGAGCAGCTGGGACTTGAACTTGAGTGCTCATAGGGAATGCCAGCACTGCAGGCGGTGGCTTTATCTGCTATGCCACAGCGCTGACCTCCCACAGACTTTTAGCGTCTGCTTTGTTCTTCTTTCACCTCGTGCGGTGCCCGGTTTGTTGCCCTACTTGTGGATAGCAGGACACTTGTTATTACATGGGCCGGACATGTGTTTGCTTCCCATGTTCGTATGTACACTTCAGCATGTGTACAGGAGCACACTGCGGCTCCTCCAGCGTGGCTGTTTTACTAATGGCGGAAGCTGAGGTGTGGGGAGGTTAGGTCCTCTGCGGAGGTCACACTGCCGTATCAGTGGCAGCGCTGAGGCTTGGGCACGATGACTGCGGAGTGTCACCACTAACCAGGCTATATGGGCAGGGGAACCAGCCGTGCACGGGTCCTGTGCTGCAGAGATGTCCTTCCCTGTGTGACCCTCCGCGGGGCTGTGCGCGCCCACGTTCGCTTCCCCATGCCCAGACCTCATCGCTTTCCCTCAGTTGGCCTCCTTGGGGGTGGTGATGGGCACTCGGAAGAGACTGCAGTTTTCCATCAGGTGCACTTTGTCCACGAGTGAGAATTTTCTGGTCGATCTGTTGTGACTGTTAGGAACTCAGCTAACGGAAAGCACTGCGGGTTGCAGAACAGGAATGCCCGCCCTGTGCTGTGCAGGCAAGACGTCGGGCACGAGCCGAAGCCTGCAAGGAACCTCCTTCTGGCACACAGCCCCGAGCCTCACTGATTTCTGTCCATCCTGCAGACGGTTGGGGAGAAAGCCCACCGTTCATCGTGTCTTCTGACTGACCTCTCTCTCGTAGCCTTTCTACCAGGTTTGGCACCGTGGCTGTTCCTAACATTTTGTTATTCCAAGGAGCGAAACCAATGGCTAGATTCAATCACACGGATCGAACGTTGGAAACGCTGAAAGTCTTCATTTTCAATCAGACAGGTATGTGGACACAGTGCCCCGAGGGCGCTCACCCTCCGTGGGTTCTGTCTGCATGGCAGAACTCCTTTCCTCAGGGAAGGAGTCAAGATTGTCTTTGGTTTGTCCCAAACCGTCACAGTCCTGTTAGTGTCACAGTCACTGGCGAGCTTAACAGGCACGCGTAATCTGCTGGAGATACTCTGTGTTTTCAAAACAGAAACGCGAACCAAGCTTTATGGAAATCTAAATCGCACGCCACACCCTGTACCAGCAGATACCATTTGCATACATTTTTCACTTGTTTGATATCTACACAAGATTTGCACGCATCTTTGGCATACAGGGTGATGAAATTTCACAGTGAACGTGAAGCAGAACACAAGCAGTGCTCTCGCAGCCCTGCTGCACCTACTGCCCCTGCCCTCCCCAGAGGTAGCCACAGCCTGACTCCTGATAGCGCAGGCCACCGTGGCCTGCTCAGCACGTTCTGTTAGTGGACGCGTGGAGCATTCTGTATTGTTGGGCTTGTGTTGCCCAGCGTTGTGTTTGTGAGATGCGTCTGCATTGCCATGTGTGGCTATGTTTTGCTCATTTTCATTGCTGTGTGCTGGGCCATTTCTCAGTCCATTTGCAGATGCTATTCAAGCTCCTTAGTATTTGCTAAAACTTACGTATTATTTATTTATTTCTATTTCGCTCTGCCCATAAAAATTTGAGCACTATAAATTGAAATTTCTGCTACCGGAAAAGTTCACTCCTAAAAAGTGTTAATCTCAGTTATGAACATCCCACTTCTTCCTCGAGTACAGTCATTGGGAGTCAATGCAAATTATAGCATGCTTTCTGTTTATTTTAGGTTGCATTCTAGGGCTGAAGCAGAAAGAGCTGTGAGCTTGTGGGAGTAAGAGTGGGATGTTACATGGTGTTAGCTGTTGCAGGGCTGGTACCAGATCCTTGACTGACATGGGCAGACGAAGGCCTTTGGCCTGGTGCACTAGGAAATCCTAGAACACAAATTGAATCCATGAGCCCCAGCATCTCTGCTGCCCACTGATCCCAGTGGGAGCTGGCTGTTCTAACAGTTTCTGGTAATGCAAGTGAAAGAGTTTTTGCATTTAGCTTTACCTAGCCTGCGGATATATTCTGTGGACCTCTCAAAATGGCTTTTGCGGGTTACTTGTTGGACTTTTATCTGGAAAGAGAACAAAAAGCAACTCTGAACAGTGCATTGAGTGAGAAACTTGGGAGCACTTCCCAGCAGTTCTGGTGTTTTAGCTCTGAACAGCCAAGTGGAGAGCCAGTCCCTTGATGTGGCAAGGAGAGAGCGAGCTGCGGGTTACACGGACAGACAGTGAGCTTCACTCCGCACACGCCAGTGGGGGCTCTGTTTTGGGACTGTGTGCCACTTTGCATACCCCGTGTGCTCCTTCAGAGAAACCCGAGGTGGTGCGTGTGCCGGCTGATGTGAAACCGTGCATTTCTCTTGCAGGTATAGAAGCCAAGAAAAACGTGGTGGTGACGCCAGCTGACCAGATCGGCCCCCTGCCCAGCACTTTGGTAAAAAGTGTGGACTGGCTGCTTGTATTTTCCTTATTCTTTCTGATTAGTTTCATTATGTACGCCACCATTCGAACTGAGAATATTAGGTGGCTAATTCCGGGACAAGAGCAGGAGCACGTGGAGTGATGAGGGGCCCAGAGGGAAGAGGAATTTCAGTCCTTCGTTTCAGAACCTGGCACTGCCGGCTTTCAAACGTTTTCTCCAGGGAAGTGTTGATTGCAGCTTCCATCACAGGAGAGGAATCACATCTGCCGAACAACTGGATGTGGAGGAATTATCCACTGGTGTTTTAACCAGGCGGGCAATAGGCACGTGCATACATTCACCAGAACTCATTGTTCTTGTTTTACCCACTGAACAGAATGCAGTGTTTTATTTGAAATGTGAAGACAGTGAGTATAACGAGCCTAGCGTGCTGTCTAGGCAGCAGAGACAGGCCTGTGGGACTGCAGTTTTAGAAAGCTCCTGATTCCTCCCATCTAAGAAGGTTAGTTTTCCGGTTGCTTGCACTTTCTCTTTCCATGTCTGCAAGCAGGAGTGTTTTGTTCTGGGAAGAGTAACTGGAATTGATAAATGTGACCCCGTAAGTAACAACTGATGGAAAATAAAACAGTCAGATACCTTGGTGTTTGCAATCTCGTCTCTCACTGCCTAGAGAAACTGAAGTGGTTTAGGTTGTTCTGGGTAAGGCGGATCCTGGGAGAAGCTCACTGAGGATCCATTCTGTGCTAAAGCCTGAACTGTGGTGGAAGTTATTTCACCAGTGTGCACTGTCAGAACCGTCAGTTGCTGCTGGCACTGTGCCAGGTTTAGTGAGCCCTCCCCTCCCCCAGAAGAAGTGTGACTCCCTGTTCTTGCCCACAAGTTGATTCTAGTCCAGTTCAGGACATAATCAGGAAAGAGACACCATGTGACTGCTGCAAACCTTTTGAAAAGCTCTTTCTAAAAGACCCGTTAAATTCAGATGTGACGGCTGTCTTACATTACTTTTACACTATTGCTGTTGTTTGGGAATAGTTGAGTGTTTACCTCATAAAACACCCTAAGTCCCATACAGACAGAACCTCAGTAGGTCTCCTCAAGTGTCACACTGAGTGAGAGCTTCCCACTTTCTAGTTTTGTGCCACTGTGAACAGCTGTGGCCAGGGCGGTCACGGGCAGAGGGGACTGTGGCTGAGAACGGTGCCATTATTCTGTCTGTTTTACAGATGAGCAGCTGGCACAGGGGTTAAAGAACTTACTCAGGTTACACAGATGGCGAATAAAAGGGGGGAAAACCCGAGTGATTATCCATCTGTCCATCTCTTATAATACCTAACATTTGAGTTACTACTGTGTGACTGTCATCTACTACTTTTTTTTTTTTTTTTGGACAGGCAGAGTGGACAGAGAGAGAGAGAGAGAAAGGTCTTCCTTTTCCATTGGTTCACTCCCCAAGTGGCTTCTGCAGCCGGCGCGCTGTGGTCGGCGTACCACACTGATCCGAAGCCAGGAGCCAGGTGCTTCTCCTGGTCTCCCATGCGGGTTGCAGGGCCCAAGGACTTGGGCCATCCTCTACTGCACTTCCGGGCCACAGCAGAGAGCTGGACTGGAAGAAGAGCAACCGGGACAGAATCCGGCGCCCCGACTGGGACTAGAACCCGGGGTGCCAGCGCCGCAGGCGGAAGATTAGCCTAGTGAGCCACGGCACTGGCTTGTCATGCACTATTTTTCAGTGTTTTACCTCAGCTATTTCACTTGCCCATACAGTAGCCCTATAGCATTGGTACTACCAAGTATCCTTATTTGAGGGCAGGCATTTAGCATAGGGGCTAAGATGCCCACATCTGGAACACCTGGGTTCTGTTCCTGGCTCTGGCTTCTGACTCCAGCTTCCTGCTAATGCATACCCTGGGCAGCAGCAGTAACGGCGGAAGTAGGTGGGTTCCTCCTGCCCATGCAGGAGACGTGGATTCTGTTCTGGCTCCCAGCTTCAGCCATGGCTGTTGGCCGGTGAACCAGCAAATAGTAGGTCTCACAGCATGTCTCTCTCACACTAAATAAAAATTTTAAGGGGCTGGCGCCGTGGCATAGTGGGTAGAGTTGCCACCTACAGTGCCAGCATCCTATAGGGGCATTGGTTTGAGTCCTGGCTGCTCCACTTCCGATCCAACTCTCTGCTGTGGCCTGGGAAAGCAGTGGAAGATGGCTTTTTTTTTGAGTGCTTGGGCCCCTGCACCCACATGGGAGACCTGGAAGAAGCCCCTGGCTCTTGGCTTCAGATCAGTGCAGCTCTGGCCATTGCAGTCAACTGGGGATTGAACCAGTGGATGGAAGACCTCTCTCTCTCTGTCTCTCTGCCTCTCCTTTCTCTGTGTAACTCTGACATTCAAAATAAGTGAATCTTTAAAAAAATTTTTTTAAATCTCCATCTTTCAGAGTAAACTGAAATCCCAAATAACTTGCTTTATTATCATTTACTTTATTTTTTTTTTCTTTTTCTTTTTCTTTTTTTTTTTTTTACAGGCAGAGTGGACAGTGAGAGAGAGAGACAGAGAGAAAGGTCTTCCTTTGTCGTTGGTTCACTCTCCAATGGCCGCCGCGGCCGGCGCACCGCGCTGATCCAATGGCAGGAGCCAGGTACTTCTCCTGGTCTCCCATGGGGTGCAGGGCCCAAGCACTTGGGCCATCCTCCACTGCACTCCCTGGCCACAGCAGAGACCTGGCCTGGAAGAGGGGCAACCGGGACAGAATCCAGCACCCTGACCGGGACTAGAACCCGGGGTGCCGGCGCCGCAAGGCGGAGGATTAGCCTAGTGAGCCGCGGCGCCGGCCTATCATTTACTTTAAACAATTTATTTATTGGAAAGGCAGAGTTGGTGGGGGAAGACACAGAGATTGTCCATCTCCTGGTTCACTCCCAAATGGCCACAACTACCAGGGTTAGGCCAGGCTGAAGCCAGGAGTTAGGAGCTTCATCTGATCTCCCACTTGAGTGCAGGGGCCCAAGGACTTGGGCCCCCTTCTGCTGCTTTCCCAGGCACATCAGCAGGGAGATGGATCAGAAGACGAGCAACTGGAATATGAACCATCAAATGGGATGCTGGCAATGCAGGTGGCAGCTTTACCTTCATGTCACAACACTGGTCTCTAGTATTTACTTTTTTTTTTTTTAAGGATTTATTTATTTATTTGAAAGAGTTACACAGAGAAGCAGAGGCAGAGAGAATTCTTGCATCTGCTAGTTTACTCCCCAGTTGGCCGTAACAGTCGGAGTTGCGCTGATCCAAAGCTAGGAGCCAGGAGTTCCTGGTCTCCTACGTGGGTGCAGGGGCCCCAGCACTTGGGCCATCTTTCTCCACTGCTCCCCCAGCCCATAGCAGAGATCTGGATCAGAAGTGGAGCAGCGGAGACTTGAACCGGTGCCCACATGGGATGCCAGGACGGCAGGTGGTGGTTCCACCCGCTATGCCACAGCACTGGCCCCAAGTATTCACATTAATAAGCAAATATGAAGAGTATTTTTCATGACCATAAAACACCCTATGTAAACACTGGTGATGCAGCTTGTAATTCCACCCCGGCCTGTCTTCCAGCATCAGGCAAAAGAAACCGTGTCTTGGATAAATGCCTCAGACCAGGGGCATTTGACCAGGGTCCTGAGTGATTCCTCCCCCAGGTTTGCTTTTGAAATACCTGACATCTTGTTACATGGGTAAAAGGCAAAGTAGGTAGGCCAGGCCAGAAGTCCATGAATTTTAGGCTATTTTGTGGCAAACGGCTTTATTTTTACCAAGTCTATATGAGATACATAACTGCTAATAACCAGTAAGTTGAATTTATATGGGCTGTCTCTGGATATTTAAACTTTTCCTATATCCTCTTTTTAAGGTGCTTATATTAATTTGCTTAAGCGATTCAGTGAAAAAAAAAAATACAGGGGAACCTACTAAAAACTACAATATACGGGTGAATTTCAGTGTGTCAACTACATCTCGAAAAAAGAAGAGAAAAGGTATTAAAAACAGCTACACACATACATAAGTGAGAAAGAACACCTCCCTAAAAAGGATTCCAGAGAAAATCTGCAAACCTGGCCACACCTGTTCTCTGGGGTCTGTGCAGGTGCGGCGCTCCATGCTTTTCAGAGCGCAGGCGAGCCAGCCGAGCAGGGGCTCACGCGCCAGTGTGCTCAGGGGTCCGGCGGCTACGCCCTCACCACTGAGCACAGTTGGGGTTCGAATCCACGGCTTTCCGTAGGGGTCGCCGCCCTCGCCAGTACCGAATTAACCGCAGCGGGACGGTCCCCGCGCACCTGTCGCTCATCCCCGCAGGCCCCGGCCCTCCCGAGCCTCCCGCCGGCGCGCACCGCCCGCACACCGCCCCGCACGAGACTGAGTCAAGGCCCAGGCCCGAGGAGCCCGACCGGAGGGCGGCCCCGTGCCTCGGGCGACCAGCGCCGCCGCACACCCCCAGCCGCCGGGCTGCGGGGCCAACTCGCTCGGCGTCCATTGAAGCTCCTGGGGGCCTTCGGGGCCTGGGCCGCACCTGGGCCTGCGCGGCGGGTCCTGCCGTGCGGGCGGCCACGCTCGCGGCTGCTTGCTGTGTGCGGAGCCCTCGGCTCCCGGCGGCGCGCGCGGGGAGGAGTCGCGGCGGCCGGCGCAGAGCCCGGACAGGCAGCGCGCCGGACAGCCTCGGCGGGAGGCCATGGCGGCGGCCCTCCGGGCGCGGGGGGCGACGCGGCGCTTGCTGGCCGCGCTGTGGCGCCGGAGCCCGAGCCTCGCGGCCATGGTGAGTGCCCAGCGGCCGCGCGTGCGGGAGGAGCGCGCGGCCCGGCGCCGCGGGCTGAGGGGCGGCAGCGGCCGGGCCGACCCTGAGGGGGGCTGGGCCTTCCGGCTCGGGACCCGGCACCTGCCCGACGCGCGCGTCGGGACTCAAGGCGCGCCCGCAGCATCTGTCACGTGGTCCTCGGCCGAAACTTTCTGCTGCGGTCTCCGGAAACAAACGAGCACGCATTCTGTTTAGAGGGAAGGTGGTGGGGACGCTGCGAGGGGCACCCGAGGGGCTCCGTGACCCGCGGGCCGGCGCGCTCGCGCCAGCGGCTTCTCAGTGGTCCGGGAGTTGCCTAGCCTCTCAGCGGCTCGCAATGATCTACTGAGGGGCGGCACCTGGATTTCTGCTTCCCTCTGGCGAGGGGCGTCGGCAGCCTGTCCTGGTTGGCCGCGCAGCACCACCTGGTGGACCAGTGCAGCATTCAACTCGCCCGCGCGTTCCCTCGGTTGCTCCATTGGGCGCTGCGGGAGGAACAGAAATGGACCATAGCGAAGTCCACGGCGCGACTGGAGTGCTGTCACCTAGGCGTGTCTCAGGGCATACCTCTGCCCAGGGTGCTGGCGACCAGGTGCAATGGTGATGTCTTGGGAAGGCAGCAGTGAGCCCATGGGGTCCGGTGGTTGTCACGTGCCTGGCTGCGTGCCTTCACATTCAGGGCTCTTTATAAAGATTTTTATTGTATTTATTTGGAAGGCAGAGTTGCGGGGGGCGGGGCGGGGGAGACAGATCTGACATCTGCTGGTTCACTCACCAATTGGCCGCAACAACCAGGGCTGGGCCAAACTGTCACCAGGAGCCTTTTCCATGTCTCCCACGTGGGTGCAGGGGCCCAAGCACTTGAGCCGTCTTCCCCTGCTTTCCCAGGCCATCGACAAGGAGCTGGATTCGAAGAGGAGCAGTGGGGGCTGAAACTTGAGCCCAGAAGGGATGCTGGCGCTGCAGCACAGTGCCACAGCGCTGGCCCCTCTTATGGTTCTTGTTTTATTTTTATTTTTTTTTTTGGCAGTGGGCACAGTTTATTCCACTTCCTGCAGAAGTGGAATAAACCAAACCACTCGTTTGGTTCTTAAGGGTGCATTGTTTTTCATAATAATCCTTTACGTGTTTTAAGTAACAAACATTCTCATTTTCCCTTTTGTCAGTTTTGGGGAAAGGTAGGTGACATAGCAAGGAGGAGAAGCTAGAAAAGTGGTTCTTCAGCACCCTCTTTCCTTTTCATGGAATAAACTTGTGTCGGTATCCGTGACAGGTGCGTGGGATCCTGGAGCGGCAGAGTGCAGAGCCTGGAGAACCCTGCTCAGCCCCAGGTCTAGGAGTTTGCGTTTTCTGGGCGGTGGTTTCTCTCTCACCTGAGCCTGTGGTGGGCCTGCAGGCGGATGAGGCAGGGGGTCTTGGCTGGCGCTGATGCTGGGATGTGAACCCAGATTCCTGAGTTCTGGTGGAGAGTTCTCCGCTCGCTGGCTGTGATGTTTAGAAACAGAGTGGCTGAAGACGTGTGGTCCCGCTAAGCAGCAGAGCCTGGGATTGGGATGTTGTCACCAGGGAGGAGGGAGAGGCTGGACCGGGCACAGGAGGGCTTCGGACTGGACAGTGCCCTGGCCAGCCTGTGCTAGGAGCGTGTCGCGAACTCACTCCGTCAGGGAACAGACTTGGAGCCTGTGGCTCAGGGGCTTGGAGCCTGTGGCTCAGGGGCTCTGTGGCCCCCCGGTAGTTATTATATAGAGTCCCATGTAGGTGGGACTGATTTTCATCATACATGAAAAGGAACAGGAATCCCGCATGGTGAAAGCCCGTGTCAATGGGCAGCACAGGCTACCGAGGTGGTCTGTGCCCATGCAGAGAGCAGCGGACGGGGGGTTTGGAGCCCCGGGGTGCATTCCTGGTCCGCTTGTACCCTTAACCACCAGGGAAGCTGAGTTGTGAAGTGAGAGGCAGCAGTGTGGGACTGGGGACCCTGTATCGTGGAGGGCACATGGTCCATGCGGAGCTGACCTCGGTTTTGTCCATCTTTCGAGAACAGTGGGGTGAAAGATGGTTGGAATTTGTTACCCTGGGACCTTATTCTGCATCTTGCGTTAAGGTGAAGAGCTACAAGTTCAGCTGAGTTCAAGTAAACCTCTGTGCTCTCAGAAGTGCGATGTGTTTTCTTGGCAGTCGGCGGATGCTCAGTGGCTGACGGCGGAGGAGAGGAGAGAAGCTGTGCTTGACCTCAAAGCAGCAGGATGGGCGGAACTAAGCGAGAGAGATGCCATCTACAAAGAGTTCTCCTTCAAAAACTTTAATCAGGTACTTACTGTGAATGCTTGCTAGTTACTTGGCTCTTTTTTGTTAGCCTAGGCTGTAACCCGCTCTGACTTTGCTGGCTGTCTGGTCCCACGTGGACCAGGATCCCAGCTCCCTCCCTCCCCTGGGAACTCAGTGACTGCTGACTTCCTGGGTGACAGTCGTTGCTACTTTGCTTAGTGGTTTGAGCGTCGAATTCTGAAGCCACCGTTTCTTTGATTGGGTGTTCATGAGGATATTTCGTGTCTGAGAATTTTGAATAACGCTTGAAGAGGGTGCGAGAGCTTTGTTGTTTATGCGAAGGGGCCTCGAGTGAAACTGGGAAACGCACACCCGTGGGAGCATGTGCTTCCCTCTCCCCGTGCCCTCGTGAAGTTTCCCTTCTTCCTGTGGTTGTGTTTCTGCCACTCAGCCGTCTCCCAAGCTGTTGCCATCCCCCACCCCCACCCCAGGCTTTTCGTAAAACTCGTCCTTCCTCTTGGAGAGTCGGCCTCAGCAAGGTAGCTTCCATGTGGGCCGCGCCCCGCTTACAAAGTCATCTCCCGTGACTGCCCTTTGGGTCTTGCCCCGCTGCGCCTATAGCAGGGAACTGACTCTGACCGTTTCGTGTTTGTTCAGTTAGTTCAGTAATCCTTTGGACAGATTTATTGTTTTTATTTATATTAGGTGTCAGCTTCTAGAAGTCAGAGACCGTGTTTGCTTAAATAACTCTCTTTTGTACCCAACACGGTTCTGGGTACAAACAGGCATTTGATAAATGCAGACATTGATGACAGTGTTTGCTCACTTCTAGAAGGGTGTGTGAGCAGCAGAATTGCACCAGTGAAGCCCTCGCTGTGTTTTCCTAGCGAGTGCCGTTGGCTCCACTGAGCCGCTGCCCTGTTCTGTTCTCCGTCCATCTGGCGGCCAGCTTCTGCTGAGTCCCGGCTCCGGGGGAAACCTGGGCCAGGCAGACTGCCTGTCCCTGCTGCCCCACGTGCTCGACAGCTCTTGTCAGGGGCTTAGCACTCTGTGGCTGGTGGCAGGGAATCCCATTGGTACAGTAAGCTTGTGCATAAGCTCTAGGTAGCATTTTCCAAGCTTATTAAAATTCTTACATGCGTACAGCTTGACTTCTTTAAGCCTGGGCTAATTTATTGGGCTTGAACATGTGGCTTAAAGTACTTGAGTGGTGCTGCCTCGGGCTCTGCCCATGAGTCAGTCCCCCAGCACCACGCCGCCCTGTGCTCGGGTGGCTGATGCATTGTCATGCTCCTCACCGAGACGTCTTCCTTCGCTTCACCCAGTGTTGGGAGAAAGAGGCAGATGACAAGAGCTTCGGCTGGTGTCCGGGGAGGTGTTCAGAGAGCCAGCCTCGAGCAGATACCCTGGGGTCTGTTTGGTTTTCAGCCTGGCTCCTGTGACTTCTGCACGTACAGTGTCCACTGGTGTCGTGACCACTGTCAGGGCCCTGCGGCCACAGACAACCAGAGCCAGGTCCCCAGCTGGCTAAACTGGACGCCGTGCTCCCTGCAGGGAGGGAGCGTGCACGGCCTGGCGGAGCCGCAGGGCGTCCCAGGGAGGGACAGGAGGTTGGGAAGATTCGTTAGGGCTGGGGCTGGCGCCAGTGACTTTGGGAGATTTTTAAGGAATCGGGACTTAGTTCCAGATTGGATGCTGTCAGGCAGTGGGTAGCTGTGTGACTCAGCGTTTCAGTTGAGCGTGGGGCGGGGCAGGGCTGCAGCTGGGAGCAGAGGATGGGGCAGTGAGTCGCCCAGCAGCTGGGAGAGGGTGTGGGTCGGGCAGCGACCTTTCTCCGTGTCCTGTTTGTGTCGCAGCCACCGCAGTCACAGAGGGCCTTTGTCTGACACGGGACCACGCCAGCTCCCACGTGCGGGGAGCTGCTTTTCTCGGGCTCGCGAGCCGTGACCCTCTGGCACTGAGCGACCCTCACACATCTTTCATCTCAGACAGAAAAACCATTGTTTTTTGTTGTAACAGCAACATAAAATAGGATGATATGAATAAAATAACTTCCCACTGCTACTGCTTTTTTCTTGGTTCTTTCTCTGTAGGTCTAGTTTTCTCAGTGTGGCAATTGTACACGCAGTTAAATTGGTAAAATATGGGTTTAATGTTTACCATACATGTTTATTATTCATTGATTCAACAAACTTTCATTAAGCATTTTTTCTGTGCCAGAAACTATTCTAAGCACATGGAGCTCCCGTTTTCCTGGCGAAGATGGCGGTCAGCTTGTGAATAGCTGTTGTGGTTTCCGGTGGGGATGAGTGCAGTGCAGGAGGATGAAGTGGGGTGCTGGGGTGGAGAGCGATCGGGGGTGGGGCATGGCTTAAGGTGGGATGGGCTGGAAAGGCCTCTGTGGGAAGGGGACGCCCGAGGCCCCCCGTAACATGGAAGGGCTCAGTGTGTGAGGTCTGGGGGAACAGCCTTCTGGGTGGAGAGGCCAGCAGGTGCAGGGTTTCTGAGGCCCATGGCCTTGGTAGGACTGGGCAGAAGCCAGAGGCCAGTGTTGCAGAATGGAAGGACGGAGGGGAGGGGTAGGAGCACGGGGCCTTGTTGGCGTGGTATGAAATTTGTATCTTACTCTGTAAAGCAGGGGTGGGGAACATCTGGTCCCATGGGCCAAATAAGGCCTAGTCTGGTCCTGCCAAGGCGACCCACCGCAGATGGGACTTGGAATTCAGTAAATCTATAGCAGGCTGTAAGTTTTAAGTTGGTTGTATGGTGTGGCCCGTGAATGATCTTGTAAATATCCAAATGGCCTTTGGTGGAGAAGGTTCCCCGCCTGCTGTGAAGTGAAGCTGTTGGAGGATTTCGGTTAGGAACGTGTTGTTATTTGCTTCTGTTCTAAAAGATCACCCTCACTCTGCCGGGAGGGGTGGGGGGGAGCCGCCCGGCCCTGTAAGAGCTTGCTGCAGTGGCCTGGGCCGGGGTTGACAGGAGGTGCTGGAGCTGGCAGAGGAGGTGAGGAGAAATGGAAGATGTCTCATGTAGTTTCAAGATAAGACAGAGACTTGCTGATGCGTTGTTGTGTACAAGGAGAGGGACAAGGATGACCCCACTGTTTTGTTTCAAGCTGAAGGGTGAAGATGCCGTTGGTTCCAGGTACTGAGCTGGGAAAGACCCCGTGGGGTGGGAGAGTATTTTGGCCGTGTCAGGTCTGAGATCCCGGGTTAGCAGGTGCATCCAAGAGGGGGCACTGGTGAGGGAGCACAGTCCTGGCTGGGCAAGAGAGGACAGGGTACAGATGGCAGGGGCGGTGCAGGAGAGGTTTGGTCACCGTGACGGGAAAGGCAGTGGAGTGTGAGCCGAGATGGAGGTAGATTGCTACGCGCATCCCGGGAAGAAGAGCGAATTCTCTTACCGCTCCTAGTTGTTCAGTGATGTCCATGATGAGAGCAAGGAAGGGCGGGAGGGAGGAGCAGAGCGTTAGAGGTCAGGGGCTGCAGACCGAGTGGGATTGTCGCCTTGGCTACTAAGATAACTGTCTCGAGGGAGACGTGGCTGCTTGCGGAGCTGTTGGTGTCAGTACAGATTTGTGGTCGAAGGTTTCAAGTGAAGGTGCGCGTGTTGTCCGGCTGTGGTCGAGGGGGCAGAGGCTGCCAGTGGTGCAGGCAGGCTTAATAGGGCTGTGCTTCGGCCAGATGAGTGCAGGGAGGAACAGAGGGTGAAGGGAACAAGGGTGTGTGTGCCAGGAAGGGCTCAAACGTGGTCCTGGGCCTTAGGGGATGTGCAGCTGTGACGGTGAAAAGCTGCTTGATCTTTTTGGGAGACGTTTGGCAATGCCTGTTGACTTTTAAAATCCACACACCTGCTGTCCTAACCTGGACACTTATTTTCTAGATACAGCCCTCCGTGTATGCAAATTAGATGTGCGTGGATGTCCATCATTGCCCTTTGTGCCTACAGTGGTTTATTAGGAGCAGGCACTTCCATGTACAGGTGGCACCATGGTCAGATCACACCCGCTGTGCTCCACAAGCTTGGGCAGCAACACCTTTCTTGGCCTTGGCTCTGCAAACTCTGGGAGCCACGGCCAGACCAGGGTTCCTGTCCGTTCCATGCGTCCCATGCTGGGTGCTACCATGTGTTTTTTCTAAAAAATGACTTATTCAAAAGACAGAGTTACAAAGAGAGGGAAAGACAGAGAGAGAGGGAGAGATCTTCCATCTGCTGGTTCACTCCCCAAATGGCTGCAGTGGCCGAAGCCAGGAACCTCTTCTATGTCTCCCATGTAGGTGCAGAGTCCCAAGGACTTGAGCCATCTTGCACTGCTTTCCCAGGTGTATCAGCAGAGACCTGGATCAGAAGTGGAACAGCCTGGACTCAAGCTGGTGTCCAGATGGATTGCTGGCGCTGCAGGCAGAGGCTTAACCTATCACAACACATCGCTGGCTTCCCCCCAACCCTGGCCTGCTTTTGTAAATAAGGTTTTTTTTTTTTTTTTTTTTTTTAAGGTTTATTTATTTGTTTGAAAGGCAGAGTTAGAGAGAGAGAGAGAGGGAGAGAGAGAGAGAGGTCTTCTATCTGCTGGTTTACTCCCCAGATGGCTGCAACTGCCGGAGCTGTGCTGATCTGAAACCAGGAGCTTCTTGCAGGTCTCCCACGTGGGTGCAGGGGCCCAAAGACTTGAGGCATTTTCTACTGCTTTCCCAGGCCATAGCAGAGAGCTGGATCAAAAGTGGAGCAGCCGAGATTTAAACCAGCGACCATATGGAATGCCGGCACTGCAGGCAGTGGCTTTACCTGCTACGCCACAGTGCCGGCCCCTGTAAATAGGTTTTATAATGATAGATATTCTTTGCTGATGGGTTTCCATGTCTTCTTTGGCATTATGGTGGTTATGCCACAATGCCGACCCCTATTGTGCGCTTTTTAACTCTTACTGGAGGGAGGGGTATAAAAACATTCTGCTTCATTTTCTATCCCTCATAGTGTTCATTTTATTGCAGTAAGAGACTTAGGAGTACGGTTGCCCTCAGGGTTTGGGTGTAACTAACTATTTATTTATTTATTTATTTATTTATTTTGACAGGCAGAGTGGATAGTGAGAGAGAGAGACAGAGAGAAAGGTCTTCCTTTTACCGTTGGTTCACTCTCCAATGGCCGCCACGGCTGGTGCACCACGCTGATCCGAAGGCAGGAGCCAGGTGCTTCTCCTGGTCTCCCATGGGGTGCAGGGCCCAAACACCTGGGCCATCCTCCACTGCCTTCCCAGGCCACAGCAGAGAGCTGGCCTGGAAGAGGGGCAACCAGGACAGAATCCGGTGCCCCGACTGGGACTAGAACCCAGTGTGCCGGTGCCGCAAGGCAGAGGATTAGCCTAGTGAGCCGCGGCGCCGGCCTGGGTGTAACTTTTTAAAAAATGATTTGCTTACGTAGTGTGTGCAGTGGCGTCACAGCTTTATTTCAGTCTTTATTACTGTGAAAACGTGACTACATTTTAGGAACAGTTGCAGTGACCCTGGAGGAAAAACCGATTTCTCAAAGCTTCGTGTCATTCTAGGTTTTCCCTGTAGTAGCAAATAGGCCGCAGAATGCATCTGAGCATCTTTTCTCTCAGAGGCTTTCTTCTAGGATACAGTCAGTTGCAAATATTCCGAATTTGTTTGATAGCTCTGGTGGTTAGAAATATTTGGAGATAGGGGCCAGTGTTGTGGCATAGCAGGTTAAGCCTCCACCTGCAATGCTGGCATCCCATATGGGTGCTGGTTCGAGACACGGCTGCTCCACTTCTGATCCAGTTCCCTGCTAGTGCCCCTGGGAAACCAGTGGAGGATGGCTCAAGTCTTTGGGCCCCTGCACACACGTGGGAAACCTGGAAGAATCTCCTGGCTCCTGGTTTTGGCCTGGCCCAGCCCTAACCATTGTGGGAGTAAACTGGCGGATGGAACATCTCTCTCTGTCTCTTTAAGAATATTAAAAAAAAAAGATTTATTTATGAATTTTGAATGTGAGATTCCCCTGGGGCATTGCGCACAGGTGTGCGGTTGCCCTGGGTTGGTGGGCAGTTCCACGGTGACAGTGAGGCTCTGTGAGCAGACAGTGTGTGAGTTCCAGGGCTTGATGCTGGGACTTTACACATTGGGAGTGCTTGGGCTCAGACTGGGTGGGGGTGGTGGCATTTGTGCGGAAGGAGGGAGAGGTCTGCAAGTGAACTCATTCCTAGGTTTGCAAGCTGCAGGGTGTGCACTTTGAAAGAGGGAGATGCCTGTTGGAAATGCGTGTGCAGGTATTCCGTAAAGGTGCATTTGGTCACACGTTGTCATGTCTGGGGGTCAATGGGAAGCTTAGAAAATCAAGATGTTTGAGCTTTAGAAGGAGGTGCGGAAGACGAGGCTGTGGAGCCCAGGAAACAGCTGCTCCGGATGCCAGCAGGTGGAGCCCTCCAAGGCAGGAGCCCAGAATGGCCCAGCAGCAACGCAGCCCCCCTGGGAGAACTGTCTCCGTCCCTTCACTGCCGGGTACCTGGGGCTGTCGTCCCTGCTCAGTGTGGAAACCAGGAGCAGGCGTGTGACGTGGGGCCTGAAGGTTCTAGGTGATAGAAGGAGTTTCTCACTGGTGATGGGGGCTGCATCCTCAAGAAAGGGACCGTGCTGCCATCCCTGCGTTCCCGGAGGAGGCGCTCCCGTGCCTTGCCCAGCAGAGCACCCAGTCGTGTTGCCCTGGATCATGCCCACAGCTGGTGCTCAGCTGGCTTATTCATTTTTTTGTTTCAAGATTTATTTATTTATTTGAAAGGCAGAGTTAGAGGGAGACACAGAAAAAATCTTCCATTCTGTGGTTCATTTCCAAATGGCTGCAAGGGCCAGAGTTGGGCCAGGCCGAAGCTGGGAACTCAGAACTCCATCTGAGTCTCCCCAGTGGGTGCAGGGACCCAACTACTTGGACTATTCTGTGCTGCTTTCCCAGGCGCGTTAGCAGGGAGCTGGGTCAGAAGTTGTGTAGCTGGGACTCAAAGCAGTGTTTGTGTGGCATGCTGGTGTTGCAGGGGGTGGCCTAACCTGCTGCACCACAAAATCAGCCCCACTCAGCTGGTTTTGACTTTCAAAAACGGCACCTTCTGGGACTGACATGGTGGCATAACGGATTAAGCCACTGCCTGCAATGCTGGCATCCCACATGGGTTCCGGTTAAACCCCTGGGTGCTCATTCCAGGTCCTTGCTCATGTGCCTGGGAAGTCTGTGGAAGATAGCCCAAGTCCTTGGGCCCTTGTACCCATGTGGGAGCAGCAGATTAAGATCCTGGCTCCCGGCTCCTGCACTTGCAGCCATTCAGTGAGTGAACGAGTGAGTGGAAGATCTCTCTCTCTCTACCTTTCCCTGTCTCTCTCTCTAACTCTGCCTTTCAAATAAATAAAATAGATCTTTGGAAAAAAACGGCACCTTCATGTAGTCAGTCTAGTGTCTTGTCAAAGTTTAGGAACTTTTGCTTGGCAAAGTCCAAGCTCATTCGTTCTCTGCTGTGTCCATCTCATTCACATTTTGGTTGTTGTGACTGCTGCTGCTGGAAGCCCTCTGGAGCTGGAATGGGCATGGAGGAGGGGCAGTTCCATGCATCTGGCCTCGGTAGCACCATGTGTGACTTGGGGGTTTGCGGAATGCCTCTCTTGGTGTGCCCGGAGAGACTGCTGCTGCAGAACAGTTGAAAGTTAACCGATACGGACGGACTTTACAAAAATGTTTGGTTGAGGAGTCTGACTTTGGGCTTCTGGTTGACATTGGAAGCACTTACTGGAGTCAGAGGCGTGGTGACATAGGAAGAGGAGAGCTGTTGGCCAGAGTCTCTAGGGTCCTTTGCAAGGGCAGTGGTGGCCGTCGCAGCAGCTGTCATTGCAGATGGTTAGTCGAGCTTTGTTTTTTTTTTTTTTGGTTGTGCATAACATAGTTATGTATCAGTAATGCATCTGTTGAAAGATTAAATATTTTATAAAATATTTAAATTGTTTTAAAAATGTTTGGGGGCTGGTGCTGTGGTGTAATAGGTAAAGCTGCCGCCTGTAGTGCTGGCATCCCATGTGGGTGCCGGTTCTAGTCCTGGCTGCTCTGCTTCTGATCCAGCGCTCTGCTATGGTCTGGAAAAGCAGTGGAGGATGGCCCAAGTCCTTGGGCCCCTGGACCCGCATTGGAGACCTGGAGGAAGTGTCTGTCTCCTGGCTTCAGATCGGCACAGCTCCAGCTATTGTAGCCAATTGGGAAGTAAACTAGCGGATGGAAGACCCCCCACCCCCCCCCGCCTCTCCTTCTCTCTCTGTGTAACTCTGGCTTTCAAATCAATCAATCAATCTTTAAACAAATGTTTGTCAGTTTCTTTTTGCATTTTATTATTTTTATTTATTTGAAGGGGTTATAGGGAGAGAGAGCGAGTGAGTGAGCTTCTGTCTGCTGGTTCACTTTCCAGATGGCCTTAATGGTGGAGGCTGGGACAGGTTGAAGCCAAGAGCTTCTTCTGGGTGTCTCACATGGGTGGCAGGGACCCAAGTGCTTGGTTCATCTGCCTCTGCTTTTCCCAGGCCATTAGCAGAGAGCTGGATCAGAAGTGGAGCAGCTGGGGTTTGAACTGGTGTCCATATGGGATGCCGGTGTCATAGGCGCTGGCTTTTCCTGCTGTGCTACAATGCTGCCGCATTTATTTATTTTTTTGGGAAGAAGAAAGAGACAGATAGACAGACAGAGGGAAAACTCCCATCTGTTAGTCCACTCCCCAAATGCCTCCCTGAAGCCAGTTTAGGTCTTTTAGTTTAGGTCTTTGCCATTTGTGGTAGGAACTCAAGCACTCATGCCATCACTGCTGCCTCCCAGGGTGCACATTAGCAGGATGCTGGAATCAGAAGCAGATCTGGGACTTGAACCCAGCACACTGTTATGGGATGCAGGCATTCCAAGCCATTTTTTTAAAAAATGTGTAAGGTTTAGGTATTTATTTGAAAGGTGGAGTTGCAGAGAGAAGGGGAGAGAGAGAGAGAGATCTTCCATCCATGGATTTCCTTCCCAAATGGCTGCAGCAGCCTAGGCTGGGGCAGGCTGAAACCAGGGTCCTGGAGCTCCATTTGGGTCTCTTACGTGGGCGGCAGGAGCCCAAGTACTGGAAGCATCTTCTGCTGCCTCCTCTGGGGCATGACTAGGGAGCTGAATCAGACCCCGAGCAGCTGGGACTTGAGCTGGCACTCAACAGGGATGCCCGCGTCACAGGCAGCGGCTTAACTTGCTTTGCCATGACCCTGGCCCTGCCAAAGCACATTCCTAACCCTAACCGCCAAGCCAGGCGCCCACCCCCATCTGAGCTGTTCTCAAAGAAGCCATTTTGCCTGCTGAGGTGGGAAGCACCCCCAGAGAGGATGTTCCTAATGGTGGGCATTGTATAGGTCAGAAAGTGTCGTTTTGCCTCTGAAGGATAGACTTAGTTTGTGGGTCTGGGGCCAGGTGCAGAGAAAACGTGTGTGGCTGTCACACATGATAGCTTGGGTTTGAGTCGCGCCCACTGAGGGCTTTGTAACCGTAGTGGACTGGGACTCTGAGAAAGGGTGCTCGTATTTTAGCAAAGGTTCGCTCACAGTTGAGGTGTGAAGGCGCATGTCTGTGTGGGGTCGTGTGGGTGCTCACTTCGGAGTCCCGGGGAGCCCTGGGCAGGGCTGTGTGGGTGCTGTCAGGTGGTGGCTTGAGCTTGGGTCTCAGTGTCCATGAAGGTGGGGAAATGCGAGGCTAAAGTGTTATCACTGAGCGTCTTGCTTCACTGTTTGTGTCGTGTAATAGGTGCGGACCCGACACATGTTGCGGAAGCACGTGCAGCAGATAGTCAAGAAATGCGAAACAGGTGTCACCAGTGCGAGTGCGAGTGCGAGTGCGCGCGGCGGCGTGCAAACACTGCGGTCATTATGCCGTCCTTTAATAAAAATGGACTTTTAACTGCATCAGTTTTTCTTAGTCATGTAGTAAATCTTCTGTTTACAGAACTTAGCCCCAGTATTTTGTAAAAGTCAAACAGCCAAGAAATATCATTTCCTCAACAGTCTTTGTCTTGCCTTTTTACAGATGGCGTAAAATCAGGTGTGTAAAAAAATAAAAAGGCATTTTGGGCTGACGTGAAAGGTATTTCAGATTTATGCTTTGCAGATGATATTGGTATGATTAATGCATTCATTGCTTTTTTTATTGCTTTTCACAGATAATGTACATGATGCATGGAAAATGTTGTGGTTTAAATCTTTGCCAGGTTTAGACTGTGAATATCAACAGATGTTATCATATAAGTACTATAATTATTATAAAATAAAAAATTTGTCATGAAATGCATTGACATAAATTTCATTTATGTAAATTGCTCTCATTAGTATAAAACCTTAGTGTAGCTGTTAGAGTTTGTGAAGCACTTTAGATGAGATTAACTTGGTATAAAGTGGTCACAAATGGGTTGCTTTAAATTTAACTGACAAGAAAATAACACTCAAGAGTTAGAGAAAATTACCGAGGCGTTCGTTCTCAGCCTGCCTTGCTGGTGCCCCTTAAATAGGCTGAAGATGAATTAATAATAATGGACTGCTGGTTCAATACCGGCGGAAAATAATTGAAAGGAGACCTTCAATAATAACTTAGAAGTGTTGCAGTCTTGCTTTTGCCCATTCTGGTTCTGTTTTTCTTTGGTAGCCTGCCCACTGCTCCAGCGTGGCCATTATCAGCGGTGTTGGGGTTGCTCAGTGAGTTTGGTTGGCAGGATTTGGGTGCTGTAGGCTGTGACACTGACATGTGATTCACATGTTTCGGAGCATGGATGTCACGTGGCCGTGTCATCTGCTTGACCCTCAGCAGCACATACAGCCTTGCGTGGCTGGGCGGTGGCCAATGGCTGTGGGCCCTCCAGGGACTTCAGGCCCACAGTGCAGACAGGTGAGTGAGGGTCTTCTTCCCTGGCTCCGAGCCGTCTGTTCTCCTTTTCCTGCATCCTCTTCTCTGTGCAGCAGGTGATAATTTACTATCATCTAGTCCTTCCGGTCTGTGTTGGAATGGGGCATTTTTAAAAGAAAAATTAATTCATTTGTGAGGCAGGCAGAGAGTGAGAGAGAGGGAGAGAGAGAGAGAAAGATGGAGACAGAGCCCTCCTCTGCTGGCTCATTCCCCACATGCTGTCAGAGACTGGGACTGAGCTGGTCTGAAGCTGGGAGCTGCCGGCTCAGTCCCAGTCCCTCAGCTGGGTGGTGGGAGCCCAATTACTTGTGCCTTCCCTGCTGCCTCCCAGGCCTGCCATCAGCAGGCAGCTGTGGAGAAAAGCCGCAGCTGGGTGTAGACCCGCTCCCAGGTCTACAAATAGATGAGCTCCCGCCTAGCATGGGGCGTTCTGCCTCGTCCACTAGATTTTACAGGACCCTGAACCAGACTGGGATCATGGAATTGTTTGTGGCCACGCTGGGTCAAGTCGCAGGTAGTAGGCTGCAGACTCACATCCCTGGTTCCTGTAGCAGCATTTCTAGATCCTGTTGTGATCTAGAAAAAGAAGGGACTTTTTTTTTTCCCCAGGAGAGATCTTATTTTTCCTTATGTGGGTTTCATCGTGCTCCTCTAAGGCGGTGAATATTTACCAAGCTGTGCTTGTTGGGGAATAACCCAGGTATCAGTCTTGAGCAGTCAGAGGTTGTTTAATTGTATTGTTGGAATCAATCCTATCAAAACAGCAAGTGCCAATAATGCATCTGCTTGCTGTGTGCTCTCAGCCAGCTGGGTGAGACGGTAGCCTTCTGCAGTATCCTTCATCAGCCTGGTTTTAGATGCCCTTTCCTGCCATTGTAGCCCTGGTTGTGCATGTGTACCAGAGGCCTGGAGCAGCCCCGGTCGGCCTGGTCCAGGAGCCGCAGGGTCTGGCTCTGTGGAGCTCAGTGCGTGCAGTGAGGCACTTGAGTTGGCAACCGTAGAGTGGCTTGTACCTCCCTGGGCCCAGGTCGCAAACAGGAGGGTGGAACAGAAGTGGTGCCCAGTGTTGGTGTGGAGAGGGACAGAGGGAGAGAGAGAGGGAGAGGGAGAGAGAGAGGGAGAGAGAGAGATCTTCCATCTGCTGGTTCACTCCCCAAATGGACACAATGGCTGGGCTGAGCCAGGCTGAAGCCAGGAGCCAGGAGTTTCTTGTGGGTCTTCTAGGTGGGTTCAGGGGACCAAGCACTTGGGCCATCTTCTGCTGTTTTCTCAGGTGCATTAGCATGGAGCTGGGTTGGAAGTGGGGTAGCTGGACTTGAACTGGCGCCCATATGGGCGGCTGCCGCTGCAGGTGGTGGCTTAACCTTCTGTGCCACAGTGGCAGCTCCACGGTGGTTGACTCAGACTGCCACGTGAGTCTGAGTGAGTGCCCACTCACTCAGAGCTGAGCGGAGTGCCCTCCAGGATGGCTGCTGGGGAAGGGGAGCCTTGAGTTGGTCCTTGAAGACCCGGCAGGTTTCTGTGAAGGAGGGAGCCGAGGGAGAGGTGAGCGGGGGGCGTCGGTCAGGGAGAGGAAGAGAGGGCACATCTAGTTTTCCTTGTGTTGGGGGAAATAAGGACCCTGATTTGTGCTCCGCAAGCTGGACTGCGATTGGCTGAGGGTGGGGCAGTCCTTGTGGTGGACTCTCCTCCAGGTTTACCATTTTTTTAAAAATTAATTTATTTATTTGAAAGGCAGAGTTACAGAGAGGCAGAGGCAGAGAGAGAGAGAAGCCTTCCATCTGCTGGTTCTCTCCCCAAATGGCTGCAATGGCTGGAGCTGGGCCAATCTGAAGCCAGGCACTTCTTCCATGTCTCCCACGTGCATGCAGGGGTCCAAGGATGTGGGCCATCTACTGCTTTCCCAGGCCATAGCAAGGAGCTGGATCAGAAGTGGAGCAACCAGGACTCGAACCGGAACCTACATGGGATGCTGGCGATGTAGGCAGTGCCTTTATCTGGTACGCCACAATGCTGGTCTCCAGGTTTAGCATGTTAAAAGAAACGTTCTTTATGGCAGGCATGATCTAGCGCAGTGGATTAAGCCAGTGCTGCTTGGGCCACCCTGCATCCTCTATCAGTTCGAGTCCTGGCTGCTCCACTGCTGAACCAGCTTCCTGCTAATGCACCCTGGGAGGGAGCAAGGATGGCTCAAGGACTTGAGACCCAGCCACCCATGTGGGAGACCCAGATTGAGTTCTGAGATTCTGCCTTTGGCCTGGCCCAGTCCTGGCTGTCGTGGGCATTTGGGGAGTTAACCAGTAGCTAGAAGCTCTCTCTTTCTCTGCCTTTCAGATAGATGAAAAGAAACAAGTGAACTTTTTTTAAAAGAAGAAAATTCCAAAGGCATATTACGTTAGTTAAGTTTGAGCTAAGCAGAATAAAAACTGATTCATGAGAGAGGCCGTTCCCAGCCAGATTAGGTTCTTAGAACTTCTACCAGCAACACGGTCAGATAGCGTTTGTAAGAAGGCAGAAGCAAGACACAGAACACCCTTAATTGGCTTCAGTCTGAGCCGCCAGTCAGTTGGTTACAGGTTAATGAGTTACTGTTTGCATCTAATCAGTTAACTGGGTACAGAGTCGTCTGTGACCAGCCACAGCTTGGTTTCTACAGTTAAACTCCATATTGGTTTGGTTTGTGGGGTCCAGGGCAAATCCTTGGCCTCCTCCAAAGAATTGTTGACACAGTGTTTCCCAGGGTTGGAGCTTCCTGAAAGAAAACTCCCATCGTTCTGTCTTCCCTTCAGCTTGTTTGTCCCAGCAGCAGCACTCAGACCTGACTCTGGAGAGTGATCTCAGTTGTCAGAACTGGTCCAGGCCTCTAGCGTCTCTCACCAGGACTGTGCTGCTGGTCTGGGTGCACTGCCTTCCTCCTAGAGTTGTGCTAGGAGCTTACTGACACCTGTCACCTGTAGGCTCTCCTGTCTCCACTGGCTGCTTGTTGTGGCCAAGTTGGTCTCTGCTCATAAAAGCCCAGCGCCTTCCTCTGTGTCGTCCAAGATGCCCATCATCTTACCAGAGGGTCTCTGGAACCGCCTGTCAGTGCTTCCTCTGCGCCTCTGCAAGGAGCCCCTTTGCTCAGATAATGGAACTGCCAGGCGCCTGAGAGGCTTCCTGGTCATCCCTTCACAGGAGAAGTGGGTAAGCCATGGCCTGGACAGCACCTTGGCCGAGGCTCCCCCATCGATGGCCGTGCTGGAGCAACCGTGACATCTTCCTTCCTTTCTCCCATCCCCCAGCCCTGCCCTCGTCTAGCCACATCCTATCCATTTGCAGAGTGTTTTCGCATCTTTGACAGTAGTAAACCATTACTGAGCACTTACTGTGAACCAGACAGTCTGTGGGATGCTGAGTGAGTACACATACAAGTTCTGTTCCCATCTTCATCGAACTCAGAGTAAAGAAAAGTGAATTTCTTTTATTTAAATATTTATTTACTAATTTGAGAGGCAGAGTTATAGACAGTAAGAGGGAGATTCTGAGAGAAAGGTCTTCCATCTGCTGGTTCACTCCCCAAATGGCCACAACTACTGGAGCTCGGCCAATCTGAAGCCAGGAGCCAGGAGCTTCTTCCAGGTTTCCCATGCAGGTGCAAGAGCCCAAGGACTTGGGCCATGCCCAGCTGCTTTTCCAGGTGCATTAGCAGGGAGCTGGATTGGAAGTGGGGAGCTGGGACTCGAACTGACACCCATATGTGGTGCCCACACTTAACCTACTATGCCGTAGCGCCAGCCCCAGAAAAGTGAATTTTTAACCATAGGCTATGAGTAGTGCTATGAACGGTCCTAACAGCTGGTGTTTGCTGAACACTTAAACTGTGGGGCAGGTACATAAAACCTGGTGGAGTAAATAGTGTTTTCTTCATGTTACAGACGAGGAAACTGAGGCCTATACTGAGAGACTGGCTGACACATCTTGAGGCAGCACGGACGGAGACGGTGTGGGTGCTGGGAGATCCGGTTCTGTTTGAGGAGTGTGGTAGGGAAGGCCTCAGTACTCAAGCAGCGAACTGATGCATTTGAAAAAAGTCATTCTGCGGATGTAGAGGCTGGAGTGGAGGGAACAGCCTGAAAGGAGGCTGTTGAATTCATCCAGGCGAGACATGCTCTGGGGTGGACACAGCAGGAGAGAGTGGACTGGAGCTGCCTCAGGGGAGAAGCAGAGAAGCACAAGTGCGGTGGGCAGAGCTGTGTTGAGGAGTCGGCCTGATCAAAAGCCAGTGGTGGCACATGGAACTCTCAGAGAAAATGCAGATGTGAAGAAAAGGGCCAGGTTCCTCTGATTTGGGAAGGTGGCGGTGGGAGCTAAGGAGGAGAAGCAGAGGGTGTTAAGAATGGCAGGCAGGGGCCGGTATGGCTAACTTGGTTAATCCTCTGCTTGTGGCGCTGGCATCCCATATGGGCACCGGGTTCTAGTCCCGGTTGCTACTCTTCCAGTCCAGCTCTCTGTTGTGGCCTGGGAGGGCAGTGGAGGATGGCCCAGGTGCTTGGGCCCTGCACCCTCATGGGAAACCAGGAAGAAGCTCCTGGCTCCTGGCTTCAGATCGGCGCAGTGCCAGCCGTAGTGGCCATTTGGGGAGTGAACCAACGGAAGGAAGACTTCTCTCTCTCTCTCAGTCTAACTCTGCCTGTCAAATTAAAAAAAAAAAAAAAAAAAAAGAATGGCAGGCAGCTCTCAGCCTGGAGGGACCAGGCGGTTGGAAGGGACCTTAACTGAGCTGTGGAAGTGTGGGAGAGGAGCAGGATTGGTGTAGACACAGTGTGACCTGCTGTGAGACATGGACAGAGTGACTTGAAGAAGGTAGGTTTATGTCTGAGTGAGGACCTCCCAGCCGGGGTTGCAGGTTACTGGGGGGTCTTATGTATATAAAGGAAAAAGCCCAAGTAGTAGATGAGCTCGCTCAGGTGCAGACTACAGAGGCTGTGTAGGGCTTGGACAGAAGAGGAGCTGGCAGAAGACAGCCGAGCAATAGGAGGGGAGGCAGGAGGATAACGTTAGCAAGGAAGCAAGGGCGAGTTCTGTGGAGACACCACGTAAGGGGAGGACCCAGGGCTGCTGCTGGAGCAAGCAGCTGGGCTGTGGGTGAGCACAGCAGGGTGCTTCTGTGGGGTGGGCAGGGGCGCAGGCCAGCCTGGAGTGGGGAGGCGCTGTGCTCCTGTGCTTCATGCAGATCCCCTGGCTTGTCTGTTCTTTCCTTCTGGAATTCGATCCTTGAGTTACCTGATTCTGGGGGTTTATTCAGCCTGGTTTTGATCTTGAACCTGTGCATCTTAGAGCTTTGATATTGAAATTGTGAATGGCAGAGTCAGAAAGGAGACGGTGACTAGGCCTGGGGGTGAAGTGGTTTGCCTAGGGTGACAGTCCAGTGGCAGAGTTAGAGGAAGTGCGGTTGAGGTCGTGCAGTGGGGTCCTGCGTGTCTCTCCAGCTAAGGTCTGAGGTGCCTTGGGCCAGCCATACGTGGCCCCCCCACCTCAGGTCTCAGTCCTGCATTACGTTGCTTGTTTTGAACACACGGGATCCCATAATCTGGTTCACTGTGGGCCATGCCCTTAGCCGCAGGGGAATTCGATGTTTTCCACCTTTTTGTCTCCAGCAGGCTTTTATCTAAATCCACTTTCACCAGGGACCTTTCTCTCCTGCGCCTCTGTACTCCTGGACACCTGTGGTTCCTAGTTGTGCTCAGTGTCGCTGGCTGCTCAGTTGCTGTGATGGGGGGTGAGAAGGCTGATCTTCGCTGGAGAGCACTGCTGGGTGTGCCCTTGTACTGCCCGTGCTTTTGAAAGCCGTGGAAGGACGTGGCTGCCTGTGGCCTGCAGTGTTGAGCGACTGAGGCTGGAGCTCGCTCAGGATGGTGGCGCCACGGCCTCAGCCACCCACAGCCACAGTCTGCTGTGAATACTGCTGTCCTGAGGGCCCATGGCAGCTGCTCCAGGTCCCCACGATGCACCGCCCAGGAGCTGCCACAGGCCTGCTCACCTGCTAGCCTCCAGACGTGGATTTGTGTTTCCAGACAGCTCTTTTAATCTCAAACCCTTATTTTCCTTTCTTGTGTCTATGACCATACAAAAGTTATACATAGATTAGATATATTTTTAGGAGTTAGTTTTGGAAATTTTGATGTAAAATAACTGCTTTAAGATCATTCTGTGTAGTGGTAACTCTTTTTTTTTTTTTTTAAGATTTATTAATTTTACTTGAAAGTCAGAGTTACTCAGAGGAGAGGCAGAGAGAGAGAGAGAGAGAGAAAGTCTTCCATCTGCTGGTTCACTTCCCAGTTGGCTGCAGTGGCCAGAGCTGTGCCAATCCGAAGCCAGGATCCAGGAGCTTCTTCCTGGTCTCCCATGTGGGTGCAGGGGCCCAAGGACTTGGGCCATCCTCCACTGCTTTCCCAGGCCATAGAAGAGAGCTATATGGGAAGTGGAGCAGCCGGGACTAGAACTGGTGCCCATATGGGATGCGGGCGCTTCAGGCGAGTGTTAACCTTCTGCACCACAGTGCCGGCCCCAGTGGTCACTATTTATGTCGCATCCTTGACTTCAAAGACAGCTGTGCTGGCTGTCTCTGTGGCAGTTTGGAGAATCCCAGAGTTACTGTATGCACTGCTGAGTGTCTCACTGTAGTTGCTCATTGCTAGGTGATCTCTGAAGTGACACAGGTTGTTGTATGATAATTGCCCAGCTGCCTCGTAAGGTCAGGTGTTGCTGTCCCCATTTTCCAAGTGGTGGAAAACTTGGGGAAGTTAACTGCTCAGACTTAGAGGAGGAGGGTGATGGGGCTCTCATTCCAACCCTAGGCATCAGTCTGTGTGCGTGTGTATGTGTATATATGCACACACATCAAAGATTTATGTATTTATTTGAAAGGCAAGTGACAGAGAAGGAAAGTCAGAGAGATACTGAGACATCTTCCGTCCTCTGGTTCATCCCCCAGATGGCCACAACAGCCCAGGCTGGGCCAGACTGAAGCCAGGAGCTTCTTCCCAGTCTTCCACATGGATAGCAAGGGCCCAAGCACTTGGGCTGTCTTCCACTGCTTTTCTCTGGCCATTAGTAGGGAGCTGGATCAGAAGTGGAGCAGCTGGGACATGAACCAGTTTCCATATGGGATACTAGCATTTCAGGTGGTGGCATTACCCACTGTGCCACAACACCCCCCCACTTTTTTAATATTTATTTTTTATTTATTTGAAAGAATGACAAAGAGAGGGGAGAGAGAGAGAGAGGGGTGAGAAAGGGGAGAGAGAGAGAGAGAAAGAGAAAGAGAAAGAGAGAGAAAGCATTCTTTTCTATCTGCTGGTTCATTCCCTTAAGTCCCTTAAAGGCTACAAAGGCTGTGGCCGGGCCAGGCTCAAGTCAGGAGACAGGAACTCCACCCTGGCCTCCCAGGTGGGTGACAGGGGCCTGAGCACCTGAGCCATCCTCTGCTGCCCTTCCAGGCCACTTTGGCAGGGAGCTGGGTCGGAAGTGGAGCAGATGGGGCATGAGCTGGCACCCTGGTGTGGCGTGCCGGCATCACAAATAGCAGCCTTTTTCCACTGTGCCACGGTGCTGGCCCTAGATTCTGGGTGTTAGGTAAGCTTGAAAGTCTGTCTCCCCTTTTTTTCTGTTTTAAACTTCAAGATTCAAGAAGAGGTTTTTACATATGTGGATTTTGCCAACTCCACTGACATGAGCCCCTCCTCTTTTAGCAGGCTGGAACCATCCTGTTAGGCTTGTGTGGTGTGTTCAGCTGTTTCAGAAATAGAATGTGTTTTGTTTCTAACTGTATCATATGTTTTATAATTTAAAAAACACAAAGAAGGAAATAGACCTGTAATCCTTCTGCCCACTAAAGAATAACTTGTTTGTGTTTATGTGTACGTATGTGTATTTGGGGTCATACTGTATGTGCTTTTTGGTCAATTGCTCTTTTTATTTTTGTGCATGGTAAGCATTTTCCATGACAGTAAAATATTTTTGCCTCCTGATTTTTATTTCTTTAAAAAGATTTATTTGCAAGGCAAAGTGACGAAGAAAGAGAAAGATCTTTCATCCATTGTTTTACTTCCCGAATGGCCACAACAGCCAAGGCTAGGCCCGGTCAAAGGTGGAAGCCCTGAAGCCCATTCTGGTCTCCTACATGGGTGGCAGAGGCCCGAGTGCATGGGCCGTCTTCTGCCTTCCCAGATGCATAAGCAGGAGGCTAGATCGGAAGCAGAGGAGCCTGGACTTGAACCCGCACTCCCACGTGGGCTGCTGGTGTTGCAAGCAGTGGCTTAACACCCTGTGATTTTTTGTTGCAGGTTCTCTGCACTGTTGGGCTGAATGGAAAGGCCGTTTGTAAGCTAGCCATTGCCTTTATGCAGTGACCATCTTCTCGGCGAAGCTTGCGAGCTGCCTTTCCTGAGTGCTGTGTGTGTTCTTGCTGTCAGTTGAGCACAGAGGCACGAGGGGACCGTCCTGGGGATGCTCAGGACCTCGATGCCCCTGGGGTCAGGCTTAGAGCAGTCACTTGTTAACAAAGCAAATGGAAATCATCACCTGGATAAAGCTGATCTGCCGAAGCTAAGAAATCAAGCCCTTCAAGTGACTTGAGAAGCCCAGAAGGAAAATGTTATGCTACAGGGCTTTGTAACCACTGTTCTCACAGCTTAATGCAATGGTGTAGGGAACATTTTCAGAGAAATGTTTCTCTTTTAGAGACCTTTTTTTTTTTCCCAGATAAAGAAGGCTTGTTTAATTCAGGAAGAGTTATTTCATAGGAAATTAAATCTTTGTAAATCCTCTGTCACATTTCCACACTTGCCAGTTCTCGGGCAAATGATGGCTTTCGAATGGTTCAGGAAGGGTTCTTAGAAGCAAACCGTTGAGTTCTGTTGCACGTTCATCTTCTTGTTTCTGAGCTGGGTAGGTAGGAGACGTGTGTTTGCTTATGAGTGACAGTGCCAGTCTTCAGACTCAGCATGATAATTACTTGTTTGGATTTTTAGAAACAGTTTCTCTTGGTGAGAATGTTCTCGTGGGTGTGATGAATGACTCCAAAGAACGTTAAAAGCACACCCAGTGAAGCTGGCCAGGCCCTGGAGACTGCTGCTGCTTGCAGCTCAGTAATCGTTACACTGGTCTGGTCTGCTCGGCAGTGTCTAATCATGTCTTGTACTTGGGAACCATGAAAAAAATGTTCTTTTCAAGTCTGAGTGCATCATTTTTTCCGACATTGATCAAAGGTTGGAAAACTAGTATTATATACATAGCCAGGGTATTCATAACTGTCTTCCATTCTTAATCTTTTGGCTATTTGGTTGAAATATATCTACGCCTCTTAAATATTGAAAGCATAATATCCTTTAACCTACAACTGCAGAGTTAAAATGAATTTTATGTGAAATATTTAGTTGTGGGCCACATCTTCAGCATTTTATATGCCACAGTGGTCTTGTTTTTTTTTCCCTTCCATTGTCTGATAGTGAGGTCATTTTCAGTCCTCTGAGAAATTCTATTCCCAGCCAGATGCGGCTCATATATTAAAAGTAGCACCTGTGGCTAATATCACAGCAGCTTACCATAAATTTACATGGTAACTAGGATTATATCTGTCAAGACTGTTAAAAAACATCTAGATTTAATTTGATTTCCAGTATTGTAGAAGCTATCCAACATTTTGTTTCATAACTATATTTTAAAAGTTAAAAATCACTCCATTGTTAAGTTTTATAGCACTCCTAGTGCCCATTAAGTTGATTTGTTCAATGGAGGTCAGAGTCGAGCAACTTGGCTACATTGAGATCGGAAACCAACCCATTTGTGACAAATTTAGTCCTTTCGTGTGAATCTTCTCAACGTCTCTGCACTGATTGGATTCAGGTGTAGCTTATGTCAGTAGCATTTAACCTCAAAAGAATGAGCAGTGTGATTGGGTTGCTGTAAATTACGGAGCATTTTGCCTTTGCTTGTTTAAATGTGGCCGTTGGCGCTGCTGCAGTGCGCCGCTGCCCGCACAGGAGTAGACTGCTTTAGAGGCCTCTCGGAGAACGAGGGTGCATGCCCTCACCCCTTTCCCTCCTTGGCACGACCCTTCCTAAACCGCTTATTCCCCGTTATCCTTTGAGTCATCTCCCACATGTTGTGGCCTGCACACCTGCAGTTATAAAATTATTTTGGGGTGTCATTACATCATGTTGTTCACTAGCTTTCCAGCATTTGTGAATACAATATGATTCACCATAAATCAGTGTAATTTACAAGTTACAGAGAATCTGCTCCCACAAATGGGCATTGAATGATGACTTTCCTTGGTGTCCTTCCATTTGACAGGGCTCCTGAAAGAGAAACCTGCTAACACGTTTCTTAGTATTTGCAGAAATTAATTCACCATCCAGAACCGAATTAACGTGTACACTCAGCCTTCTGGACGTTGTATGTTTTAAACCATGCAAACAAATATACACCAGTGAAGAAATAAGCCAGGTCTGTTTCTTAGCTGGTAGTTGTGGTTACCTCGGGTAGTAATCTTGGTTGTGAGCAGGACCAGGGTTCCTGTGAGTGCTGGGGGCGGAGATGAGGGCACCTCAGGCTCCTCAGCACAGACCCTGACCCTGGGTGCCTGTGTGCGCCTGCTTTATTTGTTTACTTTTGAAACACAATTCTAGGTGTTTATTTATTTATTTATTTGAACGACAGAATGACATTGGAGTGGGGGGGAGGGGAGAGACATCTTCCATCCATGGTTCACTCCGCAAATGGCTGCAACAACCAGGGCCAGGCCAGGCCTAAGTTAGAAACCAGAACTCCATCTGGGTCTCCCATGTGGATGGCAGGAACCCAAGTGCTTGGACAGATATCTGCCACCTCTCAGGTGCATTACCAGGAAACTGGATTGCAAGTAGAGGGGGGACTTGATCCCAGGTACTCTGATATGGGATGTGGTTATCCCAGTTGGCTGTTTAGCCTGCTGTGCCACAGCGCCTGCCGCCGTATGCCTGTTTAGAGCTGGGAACTACTTTCTGCTCTGTTGATTTCCCTTCGAAGTGGAGGGAAGCTTGTACGCTTTTTTGAGTCTTATCAGGGAAGTGGAATGGCAGACAAGAGTTAATAGGCTGGAATAGTTGTGATGAAAGGAAATGATTCAGAGTGGGCTAAAATTCTAATTTAGTGTGTTAGCAGGTATAGTTCATCACTTAGCAGTATAAAGCAACACTGCTGGTGACCGGTCTGGAACCTTGTTAGCTATTTTTTCTGGTGAATTACGATGCCTGTTCTTTGAGCGCCCCGGGTAAGCTGGGCTCCATGGGTAACTGAGGTGCCTTCCTGGTGCCTCTGTGGCTGCTACAGTTTCTGCTTGGATGTCCGGGGAGAGACATGACATGGAGGTGCTCAACTCTGGTCTCTCTCGCCCTTTCTTGGTGGTTTTCGCCTCTGTCTCCCTCATTTCCTAATGGTTCCTCAGCATTGACCCTTCTGCCCTCTGCACCACACTGTGAGCTGGGTGGGTAGGGACTGTGACCCAGAGCCCAGGATGGCGCTTGGCACAGAGCAGCAGACTGACAGGTGTGTGTAGCACAGCTATCAGGAAGATGCTGGAGTCTTCAGATCCACTCATGTTTTCAGATCTTGAGCTGTGCGCAGAAACCTGAGAAATTGGTGGTTCCCCAGTCGTCCGCGGCAGCTGGGAGCAGTGTCTGGTTTTGTTAGTGAAGGCGTCATGGGTGCTGCGAAGGGAGCTGCGTGATGAGGCCACCTCACCGTGGCGCCACCTTCAGGGTCTCCAGTTTCATCTGTAAAGAACCGGAGGCTGTGTGTGTCCCGGGGCCAAAGACACACCTTCCAAAGCCGCTTTTGAGACTAGAAATGAAACTTATTTAGAAGACCTGCTGATTTTCAGAGAGGAGCGTTATTTCCCCTCAGCTCAGAAATGAGTTAAATCCTAAAATAGTCGCTGCGGCCTGCGGGGCCGGCTTTTATCACTCATTAATGCCTCATTGCTGTAAGTGGTTCAGATAGAGGAGAAATGGCTGTAATTTAAAGCCAATTGGACCAATTTTATAGCACTAAATAGGTATAAAGTACTTTTGCATGCTTTGACTTATAAGGCAATATTTAGCTTGGTTCTTTCATAAATAATGTTCCATGTTGAAAAATGCAAACTGGTATTAACTGCATTTTCATTTAGAATTTTTTTTAATCTCTACAAAATAGTACTGGGTAATTGACTTTTCAGATCATTGTATGAGTAAAGTACATATTTCTCCTAATGAAATCCTCCTTTGACAAAGTCTGGCTACAATAGTTGCTGTTAGATGAACAAATATGCCCATTTTACGTGAGCTTTGTTTTCACTCGTTTTATCTGTACATTTATTTCTTAGACGCATGCAACTGTGCATTCACTGGAGTGTTAGGGATGAGCTGTATGTGAGAAGCGACACTGAGGCCGCGTAGCAAATCTAGTACGGCGGTGTTCCGGGCTGTAATTAAGGCTGGGCTCTGCTGGTTAGCCTTGGGAAGAGCAGAGAAGAAGAAAGCCACGCTCCTTTGCCTGTTTGCCAATTAACCGTTACCTGCCCAGAGCACATCAGACCCACACAGCGGACATCCGCTAATCCCGCGGCCGGCCGTTCCGGGCTCTAATGCACACTGTTTTACACGTTAACGGGTTTGAAGTCCCAGGCCAGAGCTGACCTTTCACATGTGCTGCGTTCACAGTAGGAATCTCCACTCACTGCTTCCTGTCAGAGCGGATTAGGGTGACACAGTCCAGGGCTCGCTGGGGCTGCAATTAAGTTTTTGATCAGAATTATTTCGTTCACAAACAATCACATTTGCTAAAATGTTACATCTGCCCTGAGAACCGCTGGCAGCCTCTCGGTGCATCAGCGTGATGTGAGCGTAATTCTTCATTTGTTTTTCATAAAACGGCAAACCAGCGTATGTATGTTATTTGATTTGCTGGTTTCTGCCTTTCATTTCGCTGGGTTTGGAAGGAAACTGTGTCTTGAAATCAGTACGAAGCCGCCCGAAGTCTTCGGGAACTTGCATGGAAGTGTTTCTGGTGCAGAACGAAATTGTCCGGTTGGGAGCCAAGAATCAAACCTTATTTCCAAAAGTTGTCAGTGCTGGTTGTATTGCTCACAGAAGGAAACGTTTGAGCTCTGCAGCGTGGGGGTCCGAGAGTCTGATTTCCCGACGTCCCTACGGCCAGCACGCCGCCCTTGTCGGTGTTGATCACGCGCATCTCGAATCCGTCACTGCTGCCCTGGACGGGGGTGTCAGGCAAAACCAGCGTTGGCTTGGTCGCGCTGCCTGCCTTCTCTCTGAGCAGTGGAGTCCGACCTAGACTGAAGGAGCCTTCTCACCGACTGTCTTCTGTCTACAGAGGGGACGTGGGTGTCAGTGGGGCTGTGGAATTTCATAGCCGGTTTCCAGTGTCCTGGGAGGTGTCTCGTGTCACTCTTAGCGACTTCTCCCATTTTCCGGAAGCCTCTGTTTGGTAGTTTTTGTGTGTTGGGTGGGATATTTGAGTAGAGTTTGACTTGGAATGGAAATTTACCTTTGACTTAGGTTGTGTGAGAGTAGAGGCCGGGGAGCTGGTGCTGGGAGAGGCAGGAGAGTGAGGAGTGGAATTAGGACACCGAGTACTGTTGGAGAGGTTTAGCACATTTAATTACTTTTAATAAATATGCATTTAGAGGTAAGTAAGGGAGTTCATTACATGGCTTTAAAATATTACATTAAAACCCAAACCATTCCCCATTTGTTTTCATATAACTAGACTTACTGACTACTTGTAAAACTACAAGTCGCAGAAGAATGGCACTGCACCAACAAACTCTTCAGCTAGGCTTTTTTCTTTTTAAGACTTATTTATTTATTTGAAGAGAGTTACAGAGAGGGTGAGAGAGAGAGAAAGAGGTATTCCACCCACTGATGGGTGCAGCAGTCAGGACCAGGCCAGGCTGAAGCCAGGAGCTTCATCCAGGTCTCCCATGTGGTTGGCAGGGGCCTAAGCACTTGGACCATCTTCCGCTGTTTTCCCAGTCCATTATAAGAAAGTTAGAGCTGCTGGGACTTGAACTGGTGCTCAGATAGGATGCCGGTGTCACAAGGGGTGGCTTTGTCCACTACATCACAATGCCAGCCTTAGCTGTACTTTTTAAAGCATTTCAATAAAGTGGGGCCTGGTTGCAGATCTAGAATCTGAAGGTTTTGCTTAAATGAAGTTGCCCAAGTATAAATATGAATGAAAGACATATGTGTGTTTCATTTTCCCTATTGTCAGGTTTGTGAACAGATCGACAGATCGATCCTTTTTTTTTTTTTTTTTTTACATAGTGGACAGTGAGAGAGAGAGGCAGAGAGAAAGGTCTTCCTTTGCCATTGGTTCACCCTCCAATGGCTGCCACGGCTGGTGCACTGCACTGATCCAAAGGCAGGAGCCAGGTGCTTCTCCTGGTCTCCCATGGGGTGCAGGGCCCAAGGACTTGGGCCATCCTCCACTGCACTCCCTGGCCACAGCAGAGAGCTGGCCTGGAAGAGGGGCAACCGGGAAAGAATCCGGCGCCCGACTGGGACTAAAACCCTGTGTGCCGGCGCCACAAGGCGGGGGATTAGCCTATTGAGCCGCGGCGCCAGCTTCAGATCGATCCTTAATTCATTATTATATTTTGATTGTTTTTGAAAAAAGCATATTTGGAATATACCTGATTGTGTTTAATGTTGAAAGGAAATATATGTAAAGAAAATACAGAATAGCATTAAATTTTAAGAGAAATCGCCAGAGACTTTGCAAAAATAGCTTAAAACAGTTCAGTGTGGTACCTGTCACGGAGGACTGCCGACTTCTTAGCAGGTGGACAGGCGGGACTTACAGTTTTATTACAAGCCTGTGTTAATGTACTTATTTTCTCGTTTTCAAGTTTTGTTGAATTTTTTTTTTGACATTTTGAACTCTCTGGAAGTCTGTGTTCTTAAGCTGTTGAGCCTGTGTAGTGGGCCTGGGTGTGAGCTGGTTCCTGGCAGGAGACTTCGTCATCTTTGGAGGGAGTCTTAGTGGAAACCTGAGGCAGGGAGAAGGAATGGTGCAGGGAGCCCCAATCTGCAGACACAGAGGCCGGAGGGGTTGCGTGCAGCGTGCGGGCCTGAGGCCTGCACAGCGGCTGGGGAAGGCACAGCTTCACAGGGGAGGTCCAAGAAGGTGCGTCGTGGAAGGGCTGAGGCTGACGGCTGTGACTTGGCCTGCCTCACAGTCTCTGAAACTGAGAGAAGCTGGACTGTTAAGTTCTCCTGGAGCCTGTAAGATACTTCTCCGCTCCTGGGTAGGCCCTGTGTGCCAGACAGAGCACACTTGTTCTCTGCCACTACCAGGAAGAACAAGCCCTCACTTCCTTTCGAGGTCAGACGAGAGCGGGTGCGTCCACGGTGGTCTGGCCGTAGACACAAGCCCTCACTTCCTAAACACGACGATTGCTGCCCTAAGAGGCTGACTGGTGCTATGAGTTACTTTTTTTTCCTTCTAAACCACTTGAGAACACAGCAGTTTTCTCCTCGTGTTGGTTGATACGTTACACAGTGGGTCACTGGTCTGCCTCCTCCTTCCCACGGTCGGAAAGCTGAGGCTGAGCAGAAGAGACGTCTAGGGAGAGGGGCTGGGTCTGCACCCTGAGCCCATCTTTGCTTCTCGGTCCACGATTAGCTGTCATGAAACTCTGGGTGCTTTTCTGTCAGGTTTTGCATGAGTGGGGGTGAGCAGCTTAAACACTGCTTGAGACGTCTGCATCCCGTATCAGAGTTCCTGGGCTTAAATCCGGGCTCCACTTCCAACTTCTGCTTCCTGCTCCTGGGCACCCTGGGAGGCAGCGGGAATGGCTCAGGTGCTGGGATCCTTGCCACCCGCATGGGAGAACCAGGTTGATTCACTGCCTCCTGTTTTGGCCTGGCCCAATCCTGGCTGTGTGGGCATTTGGAGAGTATGGAAGCTTTCTGTCTGTCTGGCTCTGGCTCTTAGCTTTTCAAGTAAAGTTAAGAAAAAAAAAAATCAGGAACATGTTAAGGTAAAGAATGCCACTTCTGTAAATGAAATGAATTCAAATGCTAAAGATTGTGGGGCTGGCGCTGTGGCTCAATAGGCTAATCCCGCATGGGAAACCAGGAGAGGCACCTGGCTCCTGGCTTCGGATCAGCGCGGTGCGCCGGCCGCAGCGCACCAGTCGCAGCGGCCATTGGAGGGTGAACCAACGGCAAAGGAAGACCTTTCTCTCTGTCTCTCTCTCTCTCACTGTCCACTCTGCCTGTCAAAAAAAAAAAAAAAAAAAAAAAAAAAAAAAAAAAAAAAAAGATTGTGAAGTACGCTCTTCTTATCCTCGGGTTTGAGGGCAGGTGCCTGCCACGCTGGCCCTGTTGGTGTCGTGACCCGTGGCTCTCAGAGCCATGTGCTTTCTTCAGAACCACCCAGTGTCTCTGTGCCCATGCCACTCCCGCATGGTCACAGCCTATATTTTTTTTTGTTTGGTTCTTTTTTTTTTTTTAATATTTATTTATTACTTAAGAGGTAGAGTTACAGATGGAGAGAGGGAGACTGAGAGATCTTCCATTCGCCAATTCACTCCCCAAATGGTCGCAATGGCCAGAGCTGGGCTGATCTGAAGCCAGGAGTCAGGAGCTTCTTCTGGGTCTCCAGCGTGGGAGCAAGGGCCCAAATACTTGGGCTGTCTTTTGCTGCTTTCCTAGGCCATCAGCAGGGAGCTGGATTGGAAGTGGAGCACCTGGGACTCAAACTGGCTCCCATATGGGATGCAGGCACCACAGGCGGATGCTTAACCTACTACGCCACAGCACTGGCCCTTGTTTCCTCTAACTCTGGATTTGCAGCTGATTGTAGCTTCCAAGGTTTCAGTGAGGATTAGATCTCAGAACTCCAGGGTTGGAGTTGTCCCCACATTTAAGGAGGGTGTTTGCAATAAGATGAGGCTGCCCAGGAGGGTAGCGGGGGAGTTTGACTTCACTGTGGAGTTCTTTAAACATCAGGGTTGTGAGAACAGAGCGTGGGTCTTTTCAGAGTGGTGCTCCGTGTTCTCTGAGCACTGAAGTCGGAAACACAGAAAGCTCTGTCGCTTTCTTCTTCCTTGGCTTTCTCCAGCCCTGAGCCAGCGGCCCTCTGAGCAAAGAGGGGCTGAGTGTGGAGGTGGGTGGCATGTCCACAGTCACATGTGTGGAAGGGGATGCATGTCCATGACCATGTGTGTGTGGAGGTAGTTGACGTGTTTAGTTACATGTGTGGAGGTAAAGACATGTCCATAACCATGTGTATACGGAGGTGGAGGCATGTCCACAGTCGTGTGAGTTTGTGTGTGTATATGGAGGTGGGAGGCGTGTCCACAGTCATGTGTGTGTATATGGAGGTGGGAGGCGTGTCCACAGTCATGTGTGTGTATATGGAGGTGGGAGGCGTGTCCACAGTCATGTGTGTGTATATGGAGGTGGGAGGCGTGTCCACAGTCATGTGTGTGTATATGGAGGTGGGAGGCGTGTCCACAGTCATGTGTGTGTATATGGAGGTGGGAGGCGTGTCCACAGTTGTGTGTATATGGAAGTAGGAGGCCTGTCCACAGTTGTGTGTGTGTGTGTGTGTGGAGGTGGGAGGCATGTCCACAGTCGTGTGAGTTTGTGTGTGTATATGGAGGTGGGAGGCGTGTCCACAGTTGTGTGTGTATATGGAGGTAGGAGGCCTGTCCACAGTCATGTGTGTGTGTGTGGAGGTGGGAGGCGTGTCCACAGTTGTGTGAGTTTGTGTGTGTATATGGAGGTGGGAGGCGTGTCCATAGTTGTGTGTGTATATGGAGGTGGGAGGCGTGTCCACAGTTGTGTGTGTATATGGAGGTGGGAGGCGTGTCCACAGTTGTGTGAGTTTGTGTGTGTATATGGACGTGGGAGGCCTGTCCACAGTTGTGTATGTGTGGAGGTGGGAGGCGTGTCCACAGTTGTGTATGTGTGGAGGTGGGAGATGTGTCCACAGTCACAGGTATAGCTGTTGGTCATATTTTGAGTGTAAGAACTTAGTTCCCTGAGAAATTTGCTGTAGGGATCTTTCTATGGCTCATGCTGCCTGCATCTAAGGATTTTGTGACAGTGTGCCTATCATTTCCAGCTTGGTGGGTCAATTATTCTATCAAGTTTAATTTCATCATTTATTCTTGAAACAATTGGTTGCTTAATAGGTGCTCAGCTGAAGAGAACTTTTTCACACTGATGTTTTCACTAGGCACTGGGAAGGATTTAAAAAGGCTTTTTATTTTATTATAGTCCCTCCATTATAACGACTCTCCTTGTATGTTCCTGAGGCTGCACCGTGTGGCACACTCAGAGTACTCATGGCCAGAGGTTGGGCTTCAGCAGGTGCACTGGTGCCCAGTCCGTCTGTGACATGATGGAGCATTCACACGGAGTGGTTTCTGAGAGAGTGGCCCCCTCTGTGGAGACGGCGGCTCCTGAGAGTGGGTGAAGAAGACCACAAGCTGTGGAAAGTGAGTCGGGCGCTTCGCTGTAAATAGCAGTTTGGTTCAGGATATGCAGTTCAGTGAAAGTCACAGCTGTGGGAAACACAGAAAGGGGGTAGAATACAGAAATTTTGCTAGAATTTACTTGTTTTGCTATAATCCACTTTCAGATAAAAGAGAAAAATGGAGAAAGTATGACCTGGCAGCTGGGATTTGTACTTAGACTGGCAAGCAAGGGGCCTTCGGGGTGGACTTGAATTTGAGTCCCAGCCGGAGTTTGAGGAGGGGCGTGAGTCTGCAGCCTGCCAGAGCCGCCCTGCCCTGGGCTGTCCATGGCAGCCGTGGTGGGCGTGGCCCAGAGGAGTTGTTCCCTGAGTGCTTGCGACTTCCCCTTCTCTCCTCTGCCCCTGCGCTGAGCAGTGAGATGCTGTGGACAGACGCTAGGATCCAAGAACATGTTGTGACCAGAGAGCGTCTTCATTCAGGAGTTTCCATGGCAGTGCCAAAAATGAAAAGCTTTTTTATTTTATTAATGTTTAATACTGGAGTAATCAGATGGTAATGAGAGGCATCCTGTTCTTTGTGCATACTAGTTTTTTTTCTTTAAGATTTATTTTTTATTTATTTCAGAGAGTTACAGAGAGAGATATTCCACCCACTGCTTCATTCCCCAAATGGCCTTAACAGCTGGGGCTGGGCCCTGGCTGAAACCAGCAGCTTGAAGCTTTTTCCAGGGCTCCCATGTGGGTGCAGGGGCCGAAGCACTTGGGCCATATTCCGCTGCTATCCCAGGTACATTAATAGGGAGCTGGAGTGGAAGCTGAACAGCCAGGTCTTGAACTGGCACCCATATGGGATGGCAGCATACAGGCGGGGGCTTAACCTGCTATACCACAGCACCAGTCCGGCTTGCTATAGGTTTTTTTTTTTTTTTTTTTTTTTAAGATTTATTTATTTGAAAGGCAGAGTTACAGAGATAGAGGTGGAGAGAGAGAAAGAGATCTTCCATCTGCTGGTTCACTCCCCAGATGGTCCCGGCAGGTGGAGCTGGGCCGATCCGAAGCAAGTAGCCTGGAGCTTCGTCCAGGTCTCCCACATGGGTGCGAGGGCCCAAGCCCTTGGGCCATATGCTGCTGCTTTCCCAAACCATGACAGAGAACTGGATTGGAAATGGAGCAGCCAGCACTAGAACTGGTGACCATATGGGATGCCACCTCCATATACTTGCAGCTGATTGTAGCTTCCAAGGTTTCAGTGAGGATTAGATCTCAGAACTCCAGGGTTGGAGTTGTCCCCACATTTAAGGAGGGTGTTTGCAATAAGATGAGGCTGCCCAGGAGGGTAGCGGGGGAGTTTGACTTCACTGTGGAGTTCTTTAAACATCAGGGTTGTGAGAACAGAGCGTGGGTCTTTTCAGAGTGGTGCTCCGTGTTCTCTGAGCACTGAAGTCGGAAACACAGAAAGCTCTGTCGCTTTCTTCTTCCTTGGCTTTCTCCAGCCCTGAGCCAGCGGCCCTCTGAGCAAAGAGGGGCTGAGTGTGGAGGTGGGTGGCATGTCCACAGTCACATGTGTGGAAGGGGATGCATGTCCATGACCATGTGTGTGTGGAGGTAGTTGACCTCCAGTATATGGAGGTGGGAGGCGTGTCCACAGTGGGCCTCGGTAGGGTTTTTAAACTGCAGGTAACTGTGTGTGTGCGGGGGGCACTGTGCCATGTGTTAGGTACACATCCTGAAGTCTGGGTCTAGAGCCAGGTTTTGGATTCCTGGGCTGATCTTCTTCCCCTTGTATTGCACTGTGTCTGATAAGTAGTTTTTGGAATGTTCTATTTCTCTGCAAGTGAGATATTTAAATAAATTAAATACAGTTTATCCATTTTGCTTTTGATGGGTATTTAGATTCTTCCTCGTGTGTGTTGTTGCTGACAGGTCTGTAGCAAGTGTCCGGTGTTTCTTCACGTGCAGGTGTGAGGCTCTCCCTGGGATGTGAATGGGGAAATGGAGTTGCTGGGATGACCGTTGATATACATGTTAATGGAAATGAATGAAGCTTCTGGACTGTGAGGAAGTCAGGGCTTGGTGACAGCTCCTTGCCCTGGGAGACCTCCTTCCCGTGTGTAGAGTGTGGTTGGCCTTAGCCCTTGTGATTTCAGAACAGCACTGCTGATTTGGAAGTGATTCTAAAAGCCTGGGTGTGCGTGCGTCACCACAGAGATCATGGGGCCTCAGTCCGGGTTATGGATGTGTTAGGGCAAAAAAGACCCACTTTGACAGGCAGAGTTAGAGAGAGAGACAGAGATAAAGGTCTTCCTTTCTGCCGTTGGTTCACCCCCCAAATGGCTGTTACAGCTGGCGCGCCGTGCCGACGCGAAGCCAGGAGCCAGGTGCTTCCTCCTGGTCTCCCATGTGGGTGCAGGGCCCAAGCACTTGGGCCATCCTCCATTGCCTTCCCAGGCCACAGCAGAGAGCTGGGCTGGAAGAAGAGCAACCGGGACAGAATCTGGTGCCCCAACGGGAACTAGAACCCAGGGTGCTGGAGCCGCAGGCGGAGGATTAGCCGAGTGGGCCGTGGCGTTGGCCAAAAGACCCACTTTTTTTTTTTTTTTTTTTGGACAGGCAGAGTGGACAGTGAGAGAGAGAGAGAGAAAGGTCTTCCTTTGCCGTTGGTTCACCCCACAATGGCCGCTGCAGCCAGTGCACCGCACTGATCCTGGCCAGGAGCCAGGTACTTCTCCCGGTCTCCCATGCGGGTGCAGGGCCCAAGGACTTGGGCCATCCTCCACTGCATTCACAGGCCACAGCAGAGAGCTGGACTGGAAGAGGAGCAACCGGGACAGAATCCGGCACCCTGACCGGGACTAGAACCTGGTGTGCCAGTGCCGCAGGTGGAGGATTAGCCTATTGAGCTGTGACACCGGACCAAAAGACCCACCTTTAACAAAAATCCACTGTTGGTGGCACTAACTTGGATTGTCACAGTACTGCGGATTTATAATCTATCTGGTCCTTTATGTTTTCACAAACCTGCCTGGTATCAAGTTCAAACACAAGTTACCGAATATCTGTTGTTTGAAAAAGGATACTCTGCAAATATATTTTCCCTTTAATTTCTCAAATCAAAGGCTCCAGGCTGTGACAGAAACGTCACTGCTTGCTGCCTCCATTGCTGTACAGATGCCCGTGAGAGGCTGGAAAATGGCGTGGGTCAAGGTGGCTAGGGTCTGTGCGTTTGGGCCGGCTGGAATCGGGTAGGATTTTGCCTTGTGGACGGCAGGGAAGCTGGGTCAGAGAGCCAGTGGCTGGTGTACACTGGTCCTGTTTGATCCTCTATGCTTTAGTAGTCTCACTGCTTTCAGTGGAGGGATCCTCTTTTACGCTGGTCTTTATGGGCAAAGATAATTATATATGTTTGCCTGGGTAAGCAGATTGATAAAGTTGTAATAAAGTGTATCAGACCATTTCTTTGGCAGGACCGACCAGAACAGCTTGTGAAGCAGAGCCGTCTCCAATGGAGCATGAAGAGCTTTGAAATTTCTCGGTAACAGCAGAAAGTAATATTTGAAACCACCCTTAAACAATTGTTTGTTTTCCTCTTCCCCAACCAAGTTTATAAAAATTTGGTGAGACAGGCGTTTTGTTTTGATTTAAAATATTTTCAGTGAATTGTTATCTGCCGAACGCACATGTGTTCCTGCACTTTTTCTTTCAAGACTGAAACTTTAAACCCTTCCTTTCAGTCCCCCCCCCCCCCCCGCCCCAAACCTCCGAGAGCCCTGCCCGTGCCTAGTGAGGCTTTGCATGTGTGAGGAGGGTGGCAGGATTTGGGTCTTGGAGAAGCCTTGCGCCTGAAACCTGCCTGGACCGTTGTCGGCCAGAGCGGAGCGTGGCCAGTGCTGTTTGTTCTGCCAAGGTTCCTGAAAAGCGAGGGCTCATCTGGCCGGTCTGCTCGGGGCGGTCGGATCGCTGGTGCCTGTGGGCCCGGCCAGAGGCGTGCTTGGAGCATTTGCAGGAAGGGGCTCACAGGGCGCTCGTCTGTGGTGAGGAGTATTGAACAACAGCCACAGCAACAACACTGCAAGCAGCCCCAGAGCCCGGTCTACTGCAGGGCACCTGGTCCCGACTGCTGCGGGAGCCCACGCCTGCTCTGCTGTGGACGGCTTTGAGGGTGGAATTCCTGGACTGTTGTCTGTCTTGGAAGCCCTTGACACTGTGCTGGTACCTGTGTGCTCCCAGAGCCGACATGGGAGAGGCGGCTCCCCCTCCCCCTGAGATGCAGGTTGGCTGCCTTGGTTCTGCATGTTCCTAGAATGAGGAAATGATATGACAATAAACAGAAATGCCCTTGCTGAAGAGAGAAGGGAAGCTGGTGTTTATCTGGTCAGGTGGTTTAGATTAGCTGTGATGCGGCTCTGTATTATGTTACTTTAAATCATTGTGTCCCAACAGGACATAAATTATGAAGATTGTTACAGTATGTTTCATCCTATGTAAGATCAACAAATTGGAATAATTTTTTTATAGGAAAATCACAGTGCTTTTGGCAAGGCTATTGAAGCCTTTAATTTGACTATAGTATTTCTCAAATATTATTGCCTAATATATAAAATATGATTTGCATAAAGTATGAAATAATAAACTTTAAAAAGCGAAAGGGAGCGGTTTCTCTGCGGCAGTCGCATCGAGTGGCAGAGCACTCCGGCCCCGTCAGTCGGCGCCTTTGCCCTGGTGTTCAGAGCTGGCCTTGGCGCTGTCCTCTCGGCCTTGTGTGCCGCTGCACGGCCTGGTGCGGAGCCGGAGCTTGCTGTGTGATGTCTGCCGCCAGCCTCGCCTGCACGCACAGGGCATTGCTCTGTGCTGGGACAGCAGAAACCAGTGTAGGTTTGTATACATTCAGGAAAACAAACCATTCTCCTCCTACCCCAGGATATTGTGAGTTATAAAAAAACAAAAACCAAAAAACCCACCTTCTCTCCCCCAAAAATCCACCCAGAATCAACCTACTAGATCAACAGCTGAAGTTCAGATAGTTGATATAGGAATATAGTTTTTAAAAAGACCTAAGCATTTGTTCTTTGCTCATTGCTGTTTTCTGAGTTACTAGCATTATTTCCGAGTGTTTGATGGCCAGGCTTGTAATTTTTCATTTGCGTTCCGGAGGTGGCTTAGTTTATTTGGCCACACAGAACAAAATTTGTAAATTAAAAAAAAAGGCACAGTGGTACTTTGTGCATGATTCCACAAACCAGAGCCTTCCCCATTGCCCAGGAGGACGGCTGCTGGGCTTCGTGGCTCTGTTGAGACGGAGGAGCGCCTTGGACTTACAGAGGCTGGGGTTCCCGTGAGGCCATGGAGGAGCCGTGACCGAGATTATTGTGATTTTCCCAGATACAGTGACACCACCTACCAGACCTTGTGAGTCTTTCATACCAAAAATAGCATCAGTGCTAAGCTTTTCCTTTACTTATTTAGTAATACTTGTTTAAAACACAACGAAGTCCCTACTTTCAGTCTGTAGGGACAGAGTTTGTCTCTCTGTAAGCCTCACCGTAACAGGTTGAGGATGAATTCTGAATGTGTTTGTGGTTTGCTTCAGCTTGCTGTCTGAAGATTCTGATAGGTTCAGAGACCTTTCCAAGTTCACAACCTGCATGATCTTTGAAACAAATAAATGGAGACAGCTTGCGGGGTGGTTTGTTTCCTGGGCTTCTTGCTTGGCGTTGTTTTCTGAAACGTGGGTCTGGCAGGCTCTTGTCTTCTGGGGCTCTGTTCCTGGGTCCTCTGTGGAGTTAGTAGGGTGTCCCTTCAGGCTCCAGTTTTTAAATTGTTTCTCACAGAAAATAGCAGCAAATGTTGTAGAAACTGTGCCTAAAAGCTCTTAAAAGGGGAATTGACTCCCCATTAAAAATCGGGAGAGGAGGGGATGAATGTGGACCCACGGGTGCAGCGCAGGCCTCTTCACCACAGCAGAGACTGTGCACTGAGTGTAGACGGTACGCACTGAGTGTAGACGGTGCGCTTACCAGGGGGACACATTAGGTGTGCTTTGTTTCCCTTGGAAGTGTCCTGAGCTCTTCCTGCTGCTGTGCAGATGCGGGGCACCGGGTGCTCACTCTGCCTTGAGCCCTGGCTTCTCTTCCTCCGCCCTTTTGGTTATTATGGAGGATCTCGACTTTCTAGGTTTCCTGTAACATGTTCAAGTATCAGCAGATGCATTTCTGCATTCTTTTTCTTTCTTTCTGAAGTAGGTGCATAGAAAATCCTGCTGTGATAATGGGGCAAGGCAGCATTGTGTCCAACATAAACCGAAACTGTAGAGCGTTGGTGGCTCCTTGAAAGGAGCTGATTGATGATATAGAAGAAAAGGGAGTCAGCTTTGCCATTTTGCCAACTCTCCCCCCTCTCCTTTTTAAAAAGCATTTGGCCCGATTTTTTTACATATCTACCTTAGTTGTTTGGGTACATGAAGTTGAAGCCCAAGGATATTTCTATATGTCAATCTGAAGTATTAAACATTTTGTAATTATGCTGCTTAAACTCTAGTTCTGAAAGGAGTGGCTAAAATAAACTGCAGACTTTGGTAGTCTTTGCAACCTCATTACATCCTGAAAGCTGACAAATTTGGATTGTCCCCAGATTAGGGGAGAACACCTCCAGTGGGACTGTGCCTTGACAGCCAGGGCACAGCAGGGCACCGAAGTTGGTTGACATGAGGGGACTGAGTGAGGTCCTTTTCTGGGGCATTCCTTTTGGGATGGCGTTCTGATCTACTGTCAGGGCCAGAGAGGGTAGAAAACTGGTGAAATGTCCTGACTCCCAGGACAGCGAAGCTGAGGGACCGTGAGAGATGGGGAGGGTGCTGATCAGTTGGGCAGTTGGTCTGCCCAGTAGTAGCCTTTGAGAATGCGGGCAGTGTGAGTGACACTTGTGTGCAGAAGACTGTGCAAGTGCCTGGTGTCTGTGTAGGGGACAGATACTCTGAGCTTGTGACCCTCCTGCTGAAATCTTCCTGCTTCTGGCTGGTTGGCATGCCCCTGCTGTGTGAGTCCATCCAGGGTGAGAGCTTGCACTGCAAGTGGAGTCGAGTGAAGGGCCCTTCGTGAGACTCTGTATGGCGGTCTTTGTTTTGATGAAAGCCTGCTGCCCTGCTGCCTGGAGGACACGGGACTCGCATTGCTAGAACCCTGTCAGAGAGGAGTTTTCCCAGCCTGGGAATGCAGGAGGAATTCCCTCTTCCAGCGATGAGTCTAGTTCTGCAAAGGAAAGCTGTTTGTCACCTTGCTTTTTCATGTGGTGGTATATGTTGAAGCTGGTGGCATGGCATTAGAGAGCTGCCTTATTTTTCCAGTTGGCTATCTAGGATATTATGGTGTTTACCAAAAATGATGACTGAAGTGCTTTTTTGGGAGAGGCTGCAGAATGTCACGGTGAACACAGGTTTTGAAGGCAGTGTTTAGAAGTGAGTGTGCCGCCTCGCAGATGGTGTGCTTGGTACCTCTGGCTAGATGAGTACGGTTTTAACCTGGGATATGGCTCCAGCGCAGGCTGCTCTGTCAGTAGCTTGTGGACTTTGTCCTCAGTGCCCGAGAAAGTCCATTTTAATTTCTGAGTTGACTGTTCTTGGCCTGAGTTATTGGAAATGGTGAATTCTGTAGCGGATGAAGCAGAGGGTCGGTAGATCAGTGGGTGTGGTTTCTGCCCCAGAAGTGAAACACTGGACTGCCCAGGTGTGGCCTCAGGAGCACGGCGCGCGGTGCCACTTGCTCACCACGTGGCTTAGGTGCTCCCTGATAGATGGCCCGACTCTTCGTGTGCTGACATCCGCTTGAGAAACAGTTGTAAAGGTGCTTTCGATTTGCTCAGACTTGCGAAGGTAAATGTCTGTGGCCTTCATGTCGGTCTTCTGCCAGCTTCGGAAATGAGTCCTTGCTTTGTGGCCGCAGGCACTGTGATAATAAAGCGCTGTTGGTGACGCTGGCAGCCACCGGTGTCCGCTGTCACCGAGCGGATGACCAGGCATTCTGTGAAGGGGTTTTACGTGAATTACCCCTCGTTACCTTTGAGGAAACTGAAGCTCATTTCAAAGGTTAAGTAACTTTTTCTGAGATCACATAGCTAGTGAGTGGCAGAGTGAGGACCTGAACCCAGATCTCTGACCCCAGAGTCTTTGCAGTTGACCACTGTGCTCAAAGTGCCCGTGACAGCATGGATCGGGTACGGCTTTGGTCGGGTCTATTCCTTGCACAGCATATTTTTGTGTTGCTTGCAGATTAAGATCTGGCGTTTCCTTTGCAGTGGCTGGAACAGTGAACAGCGTGTTCCTTGTGGAACTCGCGGTGAGGCACGCACTCATATTTGGAGGCGAAGAACGCCTTTCCTTAGGGTACCAAGCGAGGTTTATGTGATTGATAAGTCCCCAACACCAGGAGAAGGTCCTGTCCTGTGACATGTGCGTGCTTGGCAGTGGTCTTGGCTTGCTTTTTGCTTAATAATTTTCATTATTTTTAATTAAAGTTGAAGAAGTGCAGACTCTAGCTGAAATTAAGGTAGGTTGTGTTGCCGGAATCTGGTAATTACTTTAATTGATCACAAGATAGTTTCCTTGATCACCAATTAGAGTAAATTGCCGATCATGTTTCAAGACGTGAAGAAATGCTCAAACTGATTTCTGTAATAGTGTTTTCATTTCCAATCAGACACAAATACCATTTCCTTCCATAGCAATTGTGTTTTGTAAAAGAAGGGTTATAGGCCTGCAAACATAAAGGTGATTCATAAACAATAGAGTTCTAATTCATTGAATTAGTAAAGGAAGTATTTAGTGGCTTAATGGAGATTGTACCGGGGAAATTACTTTGGAGTAGCTGGTGCTCATTTTCTTAGTGGGAGATATGTTCTTTTTTAGTGCATAATTAAAATAGTCTATAATCAAAATATGAAAGGCAGCTGATTTAAAGGACATATATCAAAGAGAACTGCTCTGAGTAATGAAAGGTTCATACTGTAAATATGTGCTAGAAGTCAAGTCTCAGAACTTTAATAAATCATACATGCTGTTTGGACTGGAGCTGCATCTCAAGCTCAGGGTGCTGCTAAACATTTCACAGATTGATACAGGATTTTTGTTTTGGTTTTGCGCATCTGATAGTCTTTCATAGTTTCATGGAATAAAAGGAAACAAAAGAAACTTTAAGAAAAATTAACGTTACCAAAGAATACTTGATTTGGGGTTCATGGAAAAATCTTTAATTGCTGATGGTTTGGAGATTTCCAAATGACAAACTTCATTGGCCCAATTTACAGTGATTGTAATGCTTACATTCCTTAGAATGGCAGAGTGACTTAAAAAGTCATACTTCATCATGCATTCATTGACTTGTTCATAAAATGTTTGTAATTTGCAATAGAGGAAAGACTGAAACTATTATCAGCCATTATATGTTATTTGTTGGCCATATGTTTGTTTGAAATGGCCGTGGCTCAACAGAACATGGCTCATAGACAAACTATGCTGTAAATTGGCACTAAAAACCCACCTAAACAGGTAGGCGTATGTTAAGAAGTTAACCTGAGCCAAAATATTTTAATATGAACCAGGTTACGTGCACTGCAGACGCCCAGCTCCCTTTGCAGTGGGAGCTTCATTTGCATGACTTGTTCCTTTTTCCAGAAACAAACTAATTGTTAAAAATTAGTTATCTATGTGGTGTGGAGTCGCGAGGTACCAGGAGTGTAGTACATCTTTTCCTGTGGCCCAGTTCCCGCTTCCTCCCTCATCATTACCATTGCCCCCTTATCGTGGTGTAGTGTCCCAGAGATACTGTGTCCACGTGACTTCTTTGCTTTCCATTCTGTATGGTTCCTAGACCACTGCGAGGCTTCTTTTTTGTCCATTTAGTAGCACGTCTTGGTTGTGTGCCCGTGTCAGAGGATGAGTGGTTTGCTCATGCTGCTTAGCGACTGCCTGGTACCCCATCGTGCACAGGTACCGCCTTCTGTTTCCTCAGCTCTCTGTTGCTGGCATTTGGCTGTTTCTTGTCTGCAGCCATACAGCCAATGCTGCAGTGCTCCTTGTGTGTTTCAGGGTGTCTGCAGGGTAGATGCTTGGAAGTGGAATTTTCTAGCCTTAAGCTATGGACATTTTTTACCTTAAGGGCATGAGCATTGTAAATGGTGATAACTATGGTCAGATAGCCTTCCATGGTAATTTTTATCGATTTATATTCATTATTCATCAACAGTGAAAGAGAGTCCCCATTCATCTGTATTTTCACCAAGATCTTTGCCAGACCATTAGGTTTTCTTAGTCTAAATTTGTGCTTTTTTTTTTTTTTAGATTTATGTATTTAATAGAAATGCAGAGTTACAGAGAGAGAGGGAGAGACAGAGAGAAATCGTCCATCCGCTGGTTCACTCCCCAAATAAATGCAGAGTTACAGAGAGAGAGGGAGAGACAGAAATCGTCCATCCGCTGGTTCACTCCCCAAATGGCTGCAGCAGGCAGGGCTGGGCTAGACCAACGGCAGAAACCAGGAGCTTCTCACGGGTCTCCCACGCGGATGGGTGCAGGCATTTGGCCCATCTGCCGCTGCTTTCCCAGGCACATTGGAAGAGAGCTGGAATGGAAATGAAGCAGCCGGGACTCGAATCAGCACCCACGTGGGATGCCGGTGCTGCAGGTGGCAGCTTTACCCTCTGTGCCACAACACCAGCCCAAGATTTGTGCTTTTTTTTTTTTTTTTTAATAATGAATGAAGGTGATTAGTTGCTATATTTCAGAGCCCTTTGGATTTCCTTTCAATTTTCTGTGTGTTATGTCCTTAATCCATTTTAAAAATTGGATGGTTGGCCTGTTTGTTGTTAATACATGAAACTCTTTATCTGCTAAGGGAATGCACAAGTATACTGCAAACACTATTATTCGTCCTTTTATTTTGTTAGTTGTTTTTGACTGCTGTATAGAAAATACTATTTTTCAAAGGTTTTTGGGGCTGAGGCTAGGGGGTAGTAGGTTAAGCCTCTGCCTGCAGCAGCGACATCCCTTGTGGGTGCTGATTCAAGTCCTGGCTGCTCCCCTTCTGGTCCAGCTCCCTGCTAACATGCCTAGGAAAGTAACAGAAAATGGCCCGAGTGCTAGGGTCCCTGTGCCTATGTCAGAGACCTAGAACAAGCTCCTGGCTCCTGCCTTTGGATCAGCCCAGCTCCAGCCATTGTAGTCATTTGGAGAGTGAACCAGTGGATGGAAGATCTCTCTCTCTCTGTCTCTCCCTCTCTGTCTGTAACCCTGCCTCTCAAATAAATAAATTTTTAAAAAAGAATAAAATTTAAAAAAAAGATTGTTCATTTATTTATTTGCCTCACAGGTTACACATTTTCAGGAAGCTGGAGTTGGGGGTGGAGCCAGGACTCAAACTCAGATACTATGTTCTGGGATGCAGGTGTCTCATGTAGTGATTTAGCTGCCGTGACAGATGCCTGTCCCAGAAAAAACTTTTTAATGGTGGTAAGATCTACTTTTTGATACTGGTTTAAAGTTTTGTGCATACAGAATTTATGTATTTTAAGTTTGTTCTCAGATCATTCTTGGTGCTATTTTAGATGGGATCTTTTCTTTCAGTATATTTTCTTTTTAATTAGTTGTTGTTTGTATGTGAAGATTACTTTTTTTTTTGGTCTTATTCTTTAATGGGAATTCTAGTATTTTCCTGTTAACAGTGATGCTGTTTTTAGACTGAGAATACATTCTGTCATATTAAGGAAGGCTTCATCTAGTCCTCTTTAATTAAAGGCTTTATAAACAATAGATATTGAATGATATCTTTGGAATCTGTGAAAGTCATGACATGATTTTTCTCTTTTGATTATTACTATGGTAAGTTATGTTAGTATATTCCCTGATACTGAACTATCCTTTCATTCTGAGAATGCATCCTACTTGGTCATGACATTCTGTTCTTTTGCTGTGTTGCTTGGTTTTCTTTAAGATTTCAACAATAGGGGATCAGTCTATGGTTTCATTGTATGTACTGTCTGTGGGGTCTTGGAGACAATGTTAGGATGGGTTATAAAAATAATTTGGAAATATTCCTTCTAGTTCTGTGCCCTGGAGCGGTTTGGTTTGTGTTGGAGTTCACGGCCCTGGGAGGGTCAGGTAGAGTCCCTGTGGATTCACAGAATCCGGTCTGTGACGTGGGCTGGATATGTCCCATTTTGGTGATACTCTTAACACATTTCTTTTATTGTAGTTGAATTTTTTAGGTATTTCCATCTTTCTGAGTCAGTTTTAAATATTTTACTCAGAAAACTATTTTACTTGTGTTTTGATATGCATTTGTTAAAGTTTTGTGTAAGATGTATTTTTTGTATATTTAAAAATTGTCTTTGTATCTGTAATTCCCCACCTCACTTCTTGTTTTATTTTTGCTGTCTTCCTGTCTTGTTTTCCTGTTTTTAGTTGAAGTAGCCAATTCCCTATTATCTATATATTTTTTCAGGTAACCAGCTTTTGCATTTACTAGTTCTACTATATTTTTGTTTCCTAATACATCTACATCTGCTTTTCTCATTATTTGCTTTCATTCCTGCTCTTCTCCCTAAGTGTATTTTTTAAAAAGATTTATTTATTCTTTTGAAAGTCAGAGTTACAGAGAGAGAAGGAGAAGCAGAGAGAGAGAGAGAGAGAGAGAGAAAGAGAGAGAGAGATTTTCTATGCACTGGTTCACTCCCCAGTTGGCCACAATGGCCGGAGCTGCGCCAATCTGAAGCCAGGAGGCAGGAGCCTCTTCCGGATCTCCCATGTGGGCGCAGGGGCTCAAGGACTTGGGCCATCTTCCACTGCTTTCCCAGGCCATAGCAGGTAGCTAGATCAGAAGTGGAGCAACCGGGACTCAAACTGGCGCCCATATGGGATGCCAACACTGTAGGCAGCAGCCTTACCCACTATGCCATGCTGGCCCCATCCCTAAAGTGTTATTGTTTTTTATTTTCTTGGATTGGTTGCTTAATTTATTTTTATTCTTGTAATTTTGTTAATTTAAATATTGTTTACTCTGATTACTGTTTTATCCTAGATATCTTCTTTTTTAAAAGAATTACATATTTATTTATATGAAAGGCAGAGTGACAGAGAGAGATACATCCCCTGGTTCACTCCCCGAAACAGCCAGGTGGGGCCAGATGAAAGCCAGGAGCCAGAAACTTCATCCAGGTCTCCCACATGGGTAGCTGATACCCAAGCACTTGTCCCATTATCCGCTGCCTGCCCAGGTGCATTGGCTGGCAGATGGGATGCCGGTGTTGCACGTGGTGGCTTAGCCTGTTGCACCACAATGCTGGCCATCATCAGATACTATGCTTTCATTATTTCACATTTATCCAGGAACTTTAAGGAAATGTTTATTGATTGATTGATTTGAAAAGCTGCTAGTGAGAAGGAGAGACAGAGATCTTCTGTCTGCTGGTTCACTCACCAGGGGATGGCTGAGGGGATGGGGCTTAGGCCGAGTTGAAACCAGAAGCCAGAGGCTTCAGCTGGCTCTCTGATAGCAGTGACAGGGGTCCGGGCATTTGGGCCATCTTGCACTGCTTTCCCAGGCACATTAACAGGGAGCTGTGTCAGTGGTGTAACAGCGGGACTCCCTTACGGGACGGTGTTGTCACAGGCTGTGGCTGAATCTGCGGTGCTACATTGCCAGCTCTGATTCAGGGATTATTAAGGAAGGATTTTAAGAAGTTTCTACATGATATTTTTTGTTGGTTCTATGGCTGAGTTTTTTGTTTTGAGAATGTTGTCAGTACTTTATTACTCTTTGGAATCGATTGAGATGTTTCTGTGGCTTGATGGGTGTTCAATTTCTGTGACTGTTCAGTGGATGTTTTAAAGGCTGGATTCTCAGTTTTTATGGAGTGATAAATGTGTTTGAGCTTAGAAAGCATGATAGAACCAGCATCCTTTTTTTCTTTATTTTTTATTTTATTTTATTTTTTTAATTTTTATTTTTTGACAGGCAGAGTGGACAGTGAGAGAGACAGAGAGAAAGGTCTTCCTTTGCCGTTGGTTCACCCTCCAATGGCCGCCGCGGCCGGCGCGCTGCAGCCGGTGCACCGCGCTGATCCGATGGCAGGAGCCAGGTGCTTCTCCTGGTCTCCCATGGGGTGCAGGGCCCAAGCACTTGGGCCATCCTCCACTGCACGAGCTAGCCTGGAGGAGGGGCAACCGGGACAGAATCCAGCGCCCCGACCGGGACTAGAACCCGGTGTGCCGGCGCCGCAAGGGGGAGGATTAGCCTAGTGAGCCACAGCGCAGGCCTTTTTTCTTTATTTTAATACTATGTTTTCATGTATTTGAGAGTCAGAGAGACAGAGAGAAAGGGACCTCCCATCAACTGGTTCCATTTCCCAAATGCCTGCAGTAGCTGGAACATTTGAAGCCAGGAGCTAGGCATGCAGTCCAGGTCTCCCAGGTAGGTAGCAGGAACCTAATTACTTGAGCCGTCACTGCCTCCCAGGGTGTGCATCAGCTGGAATAGGAGCTACAGCCAGGGATGGAACCCAGGTGCTCTGATGTGGGCATCCTAGCCCGTGTCTTAACCACTCTAAATGCCTGTCCCTCTCCCGTGTTGGAGGTCACGATGTGGGTTGTGTTTTCTTTGTTACATTTTCACTGTGTTTCCCTATATGTAACTGGTAGTGCTTATATTTTTATTTTGGTTCTCATAAATACTGTTGAACCTGCAGTTTTAGATTTAGTCCTGTTTCTTAGATAGCATTTGTGATCTCCTATGAGCAGCATCCAGATTATACTCCTACTTTATTCTACATCTCTGTCACTGTTTCATTGTAGTGTACGTTCTTTTTTAATTCTAGTGCTTATGTTTTGTACCTTTAAATAAACTTTTATGTCTAAACCTAGATCTTTCAGCTTTCAAAGATTGTGTTTTACTTTCATCTGCCTTCTATATTTCTATCTCTCTTTCTTTCCACTCCTTTGGTATTGATAACATTTACATTCCATTCCGTAGCTGTAATCCCCGCAGTTGTTTTAAATGTACTCCTGGAGCTGAATGGGCTTACTGCTCACCATAGATTCTTTTGTATAGTTTCTCCATTCATCTCTTAGTATTTACAGTTCATCTCTTAGTAGTTTTCTCAAAAAGGAAGAATGGGAATCATTCCATGGATTTCCGAAATGTCTGTGTGTTACATTTAATTGTGAACAATTTTTTTTAGCTGGGTATAAAATTCTGTTTTTTTTTTTTTTTCTGAAGCTTTTTTTTTTTTAAGATTTGATTTATTCATTTGAGAGGCAGAATTACGTTGGCTAACTCCCCAGTGGCTGGAGCTGGGCCGATCTGAAGCCAGGAGTCAGGAGTTTTCTCCAGGTCTCCCACGTGGGTGCAGGGACCCAAGCACCTGAGCCATCCTCCACTGCTTTCCCAGGCCACAGCAGAGTTGGATAGGAAGAGGAGCAGCCGGGACATGAACTGGCACCCGTATGGGATGCTGGTGCTACAGGCAGAGGCTTAGCCTGCTTTGCCAGAGCACTGGCCACATTCCTGAAGTCTTGGTTGGTATTGCTCTTCTGACTTCGTGTTGGTTGTTGGCAGGTGGAAGTTTGAAGTTGACGGGTTCTTGGTCATCCTGGTAGGTGACTTGGTCTTTGGGACCAGATCCAGAAAGGATTCTGGCATCACCCTCTTCCTGTGATGTGTAAATGTGGTTGCATTCTTACAACCTGTAGACTTAAGTGTTTTGTTTCTGGAAGTTCTTCTTTGGTTGAAGCTCCAGGTTTTCCTGGTCCGTCTTTTTTGTTCTTTATACTGACAGCAGTTCTCTCTGTGTTAGACCTCCTTGTTTCTCCTGTGCATTTGTTGTCTTTGAATTGTTCTGGAGTGTTGATCTCTGTTTCATTGTGCACATGTTCTCTAGCCTGTCCTCCGAGCCACTGCTGGCTTGTCAGGGATATTTTGCCGAGGACTATTTCCAGCTTGCTTCCATGAATGGTTTTCGAAAGCCTGCACTTTTAGCTACCTCAGGCCTTTTTCTTCTTTTTTTAAATTAATTAATTAATTTATTTGAGAGGTAGAGTTACAGATAGTAAGAGGGAGAGACAGAAAGTTCTTCTGTCTGCTGGTTTACTCCCCAGGTGGCCACAATGGCTGGAGTTGCACTGATCCACGGCCAGGAGCCAGGAGCTTCTTCTGGGTCTCCCACGTGGGTGCAGGGGCCCAAGGACTTGGGCCATCTTCTACTGCTTTCCCAGGCCATAGCAGAGAGCTGGATGGGAAGAGGAGCAGCTGGGACTAGAACCGGTGCCCATATGGGATGCCAGCACCGCAGGCAGAGGATTAACCTACTGTGTTACAGTGCCAACCCCTTTTTCTTTGTTTTTGTTAAAAAATATTTATTTGTTTGAAAGAGTCACACACACACAGAGGGAGAGAGACAGAGAGAACTTCTCTCCGTTGGTTCACTCCCTGTGTGGCCTTGACAGCTGGGCCAGGCTGAAGCCAAGAACCAGGAGACAGGAACCTCATCCTGGTCTCCATGTCAGTGGCAGGGGCCCACCTTCAGCAGGGAGCTGGATTGTAAGTGTGGAGCAGCTGGGACAAAAACTGGTGGTGCCCATAGGATGCTGGCCTCCAGGCGGTAGCTTAAGCCCCTGTCCATAACGCCGGGCCTGCCTCAAGGCCTTTAGATTCCAACTGGCATCCTAGTGAGCAAGTGGTTAGGGCCATAAACATAAATCTTAGAAGGAAAGGACAAATGCTTTCATCATCCGCTGGGTCAGCCAGTTGGCCCTGTTCCTTCTGCATTGTCTTCCAGAAATCAGAATTCCCTTTGAAGCTTCGCTCTTCTCCTTTCATCTGTATTCCTTGCAGTGGTTCTTCTACTTTAATTTGAACGTGTATAGTTATGGATGTTTTTAATTTGTAAATTTAAAAATAAATATTTTGGGGATTATCTGGTTCCATTAAATAGAAGGAGGATTATGGAATTGTCTCTGCTCCCAGAGCAGATGGAGTGTTCTTTTCCCTGAGGAAAAATTAGGAGTGAATCCCGTGAACATGGTTTATCAGGGTTCGTGATATTTTGTTAGATGTGAATGTTGGGTAGCAGCCGAAGGGGGGTCCACAGAGCTGGGGGGCATCCGGATTTGGATACGTGCGTTTGGTGGATTGTGTGTGGCTATGGTAATGCCTTTCCTTTGAACACTGTGCCTGCTGCAGTGGAGGAGATTCTGCTGCTGTGTTGGCAGCATGTGTGCTGGTGGTTAGAGGCTGCAGGAGCACTGCTGGCTGTGTTCAAGTTGTTCCCTGCTCCATTTGACTTCTGGGAAGTGGGAAGGATTCTAGGCACTGCTCTGGACTTTCGGTGTGACATGTGCAAAGACCTTGTGGCTGCAGGGCTGGGGAACTCGGGCAGTGACTGTGCCCACGTGATTTCTTGCCAGTGGGAAACCGTTTTCCCCAGTGTGCATCGGGGTGTTACCCACAGCACATCACCGGTGTGTGTGGCACGTATGTGTGGGTTTCTTTCTGTCCACGGCAGAACCGGAACAGGGAAGGCAGCCGGCGGCGTGTTAGATGCTCTCACCTGTGGGAGGGCTTACCTCTGAGCGTGCCTCATTAGCACTACCCTGTGCAGCTCAGCCAGAAGCGCCGTGGCCTCTTAGCTGTGCCAGGCACCCACACGCTTGCCTCCCTCGTCTTTTAGCAGAATGATCACGTGGGTTGCTCGGTACCACTCCCATTTATGATAGGAACACTGAGGCTCAGAGTAAAGTCACATGGCAGTTACGTGGTAGAGACAGGATTTGAGTCCAGGACTGCTGGCTGAAGAGGCCCTGCCCTGATGACCGTGTGATGGCGCTGAGACTCGCAGGGTGTTGCAGGCAGAGCAGAAATGCTCATTCTGCATCATTTCGTGCCCTGACTCCGTGTTTGAATAACTAAAGCAGACTTTCGTATCTGACCTGTCCTTCCTTTCACATAATTTGTAGCATCAGATTGTCCAGTGGAAAAGGCCTGGGAGAGTGAATGCTGTTTTTCCACAGATGATTCCATGCGTGGTTAAGTGTATTTTGCTCCTTTTCCTAAGAGGGAACACCTTCAGGCCTTAAATGTCAAAATGGAAGTCTTCATCCCAAGTACAGCTGGCCCAGACACAGGAACCGTAACGACAGACGCAGAATTATTTTAAGTGATACCTCCCCCGTTTCTCGTGTGGACCAGGGAGTGTTCCCTCTTGACGGCTGGTGGTCCAGAAAGCATAGCCCAGCTAGCATCGTGCTGCTTTTGCTGGATGGGTATCACGAGCTAAATATTTATTTTTGTGAACGTCATAGGTACTTCCTTGAGTGCCCCTGGAGCTTTGTCGTGAGTGTGCCGTCAGCCTGGAGTCCCACCGAGTAATTCTGCCTTCTGGACGCAGGACACAGATGTTCCTGTTGGCAACTCAACACTCATTCAAATTGGAAAGAAAGGGAAAAAAACTTAAAAAAACTTTTCTCCCTGGCAGAGTGAGTTTGCCTTCTGCCTGACGAGAGCATGCTCCCACTCTCCCGGGTCCTGCTCCGGGTCACTGTCACCCCTCCAGCAAAGCAGGGCAGCAGCAAGGAGACCCTGAGGGGCAGGTTGGCTTCTGTGTTGCTCTCCGTGTGGCGGTGAAGGCACCTGGAGAGGAGGGCTGGGGCGGTGCCCACTCCCCAGGGCTCGCGCTCCGGGTGCACCCAGCAGGCCTTTGCCATGGTCCTCTGGCTGACGCCTTGGCCATCCACCCCATCACTGAAAACAAAAGGAAGAAGGCTACAAGGAGAGCGGCTCTCAGGCTTCGGGGCCGGGTGCTGAGACCCAGGGCTCTGAGCTGAGGGGAAATTGTTCCCGTGCTGTTTAGGAGACTCCCGTCCTGAGGACAATTAAGCAGCCCAGACAGGTCAGTGGGTGAGACCAATTTCCTGGTTTGTTTATTTGAGCCCGACTGTTTTTCACCGCGGAGCAGCAGGTCAGAGCCCTGCTACGCGGTGCCTCTGGGCCTGCAGCGAGCAGTGCTTCCCTAGGTGGCTTCCCCCAGGCTCCCAAGGCCCCTGGCGCGGCCGGCCCTGGCGGGCGGGGGCGCTGGCGGTGCTTACCCTGGCTTGTTCTTCTCCAGGCGTTCGGCTTCATGGCCCGAGTGGCCCTGCAGGCAGAGAAGATGAACCATCACCCGGAGTGGTTCAATGTGTACAACAAGGTAACTCCATCGCCTTCTGGGATCACCTGAATTAGGGCTCTTAGGAAACTTGCTGCTCGCTTGTCTCCGTGTGCAGCTGAGTCGCTGTGCCTGAGAACGTGTGCTTCGCTCCTCCTCTGACGCCCGCTCATAAGGACGATGCAGAAGCTCTGTGTTGCCGTGCTCGTCCCCCGCTGGCAGTGACAGGAGGATGCTGAGCCTAGTCAGGCTCTTGAATGGAGCCGGAACATCAGTTACGCAGACAAGGTTTCAAACTTCAGGTAAACTGTTGAAAGAAGTGGTAGCAGATAGAGTCAGCGTGGCCCTGTGGATCGCAATGAGACGAATCTGCTTCAGAACCTTGAATAGCAGCCGTTAAATTCTGATCCTCAGCAGGAGCTGGCCTCCTTTCTTAAGAAAAAAGGGCGGACTGAGGAGTTGGAGGGGACCTGGGGGGAAGCATCGTGACCCCAGAGTGTCCCTGCTGTGACGGTCACGCCACGTGGTGCGTCTGAGCATCCCAGCTTCCCTGAGTTTCTGTTTTCTCGCTGGTAGTCCTCTTGGAAAATGAGAGATTTCATGATGGTCTCGTGATTTATTGGCATAATTCAGAGCACCCTGGTACGGGGTGAACTTCTTTCCCAGATGCTTCTCTCGGCACATAGTTTCCTTTTTTTTTTTTCTTTTAAAGATTTATTTGTTTATTTGAAAGGCTAAGTTACAGAGAGGCAAAGGGAGAGAGAGAGAGAGAGAGTGTCAGTCAGTCAGTCAGTCAGTCTTCCATCCACTAATTCACTCCCTAAGTGGCTGCAATGGCTGGAGCTGGGCTGATCTGAAGCTAGGCTTCTTTCAGGTCTCCCAAGCAGGTGCCGGGGCCCAAGGACTTCTGCTGCTTTCCCTGGTGTCGCTCCCCGTCTTCGTGGAGGAACGACACTAAACCCTGCCTAGGCTTCATATCCGAGTCACGGCACCATTATGTCGCTCCCCGTCTTCGTGGAGGAACGACACAGGACCCTGTGCTGTTCTTTTGTCTGCTCGGCCCTCCCCGGGTTTGCTGCTGGTTCTTCCCGGGTTGGCTACCGTCCCTTCCACCTCCGTGGAAGGGCGGTTCCCCCTGCCACCTTCCCCACTTCCGCGGGGGAGCGGCACACCGCCGGCCGGCTCTCTCGGGGGCTGCACAGGTGTTCCCCGTAGATGTTCCCCGTAGATGTTCCTGGTGCATGCCGTCTCTCTCCTCCTTTATAGTCCTCCTCCGCCAATCCTAACTCGGCTGGCCACACGCCGAGTACGCTGCTCTCCTCCAATCAGGAGCAAGTCCTACAGTTTATTGGCTAAACTGGAGGCAGCTGTGTAGAAGCTGTTTTCTTCTCTCCCAGCGCCATATTGTGGGAGAGCAGATGCATAGAATAAGTCTTAATTCCAGTAACTCAGTCTAGTCCGGGTTGCTCCCCACACCCTGGCTGTTGCAGAGCACTGGATTGGAAGTGGAGCAGCTGGGACTCAAACTGCGCCTGCCCTTATGGGATGCCGGCACTGCAGGCGGTGGCTCTACCTGCTGTGCCACATTGCAGGCCCCAAGGTTTTCTTTTCTTGTAGCTGACTTGTCAACCTGCAGCATTGTGCTCCTTGCCAACTCCCCCCCCCCCATTTGGAAATGTGCCTTTTTAACATCACTGCTAAGATACTCTAGTTGATAGTCTGGTTTTCCTTTGCAGCCTGAAAATTGTTGGTATAATTAAAATAATGGGAATTAAAACAGAATCTCAGTCTCCCCCACCCCCGCACCCCATTTTCTACAAGACAGCAGTTGAGGTTCTGGCAGCTGAGTTTTCTCTTAGCCTTTTTATCCCTGGGTACCTGCTGTGTCCTTGGAGTCTGCCACATTCTAGAAATGCTGTGTAGGACTGGCGCCACGGCTCAATAGGCTAATCCTCCACCTAGCAGCGCCAGCACACCGGGTTCTAGTCCTGCTCGGGGCGCCGGATTCTTTCCCGGCTGCCCCTCTTCCAGGCCAGCTCTCTGCTGTGGCCAGGGAAGGCAGTGGAGGATGGCCCAAGTGCTTGGGCCCTGCACCCCATGGGAGACCAGGAGAAGCACCTGGCTCCTGCCTTTGGATCAGCGCGGTGCGCCAGCCACAGCGCACCAGCCGTGGCGGCCATTGGAGGGTGAACCAACAGTAAAGGAAGACCTTTCTCTCTCTCTCTCTCACTATCCACTCTGCCTGTCAAAAAAAAAAAAAAAAAAAAAAGAAATGCTGTGTGTACTCATGATGTAGTATTTTCTTTTTTTTTAATATAAAGCTTTTATTTAATAAATACAAATTTCATAAGTACAACTTGTAGATTATAGCAGTTCTTCCCCTAATACCCACCCTCCCACCCCCAAACCACCCACCTCCTGCTCCCTCTCCCATCCCATTCTTCATGAAGTTCCATTTCATGGTGTAGTCTTTTCTAAAGCATTGAATCCTCTCAGTTCTCAGACATGAATGTTGAGTAATAGATTGACCTCTGAGCCACCCAAGGACTGCCGCTCAGGGCTTTAAAAACTACCTTCTTCTTTCCTAGGTGCAGATAACTCTCACCTCGCATGACCGTGGGGGACTCACCCGAAGAGATGTGAAGCTGGCCAAGTTCATTGAGAAAGCAGCTGCTTCCGTGTGATTTCTTCCAGAGCGTGTGTGCAGTCTGATGCACGTCTTAGCTGCCGTGTTTCAGAGACAGCTTATGCCAACAAATTAAATTGTAAACTCCCTGCCTGTATACAACATTTGAAAAATCAGTGCCTAAATACAAAATAATTGAAACCTGATCCTGAGGCATTTTTCACCCTCTCTGATCACATACAGAAGAAAAACTAACCCAGGTGATTATATTAGTAATATTCATAAAGAGAAGTGGCATCCTTTAAGGTATGAAACTGAGATAGGGAAGTAGTCACACATTTTGTAACTTGGAAATTCAAATTGATCAAGACTGTACAAATGCATGGTGTTGGAGCACAGCTGGAAGGTGGGCAAAGAATTAACTCTGCAGATGGTGGGTTTTAACTTTGTATACAACAGTTCTCGTGAAGCTCACGTTTGAATGGTAGCTGCTGTTTCTACTTAAGTAATTAATTAGATCACAAAAGTCAATGTCAGCTGAGCCATCCCAGTGTGTGACTTTGACTTGCAAGGCGGGGGTGAAGGGGAAGACAGCGCTCTCGCCCTTGGCTCTGGGAGTTGTGCAGAAGGACCCAGTGCCCTGGCAGCGCTCACCAGGCCGTCTCTGCACACGCTGAGGGGAGGAGCTGCGGGCCGTCGGTTTTCATTATGTGCATGTTGTGACCCCTGGATTGAGAGTCTGCAGCCTCAGAACGGAACAGGGGTCATCTTTGTAGTACACCCCTCTTGAGGGACCAGAAGCAAGCCTTCCCAACCCAGCCTGCCCTGCCCCAATCCGGAGCCACCAGGTGGGAACGTGACGCGGGGGCTGCTTCTGTTAGCCGAGAGGGGCGGGCCCAGTCGGCTTGTGTCCAGGGTCCTCAGACTGCAGTGGACAAGGGAGAAAAGCCCCGGGCCCTCGGGCAGCCCGGGGCTTGGAGCCCAACACTCCAAGTTCTGTTTCTCAGAATTTTTGTCAAAGGAAAGGCAAAGCTCCGTGTCCTTGGATCTGGAAATTTCACATTTTATTTCCAAAGATATGAATCGTTTTAAACATGAAAGAATGTGGATGTACTCAGAAGCAGGGTGAGTAGTGCACTGAGCCCTCCGGACTGATCGCCCCGATCAGTGGAATAATTGCCAGGATGTTTGCCCCGGTTGCTTCCTATAGTCCCCCTGTTTTCACTTTTCCTTGCAAATGTATTTAAAAGCAAACCCGACAGCATGTCTTCTCTCTAAAAGGCACGGTCATTTTCCTGTGTAAACCGCCATGCCGTTATCCCACCTAACAACAGAAACCACGATTCTTCGGTACCACCTGATACTGTGGCGAAACCAGGTTGCCTCTGGGTCAGGACCGCGTCTGGGCGGTGGTCTTGTTGTCATCGGGTTTCCTGTGACGTCCGCCTGTCCATCTGGTCACACTGCCCCTTCACGCCCGCTCAGTCTGGAGAAGCCAGGTTACCTTAACACGGAGCTGGCTTGCTGGGAGACCTGGGGTGCTGGTCCCCTTCTGCGTGTGCTTGTTGGCTCCCCTGTGTTGTTATTTCAGTGGTCGCTGAACCCTGAGTACAGCCCTCCTCCCCATTTTGAATGTTGGTCTGACTATACTTGATGGCGTTAACAGGTGTCTCATGTGTGCTCAATGGAGACTGCAGGATGTGGCTCATCACCCACGCAGAGGACTGGAAGCGCGGTGACTGCTTAGCGTCTCCATGAGGGTTTGACGCTGGGTCGTGTGGAGGGGGATGCACGTGCTGGGGTTCACACGCATCCCAGCAGAGTCAGAGATGGCATATCAGAAGCCCGCAGAAGTACACGCTGTGGTACCTTCCCACAGAAGGCGGCCCCAGACTTGCTTCTCGTGACTGCCTTTTCGTCCTCAGAGAGACGTCGTCAGAGTTGGGGGCCCCGATGTTCCCGTCTGTTCCGAATCTCTGGGCGATGACGGTGGCGTCTCTGGTGTGGTAAACTTTCTTTTCCCTCCAGTTTCTTCCTAAGCGACCGCCTGAGTAGAGAGGAACTAAGCAGACGCGACCTGGGACTCTGCGCGACCTCCGCTGACTGCAGCATGACCCGTGCTGGGCGGCGTCCTTTCCTGAAATGAAGCCGGTGCACGTTCTCGCCGCGATGGTTCTTTCTGACGTCGGTAAGACGTAGGAACCAAGGTTGCCTCTTGATCAGCAGCAAAGTAGCCGCTGTGATAGGGTTTGCTGTAACACGTGTCTCCAAGGCAGCGACTTGGGGCTGTGAAGCAGTGACTGAGACTGGAAGACCATCCTGCCGTGCCTGCCGCCTTCCCCTGGCCGTGGCTCAGGTGCTGCAGCCCGGGCGGGCACAGTGGGCATCGCTGCTGGAGGGGCAGGAGCGTAGCCCTGGGCTTCTCCCACTGTTGTGAGGAGACGCGGGTGATTGCAGTGGACCCTGGATAGGCTGTCGCCTCTGATTCCTGCCTGCTCACCCAGCTGCAGCTCCAGGCCCAGACTGCACGTGTGGCTCAGGGCCCTCGGAAACCGAAGTCCACAGTAGCTGGCCGTGCTGCCGTGGCTGAGAGCTGCTGGGCTCCTCCCTGCTGTCCCCCTTCAGCCTGCGGTCATCGGGAAGCAGTGCCTGATGATTCTCATCGCCCCTGTGTTTCCCTGTAGCTGTGCTTCGCTGGAAGAGGGAAGATCCGGGAGCTGACCACTGGGCTTCCCGGAGATGCTGTCCCACCTTGCTCAGCCCCCTGGGGTTGTGGGACCGTCCCTGGGGCCAGGCACGTGGGAATCTGTAGAGCACACCCGTACTCAGGACCTCATCCACGTGCCTGCTGTGGGGCAGGCGGGATGGGAGGTGCGAGCTGGTCCAGGCTCTTGGCGAGCAGCTGCTGTGGGAGGCCAGTCTGGGCATGTGGGGCAGGAGGTCCAGAAACCTCAGGGGCCGTGTGAGCGACGCAGGCCTTGGGAGCGCAAGCTGCTCCAAGGGAGAGAAGGAAGAGGGAGAAGATAGGGTCCAGGTTTGGGTCTGGGGGTGTTAATCCAAGTGATTGATAGTTTGCTGTTGATCATCAGATCCCCGTGCGGTGTGTGTTGGTTGTGTTCGGGAAATGGCCGCGTGGCTGGTTTTAGAACATGAGGAAGAGCAGAGGTGAGAGCGTGGTTAGCTGTTCCTCTTGGGACCCGACACGTTGGTTTCCAGAATGCTGACCAACTCAGCGAAACCTTTACCACAGCACAGGGCTGCCCGGCCACCCCCCCTACCTTTATTTTTTAAAGATTTATTTATGTGTTTATTAGAAAGGCAGAGTTACAGAGATACATAGAAGAGATAGATCTTCCATCCACTGCTACACTCCCCAGATGGCTGGAACAGCCAGGTCTGTGCCTGAAGCCAGGAGCCAGGAGTTTCTGGTTCTCCATGTTGGTGCTGGGGCCCAGGCACTTGGGACATCCTCCACTGCTCTCCCAGGTGCATTAGCAGGGAGCTGGATTGGAAATGGAGCAGCCAGGACTCTATCCAGCTCCCATGTGGGATGCCTGCACTGCAGGTGGCAGCCTAACCCACTCTGCCACAGCACTGTCGCCCGCTTTCTCTGTCTTGATTTGCCTTGAAAACCAAAGAGGTTAGGAAGAAAGAGGAGAATATAATAAAAACACAGCCAAAGAGTAATACAACTTACAAGTTTTACAGGTTTAAGTTGCTCACGTAACCCTCTGGCCCTTACTCGGAAGCACCTGCTTGCTTCCAGACGCTGCCTTGCTGTCTGTTTTGGTGGTGCTGTGCACACAGCCAGGACCTGGTCACCCAGGGCGAGCACATGTGAATGTCGCTTCTCTGCTCCTCCTCTTGCTTTTTTCGAGCCCCAAACCCACTGTGATCTTTCCTTGTGCTTCACGGCGCTTCCATTGCTGTGCCCTGGATTTGGGGCCTGTTGCCTTTCGCTCTTACATGACGCCTTGACTTTTTTTTTTTTATGATTTATTTATTTGAAAGTCAGAGTTACACACAGAGAGAAGGAGAGGCAGAGGCAGAGGCAGAAGCAGAAAGAGAGAGAGAGAGAGAGAGAGAGAGAGAGAGAGAGAGAGGTCTTCCATCCGCTGGTTCACTCCGTAGTTGGCCGCAACGGCCAGAAGCCAAGAGCCAGGAGCTTCTTCTGGGTCTCCCACATGGGTGCAGGGGCCTAAGGACTTGGACCAACTTATACTTTCCCAGGCCATAGCAGAGAGCTGGATTGGAAGTGGAGCAGCTGGGACTCGAACCGGCACCCATACGGGATGTTGACATTGCGGGCGGCAGCTTTACCTGCTGTGCCACAGCACTGGCCCCAGTGACCTCTAGGCCTCTGGCTGTGAGATGGGGGCACTTGAAGAAGAGAGGGCCTCTGTGTGGCCTCTCTGTGGTGTTTCCTAGCTCTGGGGCCCGGCGCTCCATCTCCAGGCCCCATCACCTGCTGGAATGGCCGAGAGTGACCTCATAAAGCATGATTCCTCTCTGCTGCCTCCCGGAATCCAGACGCAGAGGGAATCTCTAAGCAGAATTTCTGCTGGATTATAAAAGCGAGGAATAAAAACGGCAAATTGGGACAATGTCTCAAGTCTTTCGCCGGAACCATTTGCGGGTCGTCTCTAGTTCGCTGCTGGACACTGCGTCGCTGGCGTTTTATACGCGGTTCAGGAAGTTTAAGTAAATATCTTTCTGTTTCCCCGCTTGCTAAGAGAGCTGCAGATGGCCGTGGAGGCAGAGCGGCGTTGACCTCTCACCCCTTCCCAACGCGGTGACCACTGTTGCTCGACCTGGACACCCAGTGGCTGCTTTGGTTCAGTTTTATCCTTTTGTATTAGCTACTGTGTTAGATAATTTGAAGCCGTTTGTGTGTGTTTGGCAATAGACCTCATCTTAGAACATGAAAATTACATTGTATTCATGGTCAATGTATGTTTTGTATTTTTAATTGTAATGAGACTATATTCATTTCTTAGATATATTAGGAAAAATAACATCTTCTTTGAGAAAAATTGCCAAGTGCAGATAAATATAAACACGTAGGAAAAATGATCACCTGGAGCTTCGCCATCCATAGGCAGACATGTCAGCATTTTGGCCTGTTTCCTGCTGAGTTTTTCCTTGACATTTTTATATAAGTGAGATGATTTTGAGCAGAGAATTTTTAAAAAGATTTATTTGAAAAGGAGAGAGGAAGAGATAGAGAAATAGAGAGACAGAGAGATATCTTCCATCGGCTGGTTCACTCCCCAGGTGATCCCAGCAGCTGGGGCTGCCTAGACCGAAGCCAGGAGCTTCTTCTGGGTCTCCCACGTGGAAACAGGGCCCCAAGCACTTGGGCTATCCTCCACTGCTTTCCCAGGCATGAGCGGGGAGCTGGATTGGAAGTGGAACAGCCGGGACTAGAACCAGTGCTTGTATAGAATGGTGACAGTGCAGGTGAAGGCTTAATCTACCATGCCAAAGTGCCGACCCCCTGAAGAGAGAAATTTTTATTTTATTTTATTTTTGACAGGCAGAGTGGACAGTGAGAGAGACAGAGAGAAAGGTCTTCCTTTTCCGTTGGTTCACCCCCAATGGCCAGGAGCCAGGTGCTTCTCCTGGTCTCCCATGCAGGTGCAGGGCCCAGGCACTTGGGCCATCCTCCACTGCCTTCCCAGGCCACAGCATAGAGCTGGACTGGAAGAGGAGCAACCGGGACAGAATCTGGTGCCCCAACTGGGACTAGAACCCGGTTTGCCGGCGCCACAGGCGGAGGATTAGCCTATTGAGCCGTGGCACCGGCCCGAGAAATTTTTTTTAAGATTATTTATTTATTTGAAAGTCAGAGTTATAGAGAAGGAACAAGAGACAGAGAGAGGGATCTTTCTGCTGGTTCACTACCCAAGTGGCTGCAACAGTCAGTGCTGGGCCAGGGTGAAGCCAGAGCCAGGAGCTTCAATCAGGTCTTGCACATGGGTGCAAGAGCCCAATCACTCAGGCCATCTTTGGCTGCTTTCCCAGGTGAGTTAGCAGGAAGCTGGATCAGAAGTGGATCAACCGGGACTGAAACTGACACCCATGTGGGGTGCTGGTGTTGCCGGCAATGGCCCTGAACAGAGAATCTTGTGTCTTGTTTTGTGTTTTCCTCTCCAGTGGGTCATAAACTGAATCATGATCAGCGTACAGGTTTATTTTGGTGTCTGTGTCTAATGAAGTGGAGATGCCACCATTTCCTTCACCAGGCATTTTGGTTAGACTTTTGCATTGTTTCCAAGTCCCCGCTGTAAATCGTGCTGGGATAACCATCTTCATGCAGCCTCACTGCGTGCTGGGTTGTGTGCCCTCAAGGTGGGCTCTCTGGGGAAGAGGCTGTGGGCAGTTCTGAGGCTTTTCAAAAAAGCTGGGCAGCTTCCATCCCTGGCTGGTGCTGGTAGCCCCCCCCCCCCGCCCCTGCCCCCGCCCCAGCCACACGCAGGCCATCACTGATGGGGACCATGTTTGTCTGCGCATTGCGTAAGCAAGAATGATGAGTCTGTGTTGCATGTCCCCAGATTAATATTGTTAACTGCATGGCAGGGGGGCGTTCATTGGCCGTTTGTATTTCTTTCTTGAATTGACTGTTTACCTTTTTTTTTTTTCTTAATGATTGACTTACAAGCATTTGTGTGGGTGATTATTTTTGGTCAGCTTTTCCTCCTGGACTGGCCGTGTTTGGTTTGGGTCACTGTGTCGCCTGGCATGTTGAAGTCACTTGGAGCTTTGTTGAGTGTAAATGAAGAAGCTGCTTTGTTTTGCTTGAGGAGTGGTGACTTTTTTTGCCCCCCACCCCCGAGGTCCAGCAGAGGGACCTGAGTGACTGAGTGAGGGCAGATTGTTGATGGTCACTGCACATCTCAGTAGTCACTTACTCTGCATGTCATTGCTATTTAGAAGTACACTCAAGGGGCCAGCACTGTGGCTCCAGCATCCAGACAGGTGCCAGTTCGAGTCTTGGCGGCTCCACTTCCAATCCAGCTCCCTGATAACGCATCTGGGAGAGCAGTGGAGGATGGCTCCAGTGTTTGGGTCCCTGCACCCATGTGGGAGACCCAGAGGAAGCTCCTCACTCCTGGCTCCTGGCTTCGGATCAGCTCAGCTCTGGCAGTTGCAGCCATCTGGGGAGTGAACCAGTGGATAGAGGACTTCTCTCTCTCTTTCTTGTAACTATGTCTTTCAAATAAGTAAATGAATAAATAAATCTCAAAGCAGTAAACTCAACCCTTGGACAACATGGGTTTCAACTACATGAGTCCACTGTTATGGGAATTCCTCTTTTGAAATTAGTGGCAATTTGAGAAAACTCACAGAATAACTACATAGCGTAGAAATAGCTAAAAAAATAGATAACTCATGAACCCATAAACTATATGTAGCAAATAGACTGGCTTATAGTTATGCTATGAAATGCACACAGATCTATTATAGGAAGTTACCATTTATGGAGACCCAGACACAGGCCTGAGGCTGTCCTCAGTGCCTTTTGCGGTTGGGAAGAAGGGGAGTGCAGGTAATCACAGCCACCCAGAGACACCTGGAGTGCCAGCCGGCTGTGGTCACTGCGTGGCAGAGTCTGAGTTGTCCGTGGACTGATGGGCGGGTGGGTGGGTGATCAGTGACCCCCGAGCTACCCCAGGGTGACTGTGTACCTGGCTTGTGTTCATGGGGGAGGGAAAAGCAGACCCTCTTCCTGACCCTCAGGGGTGCCTTGTGTGGGGTCTGGCTGTGCTGTGTGGTAACTGTGCCTCTTCCCACCGTCCTGCCAGGAGGAAAGACGATCAGTGTCGCGCGTTTGTCAAGAGAGTTGTGACGAGTCGCCTCTTTCAGATCGTTATGATCAGCACCGTCTCGCTGAATGCTTTTTTCATGGTCTTGTGGACCAGTTACAAAATCAGATACCAGTTGTTCAGAGTGCTTGAGGTAAGCGGAGAACATAGCTGTCTTCTCTTCTTTCCACCTATTTCATTCCAGAAAGTGGTAAGATTTTTAAAGCTTTTTGTTCCCAGAATTTTTATCTGAAAAAAATGCTCAGGACTTTTTTTTTTTTTTTGACAGGCAGAGTTAGTGAGAGAGAGAGACAGAGAGAAAGGTCTTCCTTTTCCATTGGTTCACCCCCAAAATGGCCGCTACGGCTGGCATGCTGCACCGATTCGAAGCCAGGAGCCAGGTGCCTCCTCCTGGTCTCCCATGGGGTGCAGGGCCCAAGGACCTGGGCCATCCTCCATTGCTTTCCCGGGCCACAGCAGAGAGCTGGCCTGGAAGAGGGGCAACTGGGACAGAATCCGGCGCCCCGACTGGGACTAGAACCTGGGGTGCCGGCGCCACAGGTGGAGGATTAGCCAAGTGAGCCACGGCGCCGGCCACGCTAAGGACTTTTAAAATATGCACCAAGGTGTGGGGAGATTGTGTCAGGAACTGCAGTGGTGAGATGTATTTTAAAATTATTTTTTCAAAAAAAATTTTGTTTATTTGAAAGGGAAGAAGGAATAGGGGAAGAGGGAAGGACAGAGATTGATAGATCTCTGATCGATGGTTTACTCCCCAGATAGCCACAATGGTCAGGACTGGGCTGGCCCAAAGGCAGGAGCCATGAGCTTCATCTCAGTCTTCCATGTGGGTGCAGGAGCCCAAGCACTTGGGCCATCTTCTGTTTTCCCAGGTGCATTATCAGGGAGCCGGATTGGAAACAGAGTTGCCGGATCTCAAACTGGTGCCCCTATGGGATGCTGGCACTGCAGGCAGCAGCTCAACATGCTATGCTACAGTGCTGGTGCCGGCCTCTCTTGAATGAATGTAATAGTGGCTAAGCACATAGCAGATGAGGGAAAACATTTTCCAATACAAGTGTCCCAGTTAGTAAATAAAAAAGAAATGCTAGAACATCACTGTTTCCTAACTCCCAGTGAAGTATTGGATCTAGGCAATGAGCATTAGTGGCTGCTATCTTTTTTTTTTTTTTAATTTTATTTTAAAGATTTATTTATTTGAGAGGCAGAGAGGTGTCTTCCATCTGCTGGTTCACTCCCCAAATGGCTGCAATGACCAGGGCTGGGATCATTAGAAGCCAGGAACCTGCAGCTTCTTCTGGTTCTTGCACACAGGTGCAGGGGCCCAAGCACTTGGGCCATCTTCTACTGCTTTCCAAGGCCGTTAGCAGAGAGCTGGATCAGAGTGGAGCAGCCGAGACTAGAACCAGCACCCATATGGGATGCCGGCTCCACAGGCAGAGGCTTTACCTGCTGTGCCACAGCACCGGCCCTAGCTGCTGTCCTTTTATAACAGAGGCAATGAGACCTTGTATACCCGCTGTGCAAGAGCAGCTGTAGCGCTCAGGCCTGCGTCTGAGCAGCCGCTGGGTCCAGCCTCCTGTTTTCATTACATGAAGAGGGAGGAGCAGGTGAAAAGCACCACAGGTGTGCATTCAGCACAATCCAGACTGGGAGGATGTAGAAGTCAAACTTCTGGGTCCTTTAGGCAGCAAACTGTAAGGCAAGAGAACAGGCCGGCGCTGCGGCTCAATAGGCTAATCCTCCGCCTTGCGGCGCTGGCACACCGGGTTCTAGTCCCGGTTGGGGCACCGGGTTCTAGTCCCGGTTGGGGCGCCGGATTCTGTCCGGTTGCCCCTCTTCCAGGCCAGCTCTCTGCTGTGGCCAGGGAGTGCAGTGGAGGATGGCCCAAGTGCTTGGGCCCTGCACCCACATGGGAGACCAGGAGAAGCACCTGGCTCCTGCCTTCGGATCAGCGCAGTGCGTCAGCTGCAGTGGCCATTGTGGGATGAACCAATGGAAAAGGAAGACCTTTCTCTCTGTCTCTCTCTCTCACTGTCCACTCTGCCTGTCAAAAAAAAAAAAAAAAGAGATTCAAAAGACCACATTTTAACACTATGTAAAAGGGACAGACTAAGTTATTAATTCTAGGGGTGTGTATATTGGCTTCCATCTCTAGAGAAATGCAAGGAAGTGATTATAGAAATCTGGATGATTTGGGGGAGGGTGAGAGTTGGGGTTGATGGAGCACACGGAGGAGCTTCTGGGTTAGTTGGCAGAGTTCTCCTTCCTGACCAAGGTGGTCGTTATGGGGATGCCGGCCAGGTAATAGTTCATTAGGCTGCATGCGGTCTGTGTGTGCACTTTGTTTTACAGTCAAAGGTTAAAATGCACTTTGTTTTCATTTAGGGGGAGTAGCGTACTTCCCTGCTGAGGTCATGTGGTGCCAGTGGCAGTGGGGGTGGTAGAACCCCCGTTAGCATGCGGAACGTGCTGGGTCTGCTCCATAGCAGTACTTCCGTGAGTGCGTGGACTGGCAGTGAATCCCACACCACCCTCCAGAGTCTGGCCAGGGACTGTAGAACGTGTTACACGTGACTTGGTGGGAGTCAGGGGAAGAGATGAGTTGAGTGATGTGAATCTTGGAATGGTCTCCAGAGGCCGGAGAGCCTGGCTGGCAAGCCTAGGGGATATTTTGTGTTGAGGGAAGGATATTGACTTTGGGGTGATAACCGATTTGTGTTCAAGTCCCAGTTCTGCCTTACAACTAGCTGTGAGAGTTTGTGCAAATTACTCAAGCTCTGTAATTCAGTTGCTACATCTGTAAACTGATGTTGTCAAAATACATTTTGCAGAGTGGCTGAGCGGCTGCTGAAAATAACACATAGGCCTGAGACCTGATGAACGTTTTGGGAGGCCTCAGGGAGGGTAACAAGGAGGACCTGTGAAGGCCCTGGTCTCTCACCTCTGGCAGATGGAGGTGGGGTCTCAGGAAGAGTGGGAACCTGCTGCGGCACTGGCTGTGTGCCCCAGATGCAGGCCCCTTTGGCAGACACTGGGAGATGGTGGCTCCAGGCGCTCAAGGACATCTCAGTCCGTTCATTAGAAGGCCGTTAAGCTCACGGAGCAGAGGCTTTGGTGCCCACACATGATTAAAAATATAGACTTTATAGAATTAATTCCGCAAAGTCGCTTAGTAACAAACCTGTAGAGGAGCAGGGAATCTGGCTCCCAGAGTTGCAGCATGTTATTTTAAATGTCATGTTCTCCGTAACAACAACACAGTAATGAGATAGAGAAATGGGATGAGCTAAGAAGTTTATCTCGAAGGAAAAGGGAGTAGTAAAATGATCGTTAGCAGTTGCGAAGGGGAGCAGGAGGGCGCCTGCAGAGACTGGCTCACGCCTCCCACAGCGCAGGAGGGAGGGCCTGGAGCCACTGCTGGTGGCTCACCGGGGTGACGGATGTTTCCAGAAGGACCCGAGGGGAGGAGCTGGAAGGCTGCAGACACGAGGAAGCGATAGAAAATGAATATGCTAAGTGTTCTTCCTTGATCATCACGAGTTCTCCTGCTGTGCCCCATCTACGTGTGCAGTTATGTGTCAATTATACACCTCGGGGCTGGTGTCATGGGGCAGCAGCTTGAACCACCGTGCGGCGTGCCCCCATCCCAGTCAGAGAGCTGATTTGTTTCCTCGCTACTCTCCTCCTCATCCCTGTTGCTGCTAACGCGTCCTGGGAGGCAGCGGGTGGTGGCTCAAGTGCTCGGGCCTCTGCCCCGCGTGTGGGAGACATGCGTTGAGTTCTGGGCTCCTGGCTTTAGCATGGCTCATTTCTGGATCTTGGGGCATTTGGAGAGTGAATCAGCGGATAGAAGGTACCTATCTCTGTTGCTCACTCTCACTCTGTCACTCTGCCTTTCAAGTATGTGGGATAAACATTAAAAATAAAGAGGGAAGTTATGTATGTAAAAGAGTCTGTGCCAAGAGGAAAGCTGGCTGCGGGAAGCTCCCCTGCTGGACTTGGCAGACAAAGACTTGCAGGTGGTTCCAGCCACGGAAGGACTCATAGCTAAGCAACTGAAGGATGGTGCGGGTGCTCGTCGTCACAGGTAGTGGGCTCAGGTCCCATATTGGGGTGTCTGGGTTTGATTCCCGGCCCCGGATCCTGACTCCGGTTTGCTGCCAGAGCCGTAGTGGTGGCTCACGTGACCGACGTTCCCGCCGCCCAGGGCAGACCTGGATGAGTTCCCAGCTCCAGCTGTGGCCCCTGGCTGGGCCTGGGGCTGTCGTGGACATTTGGGAAGTGAACTAGAAGATTGGAGTTCTCTGTCTTTGTATCTCTGTCTCTATAATAAATTAATAAATAATTTAAAAAGAATTAAAGGACAGTGTGAAAACAGTGTCAAATGAAATAGAGAATATAAATTAATAGGAATTATTTAGTAGAAATGAGATGAAATAATTGCAATAAAAAATCACTGGAGGAACTCAACAGCTGATAGAGAAAGAATCAGGGAACAGGAAAATAGGTCAATTGAGAGTCTCCAGCCTGAGAAATAAAATGAGTAGAGACCTTTGGGCACCGTCAGACATGGAAACGTGAATGTAATAGGAGCCTCAGAGAGAAGAGGAAAGGAAGAAAAAAATATGTGAAGACATAATGTATAGAAACGTCCCAGATCTGACGGAAGACATTGATCTGCACATCCAGAATATCAGTAAACTCAGAAATCCATGGCTCAGGGGCTGGTGCTGTTGAGTGATGCTGGCATCCCATGTGGATGCCAGTTCGAGTCCTGGCTGCTCCACTTGTGATCCAGCTCCTTGCTACCGTGCCTGAGAAAGCAGTGGAAAATGGTCCTCCCTCCCTCCCTCCCACCTTTCCTTTCCTTCCTTCCTTCCCTCCTTCCTTCCTTCCTTTTTTTTCCTCTCTCTCTTTCTCTTTTTCTGATTAGTTATTTAAAAGGCAGGGTTACAGAGAAGCAGAGACAGAGAGAGAGAGGTCTTCCATCTGCTGGTTCACTCCCCAGATGGCTGCAATGGCTGAAGCTGCGCTGATTTGAAGCCAGGAGCCAGGGGCTTCCTACAGGTCTCCCTCATGGGTGCAGGGGCCCAAGGACTTGGGCCATCTTCTCCTGCTTTCCCAGCCATAGCAGAGAGCTGGATCGGAAATGGAGCAGCCGGGACTCGAACTGGCATCCATAGAGGATGCTGGCACTGCAGGCCCCAGCTTTATCTGCTAAGCCACGGTGCTGGCCCCCCTCTCTCCCTTTGTATTTCTGCCTTTCAAATAAATAAGTAAATAAGTGAATCTTTAAAAAAGAAAAAGAAATCCACAGCTAGACACATAGCAGTCAGACTGTTGAAAGATGATGGCATAGAATTGGAGAGCACAGCAGAGAGGCAGCTCATCACATGAAAGCAATCCTCAGTAGACGAGCAGCTCACCAGAAAACGGCAGGAGGCATTGGGTGTCACACTCACACTGAGAGGAAGGGGCTGTCCACCAGAAACTGTACATCCAGGAAAACCGTGCTTCAGAACTCGGGGGGTGGGGGGAGTGGCCCAGCTGTGAGGATGCTGCTTGGGGTGCCCTGTGCCCTGTTGGAGAGGCTGCTTTGAGCCCGGACTCCTCTGCTTCCCGCTTCCTGCTCAAGTGCACTCGGGAGGCGGCAGGTGGTAACTCAAGCTCTCGGGTCCCTGCCAGCCATGAGGGAGACCCAGGTGGAGTTCCTGGCTCTCAGCTTTGGCCTGGCCCAGCCTTGGCTGTTGGGGGCATTTGGGGCAGTGACACAGTGGATGGAATTTCTTTGTCTTTCTTCTCTGTCTCTGTGTCCCTCTGCCTTTCAAATAAATGAAATGTTTAAAAACTAAGAAAAATGAAAGAAAGTGAAAATGTCACAGCATCCTTCCACCCGAGAGACACCTGAGAACCAGCAGAGTGCTGGGAGACGGGCAGAGGTTTGCAGCAGCCAGTGCACGCTGCTCCCGTCCTGTCCCAGTCTCCAGCGTGGTCACCGTCCTCAGGTGAGCAACTCGTGGTCCCTGTGTGGGACGCTGCTCCCTGGTCCCGGGGCAGCCGAGCAGACCTTGTTCTTACAGAACTGGCTTGGTCTGTTTGCACCTGAGGAACCTGGAACTTCGTCAGGACAGAGGGGTGGCTAAGCGGAGGGTGTGTGTAACACACATGGAGGGCAGCCCGCTGCTGCCTGGGGCCGGATGGTCCCAGAAGAGGCCAGCAGCAGGCAGGGCGGAAGCCTGATGTGAAAGGCCCGGGAGGGAGATGGTTTGGACATGGAAGCACTGGACAGTTCCCACTATAGGGTGGACTTAGGATGCCACACACACCCAGGGCCGGACAGTGTTTACGAGAGACCTGGGAGATCCCACGCGTTTGTCTCTAGCTGATCGTTAGGCTCAGCACATGCAGAAGGGGAGGTGAAGGCAGCTGGTGAGTGGCCGGCTAAGCTTCAAGCTTCTCCAAACAGCCTGTGTGGAAATTCTCGGAGAGCCTGTTTCTTTCTTCTCTCCTTGTCTTATTCTCTCCCTCTCCCCTCCCTGCCTCCCTTCTTCTCAAGGCATCTAAGAAACTTTATGTCCAAAGATTAGCTGACCAGAAAATAAAGAAAAAGAGACTTCAGAGACCAGGCATGATGTGAATACAGTCCTTTACAGAAACAGTTTGGAAGAGTCGCTCAACAGCGACGGCCCACAGAAAGAACGAACCATGAGCAGGGGAAGTCTGGTATGGTGAGTGAGCGCATTGTAATATTTGAAATACCCGGTTTCGGCAAAATGCCGTGAAGCATGTAAAGAGCCTGGAATGGACGGCTCAGCAGGAACTCCGTGAGGAAGCACGGACACTGGAAGGAAGGCCTTACGTCAGTGGTGTCAAGTGTGCTTAGGATCTCAAGGAAATCCTGGGCCGAGAGCTCAGGTAGCCAGGTGAACGCTGTCTGTCTCAGCGAATAGAGAACATCGGTAAACAGAAATCGTGAGAAGGAATCGAAGTTCCGGGGCTCCGCAGTGCCGCAGCTGAAGTGCAGCGTTGGTCACAGGGATCCAGCGGCAGACGCAGCGGGCAGAGGGAAGCCTCGGACCCGGGGACAGGGCAGCGGAACCCACCCCGGGTGAGGAGCAGAAGGACAGAGCTCGAGGACAAACGGCTGAGAGAACCGTGGGACACCGTCACGCGTGCCAGCGTGCGTGTGATGGACAGAGAATTCTGGGAAGCAGAAGTGGACAGATTCTATGAAACACGTGAGTGTGTACATGAGCGAATCTCAGTGAATTTCAGGAAGGAAAATGCTGAGACACATTGTAATTACCCTGTCAAAACAGAGGAATGGAAGATCTTGGAGGCTGCCAAAGGCCTGCATCTCACCAGGCAAGAAGTTCCTCCTCGCGAAACTCAGAGGCCAGAGGTCGGTGAAATGACATGCTTAAAAAAAAAATACAGTCAACCAGGGGTTCTAGAGTAGCCAAAACCGTTCTTCAGAAATGAAAGGGCAGTGAAGACGTTCCAGGTCCACAAAATGAAGGACTTGGTTGCTGGTAGACCTGTGCTAAAAGAGACTACAGGAAGTCTTAGGTGGAGGTGAACCAGGACAGCAAGCCATATGAAGAAGGAGAACTCTGGTCACGGCGACTAGTTAGGTAGTCAGTACTGCACTTTAGTTTGCAGCTCTTTTTTTTTTTCTTTTTAAATATTTATTTATTTATGTGAAAGAGTTACACAGAGGAGGAGAGGCGGTGGGGTGGTGAGTCTTCCATCTGCTGCTTCACTCCCCACATGGCTGCAATGGCTGGAGCTGTGCCAATCTGGAGCCAGGAGTCAGGAGCTTCTTCTGGGTCTCCCACATGGATACAGGGGCCCAAGCACTTGGGCTATCTTCTACTCTTTTCCCAGGCCATAGCAGAGAGCTGGATTGGAAGTAGAGCAGCCAGGATTTGAACCAGCGCCCATATGGGATGCCGGCACTGCTGGAGGTGGGTTTACCCACTAAGCCACAGCGCTGGCCCTGCAGCTCTCTCTTTTTTTTTTATTTTTTATTTTTATTTTTTTTTTATTTTTGATAGGCAGAGTGGACAGTGAGAGAGAGAGACAGAGAGAGAAAGGTCTTCCTTTGCCGTTGGTTCACCCTCCAATGGCCGCCGCTACAGCCGGCGCACCGCGCTGATCCGATGGCAGGAGCCAGGATCCAGGTGCTTTTCCTGGTCTCCCATGGGGTGCAGGGCCCAAGCACCTGGGCCATCCTCCACTGCACTCCCTGGCCATAGCAGAGAGCTGGCCTGGAAGAGGGGCAACCGGGACAGAATCCGGCGCCCCGACCGGGACTAGAACCCGGTGTGCCGGCGCCGCAAGGTGTGCAGCTCTCTTTTTAAAATAACTACGTAAATCAGGTGGTTACGGTTAGTGGGCACACAGTGTATAAAGATGGGATTTTTGACACAAACGCATAAAGATAGGGGGATGGAGCTATATGGGAACAGAATTGTTCTATGTTAGTGAAGCTAAGGTAGTATTGATTTAAGTTTAAGAAGTTAATTGTAATTCCAGGGCCAACCACTAAGAAATAGCCAAAAGCTAAACAGAAAAGGAAATGAGAAATCAAAATTGTAAGTACAAAGAGATCAATAAAATAGTAGTGAGGAATTAAGGAGCAGCAATAAATGACCTGCAGAAAACAAGTAGCGAAATGGCAGAAGAATGTCCTTTATTAGTGCACGCTTCATTGTGGACACATTGCACTGCCTAGCTGGTCCGGCGTTGCTGGCATTTGGGCAGTGAACCAGCACAGACAATCTCCCTAATCTGTCTCCCTGCCTCTCAAGTAACTTTCAAAAATACACAATGGATGGGGCTGCTGTTGTGACGTAGCAGGAAAAACGGGTGATGGCGACCCAGGTATCCTGTACACATGCCGGTTCGAGTCCCGGCTGTTCCATTTCTGACCCAGCTCCCTGCTAGTGTCCCTGGGAAATCAGCAGAAGATGGTCCAAGTGCTTGGTCCCTTGTTAGCCATGTGGGGGATCTGGGTGAAGCTCTTGGCTTCTGGCTTTGGCCTGCCCAAGCCCCAGCCTTTGCGGCCATTTGGGGAGTGAACCAGCTCACTTGCTCACTCTCTCTCTCTTTCTCTCTCCCTTTCTGTAACTCTATTTTTCAAATAAGAAAATAAATCTTTAAAAAATACACAGTGGGAAACAGTTGATCTTTAAAAAGATTAATAAATATTTAGCTACATTGAGAAAAGTAAGACTCAAATTATTAATATCAGAAATGACAGGATTATTTGGGGAATACTGGAAAAAATTTTATGCCAAATGAAATGGGCAACACCCAAAATACCAAACTGACTCAAGAAGTAGAGAACAGACTGAATGGAACAGTCTTATAACAAAAGATTAATCAGTAACAAAAAACCTTCCAAAAAAGAAAAGCCCAGGACCAGATGGCTTCACTGATGAATTCTAATCTTTTAACAAAGGAATAATACCAATCCTTCTTAAACTCTACCAAAAACGGAAGAGGAGAGGACCCTTCTGAGCTCATCCTGTGAGGCCACCGTCACCCTGACACCAAAGACGGCACAGGAAAAACCAGGGACAGATACCTCTTGTGGATATTGGTTCAGAAATACTTACTGAGAAAGCTGGATTCAGCAGCATGTCTAAAAGGGTGATGTGCCATAACCAAGTTGGATTTATCCCAGAAGTACAAAAGTGATAAATGCAAAAGTCAAACAATAAAAAAATAGTAAAATAAAAGCAAAAATACACATGGTCATCTCAGTTGATTCAGAGAAAGCATTTGATGAAACCCAGTACCCTGCCAAGGTTTAAAAAGTCCAAAAAACAAACCAACAAAATAGGAGTGAAATTCCTTAACTTTGATGAATGACGTTTATTTAAAAAAAAAAAAAAAAACACAGATAACATTATACTCAATGGTGAAAGCATGAGTCTTTCCCCTAAGATCAGGAACAAGACAAGGATCCCTGCTTTAGCTACTATTTGAAATTGTACTGTAAGTTCTTACCAGAGGCATTATGCAAGGAAAAAAAAAGGCATGTCAATTGAAAAGGAGGAATTAAGATTATCTCTATTTCCAGGTGACTTGATCTTACATGTACAAAGTCTTAAAGAATTCTGTACATACACAAAGAAACTATTAGATTTATTAAACCAACTCAGCAAAGCTGCAAGGTGCAAGATCAACAGCAAACATCAGCTGTGTTCCAATATGGTAGCAGTTAACAGTCTGGGAAGGAGAGTATGACAATTCCTTTCACAATGGCATCTCAGAAGAATAAAGGACGTAAGGATGAGTTGAGAGGTGTAAACACTGAAAATTACAAAACACTGTTAAAAGAAATGAAGGCCTGAATACGTGGACCTTTGTGTTTGGTCAAGGGTTAGAAGACAATCTTGCTAAGGTGGCAGTGCTCTGCGAAGTGATCTGCAGATGTCATTCAGTCCCTGTCAGAATTCCAGCAGCCCCTCCCTCCCTCCCTCCCTCCCTTTTTACAAAGGTGGAAAGAGAATCCTCAGATTCATATGCTGTGTACGAGACCCCAGTTAGCCAAAACAGTATTTACTAATTTTTTAAAGATTTATTTGTTTGTTTGAAAGTCAGAGTTACACAGAGAGAAGTGCGGGTGTGTGTCTTCCATCCACTGGGTCCCCAGTTGGCCACAATGGCTGGAGCTGTGCTGATCTGCAGCCAGGAGCCAGGAGCTTCTTCCTGGTCTCCCACGCGGGTGCAGGGGTCCAAGCACCTGGGCCATCTTCTGCTGTTTTCCCAGGCCATTGCAGAGAGCTGGATCAGAAGTGGAGCAGCCGGGCCTTGAACAGACGCCCATGTGGGATGCCGGCACTGCAGGCAGTGGCTTCCTTTGCTATGCCACAGCAGCGGCCCCACAAAACGGTGTTTGAAAATCAAAGTAAAGCTGAATGGCTTGTACTTACAGACTTCAGAACTTACTACATGGCAATCAAGACAGTGCAGGACTGGTATAGACAGATGCACAGTCCAATGGAGCGAAACTGGAGGATGGAAATAAACCTACATATCTCTAGCTGATTGGTTTTTCTAAGTGTCATTGTGACAAGTGTAATATTTCTCTCTTTTTAAAAATATTTAAAAGAACACTCCCATCCACTGGTTCACCCCCAAATGCCCACGATAACCTGTGCCAACTCTGGGAGACAGGAACTCAATCTAGGCTTCTCGCATGGGTTGAAAGGGCCCAGTTAGTTGAACTGTCACTCTTAACTCACAGGGTCTACATTAGCAGGAAGCTGGAGTCAGGAGCTGGAGCCGGCTATTGAACTTAGATGCTCCAAGATGGGACATGGGTCGCTTAACCAGTGTCTTAACCACTAGGCCAAATGCCCACCCCACAACTGACTTTTTGTCAAAGATGTCAAACACAGTCAATGGAGAGAATGAGCCCTCCAGAAATGGCGCTGGGACAACTTGATAGCAACATGCAGAAGAATGGAGCTGGACCCCCCACCTCATGCCCAGTATACAAGTGAACTGAATCTGCAGTGATGATCTATATATAAGAGCTAAGAATATTAGAAGAACAGAGAAACAAATCTTCATGACCTTGGGTTTGGTAATTGATTCTTAGGTATGAAACAGGCAACAACAAAAAAACATGAATTTGGCTTCATGAAAATTAAGCACGTTTGTGCATCATTGGGCACTGTTAAGAGATAAAAAGACAACCCACAGAATGAGAGGAATGTTTGCAAGCCATGTATCTGGCATTAGGTAAGGGATTAATACCCAGGGTATACAGTGAACCTCCACGACTTGCCAACCGTAACAACCATCAGTGGACAAAAGACGTGAGTGAAGAAGAAATTATAAATGACTGGTAAGCAAATGAAGAAATAGCATTACTGGTTCATAGGGAAATACGCATCAGGACCGCAGGGAGGTATTATTACATTACGTTGTACCCATTAAGATGGCTTTTATAAACAGAAGAAAGCAAATGGAAAGTGGCGAGTGTCCTTGTTAGCCCTTGTGGAGATCAGAGTTTTTGTGCACTGTTTGTGAGCAGGTAAAATGGTACAACCACTGTGGAAAAGGAGCGTGGCAGTCCTGTAACAAGTTAAACAGAATTACCACATGACCCAGAAATCCTGGTAAGTAGGCACTTAGCTTCTTTTTTTTTAATAGGTTTTATTTATTTTTATTTGAAAGGCAGTTACCAAGAGCAGAATCAGAAAGAGAGAGAGAGGGAGGGAGAGAGAGAGGTCTTCCATCTACTGGATCACTCGCCAGATGGCCGCAGTAGCCAGAGCTGTTCTGATCCAAAGCCAGGAGCCAGGAGCTTCCTCCAGATCTCTCATGCGGGTGCAGGATCCCAAGGACTTGGGCCATCTTCCACTGCTTTCCCAGGCCATAGCAGAGAGCTGCATTGGAAGTGGAGCTGCCAGGACTTGAACTGGCGTCCATATGGGATGCCAGCACTGCAGGCAGCAGCTTTACCTGCTACGCCACAGCGCCAGCCCCAGCATTTAGGCTCTTGTACATCCATGTTTATGGCTCCTGTATTCACAATGCACAAAAGGTGGAAACACCCCAAATGCCCACCAGTAGAGGAATGGATAAACAAACCATGGCATATGCATACAACGGGCTATCACTCAGCTTCTAAAGGGAATGGAACTCTGGTACATGCTACTGCGTGGATAAACCTTGAAAACATCACACTAAGTGAGATAAGACAGCCACAGAAGGGTATAGTGCCAGTATCCCATATTGGAGTGTCATTTTGAGTCCCAACTACTCCACTTCCAATCCAGCTTCCTGTTGATGTGCCTGGGAAGGCAAATAGGAAATGGCTCAAGTATTTGGGCCCCTGTCACCTATATGTGAAATCAGATGGAATTTCTGGCTCCTGGCTTCCACCTGACCCAGCCCTGGCTGGTGTGGCCATTTGGAGAGTGAATCAGCAGATAGAATATCTGTGTTTCTCCTTCTCTCTGTTTCTCTGTCTTTCAAAACAAGAATATTTTTAAAAAAGCAAAAAGAAGTAGGGAAATGGAATCACATACCAATCATGGATAAAAAGGCAAATTTTCTTAAAGATACCATCTCTTCCAATCATTCAGTAAAATTACTGCAATTCCAATAAAGTCTGGCATTGATTTTTCTGTGTCAAAGATAATTCTAAAATGTGGATGTAAGAATGAAAGATGAAAGAAAAACCAAGACTGAGGGGGTTTGACTACCAGATAACATGGTTTTTTGTAAAGCCACAATAATTGAGGCAAGGCCATGATGCAGGGGTAGACGGACAGGCAAACACAATGGAGTGGTGTGCTCCCGGAGAGACCTGGCCCCCAGAGGGGTCTGACCCCCAAAGAGACCTGGCTCCCAGAGGGACCTGACTTCTGGAGAGACCTGACTCCCAGAGAGACCTGATTCTCGGAGAGACCTGGCCCCTGGAGACACCTGGCTCATGTGGAGCCCGGCATGTGGTGGATAGGATGCAGGTGCCCCGCGATGGTGGAAGTTGCATGAAGTGCTACTATGATGCTATAATGACTGGGTACCCACATGGAGAAGAACATGTTTGCTTCTCTCACGGCGCACCTGGATGGATTAGAGACCCAACTGGAAAAGCAGAGAGAAAACAGAGAAGAATAGGCATGTGATCTCACAAGGGAGCTGTTTCCCAAGATAAAAAACATGCAGATGAAGAGAAAGTTTGATAACTTTTGTTTCGTTAAAACTTTAAATTTCTTGCAATTAATAGATCAGAAAAGCTGAAAAGCCAGCGAGGAGCCTGTAACAGGCTGAAGGTTAGGATCCAAGAGATGTACAAGACGTCTCCCATGTTAACCAGAAAATGGCAAAACCACCCAACAGGAGATGTGGCAAAGATCAGAAACAGTCCACGATTTAAACAGAAAAAGACGCCCAACCTCATTAATGAGAGAAATGAAAACTAAAAGGATGCGACTTCACACTCATCCGACTCACACACATGAGCAAGCATGGCTGTCGCAAGTGTTGGCATGGGTGTAGAAAACTAGCAACATTGCTGACGTTCAAGTAAATTCATTCAGCAACTTCAGGAAACAGTTTGTCAAAATTTAGTGCAGTTGAAAATAGCCTACAGCTCAGTATTTCCACTCCTGGGTGTGTAAGAGAGACTTTACACACGTGTGCACTAGGGCGTACAAAATTTGTTCAGACCTTGTACTGTTGCACTGTTTTGTGAAAAAATGCAAATAAACATTCTGCAGATACCTAGACAAACTGCAGTAATTTAAGTGGAATTGCCAAGTAGTGATGAAAGTTAATTTGTTTTATAGAAATCAACGTGACTCCCACAAGCATAATTTTAAATGAAAAAAGCAAATCGCTGAAAAATATGTGAGTGTGTATGCTATTTGTGTAATGTCTGAAGAATCCAAAATAATATATTAGTAGGGACAGCTCTGGTAAGATCATGTGTGCGTGGGGCTGGCATTGTGGTGTAGCAGGTAAAACCGCTGCCTGTGATGCTGGCATCCCGTGTGGGCACCGGGTCCTGCCCCAACTGCTCCACTTCTGATCCCGCGCCCAGCTAATGAGCCCAGGAAGAGCAACAGATGGCCCTAGTGCTTGGCCCCTGCCACCTGCGTCGCCGGAGACCTTGATGAAGCTCCTAACTCCTCATTTCAGCCTGGCCGAGCCCTGGCCATTGCAGCCATCTGTGGAGTGAACCAGCGAATGTCCCTCTCTCTGTGACTTTGACCTTGAAAAAAATATTAACTTATGCATGGCGAGCTTCAAATTTAGGATATGGTTGGTCACCACCGTGGTACAGGAGAGATTTGGTCCATGAGAGACCTGCAAGAGACCACCTGTAATGTTCTTTTTTCTGGGTGCCAAGTAAATGGCTCGTCATTGTATTGTTCTAGAATAATTGTGAATCTGAAATAGTACGCGGTGGCCACGTGGAGACCACGAGTATGATGCACGCGGGACTGATGAAAGCACTGGTTGCTCAAACGCCAGCCCAAGGGGTGATTGCGGCTGCAGGGCTTTTCCTGGGATGCACCTGACACACACAGGGATCTTCAGAAAGCTCCCGGAAACATGCACTTTATCCTCTTGTTCATTCTCTGTGAACTTGTTGGAGTAGCCCCTCTCTGTCCTGCTGTCCTCCGTGGTCGCTCCCTCTGCCCTGTGCCTGGAAGGCGTTCCCTCTCTCCTTCCCTGCCATGCTCCTTGGCCCCTCCTGTGTGACCTCGTCTGTCACCTGGGTGGCTGCTGGGAGTTCCCTCCCAGCTGCTTCTCCTGCTGGCTCCATGGAGCAGCCGCAGCGAGTCTTCCGTGCTCAGTTCAGCTCACTGCCTTGCTCAGAATCCTCAGGCAGAGGGTCAACCTGAGCTCGCCCCTCCCACTGCGCTCCTGCTCTGGGCGCCCTCTGCGGGCCCTGGCTCTCCTGACCCTGCAGGTCCTCGAATGGCCTGCCTTTCACCCTGCCTTGTGCTTGCCATTCCCCTGTCCATTGACATCTTTGCTCACCAGGTGGCTGGGACAGTGCCTCCCCCACAGGACCAGTCCCTCCGTCTCCTTTGGCTGGTGTATTTGCTAGAATCCGTATGTGTTTGTTAAGCCTTTCTTTCTGCCCCTCAGTAGATGGTAAGCTTCCTGCGGGCTGGGCATTCTGTCTTACTGCTTATTTCCCAGAGCCTGAAACATTGCACAGGAAAGGTGTTCAAATCAGAGCTTTTACTATGAATGCATGAATTGATTTGGATGATACACAGACCAATGCATCAAACTAGATGACAAGGAAGTGGATGACTCAAAAAGTACCCCTTCAGGGGTCTGGCCTAGTGGTTAACACACCTCGTCCCACGTCAGAGTGCCTGCATTTCAGTCCTGGCACCAGCTACTGTCCCACCTCCTGCTAATGCAAACCCTGGAAGCCTGCAGTGATGGCTCAAGGGACTGTGTACCTGCCGCCTGTGTGGGAGACCTGGTTTTGGTTCCTGGTTTCTGGCTTCAGCCCTAGCTCACCTCTGGCTGTTGTAAGTATCTAAGAAGTGAGCCAGTGGCTGGGAGCTCTCTGACTCTCTCAGTCTCTCTACCTCCCTCTCTGCCTCAAAAAAAAATTTTTTTTTTAAATAAAGGTGCTTTTTGGCAGAACAAAGCCATTGGTGTTACAGATGTATGGGAAGAATTTGAAAAAGATTGAAAAGATTGGTTCAGAGAGAAATGACTTAGTTAACTGATTTTAAGTACATATGATTAAGTTAATAGATGTAAGCTGGTATTTGAACAGTCTCGAGTATTCCTATAAGTTTGTATATTTGGGTGGGCAGCAAGCTCTTGGGACCTTCTCTTGGGAAACCTTGAGTTCAGGTTGCTGATGCGTTGAGTTGCCGTGCACTGAATGGGACCAATGCAGTCATTCTGTCCATCCGTCAGTTTCCCCAAGCACCCTGGGTCAGACCTAGCCCCAGGCATAGGGCTGTGGGAAAGGGAACGGAGACAGGTACACTGAGTGGCCGCCCGGGTTCTTGCCCACGTGGGGGACTTAGGTGCACCCTCTCTGACTGGGTGGCCCAGGCAGGAAGAGGGCCATGGGCCTTGCAGCTTGCTGATCCTCCGAGCCTTGCCACTCTGCAGATCTCAGAGGTCATCTTTGTGTCCATCTATGCCTCCGAGTTCTCCATGAAGGTCTATGTGGACCCCATCGACTACTGGAAGGACGGCTACAACCTGCTGGATGTGGTCATTATCATCATTATCGTCATCCCCCACTTCCTCCGAAAGATCAAGGACAAGCACTACCCCTACTTCAACATCGCCGATGGCATCCAGTCGCTGCGCATCCTCAAGTTCATCACTTACAGCCGGGGCATCCGGGTGAGTGTCTCCCCGGTGTGAGGAGCCCGGGGAGGGGGCCCATCTGCCCAGCAGCCCCCGGGGAGCGGGGAGCCACAGTGCTCCTGCTGTCTTCCAGCTAATGAGTCCTGAGGAGTGGCAGGCTGCTCTTACCGGTACCATTGCATTTGATCTTTTTTTTTTTTTTTTTTTTTTTGACAGGCAGAGTGGACAGTGAGAGAGAGAGACAGAGAGAAAGGTCTTCCTTTTGCCGTTGGTTCACCCTCCAATGGCCGCCGCGGCCGGCGCGCTGCGGCCGGCGCACCGCGCTGATCCGATGGCAGGAGCCAGGAGCCAGGTGCTTTTCCTGGTCTCCCATGGGGTGCAGGGCCCAAGCACCTGGGCCATCCTCCACTGCACTCCCTGGCCACAGCAGAGGGCTGGCCTGGAAGAAGGGCAACCGGGACAGAATCCGGCGCCCCGACCGGGACTAGAACCCGGTGTGCCGGCGCCGCTAGGCGGAGGATTAGCCTAGTGAGCCGCGGCGCCGGCCATTGCATTTGATCTTAAAGCAGTTGTAAGAAAGGAATTACTAGCTCCATCGTGCAGAGGAAACAGAGGCCTGAGGTCACGCAGCCGTTAAGTGGCAGAGCTGAGCTGGAAAAGTGTGCCCGGCCCCAGCGGCATCGGGCCTTCCCCGTCCTGTGCTGCGTGTTGTGGACCCTTTGCTGTGCATGCCCCGGGCTCCGGCTTCCGGTGGCCTGTGCCTCTCTCCAGCTGCTGGGCCACACATTTGTGATTCTGCCACTTTGCTCGGTGGGAACAGTCTCCTTACTTTGTTGAGGCAGCCCTGGAAGTGCAGCTTCCACCAAGCCGTCTTCCTGGGTTGCTGAAGTCATGGAGTCTTCCCTTGAGTCAGAAGGCTTCAGAATGAGCCTCAGGACTGACCCCTGCCCATGCCAGGCCCTCAGGCGGTCATCCTGGGCACAGTGTGCCTGCCCTGGCTCTGCCTCCACCATCTGTGCTTCTCCAGCAAGGGGCGTTTGGGCCTCGTAGCAGGTGCCCGCCCAGCCTGCCGAGCGATGGCCCCAGCCCTGGAGAAGGGAGGCGAACTGTCGGCTGCCTGCACCACACCCACACGCACTCATTGGTGGCCCTCAGGGGCTGCATGCCTTTGTGCGTCCCCTCCCCACCCTTCATGGCCAGGCTTGTGGAGAAAGGGGTCTCTGTTTCTGGGCCCCACTCCCTGGCCTGCCACTGATGCCCTGGCTTCTTGTCCTCTGTCACCTGGCCCAGCGGCCACTTCCCTTGCCGTCCCTGTCACTGGTTGCTCGGGGATGGTGGGTGGCCCATGAAGATGGTGCCAGCCCCCAGGCTGCGAGCAGGGTGGCATAGAGAAGGAGCAGGTGCAGCTAGAGGCAGAGGTGTCATGACGTGAGGGTGTGGGTAGCCGAGAGGCCGATCCTGCCCAGAGCAGAGGCTCTGCCCGTGGAGGCAGGGGCTCCCAGAAGGCACAGGGTGGCCCCTGAACCTGAGGCCAGCAGGGGGCAGGCAGCCCCCTGGGAGAGAGCTGCTGGGAGTGAGGTCCTTGGCTAAGAGTGGCTCTTTGGCTGAGGACAGGAGAGAGGCTGCCCTGAAAATGAGGGTGCAGAGACACGCGGGAGTCACGTGCAGAAGGGGGTGATGGGCGTTGGGCTGCAGGAACGGATGGTCGGGCGGTGCAAGGAGCAGCGAGCAGAAAGGCAGGGAGACAGCGGCACCTGCGGGGCTGGGCCAGAAGGCCAAGGCCTGAATGTGCCTGGGGCCACGGGCCGGGCAGGTCCGCGCCACCTACGTCCTTGTGAATACAGATGCCTCCTGTTGGGCCTCAGGGTTTTTCTGTATTAAGCTGATCCTGTATCCCACACGGGCCCTGGGGGTCACCAGCCAGGCAGGCTGTGGCTGTGTGGTGGCCTTGGGGATATCATAGTAATGACCTGTGGTGACACGGCCCCTGTGGCCGGCTGGCTGGGGAGCTGGAGCTGCTGAGGGCCAGAACTGCACATCTATGCCTGTTTGTCTTTTTATTTTTATGGTATTTATTTGAAAGGCACAGTTAGATGTTTCATCCACTGGTTCACTCACAAAATAGCCGCAATGATCAGGACGGGCCAGACTGAAACCAGGAGCTTCTTCTGGGTCTCCCATGTGGGTGCAGGGGCCCAAGCACTTGGGTCATCTGCTGATTTCCCAGGTGCATCAGCAGGGAGCTGGATTGGAAATGGAGCAGCCAGGACTTGAACCCAGACCAGTGCCCTTTTATGATGCTGGTGCAGTGGCCCCACCTGTGTGTCTTGACTGAAGTCCAGAAAGAGCCCTTGAAGAAGTGGCAGTCCTGGTGCCCAGACGGGGTCTCTGGCCCTGCTTAATTACAAGGAAGTCCAGTTCAGCCGGCACCAGTGAACCTGCATCACAAGGCGGGAGTCCCTGTCTTGCACACAGAGCAGCTCTGTTTGTTGGGCTCTCCAGGGCCACATGGCCCCATCACTCTGCTTTTCAGTGTGCACGCGGCCTTCAGAGGCTGGGCTGCGTGAGCATGGGCTCTCTCTCTCTCTCTCTCTCTCTCTCTCTCTCTCTCTCTTTTTTTTTTTTTTTTTTTGACGGCAGAGTGGACAGTGAGAGAGGGAGAGAGACAGAGAAAGGTCTTCCTTTTGCCATTGGTTTACCCTCCAATGGGTGCACCACGCTTATTCGATGGCAGGAACCAGGTGCTTCTCCTGGTCTCCCATGGGGTGCAGGGCCCAAGGACTTGGGCCATCCTCCACTGCACTCCCGGGCCACAGCAGAGAGCTGGCCTGGAAGAGGGGCAACTGGGACAGAATCCGGCGTCCCCACCGGGACTAGAACCCGGTGTGCTGGCGCCGCAAGGCGGAGGATTAGCCTAGTGAGCTGCAGCGCCGGCCTGAGCATGGGCTCCTCTTCCTCAGGCCGAATCATTCCCCGCCCTGAACCTGTGCCTGGGGCTGCCCTTTCTGCCAGCCTTTTCCACACCCACGATGTCCCAAGCCAGGAGGACAGTGTGGCTTGACCCAGAGCCCTGGAAGGCTGAACTGGGCTCTAGGAATTGCATCTCCAAAGAATTTGGGAAGGCAAAATGAGATGTCCCCTGGAGACCTGGCGGGGCTGGGGACCTCTGGAGCCCCGGACTCTAGGGAAGGAGCTGCCAGCCTCTGGGGGTCCCGGCATCTGCCCCCAGGGGCCTGGACTCCCCCCCGTCTCTTCCTGTGCTGTGCACTGATGGGCTTGTGCATTGAAGAACCATTGCCAAGACCAGCTCTTGGGGCTGGGGGGCACTCTCTAAGTTGCTTCCTTCTGACCGAGCCAAGCGGTTGCTGGTGCTGGCCCTTGGGCTGGCCCGGAGGTGCGAGACCCAACGGGACCCCTCCCCACTCTCTGCAAGTGCATCAGACCCTTCTCCCCCCCAGGCTCCTCCTCCCGGCCTCTGAGCCCAATCCACAGTGGTCTTGGAGGGTTTTGTCTCACTGGCTCTCGGGAAGGACGTTGTGCGTGTAGTAGGGAGGGAGGCAGTTCTTTCATCTCTCAGCTCTTGTGCTCTGTCCCCAAACACAGGTTTGCTTCCCTGGGGAGGAGGGCGGCATTGGCCCACTGCCCCCTGCAGGCAGCTGCCATAGCAGTCGGGGCAGCAGGTGACCTGCTCTCGATGCCTCCTTTCCTGGTGCTTGGGCTACTAGTGGTTGGGGGTGGTGGCCTGGAGCGGAGGGCTTGGGAGTGGGCACAGCTCTGCAGTGTCCAGGAATGGGACCCTGGCTGCGGCCCTCATGAAATGAAGTCTGCACACGTACAAGGGAGGGGGGCAAGCTGGCTGCACGCTGTGCTCTGCAGGAGTGGGTGCTGTAGTAGGGAGATAAGACACGCCCGCTCCACAGGGAGAAGACTCAGGAAGGGATGGGGAGCTGTGTTGCTCTGGGCTGCTCCATCCTCACTCCTAGGGTGGCCTGGGGCTGAGAGGGCCAGGGTTGGCTCTTGGCTGAGAAGCAGGTGTGTATCAGACACCCATAACGCCCAGCTAGATTGATCCAGCCCTTAGCCTGGGCACAGCTCCTATTCACTTGATTCGTTGTCCTGACACTTCCCGAGCACGGGTGGCGGGGGCTGGCTGTGAGCGGGGCGCCCTCGCCTGAGCCGTGTGCCCCTGCCCTGCAGACCCTCATCACGGCCGTGGGGCAGACCGTGTACACCGTGGCCTCCGTGCTCACCCTGTTCTTCGTCCTCATGTACATCTTCGCCATCCTGGGTTTCTGCCTGTTTGGTGCTTCGGAGAAAGGCGACCTGAATAACTGGGGGAACCTGGCTGTGGCTTTCTTCACTCTCTTCAGCTTGGCCACGGTACTGTGTTCTGGAGCGGGGCGAGGGCTGGGTTTTGAGAAGTGACCATGGAGGTGACGGGAGCATGTGGACATACTGGGTCTCGCACGGGGCCTCCCCGTGTTCTGGAGCGCAGGTGGGCCTGGGGAAGCTGGGGGCAGCCCTAGACGGGGGTCCAGCTCTGCCTGTAGACTCTCGAGTCCTTAGAGAGACTCTGGGTGTCCCACAGGGTCACACGACATTTTAGAAAAAGCTCGCAAATGCCGGCTCACTTGGATTAAGATTAATTTACAAGTGAACGCACACCCCTTGGCCTTCTGGGAAGGGGCGGGCACAAACCTGCCTGGAGCGAGGACGCACAGCCCACCCTGGACCCTGTTGGACTCCCAAAAGCGTGTGTGCTCTGCAGAGGTGGGCCTGGCGTGCTGACCAGCAGTGTCCACACGCAGCGAGCCCTGCGTCCCTGGGCCACCGCGGATAGACTGGAGCCAGGTTGTGGAGAACTTCAAGTGTTGAGGGACGGGGCCAGGAAGTACACTGGGGCTGGAGCTCCCTTAGCTGAGCTGGGGAGGCCCACCCACGCGGGGAGGCCCACCCACCCTGCCGACCGTGACAGTGAACCCTCCCTGCCCGAGCAGGTTGATGGCTGGACAAACCTGCAGCAGCAGCTGGACAACCGGAATTTTGTTCTGAGTCGGGCGTTCACCATCACCTTCATCTTGATCGCCTCCTTCATCTTCCTCAGCATGTTTGTGGGTGTGATGATCATGCACACTGAGGTGAGCTGCACCTGCAGGCATGCCGAGTCAGGTTTGGTGCGGGCCAGGTCTCTGGGGAGAGTCCCAAGCGTGTGTCCCTGCTGAGCGGGAGTGGAGGTGGGGAGGTGGGTCCTTCCCTTGCCCAGCCTGACTCTTGCCACCGAGCCAGTGCGTTTGCCTTGCCTCACGGTAGTGGCCAACAGCACAGGGGGACCAGGGAGGCGCTGCCCCTGCCCTGCATGGGCAGCTTGAGCCCTGTGTGTGCTGGGGGCCGGGGGAGAGGGTGAGCAGGCTGGGAAGGAAGCGCCTGGGGCTGGTGGGCAGTGAAAGCCTGCCCCAGCCTCTGTCTTCTGACTCCAGGACTCCATCAAGAAGTTTGAGCGAGAGCTGATGTTGGAGCGGCACGTGACCCTCATGGAAGAGAAGCAGGTGATCCTGAAGCGGCAGCAGGAGGAGGTCAGCAGGCTGATGCGGAAGCAGGTGGGTGCCGGCCGGCCGTGTGCAGGCGGACAGAGGAGCACGGGCAGGGAGGAAGGAGTGGCCGGGGGTGGGGCCTGGCTCCGGAGAGCAGATGGCCTTAGGTGAGGCAGGTGGCTTGTCTGCGTTCTACTGAATTGGGGGTGTAGAGGGCTGTGGCTGCAGCATGCGCCCTGAGCAGAACCAGGTCTTGTGTGGCAGGACTGTCCCTGCTGAAGTGTCTGGGTGCCAGGCGGCCCAGGCCATGGAGGATAAGGGTGTGAGCGCATGTGCTGGGCCTTCCTGTGTTTCTGAGACCACCGCAAGGGCATTTTCTGACCCAGGGCTGAGGGCTGGAGGGCCTCTGTTTTCTGTGTTGGTGCCCTGAGTGCCCATGGCTGAGCCGGGGTGCTGTGCTGTGTCCCCACGTCCCTCCTCAGGCTCTTCTCTGAGGTGGGTCATTTGCCTGTCATGACTGTGCCCAGGATTTGTCCAGGGCTGCAGCAGGTGACGCTGAGCCGTGCTCAGCCTCTCACGGGTTCCTTCGCATGCCTCCCATCCTCATGTCAGAAGTGGTGGCTCAGGTGCCACGTCTTCCACTTTGCACTCTTGACCCCCAGCTCATCCACACTCACTGGCAGGGGGGTCCCTCCTGCTCACCATGGCCTTCTCGGCCACGTCTCTCTCCAGAAAAGCGTCGACTACAAGAGCTTCAGCGAGCTGGTGGAGAACTTCAAGAAAACCTTGCGGCACACGGACCCCATGGTCTTGGATGACTTCGGCACGAGCCTGCCCTTCATTGACATCTACCTGTCCACTCTGGACAACCAGGACGCCACGGTCACCAAGTCAGTCCCCGCCGCAATGCCCCAGGAGGACGAGGGGGATGGAGGCTGGCGTGCAGGGTGGGCCGGTGGAGCAGGCCTCCTTGGGGGCGCAGGGCTGCACCCGTGCCCCTGGCCTGTGGCTGAGGGAGCTGCGCCCCAGCCTGCCCCTGCCACTCTGACCCGGATGCCAGCTGCTTGGCTCTCCAGGCTGCTCCTTACTGCTTTTCCGGGGAGAGGAAAGAACACTGGGTGCAAGTCAGGAGCTGAGGCTCCTGTCCTGGGTCTGCTGGTGCTTCCTGTGTGGCCTCGGGCAGGTCCCTCCCCCTTTCCTGCCTGTCACACAGGGTGCTGCTGGCTGATCTGGTGAGAACATGCAGGGTCGGTGTTGCGGCACAGCAAGTCCACCTGCCACTCGTGGCTCTGGTGTCCTGTGTGGCAGCTGCCCTGCTTCTGACCCTGCTATGCAACTGGGAAAGCAGTGGGAGATGGGCCACTACCTGAGTCTCTGCCACCCACACAGGGAGACCAGGGTGGACCTCCAGGCTCTGCCCTTCTCCTAGAGCGGCCCAGGCCACTGCACCCATTTGGGGAGTTAACCAGCATATGGTAGCATTCTTCCATGTTCATTCTCTCTCTCTCTCTCTCTCTTTTTTTTTTTTTTTTGGCAGAGTGGACAGTGAGAGAGAGAGAGAGAGACAGGTCTTCCTTTACCATTGGTTCACCCTCCAATGGCCGCTGCGGCCGGTGCGCTGTGGCTGGCGCACCGCGCTGATCCGATGGCAGGAGCCAGGTACTTCTCCTGGTCTCCCATGGGTTGCAGGGCCCATGGACTTGGGCCATCCTCCACTGCACTCCTGGGCCACAGCAGAGAGCTGGCCTGGAAGAGGGGCAACCGGGACAGAATCCGGCGCCCCAACCGGGACTAGAACCCGGTGTGCCGGCGCCGCAAGGCAGAGGATTAGCCTAGTGAGCCGCGGCGCCGGCCTCTATCTCTATCTCTATGTCTCTCTCACCTCTGCATTGCAAACAAATAAATAAATTTAAAAAAAAAAAGAGGGGCTGGCATTGTGGTGTAGCAGGTAGAACTACTGCCTGTAACCAGCATCCCATATGGGTGCTGTTTCAAGTCCCAGTTGCTCCACTTCTGATCCAGCTCCCTGCTGATGACCTGGGAAAAGCAGCAGAAGATGGCCCAAGTGTTTGGGCCCCTGCTACCCATGTGGGAGACCTGGAAGAAGCTTCTGGCTTCTGGCTTTGGCCTGGCCCAGCACTGGCTGTTGCGGCCATTTGGGGAGTGAACCAGCGGATTGAAGATTTCTCCCTCTGTCTTTCCCTCTTTTAAATGAATAAATCTTAAAAAATAAAAAAAAAAAGCATGCATGTAAAGCCCTGTGCTCAGGCTGGCCCAGTTCTGGGGCGGTGACCTGCCACTACTGAGCATCTAACAGAGAGCCGCGGGCACTAGGGAGCCACAGTGGGCTCTCAAGCAAGGACAGGCACGATGAACCCAGTTCTCGCTGAAAAGCCCCTGGGGGTTTCAGAGACCAGCAGAGCTAAAAAGGAGGGCTCACGCAAGGCCCATTTGGGCTCAGAAGTGGACCAAGTGCTGACTGGCGCCTCCACGTGATACCCTTCTCAGGGCCATGAGGTGACAGAACTCACACCAAGGGGCAAACTCGGGATTCCAGCCCAGCCTGACCTGGCCCTCAGCAGACCTGGCCCTCCCCCAGCCCCACGTGGGCCGGGTGTGGTGCAGGTGCCGGTGCAGGGGTGTGGTGGATGGGGCCAGGGTGGCCCCGAGCCTGCCCTGACCTCAGGCGCCCTCTCCTGCTCCACTTCAGGCTTCAAGGGCTGTACTATGAGATCGCACATGTGCTGAGCCTGATGCTCGAAGACCTGCCCCCGAAGTCGCAGTCCTCGCAGAAGTCCCATGATAAGTAGCTGGCGCGGGCCCCGGCTCGGAGGGCCTCGCAGGCTGTGCTGAGCCCCATTAAACACAGCTTCTGAGTCGGCGTCTCCGGAGTTGCTGCGACAGTGCTGCTTCCCCGTCCTCGGGACCTGGGCCTGGGTAGGTGGCCCTGAGGTCCGACTCCCCCCGGACGTAGCAGACCTGGGACTGGGGAGACGGGAACTCAAGGCTCGCCCTGGCCAGAGGACACGCCCGGCAGCTGTGCTGTCCAGGGCCTGAGAATGACTGGGCCATCGGCGAGGGGGCAGGGAGGACAGGGTGGTGGGGACCTGGCTTCTGATGGGGCTGGTTATGGTGGGCAGATGGCGTGTCCAACCCGGCAGGCCTGCATCCCAGGCCACAGGGGTGCCACAAGGCTGGGCAAGCCACCTTGCAGGGCACAAGAAGAAGGCTTTGAGCCCAGAGAGGGGGGGCGGGGTAATGTGCACGGGGCTGGCCCAGCGCTGCGGGCGGCACAAGCCGAAGGATGTTTGGCGCCGGGGCCCAAAGCAGCATTTGTGTTTGGCTCTGTGTGCCTGCAGAGCAAACACTGGCGGACTGGAATTCCCACTTGGGCCTTCACCAACTCAAACAGGCTTGGCCAAGACTTGCAGTTGATTTGCTGGGGGCAGAAGTGGCTCTGCCTGCCCAGGCCTGGCTGTGGAAAGCAGGACCCTCCACCCGACGTCCCAGTGCTGGGACTCCACACGGCTCTACTCACTGGGCTGTTCGTCGCCAGCCCACCAGCGTGGTTGTTTGGGGGCTGCAGTGGGATGCAGGGCACCTGGGTCACTCGCAGCTCCTGTGGGAAGGATCCAGTGCAGGGGGTGTTGGAAGGTGACTTTGTTTTTTAAACTGTGGATTCCATCAGCAGGAAGCAGTCCCTGTAGAGTGGCGGGGAAGGCAGTGGTTTATTCCGGCAGCCCCTGGAAATCCGACACCAGGATGTTGGAAACTGCACCTTGCTGCCTCCCAAGGCAGAGGGGCCTTCCACAGGTCAGCTCTGCCCTCGGGCCGTGTGCCCCTGGCCCTGTCCTGGCTGTCCTGGCGCCCCATTAGGGCTGCTCCTGTGTCCCGCAGCCCCTGCAGGGAGTCCCCAGCCAGGCTCCTTGGGAGAGGCCATTGCTGATCTGATTCTTGGAGGTCGGGAAGTGAAGGGCAGGAGACAGATGGGGTAAAGTGTCCCCCACCTCCCTACCCAGAGTCGCATCTTGGCTTGGGTCGTGTCGTGGGCTCTGGTGGGGAGTGGCCGTGTTCTCACGTCCCGGCCGACTCCTGGTGCTCCTCCTCCGTGGAGGGGCAAGGCGCTGGGCAAAACAGAGCCCCGCACGCAGCAGTGCGCATGGGAGTTGGGGCAAAGAAGCGGCCAGGAAGTAAACGCTGGGGGCTGGGCATCCGGGGCTTTTGGGCAGCGGCTGTGACGCAGCCAGCATGGACACCTGGGGGGGGGGGTCCAGTGAGTCAGGAGTCGGATCCCCACACGTGCTCGCCAGCATAGGCAAGTCATGGTTGGACTTCCTGAAAGATGACTCTGAGTTGCTGTATTGTACCTTTTAAGAGTGGAGCCCCATGGATACTTAGCAACACGTGGAGGCAGGATTTTATTCAGGTTACACAAAAAATACCCCTGTAGGGGCCGGCGTTGTGGTGCAGCAAGGAACGCCACCACGGCCGACACCAGCATCCCATGTCAGAGCACCAGACTGGGTCTTGCTGTTCTGCTTCTGACCTGTCTCCCTGATTGCTCCTGGGAAAGTGGTGGATCATGGTCCAACTTGGGCCCCTGCCACCCATGAGGGTCGCTGGCTGGAGCTCTTGGCTTTGGCCTGGCCCAGACCTGACTGTTGAGGGCATTTGGGGGAAGAGTCAGCAGATGAAAGATTTCTCTCTGTGTCTGTCTCTGTGTGTATGTGTGTGTGTCCCTCTTTCTCTGCCACTCAAATAAATAAATAAATACTTAAGTCTTTTAAAGACCCACCCTGTAGAGACAAGATGTCTCGGGCTAAGGCAGGACCCCATAAGAGGGCTTCAGGGCCTCTGGGTGAAGCACCCCAGAGCGTGGTGGCACCAAGCGCTACTGACTTTTTATAAAAGTCTCACAAGGGAGGTGTGCAGGAGACCCCTGGGGCGTGAAGAGTCTGCTCTAACGCTCTCGGGAGACAGGACGGACCTGGAGGCGTGCACACTGGGGTGGTAGCGCCATGGCGTTCCTGGCCCGCAATTCTGCGTCCGTGAGGCCCGCTGCCCAGACTCCCTTCCTGCCTCCCCACTGCGATGGTGGTGCCTGGGACCAGGGCCCAAGATAAAGAGATGTCTTTGGAACGGGCCGCTGGGCTGGAGGAGGAGGCTTCCTGGCCAAGGGCAGGCCTTGGCGATGGTGGAACTACAGTTGCTACTTTGCCTGTGTCCCATTGAAAGATCATGCAATGGCATGACAGCCGTGCGTAGGTATTGCTGTCCTTCCTGTTAGCCAGGTGGCCACACTGAGGTTCAGAGGTGACATGACTGCCCATGGACTCCCAGCCCTCTGAGGTGCTGTGACTGGTTTGGTAGGTGGGCAGGCTGGCCCTCGGAGAGCCCTGCTTGGCTGCGCTCCTCGCGAGGGGCGGCGTCGGCGTTTGAACGCAGGCCACACACGTACCCCTGTGCTTCCTGGCTCACAGCAGCCTTGCTCGTTCTTGTTAAAGCTGTTTCTTGAACTTTAGAAACCCAGCCACGATTCCCTCCTGAGCAGGGCCTGGCTGTGGGAGGAGGCCTTGGTTGCCCAGTTTCTTGGCACCTTCTCCCTGCCTGGTCAGAGCTCTGAAGTCTGCTGGCCCGGGGAGCCCTGGGAGCCCCCAAGATTGAGAGGACGGCAGGAAGCAATCAGTGTGTGCAGAAAGGGTGGTGACTGCGGCGCCTAATCAGGAAATTACAGCCTGGGCAGAGAGCGCGGTTTGGCTTGGACGTCGCCGCCGCCTGGGCTCCGGTACAACCGGCCCACGTGGAGGCTCGGCCGCAGACGGGAGCTGCCCGGCCGGCGTGAGCGGGCTCCCCAGCAGGACGCCCAGCCCCGCCAGGGCCACGCAGGGGTCCCGGAGGCTGGCCTCTTGGTGGTAGCTGGTCAGTCTTTTGTGGTCCCCTTCCTGCTCCTACAGCTGTGGATAACTCACCTGTGGGGCCCGGGGCTAAGGACACCAGGAGGGGGCCCCTGGGGAGCCTTGCAGCTGTGATGGTGTTTTTTTTATCTGGCACTTGAAAGAAGCAGAGAAGGATTAGATGGGAAAAGGCAACTTCAGGGCTGTACAGGTGTGACAACATCTGTATCCAAAAGAATGGAGAAGTAAGGCCACACCTATGAAGTGGTAGGGGCTGTTTCTCCTCTCTCAGACGTCAAAGATGATAGAACCAGGCAGTGACCTGCGTATGCAGGAGAGGCGTCCTTGACCTCTAGCGAGGGGGACAGACGGAGAGCCATCTTCCAACTGTGGGTTTCTTCTCCAGATGCCAACAGCAGTCAGGGCTGAGCTGGAACCGCGTCTGCGTCTTCCACGTGGGTGGCAGGGGCCGTCACGTGCTGCCTCCTAGGAAGCTGGGACTGGAGCCGGCGCTGCAGTACCCGGTGCAGGCTGCAAGCCTCCGTGCGACCTGCATCACAGCACCTGCCCCTGTCTCTTGTAATTCCCTTTCTGGAACTTTCTGAGGTGCCCCTGTCTAGTGTACGTTCGTGTCTGGAAGGGAATCGTAAACAGTAATGGTGCAAGTGGTCTTCACCTCTGTTCTGTTCTCCCACCTTCCTGAATTATTTCAATTTTTAGTACAAATACGTATCTTATGATCAGGAAAAGCAACACAGTTTTCACCTTGAAAAAAAGTTAAGCAACCTGTGTGTTTGTGTCTGTGCACTTGTATGTGTGTGCACGTGTACCTGTATATGTGCATGCACTTGTGTGTGTACACATGTGTACCTGTGTGTGTGCATATGTACTGGTGTGTGTGTGCGCACTTGTGTTTGTGCACGTGTACCAGTGTGTGTGCAAACTTGAGTGAGTGCGCACTTGTATGTGTGTGTGCATGTGTACCAGTGTGTGTGAGCATGCATTTGTATGTGTATACACATGTACCAGTGTGTGTGCACATGTACCGGTGTGTGTGCACTTGTGTTTGTGCATGTGTACCGGTGTGTGTGCACGTGTGTGTGTGCACGTGTACCAATGTGTTGCACATGTACTGATGTGTGTGTGTGTGTGTGTGTGTATTCTAAGCAGGGCTGTGGGGGGCTGCAGGGTGGGGAAGTAGACTGGAGCAGCGTCCCAAGGGCTTGAGTGAGTTGGGCAGTGTGGACTGTCAGCAGCTAGTGACTTGGCCAGAGCTGATTGCCACTGCCTTCCTAAGGGTGGCTCTGTCCCCTCCCCCGGCTCCTAAAGCTCCTTTGCTTTGTCTCCCCACATCTCCCAGAGTTCCCCACTGCCTGGCTCTGTCTCCCCTCTGCTCCTGCCCACCCATCCCACTCCTGCCTGCCCTTCCGGGCTGGGGACCAGGTCTCTTCCACAGCAGTTGCTCCAGATTGCTCCTGTCAGCTTTGGCTTCTCGTTCCCCCCCCCCACCTCGGACCTTTCAGACGCCACCTGGAGTCAGACCCTCATTCTCCGCTGTGGACACCCGTGATTCCAGGTGGCGAGGCCGTGGACTGTGCGCTCAGCCTAATGCCTGGATGCCAGTGACCCCGCTGCCTGGGATGAGCCGGTTCTGACGCTCTGGAGGGAAGGAGGTGGTGAGCAGCAGGAGGACCCAGTGTCGCAGGCACATCCCAGACTCCTGGGCACACAGCGGTGCAGCTACGATGTCACTCCCCTGGGCTTCAGTGCAGCAGGCTCATGCAACGTTTCACATGTTCCCCTTATTTATTCATTTATTAAACGCAGAGTTAGAGGGACAGAGAGCTAGATTTGGGGGGGGGGGATCTTCCATCTGCTGATTCACTCCCCAAACGGCTCCAGTGACTGGAGCTGGGCCGATCCACAGCCAGGAGCCAGGAGCTTCACCAGGAGCTCCCACGTGGGTGCAGGGGCACAAGGACTTGGGCCATCTGCTGCTGCTTTCCCAGGTGCATTAGCAGGGAGCTGGGTCGGAAGTGGAGCAGCCAGCTCTCCATTCAGCGCCTAGATGGGATGCTGGTACGGCACCGTGTGGCTTACCCCAACTGTGCCACAGCCCTGGTCCCTGTTTTCCCCACGTCACAGGTGAGGAAGCTGAGGCTCAGAGCTTATGTGGCAGCGAGTAAGAAGTGACACCAGGAGTGGAGTCAGGTTCTGTCGGAAGCTCGTGCTTGTAACCTGTGTGATCTCGTCCGTGGTCCTCAGCGCCCTGGAGGTGGCTGGTGGGAGCCCAGGACTCCGTGACTTCAGAGCGCGGGGACTGCATCTCACCCAAGTGGTAGCTCCTGACCCGTGAGTGTCTGGGAGTGCAGGTGCTTCCCGGAGGTGTGGGGGAGTGTGGAGGGGCAGGAGGCTGGCCACAGGGACCCTCCGAGACTCGGAGATGCTCCCAGAAGGCAGGAGGTTGAGATGAGCACGGAGTTTGTGCCTCTTGAGGGCCATGTGTGCTCGTCACGTAGCGCTCCTGGAACCCCAGCACCGGCCCCAGAAACCCGTGGGCGCAGGCCAGGCTGACTCACCCAGGGAGGCCTGGACTCTGGGAGGAAAGGTCAGGCCCTGGGGAGGAGCCCAGCCCAGGGCTGCAATCCAGCTCTCTTGGCCCCTGCACCAGCCTTGGCTCAGCCGTTTCCCTGGCATGGGGGACTAGGGGAGTCTCTGGGAACCCGGGGGCCTGGGTGGGTCTCAGCCGCCCCCTGCCAGCCTGTGGGAGGGTCAGTGGTGACACCCAGCTCAATGCCAGCCCCTGGCCAGGGTGTCTCCGGGGGTCCCCAGCCCCACTGCGCATGAGCTCCTCCTTCAGTCGCCTTTCCTAGGCTGAGGGTGTGCGCCCATAGAAGTTGTGCCGGGAGAGGCCGGAGCCCGGGTGGGGACAAGCCTCCATCCCAGTGTGTCCTGGAAAGTGCCCAGCTAGGCCACAGGCGGGAACGCTCCGGGGAAACCCTTGCCGGCTGCCACGGCCTGGCAGGCGACGGCGTGGCCAGCACTCTGTAGCCGCGGTGCCTTGGAGGGGTTGCCAAGCATTTTCCGTGAAGTCACTGGGACGTTAAACCCTCCGCGCAGTGAACTGGGTTAATAAGCTTTGTCTGATGTTGATGAGCACTAATGATATAATGTGATAATGGCAATGATGGCGCTCTCAGCGGTGATTATCACACGTGCGGCACTGTCCAGGCACGGAGGGGCGGCGTGCGCATTCCACACGCCCAGGCCCCATTTTCCACTCATAAACCCCGTTCTTCAAAGCCGCTCCTGCCCAACTCCCTAGATCCACTTTCAGGACAAATTACCAACACTTAAAAAAAATTGGTCCATTTTGTGTGAAAGCCAAGTCCAAATTACTGTTGCGTTCCCCTTTGTGTATGGAACGTGCCGGAGGGTGGGGCCTGGGCGCCGAGGGGGACGAGGGGGACACTGGCGGAGGGTGGGGGGAAGGCGGAGAGCCAGGGGTACACGAGGCAGAAAACACCAGCCTCGTTTCAGTGAAAACGTGTTTCTGGAACGATGCTCCGGTTTACTCAGGCAGAAAAATTAGAAACGGTGTGCTTATTAAAGAGGCGAAGCAAGCGTGACTATTTTTAGTAGTGTAGTAAAACCCTGGTAATTTGGACGTCTTCAATAAAGATTCCATGAACACGCTGGCTGGCAGGCACGCAGTGCGTGTGTTTGCCTGAGTGTATGTGTGTGCACAGGTGTGTGTGCACTATGGTGTGTGTGTGTGTGTGTGTGTGCTGCATGTGTGCCAGGGCAAGGTGGGTGAGTACAGGAGCTGGGGAGCAGGAGGGCAGGGAGAAGGAGGTGAAGTAAGGAACGGGGGGCAGGGCCGGGCGCCCCTTTTACAGACGCTGAGCTCTCTCCGCTTAGCAGTCCAAGATCGTGACAAATTACTCTCCTCTCTGGACACTCTTATTGGCTTGACTTCCGTTCAAAGAGGAATGTATTTGAAAAGGAAAGGTTCGTGTCTGTCAAAATCTGTAAAGGCTTTCTCCACACCTGTCACGCTGGCTCGCCCTAGAGGAGGCAGGATGGTCAGGGTGGGTGCATCCCTGGTACGCGATGGCTGAGGCCCGGGGCTCAGGACAGGGCTGCTGGGGGCAGATTACTCCCTGTTCTGGGGATCACAGCTGTTTACATTTTTAAAATAATATTGTTTAATGACAAAAGCGATATACGCTCAAAAAAAAAAAAAAAAAAAAAAAAGAGAAGAAAACCTGCAAAGGACAAACTTAAAAAACCTCATTTCCTTGCTCCCTGAAGTAGCTAATGTTAATACTTCGTACACATTCAGAAATGTCTGTTCATTGTTAGGAGCAAGGATGTTACTGTGTGTACAGACCACTTTGTAGCTTGTCATGGTTTTGTTTTTTGACAGAAAGTTCCATTAAGAAAAGGCAGACATCCAGTAAAGAAGTTGTCCCTGATGGGGTCCCTCCACTCTGTGAGGGCCGAGGGTTGTAGGGACAAGACTTGCCAATGAGCAGTGAACCTGCTCTGGTAGTGGCCGCAGCCCCGGGAGTCTTGGGCACCAGCCTCTCCATGCCCCCTGGATAAGGTAGGGGCAGGCGTTGTGGTGCAGTGGGCTAAGCTGCCACCCAGGTTCCTGCATCCCATGTCAGAGTGCTGGTTCGAGTCCCATCTATCCCACTTTGAAAAAGTGGTAAGATATATGTAATTTGCCCTTTTAGCCTTTTTAAGATGTGTGTATTTCCGTGACAAAAAGCATATTTAGCTCTTTGTACATCCATCAGTACCACCCATCTCTAGAACTTTCTCATCTTTCTCACCTAAACTCTGTGCCTTTAAACACAGCTCCCCGCAGCACCTCCTTCGGCCACGGTTCTGCAATCGGACCCTGAACTTGCCTCTTTTCAGCCCCTCTCAGAGCTGCAGTCACATCCAGCCTGTTGAGTCCTGCTTATCTCAGTCCACGTCCTCAGGGTCTGTCCACACTGTGGCCTGTGTCAGAATCCCCCTCCTTTTTGAGGCTGAATATACTCCAGTGTATGTATGTCCATCCTCTGTCCACCGTTTGTTGATGGAGCCTTGTGGTGTCTGCACATTGTGGCTGCTGTGATGAGCAAGATTCAGCTCGTGCTGTGAGCATAGGTGAACGCAAGTCTCTCCAAGTCCTTGCTCTCGCGTAAGTGCACACCCAGCAGTGGGACTGCTGCATTGTGTGGCCGTTGTGTGTGTGGATTTCGGGGGAACTGTTCCATTTTCTCTGGCAGCTGCTCCATTTTTTGTTCCTACCCAGCAGTGCACCGAGACTCAGTTTCTCGACATCCTCATGATCCACGATCGCTTGTTCTTTCCTGGTTTCTTTCTTTCTTTTTTTTAAATAGCCATCCCGATGGGTGTGAGGTGCTATCTCGTAGTGGTTTTGATCTGCCTTTGTCTGATGATGAGTGATGTCGGGCACCCTGTCACGTGCTGGTCGGCCATTTGTACTATCTTCTTTTGAGACATGCCGATTCCTTTCCTTTGCCCAGTTTTAAGTTGAACTCTTCTTTTTTTAAAAAATTGCTCAGACTCACTTTTAGAAGCAGTGACGAGAGCAGTGCCAGGGGCTACTCACGGAGGGCTGAGCTAGTGAGGAAGGAAGGAGGCGAGAGAGAAGGGGAAGGGGCAGGATGTCTCATGGGTGCACTGAGGTGTATGCAGCAAGTGTTTATTGAGCACCTACTGTGTGCAGACCCTGTTCCAGCTCTCACTGTCCACGCCTGTTGGACTCAGGCCCTGTGCTGGCCTCTGACCCTGTCTCCAGCTGCCTGGGCAGCCTCCAGGAGGCAGTGGGGCAGTAGTTGAGTCCATGGGCTCTGTGGTCAGACGGACTGGGGTCTGAGTGCCTTTGGACAGGTACATGGCCTCCCCGAACCTCACCGTCCCCATCTATAAAAGGAAGCTGATAAGAGAAACGAAGCGTGTGGAGCGACAGCACAGGACATCACGGAGACCTGTGCCCATGTTGGCCAGAGCAGTCTTGCTCCTCCAGGACGGCCACCCTGCCCTCCCCTTTCCCCTCCTCCAGATGCAGCACCGCGGGCTCCAGTGGCAGCATCTCCAGGGCACACTGTAGCCCCTTGGCAGGTGAACAGCTGCCCTGGGCCACCCAGTCAGTGGAAGGCAAGATCTGGGGCCCTGGTAGGGCCCCACATGTTGTGAGGAGTGGGCTTCCTATGAGGAGAGGGCCAGCAGGGCTGGGAGAGGCCCAGGAGGATTCTGGGGAGGCAGAGACCGCAAAACCCAAGCCCAGGGAAGGAAAAGCTGTGGGTGTTTAGATGTCACGGCTGGCACTCCAGCGCCCCCTCTACACCTGAAAGCTTGTCTGCACCCCTGCCCACCACCCCGGGGCCCCATGCCCTCTGCTGCTTGCACCCTCGGCCTGGCCCAGCTGAGCCCAGCCTCTTAGAGTGACAGGATGTTTTCATTTCCTCTTTACCCCTCAAATAGAGCCGTGTTCATGGCAGGCCCTGCCTAGAGCAGGGGGTAGGATCCTGGAGCCCAGGTCAGGTGCTGTCCCCCCCACCCTTGTTAACTGAGCCATCCTGGACAAGTTCTGAATTTCCCCTGTGCCGCATAGGAGGGCAAGCCTCGCTGTTCAGGGTCGCTGCCTGGCACACACGCTGTGGCTGTCAGTGCGTGCACAGGGCCCTATGTTAGCATCGCCTAACGTGATGGGGAGCCAGCAAGCCTCCTGGCATCTTCACCCACACTGCAGGGAGCCCCGAGCTGTCCCCACGGCTCATCTTGCAGACTGCTGGCCTCTGGATCTGCTCCTTCAGGCTTGGCCCACAAAGGACAGTAGGAAGACAGGGCGCAGGACCCCAGGCTGTTACTGAGGGCCCGACGGGGTGCTCGACAGGACTGTCAGTCATGACTCACATGGGAGACAGAAATGGGACGGGGGCGGGGCGGGGGGCGCAAGCTGGTTTTCAGAAACGGCCTGTTGTGACTTGGACCGAGAAGCCTTCTTAATGCGGAGAGTGTGGAACAGGGCCCTCCAGAGGACAGCCAGGACACTGCGTCTTAATAATATGGAGAAGCATAGTGAGGAGCCCTCCGCAGTGACCACCAAGTGTTTACTCCACAGACCACCACACGCGGGCTCTGCGTGCAGCGTCTCGCCTCCCGCTTTCAGCAACTGTGCGAAATGATTGTTATTTCCTTTTATGGAAGAGGAGAGGCTCAGAGATGCTGATTAAGTCTCTTGCCCAAGGCGACTCAGAGGTGGAGCCCAAACTCCGTTCCCATGTACCCAGGCCAAGACACTGGCCCAGAAGCCCGGGAGGGCAATGGGCTGCAACCCCTCCCTCGCTCACGTCCCACACCTGCATCCTGGTGGCCCAGGCCCTGCTGCTATCTTACCTGGGCAGGGCAGGGCACACAGGCACCTCCCAGGCTGGCGCCCTGGGGCAGTGCCCCCTCCAAAGCACATCTCACAGGTGAGGCTTCCCCTTCCCTTCTGGACAACTCTGGCATCTGGGCACAGCGGTATGGCATCCAGTGGGGGCCACACAAGCCAAAGTGACTGTTCCTCTCCCTTGGTGACGACTCAGCCGAGTGCCACTTCCTCTGGTGCCCACAGTGCCTGGGCACCGCCCTCCCCGCACCCTGTCCCCAAGTTGTGGCCTCTCTGCAGCTGCAGCCCCCTCTGAGGCTTTCTTTGTCAGGACCAGGTAAGGACAGAGCTGCTGGCTGTGTCTGGGGCGAGAACTTCCATCTCTGCAATGCCAGGAACCACCCTGTGTTTTGTTCACAGTGCTGGGTATGGGGCAGCCCGGTTGCAGGGGACAGAGCGTGGGCACTGACTGGGCTTGAATCGGCCCCATCACTTCCTGCTGTGTGGCCTTGGGCCAGTGCCCTGCCATCATCTCAGAGTGTCGGGCTCCTCGTCAGAGCAATGGGTGCCATGCAGGCACGGCGGGGGGGGGGGGGCTCCCAGTGTGGGGGTGTGCCGTGAGTGCTTGTGCCTGCCCTGAAGACAAGACGGAGCCACTTCCCCAGAGCTGCCATGCCTGAACGCCCTCTTTGTTAAGCAGGGCTCCCCTGTTCTTCCTCTGTGCACAGCACCCCATTGCCTGTCCTCATTCTGGTCTGTAGTGACCTTCGTGCCTGCTGGCTTCCTCGCCCACGGCAGCGGCGGCGGCGGCGGCGGCGGCGGCGGCTGGGACCAGGACTGGGTCTCTCCCCCCTGCTCCATCCCCAGCCCCACCCGCAGCAGCAGAGTCCCTGTTGATGAATGAACAACGGCCCCCTCCCCTAATCCCTCTCAGGCACAGCAGCTAGGACTTGCAGAATCCACCGCCTCCCAGCCCCTCGGGATCCTCCAGCTCCAACCCTGCAGCCACGCAGCCCTCCTGGGTGCGGTGTTGCATGCCAACCGCGGGGCAGCTGGGGGCGGGGATAGCAGGCTGGATCCTGCACTCACCTGCTTGGTCACAGCCCTGGACGGGTGGTGGGGTTGCTGTGGACTGCTTCTGCCCCTCCACTTGTCTGTAGCCACACTGCATCTCCACTGTACAACCCCCTCCTCGGCCGGCCGCGCTTCCCCTGGGGAGAGGCTGCCTCCCTGCTGCCCACTCTCTTCCAGCTCCGCTTCCCTCTTGGTCTCCCCAGCCTCCTGCCCTCGACTGAGACCAGGGCCCCCAGGCAGATGTGTGAGGCTGGGGGAGGCACTCTGAGTCCAGATGTGATTGTGTTTATGTTTCCAGAGAGTGAGGGGTCGGAGCTCTGGACTGGAGCCGGTGGGGGGAGGGGCGGTCTGGCTCCAGCCCCCTGCCCAGCCTCCCCCCCACCCCCCAGTCTGTATCTGGCCCTGTCCGTGTCAGAACCCCACAGTCTGGGCCATCCTGCAGCGAGGACCCCTCCTCATTCCTCAGCTAGGGGTGAGAAGAGCTTTGCAGTCTCCAGTCCTTGGGCTCCGTGTGACCTTGGCTCAGTTCAAGAGTCGGGGACCCCAGTTCCCTGTGCAAAATGGGGCTGACACTCCTGACCTCTGAGGCCGTGTTGCCCTGGCTGGAGAGTGTGTGCACAGGGCTCTGCAGCTATTAGCTCCTGACTGAGCCTGTGGCCGTGCCCTCCTCCCAGCCAGGGCTCGCCCGCCCGGGGCTGGCTCAGGGCAGTGCCAGTCCGCATCACAAGGTGATCCTAAAGCAGGACGCCAGCCCCTCCTTGCTCACCCACTGCAGCTGCAAACATTTTGTTTTGCCATTAGAAGTGACTTACTTAAGGGAAGCAGAATTTTACAGGCAGTTTACAGGCTGGTCTTGTTCAGTAGTTTCCAAAAGCCAAGGGAGGGTGGAGGCAGCCCGAAGCCGCCCCCTTGAGCCGGGGTGGAAGGGAAGTGAGAAGTGAGCCCTGTGTGACGGACACTCTCCCCCGGCACAGTCCCACGCCCCTGGGTGGGATCTCGGCGTGCTGGGACATTAAGGGAAGAGGCATATCCCAATATCCCCCGCAGCTGTCAGGGCCGCGCGCCCACGGGAGACAGAGCAACCCCGCGCCTCAGGAGGCTCTCAGTGTCCCTCACCCCCACCCCCACCCCAGTGCTCCCAGCAAGCAAGGGCTCTAGCACCCTGGGAACCCTGAGGGTCGCCGCCAACAGCCTGTGCAGGGTGCCGTGGCCTGGGGGTGGCGGGGAAGGCGCCCTGGCCGGGGCGGCACTGCGCAGAGCCGGGAGGCTGAGCGGCTCAGCCGGTGCCCACCGGGCAAAGCGAGCTCTGAGCGGCCCAAGGCGCCCTCGGTGGGGCCGGGGCTGAGCAGGTCGGGGACGGTGGTGGGGAGTTGGGGTAGGGGGACTCCAGAGGAGGCTGCCTCGGCATTTCCATCCCTTGGGGTGGGGGCGGCCCCGTGCCCTTTCTGTGCACTTCCTCCCTCCTCGGCCGAATGAAGCAGTCAGGGCTCGGCAGTGCTTAGCACGCTCGGACTATGGTTTTAATAGACGTACATGGACAAGTCGATATAGACAGATTTATAATTCTATAGTCAGTCCGACATACACAGGGGCGCTGTAAACAGGGGCGCGGGCCGGAGAGCGGGTGTGCAAAGTGGGCGCGGGGCCCTGGGGCCGCGCCCCGCGCTCTTCCGGCTCCACTCTTGCACGGCGGGCGGTGAGGAGGGGGCTGTTCGCCGGGACAGGGGGCACCTCCAGGCACGGGAGCGGGGCAGAGGGCCTGGGCCAGCGGCTGAGCTCGGGGCTGGGGCGCTCCGCAACGAGCCCTCCCTCGCCTCCCGCCGCGGCTTGGTGGCCTTAAAACACGGCTCCGGAGCGCGCAGCCGGCGAGGGTTCCGCGCGGGGCGCCGAGGCCGTGTGCGAGCAGCTGAGCGGCGAGCGCGCGATCCCGGGCTGGGCACCGTCATCCCCGGCCCAACGCCCCCTCCAACTCGGATCCGAATCGAGCTAAGGTGCGCTCGGCCCGGCCAGCTCGGAGAGGACGTCTGGTTCGTGCGCGGCCGGGGGATCTCAGGCGTGTCCGGGCTCCGCACGTCCAGTCCGCGGGCTCAGACGCGGGCGCAGCCGCTCAGTCCGGGTCCGGCGCGGCGGGGACGCGGGCTACGCGGGCGTCCTCTCCTGGCCGCCGGGCCTCCGCGTTCGCTTGCCGGGCCGCGTTACCTCCGCGGAGAGGGCCGCCGGGGCCCGTGTGAACGAACGCACTCCACCCGCGCCATCCCGAGGGAAATTGCAACTCATCCATTTTTTTCTTTTTTTTTTTTTTCCGCGGCGCTTTTCTCCGACGTCTTTTTGGTTCGTTTTTGTTTCTTTGTGGAGGGCGGAGTGGGGTCCGGAAAAGCAAACACAAAACCAGCCCGAAGGCGGGCAGGTGGGGAGCGGCTGCGCTCGTGCGGGGTCCGCGGGCGGCGGCCGGGGCCCCGCGTGCGTCCTGCGCGGGCCCGCCCCGCGTGGCCGGCCGGGCGGTCAGCTGTTGTACTGGCACGCGTTGAGGCCCGAGGCCGGGCCCTGCAGGCCGCCGTAGCCGAACGACGAGTGCTGCTTGGACTTGAGCCGCAGGCTGGCCAGGCTCGAGTTGCACGTGTCCCGGTAGACGCTGTAGGGCGAGGCGGGGGTGCCGTAGGGGCAGGCGCCAGGGGACATGGCCGAGTTGAGCGAGGAGCCCGTGAGGTTGTTGATGTTGTTGAGGCCCGAGTTGGGCATGCCGGGCACGGCGCCGGGGCCCATGCTGGACGGCATGGTCATGGAGGAGATGGAGCTGGGGGCCGAGAACATGGACTGCGACGACAGTGGGCTCATGGAGTTGAAGAACGTGAAGCTCTTTGTGGAGAGCGGAGCGGGCGCCAGGCTCTTGGCCGCCCAGTTGTTGTAGGAGTAGCCGGCGGCGTACACGTCCTCGTAGGGCTGCACCAGGCCGCTGAACTGCGGCACGTAGCCGCCCTTGCACAGGTCCAGCTGCTGGTTGCGCTCGCGCTTCCGCCACTTGGCTCGCCGGTTCTTGAACCAGACCTGGGGAAGGGGCGGGAGACAGGTCAGGGCCCCGCGCCTCCACCCGCCACCCTGCCTGTTCGCCCTGACGGTCTCCTTCCTGTCCCGAGAAAACATGTTTTTGTTTTTTATTTTAAATTTTTCTTTTTTTCCCCCTGATCTTTAGCCTCTTTCCCGAATTAAGTCCATTTTCTCCTCCTAACGAGCATTCTGGGTTTTGTTTTTGTTTTTAACAAATACTCGGTACCCTTCTCTTGCTCCCAGCCAGTCCGCCTCCCGCCTTCTCCCCTAAACGGGTCCCTGGGTGCCTTCGAATGCGCCATCCATTCTCTTCCCCTGCAAACGCAAACGGCGTTGTTTTCTTACTGAAACGTAGGGCTCCCCGACTCCCCTAGATGTCTCCTCGCTCACACCGTCTGTTTCCATCTTGAAGGACAATTTCTGATATTTTCGTTTCCCAAATGTTGATTTCCCTCCGGTCTGCGCCCTATCTGAACCCCCTTCTATGCACTCAAACGGTCTATTTTCTGCTGTACCCCCATTTTTGATCCTTTTGATTCTTCTCCAAATATTTAGTTTTTTCCCCTTCTTTCCAAATGTCTGACCCTCAGTGTTACGCTTAAATAGTTGATTCTTTCTTTTTCTTGAATACTCGATCCTTATGCTTTGCCCTTAAATATTTAATTTCTTTCCTGCTGCCTAAATATATGCCAAATATGTTTCTCTGCAAATATTTAATTTCCTTTTGCTTCTTACCAGTTTTGCCCTAATCCCTCCTCCCCCTTTTCTCCTGCGAAGTTTGGTAAGGACCTCTCAGTGCTCGGTTCTCCAGGTCCGCACCCATCCAGCTGCCCACCGAATGCCCGGGCCCTCCTGGCCCCTGTCCAGCCCTGGGCAGAGTCCCCCCACCCCCAGCCTGCAGCACCCCTGCGCCTCTGCTCTCCCTGGTCCCAGCCCAGCTCTTCCTCCATAAACTTGTAGAGTCACCGCGGCCTGCGGAGGGGAGGGGTGGCCCGGTGTCTGGGGGCCAGGTGGGACTCCGGTCTGGCTAGAACCCAGCTCCTGGGATCTGGTTCAATCTTTGTGCGTCCAGGAAGAAATGATTCTAAGGATTCTCTTCCTGCCGCGGCAGGAAAGCCTGCCTGGCATTGACTGGGAACCCAAAGGGTAAAAAGAGAGGAGACAGTGCGGCCTTGGACGGCACCTTCCAGCCCAAAAGGGCTCTGAGGGCTACTTTGCCCGCAGAGCGGCCTCCGCCACCTGACCCCGGGAGGGCACTGGCCAGAGGCTCCAGCGGTGGACTGGCTGAACGGCCCGGAAGGAGGATAATATCCCGATGTTGGACAAGTTGGGTGCAGAATGGGACCCCTGTTTTGAGACCCTGAACCCTAGCAACATTCCTTCAACCTCCGAGAGGCAGCCAGGCAGGACCTGCCTTTCCCTTTCGTTTTCCAAGGGGGAAGCCAGCGGCTCCCAAGGTCCCCAGCGGCAGGGAGTCCTCTGCACAGTGTCTGGCCCGGGGTATCCCAACATCCCAGCGGGGCCGGGGCCCTACGGGGCATGGGCGGGCTTCCTGGGGCCGCCGTAAAGCCCGGGGGTGGGTGGTGAGGGGCCACCAGCGGCCCTGGAGCCCGGCAGATGCCGGTGGACCCGGGGCCCAAGGTGGGGTCTCGGGAGCGGAGAGCGTGCGCATCCGGTGCGGGCCTGCGCTCTCCGGTGCTGCGCCCGTGCAGCCCGGCACCCTCGGCGCGCTCCCCGCCTCACCCGCACGCGCGGCTCCGTGAGGTTGGTCCACACGGCGATCTCCTCCCGCATGCTCATGTCGGGGTAGCGGTTCCTCTGGAACGTGGCCTCTAGCTCCTGCAGCTGCTGGCTGGTGAAGTGCGTGCGCTGCCGCCGCTGCTTCTTCTTTTTGGCCGGGTCCTCCGCGCCGCCGCAGCCCGCGCCGCCCGCACCGCCGTCCGCGGGCCCCTTGGCTTCGCCGCCGCGCTCCTTCTCTGCAGCGGGCAGGACGGGGCGCGCGTCAGCTCAGGCTCACGCCCGGTCGCACGCGTTCCCGGCTCCACCGAAGCGCCGGCCACGAGCCCGCCCTCCCGCCGGGGGCCCTGGAAATCGTGCCCAAGCAGAGGGCCGGCTGGGTGCTGGCCGTCAGCAGGCACGTCCGGCCTGGCGCGCCGGGGCTCAGAGCGCCGGAGCCTCGGGCCTGCGTTCCCGGCGCGCGGGGCCTGCTCCTGCGGCTCGGCCCGGCGCCGGCCCTGCAGCCGCTGTCAGCAGCAAACATTTGCGCTTTCTTTCCCCAGAGCTTCTGGGGGTCTAACTCTGAGGGAGTCCTGCTTTCGTGAAGCAGATCTTTCCAGTCTGAAAGCAGTGGGGGCAGCGGCCTCAAGGCCGGCCGCTCTCTTCCTCCCGGGACTGCATGGGAGCCCGCGCTGGGCACGGAAGCGGCCTGACTCGCAGGCCTCGGCCGCGGGGCCTGCAGAGCCCGCTGTCCGGACACATTCTTGTGCGGGCGACTTCGGGCTGTAGCCTCTCCGTCTCCACAGGAACGGTGGCACAGAAAGAAAAAGAATTTAAAACCCAAGCACAGAAGCGCAGAAAAGCTGATGGCGCTGTGCCTGGAAACGTGGACAGGGCCGCACGTTCTCCAGAACAGGCAGGTACGGGGCCGAGAGAGCGCGCCGAGGAAGCCCGGGCCCCCGCGCACACACGCCGCCCACCGAGCGCAGAGCTGTGCGGGCGCACGCACCGTTTGTTTCTCGAGGATGTTTTTATTGTTGCTGTTGATCAGTGTGCTGCTGTAGATAGATTTTTTAAGCCCTTCCCAATAACGCCCTTGTAGTGATAAATTTTAAATCCCGGAGAAGCATTCTAGTTCGAAAATTTAAAATCCCCAAATAATATCGCTTGAAATCGATTTTGAGAAAATCCTGGAGAAACGCGCCATTTTGGACAAACTTTTTAAAATCTCACCAAGATGAATGTTGCGTGGAGACTTTTAAATTCCAGACAACTACACTTCGTGCATTCATTCTTTCAAGATCGAAAAAACGCCTGTACAGTTAGAATAGTTCATTCATCCTCATAGATTTGACTTTAAAAATCAACCTCTAGCTACGCGTTTCTCTGGACTTTAAAAAGAAAAGCCAGCCGCAGACCACGTTCACAATTCGGGAGCACAAAAAACACCGTCCGGCGCGGGCTGCATTTCGGCCAAGAGAACAGAGCCTCCCGCAGAGTCGCTTCGGGATGCAGAGCGGGAGCAAAGAGAGATTGGAGACCCTCGGCCTGGAGCAACGCGTGAGCGCGGAGGCGGTGCCCACGACCCGCGGGGCCGGCCAGAGGGGACCGCCCGGCAGCCGGCATCCACCGCGGACTGGCCGAGCCACTGCCCGCGCCGGACACCCGCCCGGCCGGCTCCCGGCTGGGACCGCAGGTCGAGCTCTCGGACAGAAGAGCGGCGCGCAGGGAGAGGCGCCCGAGCCAAGGCCGGGCCCCGGCCGCACACGTGGGCAGGGATCCCTTCCTCGGGGTTCGCCCCTTGGCCCGCGCTCGGTGCCTTTCCTTCGGTGGTGCCCCCTACCCCCCGCCCCGGCCCACACTGTGCTCCCCACCCGCCCTTTCTCGTCGGCTGCCCCTTCCCGCCCCTCCAGGCACTTTCTCTCGTCCGTCACCCCCAGGGTGTGCCCTCGGTCTGCTAGCCTCCCGGAGTGCGAGCGACCCCACGGCGCTCTTCTGAGCAAACCCAACTGCCTCCCTCTCCGTGCGTTCGGGGGCTCAGCGCAAACCCTCCACCACGGGCTAGCGCATCTGTCGGCCTCCCGTGTGGGAGCACCTTCCTGTGCGTGCGTGTAAATTTCCGCGTTCCCGGCCAGCTCGAGAAAAGGAAAAAAGAAAGTTCCCGGCGCTCCTGGGGGGGAGAGCGAGCCAGGTCGTGCGGAGCGGGCGTCAGGCGCCAGGCCCCGGGCCCCGCGCCCCGAGCCCCGCGCCCGGGCTGCTCCGTGCGCGCCGCGTGGGCACCGTGCTTACCTGGCAGCTCCGTGTCGGACGATTCGCTGGCTGAGTTCTCGAGCGGCTCGCGGGGGTCAGCGGCACGGGCCAGGTGGAAGGCGGGTCCCATGTCATGCGGCGGTGGCGGCGGTGGCCGAAGCCCCTCCGGCAGCCGCTCCAGGCTCATACCCCCCTTGAAGGCGTCCATGGAGGTGGGGACCGCGGCGGGCGCTCCAGGGGCCGGGGCTCGGTGCGCCCGGTCGCCCTGGCTGCGACCTGCGGGGACAAGAGTGCAGCTCCTAAGCGGCTGCCCCCCAGGGCTGCCCGGGCCCGCAGCGACGCCGCGCCCGCCCCATGGACCGCCCGGGACTGCGGGGCCGGGCAGGCGGCGGCGGCAGCGGCGGCGGCTTCTAGCGACCGGGCGCCTGGCTCCGCGCTCCGCTCTGCGCTCCCGCCGCTCGGGCCTCCGCCGCCAGCCCGGCCCCGGCTCCGGCTCCGGCTCCGGCTCCCGATCCGGGGCCGGTTTCTAAGGCTCCGGACGGCGCCAGCAGAGTCTGTCTTAAAGCGACAGCGCGCACCGCCAGGTTCCAGCAGTCCCTGCGCCAGGGGTGGTGGGTGGGGTGGGCCCGGGTGGGAGGGGGCTGGGGAGGGAGGGCGCGAGCGAGCGGGCGAGGGCGCGCGGGCGGAATCCAGCCCCGAGCCGCCCCGCCGCCGCGCCCTCCCGCCCGCCCTGCCTCGTCCGCGCCCTCCCTCCGCAGCCACCTTCCCGCCGCTCCCCGCCCCCCGCGGCCTCGCCGCGCCTCTCCCTGCTTCCGCGGTGACACACCGCGCTCTCCCTCGGCCGCACAAAAGAGACGCATCTGGCCTGGCAGTCCCGCGCGGCTCGGGCGCACCTCGGGCCCCCAGTGGCCTGCTGGGCACAGAATCCACCCCCGTCTGGGCCGCCGCGAGGTTCCCCGCCCCCGGCGAGCACAGCCCGGGACGAGTGAGTGTTCGCCGAGCGGAATCTCGCGGAGCGGGCGCCGCGGAGCCAGCGCCAGGGCGGGGGGCCGCTCCCAGCGGGGTCCTCGTCGGGGGCCGCCGGCCCCTCCTTCCCGGTCCTCTCCTCCGGGGGACCCAGCCGGCTGAGTGACAGCAGCCTGCGCGCTAATGGGCCCCCGGATGCTGCCTCCTAATTAGCTCGGACCCTCTCCCCCAAGGCTGCTCCTCCGGCCTCCCTCCCTGCACCGCAGTCAATTTTCCGGGATTGGGATAGAAATGATGGCTTCTAATCAGACGCAACGTTTTCGGTTGGCTCTTGGCGCCCAGAGAGTGCGGCAGGAGACCCCGGGAGCGCGGCGCGCCCGGCAGCCTCTCCTGGCCTCTCCCCTTGTTTTGCCCCTTTGTGGGCCAGGCCCTGGCCTTGGCAGCTGCCGGTTTGGCCCAGGCAGCCTCTGCCCTTCTTAGGGTGCTTCCCAAGGCTTGGGGCACAGGATGGCTAGGCCAGGTGACTGCCATCCCCCAGCCCTGCGTCTTCCGGACTCTCTCTCCTTACCTACAGTGGGAGCTGAGCAGCGCGCTAGGAGCCGGCTCTGGGACAGGCAAAGACCGCACCCTCCCCACCTCCCAAGAGGCATTCCCTGCCTGTGTCCTCAGTGAGGTTTGTCGAAGGATTTCGCTGAACAATTGTTAACTGGCCCTGAGGCCTCTGCGCCTTGAGCAAACAGGCCATAGCCTCGGTTGTAGGGCACGTCCCTGACCCCCGCTCCTCGGACCCCAGGCAGACCCCAGGCTGCCCTCTGCCCCTCACCTGCTGAGCAGCTCCGCGGGACCTAGTCGCCCAGGGGAGCAGAAGCTAAGCAGGACAGCAGCCTGGTAGGGAGGCACTGCTCCCCCCTGAGGGCCCAGGGCCCCTGGCGTCTGCATTTCCTCCTGGGGCCTCTGCTTGGGGCTGATTGTGGGTGCCTGCGCCTGGGGTGCTCCCCAGGCTCTGCCTTCCAGCCCTCCCCCTGTCCCCACCCCCATCAGAGGGAGGCCCCCCGGGCCACCAGGCTGAGTTCCTCTGGCAGGCACGGGCAGGCAGGCAGGCAGCGTGGAATCAGGCCTTAGCCCCACGCGCACCTCCCTACGGCCTGCCCCACTGTCACCCAGTGTCTGTAACCGTGGGAGGCAGGTTCCAAGGCTGAGTTCCGAAGGAGGACACTGGCCACTGGTCTGAGTCAGTGAAGGCCCCTGTCCTAGCAAGTTGAGACCCCCAGGGTGAAGTTAGTCTGCGCCAGGGAGAGAAGGACGTGGGCAATCGCGGTTGCCAGGCATTTGCCCTCCGCTCAACCTTTGACCACGTTTCTTGGCCGTAGATGCCCCCTACATCTAGGTGTTAGGGAGCGCCCCTTTATGCGCTGTGCAGAACAGCCTGGATGCAGTGCCCAAGAGAAGGCGCACACACTGGTACTGCATACCCACACAGGTGTGCCATGCACACACACATTCACTTGTGTGCACTTGGTCTGACAGCTGGCTGGCAGGGAAGGCAGTGTGCTCCAAGCCAGCTGAGCATCGGGCATCTCTGGACAGCGGCAGAGACACAAATGCTCGCCCTTGGGCATCCAGAGGTGGGGGTCACAGCCTCTCCACTCCCAGGGGCCCCACAGAGGCGAGTCCTCCTGGGATCTTACACCCAACAGCTCCAGCTACTCTGTCTGAGGGGCTCGCTTCTGGCACTGTGGGTACAATTTAATGCAGCTATTGAGCACCTGCTGTGTGCCTTCTGGGCAGTGCTCCAAGCAGGCATAACACTCTCTTTATTTGGAAATCTCGATGCCCGCCTGTGTGGATGGACAGGCCCTCAGCTCTTTGTGGGTGAAGCCCTGTATGGCCTGGGCCCTGCACCCCAGAGAAGAGTTGAGGCTAGTGAAGACTGCCTGTGGGGGTGGGGTGGGCGGTGTCTGTGCGGCTGGGCTTGGGCAACCTTGAAGGACCAAGGGGCAAGGAAATGGTTGATGGAGGCTGTGGCATGGTCCTGGGCTTGGCTGGAGAGGGGACCTGGCCGGACTCTCTCTTCTTCCCTAGCTACATCCACCCACCACCTACTGTCCCAGAGTAGGTGCTTTCTCTCTCTCTCTCTCTCTCTCTCACACACACACACACACACAAACACACACACACACAGGAGTAAGAGCAGAGGCCCAGTGTCCCCCCTCTGCCATGTGACCCTAAGCATGGCTTCACCTGCACTGTGCCTCAGTTGCTCTGTCTGACATGAGACTTTGTGCCTGATGTTAAGGCCTCCAGTGGGGACACGAGGAGAGGAGAGGAGAGGAGGGGGCTTACTGGAGCGGGAACCATGTTGCCCATTCCATTCCGGCCACACGAAACCAGGAATGGCTGTCGCTTTCAAGAAGGTTGGGGTTTACGGTCCTGGCCGGGCTCAGCAGAGGGGCCAGGGCCATCGTTGGGGTTCAGGGAGTCACAGGGGCCCATTCTGAAAAGCTGGGCTCGCTCGAAAATGGACGCGGTGCCTAAGTGTGGCTTAGTCATTTAATTTGGGAAGGATCATTGGAAGGTCCTCATGGGGGCACCCTGCTCCCCACCCATGGGGGTACCTACTCTAATCCTTGCTCCCAGGACCAAGGGATTTTAGGAAAAAGGAAGGAATGTGCCATGGCCTGCCCCCGGGGCCATCCATGACTCTCCGGGACATTCCAGTCCTAAGCCTCTTAGGCCGTGGAGAAGTTCAAACTAGAAAACCCAGTTTTGGGAGTACAGCGGGGACCACCTACCTCCTTGTGCCTGATCTAACGCCCCCTCCCCAATAAAAGCTCTTGTTTCCAGAATACAAGCTGTTACCGGGCGACGGGGAGCAGGGGTGCTCTGGCAGATGCTGGAATAACCCCAGCGGGCTCTTCAGGCTGCTGAGGGCCCCAGTCCGAGGCTTCGCGCCCCTCGGGGTTCCCAGTCTGGGCTCCAGCAGGGTGACTGCCACAGGGCACAGCCCGAGGGCTGGGAGCTGGGGACTCTGTGCTTTCCCCTGCTCTGTGAGCCGCTGGCAGGGCCCATAGGTCTTCCTGGTCCACTGCTCACCCCATGTCCACAGGACACTATCTGGTTCCTGAGAATGGCGGTGCTGGAGGGGAGAGAGCCCAGGAGGGTGGCAGCCCAGGGTCACACGACAGGCAGCTTCTTTCCTGGGAGAAGGGCCCTTGGAGGGTCTCCTCCTCCCGGGTCAGCCCTTGTGGCCTCTGCATCTCCCCGCCCCAGCCCACCTCTGTTTCTCTCCCAAGCCCCCCAGCAGCCAGGGGGAAAGGACAGGGGACAGGGCAGGTTCTCTCCAGTGCCTCTCCTGCCTGCAGCTTTGCGCTCTGGCTGGACCTCGCCATTGCCCTAGCGCTGCCTTTTCAGCAACTAGACAGCAAACTGGTTTCCTCCCTCTGGCCCTGTGGGATCTCAGAACCCACTGGGAATCCAAGAGAACACCCAAGCCTTCGTTTTCTCCGAAAAAGGGGCTCGCATATTTTTAGATTCAGAGAATTCCTAAATCAGAAAATTCTGGGGCTGCAGTTTCAGCCTGGGGCGCCCAATGCCGCGCTCCCGGCCTCAGGGCTCTGTGTGGCCGCCGCGGAGTTGTTCGGGGGCTGGTCTCCGTCAGCGTGCGGAGACCCCGTTCGAGAGCAGCAGCTGGGTATGCGGGGACCTTGCCTTAACCACGAAGCCCGGGAGAAGCCGCGGGAATGTCTTTATTAGACTCTGTGAAGGGCATCTGGGGTTCCCAGGGGAGAGTGAAGCCCGACCCGAGCGGGCGAGGGCAGGCCGCCGTGGGCTGGGCGCACCGTCCCGCGCTGCGGCGGGCGTCGGGGTCCGGGGCGAAGAGAGCCGGGCTCTGGCCGAGGTCTGCTGCTGTTGTGCGGCATCGCTGCCCGAACGAGCGAACGAACGAAGCGGTTTCGTTTAGGACAAATACCCTCTTGACGCGAAGCCGCGGCAGAAGTCCCGAGCCGCGCAGAGGGGCCAGCACTTCCGCCGCTGTTGGGGCCCCCATCCCCGGACGCAGCCGGAGTGCCGGGCCGCCCTCTCGCCTGCCCTCGGCTCCCCGAGGCCCCCTATGCGCCGCGCCGCCGCAAAGGACTGCGAAGGATTCCAGGGCTGCGCCCGTCGTGGGGCCCGGGCCCGCGCCCCCGAGGCTGCTGCCCTCTTGGGATGCCCCGGGGCCGAGGCGCAAGGTGAGCTCCCTGCTTAGGTGAGGTGGCTCCGGGTGACGGCAGCTGCGGCCATGCACCGGGCTAGGAACGCGCTCCCCGCGCTGCCTCGAGGGCGCCCGACCTTCCGAGCGTCGCGCACCTTCCGCACCGCCGGCTGCACCCCGTGCTCGCCGGGATCAAAGAGCGCAGGACTCGGCCGCCACCTCCGCACGCCCCTCCACCGCGGAGACCCCGCGCCCCTAGAGCCCGGCGTTTCTTACCCAACCCGGGCAGCGCTGCGTCGGCGGCTCAGCGGCTCTGGGCTCGCCCGCCGCGGACTCTGGCTCAGGTTTCGGCTCCGGCCGGGGCCCCGGATCCAGCTCTGTCTCCAGCTGTGCGCGCTGCCTCGGCCCCGGCTGGTTCGCTACATCCCAGCGCGCAAGGTCGGGGCTGCCTCGGCTCGACCCGCTCCTCCTGCCGCCGCCGCCCGTCGCCTGCGGGGAAGGCGGGGACACGGGCCGGGGAGGCGGGAATGGGGGGGGGAGGGGAAGGCGCCGGCCGGGACCGGCGGGGAGGGGGCGGCGCGCTGTCCCACGGGCCAGGGGTCCCGGCCTCCCTCCGGGCGCGGGCTGAGGTCCGTGCGGCTAGCGGCCGGCCGGGGCAGCAGTCCGAGGAGCGCCGGGGGACTGCGCGCGCTGCGGAGAGGCCCGGCCTCAGGCGGACGAGGCCGCTGTGGATCCCAGCCCAGCCCCGACGCGCATTCTCTCCGGGGCTCAGTTTCCCACCTGGCACGTGAGGGGCTGGGCCTAGCGTGGGTCCGGCTGGAGTTTCCCGGGGTCCGGCCAGGTTCCAGCCAAGCTGGGGTTTGGAGAGTCGACCTTGCCCCTTTCTGCCCAGCCTGCGGGTCCAGCTGGGTTTGCAAGTTATTGGCAGCGAAGAGTCGCTGCGCAGAGCTTGTTGGCCACCGAGGTTTGAGGACAGATCAGGCTTTCGGTGTGTGTGACGGGGGTGCGGGGAGGGGCAGCCGGCCCCCTCCTCAGGGCCTGGGCTGTGGAGGAAAGAAGGCGCCGAGTGCACGAGTTCAGGCGCTCATGGCCTCTTGTCCAGTGCCCGCGCCTGCACACCCTCTAGCGATCATCCTTGGGCCGGGAGGCCTCGACCCATGTGGTCCCTAGGCCTGTTCCTGGCTGGCGGCCGCTGGGAGATGGGCAGGACCGAGCGGGAAGTGGGAGCCGACCCTTCTCACATTCGCGACCACCGGCTTCCCCCGCGTCGCCACTCATCCGGAGCCTCGTTGGGGAAACCAGTTGGCCGAACCTGCTTCCCTAAAGCGCCGAGTCTGCGCCTGCAGCTGCGGGGGGCTGTGGGATGGGACAGCGAGGCGGGCTGTGGCCTGCCACTCTCGGGGAGCAGAGCGGCCAGCCTGCCCGCCGACGGCCGCGGGCTCCGGGGCCGCGGCCAGGGCGCAAGGTTCCGGGAGAGGGCAGCGAGGCGGCGGGCATGAATGTTTCATGAGGTGCAGTCCGCGGCGGCGCCTCCCCGCCGCCTGGTGCTCGCCGACAGCTGCCGCGAGAGAGACCGCACGGCCCCGCGCCCGCCCTGGCTCCTTGCTCATCCGCGCCTCCGGGGCAGCCTGGCCCGGGCAGCAGACCCAGGACCCGCGCCCCGACCTCCGAAGGTGAAAGCCGACCCGAGCTCGCCTGGGTCCCTGCAGCCTGTCGTGCCGTTGGAGGGGAGTGGCGTTGTCCCTCCCGGCAACCCTCAACAGTGGGGACCGCTTTAGGAAGCCAGTGGGCTTTCGGGGCACACAGGGTCGTTAAGGGTTAAGGGACCAGTCTCTGGCGCCTTTCTTGCAGACCTGGCCCAGGGACTGCCCCGCGCACGTGCAGCCTGCTGACCGCCCTGCGCCATGGGGATTCCAGCCTCCCCCTTCTCTTACCCCCCTCCCCCCATGTTTTATGAGTGAAAGTGGCCTGGTGGTGGCCCTGCCCAGAGCTGCTAAGCCAGGGCGCTTCTGACCTGGAGCTTTCGGGCATCTTTGGGCTTAATGGAGGCAACCACTGGTGCCCCCCTACAGAGGGCTGCACAGGCGCCTGGCTGGGTTGGCTTTGACTCACCCACCCCTGCACACTAACAGTTTTCCAGGTTTTGTTTCCAGCGGGTGCCTCTGTCTGTGTGTGTGTGTGTGTGTGTGAGAGAGAGAGAGAGAGAGAAAGAGAGAGAGAGAGAGAGAGAGAGAGAAAGAAAGAGAGAGATTCTCTGCCTGCTCTTGTTCCCAAGGAATCTTCTGTGGTTGCAAAGAAATCCTGCCTCTGGCACCTGATGGCCTGAGCTGGGATCTTTGCGTCTTGGACTGGCTGTGTGGCTCTGGGCAAGTCAGAGAGCCTCACCCAGCCTCAGCTTCCTCATCTGTAAATGGGGCGAGCAGGGGATCCCCTTCTTTGAGACACAGACAAGATGACGGAACCGAGGGGCTGGCCCCAGGTGGAGCTGGGCTAAGGGGCACAGGCACCTGCCAGGTGGCTTGACTCTTGTTTTTGCTTCCTTCTTCCCCAGGGTGGCTGTGCTGGCTGGTCAGGTAGGAAGGGACCCCTCTTCTGATGGAATGGACTTGTCTCCTTCCCCTGCTGTACTGCTAGGGAGCGTCTGTGCGGGAGAGCTATGTAGGCAGGGCGTGATCAGGGAGGCGGGAAGGTGTTCGGTGACTGGTATGGGCCAAAACATGCCTTTTACGACCTTACTTTTGCATCTTCCAAAAAGAACATTTCGCGGTTCTCCTTTAGGTATTGACACCTCGGGTCACAAGCATTTTCACTGTGAGGGCAGGGGGATCAGGAATCAGAGAGGACGGCTGGGGTCGCGTCCACCAGGAAGGGAAGCGACGGACTGCTCCTGGGAAAGGCTTCTTCTAATAGGAGCTTTACTCTCTGGGACAAATGCACTTGTCACACAGGTTCACAGTGAACCTATTGGGCATGTATCTTCAGCCACATGGATGCAGAAAACCCAGACAATTCTCTAAGCAGTGTTTCTGATACCAATACCCAGTGCAAGTGAGGAGAGTCCTTTCCCATTGTTCTTACTAAAATGAATATTTATATGGTGATTGATTAAACCTGTTGTGCTGACCAATGGTTAAGCTCCTTGAGAGCAGAGCTGACCCTTGTCTTGCCTAGCGCAGGACTCTACCTAGAGTGGGCAGGGGGATTTGCCTGTGCTGATTGGCTGGGTACAACTTACACTCCCATTCCTGGACAACCCCTTTGTGGAGAAGAGTGCTTAGGGCTGTGGTTGGCTGGGGTCACCGGCTCCACCCCACAAGCATGGGGCAGGATCACTGGTCACAGTCATGGGACAGAAGAGTGGCCACACTGCCCCAAGAATCCCAGGGGCCGCTGGAGCAAGGTCTCTGAGGCGGGGTGCAGGCTGGTTTCTGAAGCACCCCCCCATGAAGGCGTGAGGCTGAGGGCTGGGTGCTCGGCGTGCAGGAGGGTGCTGATGGTGTGGACGACACCCCCGATGATGAGGGGAAGCGTTGGCTTTGCTGGGGGTGGATGAAGCCCCCGAGGGTTGCTCCTCAGGCCTCTGCTGGGCCAGCTGGAGGGCTCCCAGCAGCTCCCAGAAGCTCTGAGGGAGGCCGTGCTCTTAGGGGGACCCGCGTGGCAGGGGAGCGACTGGCTGCACTCCCTTTTCCATCTGCCAGGAGGAGGGAGGTGGAAGCTCTAACAGTTGAGAGGACCCCGTAGGATCAAGTAAGATCTTTGAGAAGTGTTCTGTTGCACTCTGGGATTCCTGGCAGCCGAAGCAAAATGAGAAGCCCTGTGGGCATCACAAGAATTTTATTATTATTTTTATTATTGTGGTCCTGTTACCATCTGCACAGAATAGTGAAAAGAGCCCTGGCCTGGGACCCTCGTCTGCCGGCCTCTTAGTTTACAGAGTGCATGTTTTGTGCCTGTGATTGCAGAGGTGCAGAGATGGACGGCTCCTGCCCGTTTTGGCTGAACCAATTAGGCAGACACGCACACACACGCACACACACACACACCATAGCTATATTTGGAACACAGTGCTGAAAAGGGCACCTGCGCCCTTGCGTTGAAGGGTCTTGAGTAAGAGACTGAGGGATCTCCTGGAGAAGTTTTTCTACCCTCCGGGAACCCATCCTTCAAAGAAGAGCATGTGTAAAGGCCCTGAGGTCACCCGAACAGGTGTACTTGACACAGCAAGGCAGGGTGGCTACTGGGGGCAAGTGAGAAGACAGAGCATGGAGGCTGAGAAAGCTGGGGAGTAAAGTTGGAACCAGATACCAGAGGGGGAGATTGGGAGGAGAGCGGGAGTGTGGCCCAAAGGCAGAGGAGCTGATGCAGAGGTAGACCAGCGGGCGGTCTGGCCATGGATCCGAGCAGGTGAGGTGAGAGGTTCCTGCAGTGTCACTCAGTGTCTCCATCCGTCAGGCCATCTGCCTGTCCACGCGTGCACCGTGAGTCAGGCGCAGGAAATGTGAAGGGGAGAAGCTACGACCCCTGCCTTTGTGGAGCTGCTCCCTTGGGGGGGCCTCAGTTTACCCACCCACCGGTAGCCCTCGTCCGTCTCCTGCACTTTCCGCTCCTTGTGCCCAGCAGCCCTCAGGATGTCTGCTTCCTGTGTAGGGAGACGGGCGCTCCGGGGCTGAAGGGTGTGGCCACTGCTGCAGACACACAATTGGGGGAGCCGGTGTCGTGAGCAGCTCTGGTGGAAGCTTTTAAAGTAATTGCTCTGCCCAAGCTGGCTGTCTGGCCCATGGCAGCCCGGCAGCCCGAGCTGGAAATTCTGAATTGTCTCGTGACAATTGAAACCATGATTGGAGACCAGCAGGGAGCTGCCCATGAAATATTCACGCATCCTCGGCGTGGCGGGGCTGCTCCCCTTCAGCCCGGGGACGCTGGCTGCACGGGGCCATGTTTCCAAAGGGCTTGCCTGGCTGCCAGTCCTGGGCTCTGGTGCAGAGTTGTGGGGTTGGTTTGGGAACGTGCGCCCAGCACTGTCTCACTACCAGGCCTGGTGTGTGCTGTGTGCACTTGGGTCTGGCCCTCATTCTCCCCGAAGCTCAAGGCTCTCACCACCCATGAGGCTGGGTGTGAATCCCAGTTCTGCCTCCTTCTAAGAGCGCTTGGCTGGCAGGGCCCTGGGGTGTTGGGATGGCTGTGCGTGGGGGGGCCTGATGTTCAGGTGCCAGCAGCAGCCGTTGGCAGAGCCTGGGTCAGCCCCGGGCTGGCTGGGGGAGCCCCTCCTGGATCTGCAAGGTGTTGTGGTCCCTTTCTCTCTGCAGAGTGCCTTCAAGTGCTCCATGTGCCTCTTCTCTGCAAACCCTAAATAAATATTCATGCTTGGAGGGCGTCACTGGGCTGCCAGGTGTCTGTGTAGGTTGGGTGCCTTGAGAAGGGACCCCCATGCCCAGCCCAGGCCTTGGGAATCGGCAGGCAGCACCACCTGGCTGTCTGGCCGGCCTCAGGGCACACTGCTGTTTGAGCATTTGCCTCTCCAGCTGTTTGCCCCCGGAGGTGGGAGTCACCCATTTCCCAGGTGAGTGACAAGTCCCAGATCTTGAGAAGCGTTAGCAAGGGCATCGGAGCGCCAGGATGAGGCTCCCCGGTGTGCGCTGGGCCTCGCTAACCCCTGTGCATCCGCTCCTTTAGTTCTCACGGCACATCTGCAAAGTGAGGACTGTCCCTACCCTCATCGGATCAGAGTTAGGCCCCCGGAGGTGATGGGTCTCTGCCTGGGCTCCTGGCTGTGAGTCTGGGGTCGCCCCTGCCCTCTGACCCCTGCACTGTGGCATCTGGGTCAGCCCCATCCGTGGCCTCCAAAGGTGAGCGACTCCCCTCTGGGTTCCTACCATGTCCACAGGGAAACTGAGGCCCAGGGACTCGGCCCTCTCTGCTCCGTCTCTGCCCTCTGGGGCCTTGCTCTGTCCCGGGCCCCTGTCCGCCTCCTGTCTGGCACAGTGAAGACAGAGTCTGGCGTCTCCCGGGGGAATGTGCCTCTCTGGGGGCACCTGTCTGGCGGCGTTGATCAGGGCATGCTGACCTCTGCGGGCTGGGCGGGACCATCCGGGCAGGTCCGATCCCCAGGGTGGGGCCGGTCCCTGCCACTGAGGCTGGCGCTGAGGCCTGAGCTGGCGGTGGACATGCCCACCTCCCCTTGAGTCCTCTCTGCGTCCCCCACCCCCAAATCTGAGTCCGCACAGCACCCCCCCCCCCAACACGCTCAAACGGCTTGCTCTTGGGAGGGATTCTTGTGGGACTTGGAGGACGGTGGTGGCATTTCAGCCAGGTGGAGGGGCCGCACCTCTGCTGGGTAGCTGGGCACCCCCGCCTTGGGATGCCTGCAGGTGGGGCCCTGGGGCCCCATGGGCGGGGGCTGTGGTCGGTCGGGGCCAAGCTTGTCTGTGCACAGAGCCCAGATCTCTGCCGGGAAGACAAACACAGCGAGGGGACGAGTCTTGACAAATGTTTGCCAAGTCCCCGGCTGACTCGGGAGTCAGGAGCAAGCTTGTTTGGCAGAACAAAGGGAAGCGCAGCCTCCAAGGGCCCATAAATAGTGAGGAAGGAGGAGCGGCCCGGGCGTGAAGGCTGCGCCGGCCTCGTCCTCGGCTCGCCTCTGCCAGAGCACGTTCCCGTTCCCTCCCCTGGGCTAAGCCTGGACCACGCCGTTGGCAGCCTTCCTAGCCCCCGGCGCAGGTCACCTGCAGGGCCGTGGGCAGGCCCGGGGCGGGGGTGGGGATCCATGTGGCCTGTGCATCCCGAGCTTCCTCTTCCTCTAGGGGCCGGGAAGTTTGGCCAAAGTCAACAGGGGCAAAGTTTGTGGGAGGCAGCGCTGCGTGGCCACTGGGGCCTGGGCTTCGGAACCTGGATTTGCAGGTCCCGGGTGAGCCAGGCCCAATGCTGCCTCCCACTGTGGGCACAAGGCGACCCCTCTCCCTCGATGCCATAGCCCAGACAAATATGGCTGCTCACTTCTTCCAGGGAGGTGAGGAGGCTGCCAGACCTCACCTGTGTCAGGTGTGGTACTGTGGGGTCTGGGGATCAGAGCAGGCTTCCTGGAGGAGGTGACTTTTACACTGGCAAAATTTCCTCCAGAGCTGTTGGGGAGGGGACAGAGTAGACTGTGGGTCCCCCCTTTCTGCTCACGCTTCCATTTCGCTCTGCCCTCTTCCGGGGCCTGGACTGGGGCTGGTGCTGGGAGGATAGGAAGGGGGCAGGCAAGGCCCCGTGACCCCTGTCTCGGCTCAGTGTGGCCCTTGAGCTGCACAGCAAAATCTCTAGAGTTCAGTCTCCATTTCCCTTCTTGATTTGACTTGTTAAAAAGTCATTGTGAGGGCTGGCGCTGTGGCTCAATAGGCTAATCCTCCGCCTGTGGCGCAGGCACACTGGGTTCTAGTCCCGGTCGGGGAGCCAGATTCTGTCCCGGTATATTCCAAATATGCTTTTTTCAAAAAAAATCAAAATATAATAATGAATTAAGGATCGATTTGAGGCCGGCACTGCGGCTCACTAGGCTAATCCTCCGCCTTGCGGCGCCGGCACACCGGGTTCTAGTCCTGGTTGGGGCGCCGGATTCTGTCCCAGTTGCCCCTCTTCCAGGCCAGCTCTCTGCTGTGGCCTGGGAGTGCAGTGGAGGATGGCCCAAGTGCTTGGGCCCTGCACCCGCATGGGAGACCAGGAGAGGCACCTGACTCTTGGCTTCCAGGAGAGGCACCTGACTCTTGGCTTCAGATCAGTGCATTGCGCCAGCTGCATTGGGGGGTGAATCAATGGCAAAGGAAGACCTTTCTCTCTGTCTCTCTCTCTCTCTCACTGTCCACTCTGCCTGTCAAAAAAAAATTTAAAAAAAAAGTCATTGTGAGTACTAAAAAAAGAAAGAAAAAGCTGCATCCAAGCTGTTTGGGAGGAAGTAGGTATAAATATGCAGATACCGTGAGGTCGTGCACACAGCGACATTGGACGAGACGTGTGCTGGTCGCTTTAACAGCGGGGCAAGCGCGTGACTTCTTCGCTGTCCGTGTGTGTTTGTTGCAGGTTTATTTGTCATGGAGGTGAGACCTTAGACAAAGGGTGGCCCACGGGAGCCACACGCGGCTGAGCAGCCAGCAGGAACCGGCCACCAACGTCTTCTCGCTGCACTCGAGGGCGTCGTGGCCCATCCCATAAGGCCATATTCTGGATTCCATTGTAGGCCAGGCTCAGAATGGCCAGAATTTAAACACAGAGAATGGTACATGGCTGTTGGGAGGTGGGGACGGTGGGAAGGGGAGGCTGTGGTTGTGAGGGTGGCGGGAGGCAGAGCGAGCTGCTGGTTGGTGCAGGTACACGTGATCAGGGACAGAGCCCCCCACGTGTTGTGCGAGTGCCAGGCGGCAAAGGCACAGCCAGCGGGGGGCACCTGGGGTGAGGCCTACGCGGGGGCTTGCTGGTGCTATCCGACAAGCCTGTGTTATTTCAAAATAAACGTTGAATAAAACTGAAATTTAAAATGGCTACTTTGAAGTTCTGCCTGAAGGGGTCAAAGACAGGCCCCCCCGCAGCACAACAGGAGCTGTTAGGGGGACCCTAGGAAGGGGAGGTCTCTGGCACTGAAGGGGGGTTCAAGCATGCCTGGGGCCAGAGGGGGTGTGGGTTGTGAGTCAGATGGAGCCCTTCCCGGGAGACCCCAGGCCAGGATCGGGGGTTCCAGGGGGCAGCAGGGCGGAAGTGCCGGGGAATGAGGCAGTCTGAGAGAGACAGCACAGGCCGTGTCCAAGCTGCCCCCTTCCTCTGAGGGGACAGGGGCGCCTCGCAGCAGGTGCTATGTCTAGGCCCAAGATGACGCCTGTGGGGTCCACTGTGCTACCCCTGGTTACCCTTGAGAAGCTCCCACGGCAGGAAGCACAGGCAGTGTGGGCAGTGCCCAGCCACAGGGACGGTCAAGCTGCAGAAGGCAGACTTCCTGGTCTCATGGAGGACAGCCCAGGAGACTGCGAGGGTGCCTTCCAGCCGAGCTGCCTGTCTGCCACCCTCGTTGGGTCGACCAGAAGGAGCTCCCCACAGCCGTCGTCTCGGCTGATGCCCCATGCCAGCACCGTGCACCACGTCTCCACCGGCCCTCAGTCCCGTGCCCAGCACCGCCGCGTTGGCTGGGGCCGTCCGGCCTGCGCTGCGGGCTCTTGCGAGCTGATGCCTCTGCTCTGTGCTGCCGGCCGCCTCTGCCTCCCCTCCCTGGGGCTCACTGAGGACATTCTGTCTGCCCAACAGGCTCTGCAGGGAGTGGGCCAACTCAGACTTCTTCTTCCTCTCCCTCTTCTTCCCCTTGTTCTTTTTGTTTATTTGACAGGCAGAGTTACACAGAGAGAGGGAGGTCTTCTGTCTGCTTCTTCATGCCCCGCTATGGCCGCAACGGCTGGAGCTGGGCCGCTCCGAAGTCAGGAGCTAGGATATTCATCTGGATCTCTCAGGCAGGTACAGGGGCCCAAGTACTTGGACCACCTTCCACTGCTTTCCCAGGCGCATTAGGAGAGAGCTGGATCAGAAGTAGAGCAGCTGGGACTTGAACCGGCGCCCATATGGGGTTCACGGCAGGCAGCGGCTTACCCCACTGCACCACAGCACAGGTCCCAAACTCATACTCTTCTAGGCCCAGCCCAGAGACTCCTCTCCTCAGAAGCTTCTCGAGCTTCCTGCCCTGCCCTTCCCCGTGGCCACCCCTGCTTCCTGGGCACAGTCCCTGAGCTTTGCCCTTACAGCGGCCTGAATTCGGAGGGTGGTTTTGGCCGTAGACTGAGAGGTCCTCGGGGGCTGCTCTGTGCCTTTCTCTGCCTCTGAGTACTGTCTTCACCCACACTCAGCGACCTGTGCTAGAAGGCCAGGAGGGTTTGCCGCACGTGTAGGGCAGGGCTGAGGCTCCCAGGACATGGCCAGGCCGGGGAAATGCACTTGGCCTCTCGGCTTTGTTTCCCGGTCATCCGGTGTCCAAGCACCTGCTGTGTGCTGAGCTCCTTCTGCATGTCCCATCTTGCAGGATCGGGATGCGTGTGTGGCCGTTTTACAAATGACGGAGCCAAGGCTTGGAGGGAGGGAGTCGCTGCCTCCGGCAGTGAGGAGAGCTGCAATTCAGAGCTGGGTTGCCTGGCACACGAGCTTCTCCACCTGTGGTTTCTTTTTTTAATTAAACATTATTTATTTGACAGGGAAGAAGGAGAGGAAGGATGGAGGGAGGGAGAGAGAGAGAGAGAGAAAGAGAGAGAGAGAGGGAGATCCCACTTACTGGTTTACTCCCCAAATACCCTCAATGGTCGGGATTGGGCCACGCTCAAGCTGGGACTTGGGAGCTCCATCCAGGTCTCCCAGGTGGGTGGCAGGGATCCACCTACTTAAGACATTGCCTGTTGCCTCTCAGGGAGCACATTAGCAGGAATCTGGAATTAGGAGCAGAGCTGGGACTTGAACCCAGGCATGCTGGTATGGGACGTAGGCATCTTAACAGCTGCACAAAACACCTGCTCCTCCCATGTGCTTTTTAAAAAAATATTTATTTATTTATTTGAAAGGCAGAGCTATAGAGAGGCAGAGGCAGAGAGAGAGAGGGAGAGAGAGAGAGAGGTCATCCATCTGCTGGCACTTCCCAAATGGTTGCAATGGGCGGAGCTGCGCCGATCCAAAGTCAGGAGCCAGGAGCTTTTTCTGGGTCTCCCACACGGGTGCAGGGATCCAAGGCCTTGGGCCATCTTCTACTGCTTTCCCAGGCCACAGCAGAGAGCTGGATCGGAAGTGGAGCAGCCGGGACTTGAACCGGCGCCCATATGGGATGCTGGCTCTGCAGGCGGCGGCTTTACCTGCTACGCCACAGTGCCGACCCCTCCCATGTATTTTTAACAACACAGAATCCTGGCAAGTTCAGGGAGTGGCATGGCACCCCCCCCCGCCCCGCCCCCCATGAAGAGCAGAGGGCTGTGCTGGGGCAGGGGCCCTGAGTTAGCCCCCCCTGCTTTGGTGGCCTGGTGGGGGCTGCTGTCGGGGCTTAGGGGCGCCTCAGCCCCAGCCCCAGCCCCAGACCTGTCTCCACACGGCATCCTTCCCCGCAGGGCTCCCAGGAGGGTCCACATCAGTAGGTTTACCACCGTGCCCAGGCGTCTGTGGTCCGGCCCAGGTCTGGGGTCTGAGCGACGGCTGCCTGGCCCAGAGGGCCACCAGGGTTATCTTGATGGCGGCCGAGGTGGGGGTCTGCTCACTCGTGGGATGGTGGGGGCAGGGTCTTCGCCTTGGGTCTTGCTCACTCTCTCCTTCCGGCCCCTGATAAGGAGACCCAAACACAGGGCCGTAAAGGTGGCCATAAAGACGGGAGAGCAATGCTGGCGCGGGGCTTATCAAAGCCGGGTGCGGACGCCGCCAGGGCTCCCTACTTCAAGTTTATTTCTCCTCCTCTGCTTTCTCTCAGAAGGTGTCTCGTAAACAGCTAAGAGGGTCATTTATAAATGTCTTCCGCCTCTGCTTCTCAGCACAGGCGCAGCCGCTCGGCCGGGGCACTGAGCGGGGCTGCCTCTGGCTGCCTCCTCCCCCAGCACCGATGAGAAGGGGAGGCCCGGGGGCGTCCCACCTCCCCACACGGGGTCAGGCTCCTGAAGGTGAGTGGCGGTGACATCCTTGGCCCTGGTCTGGCCAGCGTCCTCCCAGGCACCCATCCTCTTGCTGGGGGCGGGGGTTGAGCTGATCTCTGGGGATGGGGCACCTTGGGGGGGGGGCTGGCCCTGGAGGGTGCATCCCACAGTCAGCCAGGTGACGTCCAAGCTGGCAGAACTTGAGGGAGATGGCCTCGTGCAAGCACGGGGCGGGGTGGAGGAGGTGCACTTTGGTGGGGTCCCTGAGCCAAGTAGAAAGGGGACCAGGGGCAGAAGCTGGAGGGAGCACAGTGTGCAGTCTGGCAGCAGGTGGAGTGTGTTTGGGAGGCAGAAGGCCGTGAGGGTCCCCACGGTGTCTGTCACGGCGTCGACCCTCTGGGCAAAGCAGACCGTTCCCATTTCGAAGGCATGGGGCGTGCGTGCTCACAGGTGCTGGGCGCCTGGCGTCTTACCGCTGCCCGGGGCTTCTGCCGGCCAGATCAACACAGATGCAGCTGCTTTTCCCTCTTCCACCCCTCAGTTCTCCTTGTTGAGGTTCGTCTCGTTTGTTTTCAAAGAGGCGCATGGGACATGAGCTGAATGCAAATCTCATACCTCCTGTCGGCCCAGAGACGGAGCAGAGAGAGGTCCTTCCCAGCCTCCGTCCCGTGTTCCCGGGTTCCTGCCAGGTAGGAGGCTGCTGGTTGGGCAGTGCAAAGTGAGAGGCCCCGGGGCCTCCGGGTCACGGCTGAGACGGCCTCAACCTGTGACAGGGGTGGGGCGGTGGGAGCGCACGGCTGCCCTGACTTCCGGGGCCCTCTCGCTGTTGCCCAAGGCTTGGTGTGCAGCAGGCACTCAGGAAATGCAACTGGCACAAATTAGCCCAGCCTTGTGCAGCTTGGTGGCTTCCCCTGCTGGAGCACAGAGTGGCCTGGCCTCTGCTGTATCATTTCATTAAAACTGACTGTGTAGTCTCTCAGGTCTGTATGGAGCCCCCACCTGCCAATCAAGTGTGAGTGTTCTCACTGGGGCTGCTATTCCGCCCGGCGGAACTTCTCTCAGGTTTGGTCTCTGGGACAGGCTGGGAAGTCATTCTGCATTTCTGCACTTGCTGGGCGGTCTGCCCTGTGCCCTGCTTAGATTGTGAAGGACCCTCCAGATCAGGTCAGAATCCGTTCTCCTTTCGCTCAGAAGGAAACAGCCTTCCCACTGGCAGGTGACTTTGCTGGGGCGGCACGGAGCAGGCCGCGGAGCACGGTCCACACCGTCGGCCTCAGTGTCTCTTCTCATCAAAGCTGCTGAGTGGCTAGGGAGGTGCCGGGGTGGAGACCCCTGTGAGGCCCTGCGGGGGAGGCCTTGCCTGGTGTCTGCCTGCCGCCTGTAATATATTTGAGTTATCTGTGCAGATGAGCTCTGATTTAGCAAACAGTCTAGAGCAAACCTCTGCCTGAAGACAAATACAATTGACACTGGGCTTGAGTGGTTCAAAGGTTATTGGCACAAAGCTGTCGGCTTTGTTTAGCCGAGGGGCTGTATTTATGATGGGCGATACGGCAGTGCCATCCAGGCCTTGCGGGGGAGCGACGCGGACTCCACGCCAGAGACGGCCGCTGCACGCTGCGCCTGGGGTGGAGGCTGCCTACAGGGAAATGCAGAGGCAATTTGATTCTTGGCCGAGTCGCTTTATGGGTTGCTGGCTTAGGCCTGGTGTTGTAATTTGGGTCATCAGTTAACCTTGCGGGGCTGGATAGCCCCACTCAGGGGATTGCTTCCTGGGGGTGTGCAGCGGGGTGAGCCGGGGCACAGGGGCAGGGGCAGGAGAGGTCCTTGGGGATGTTTGCAGGCCCCGATCAATGGGTTTCACTTTGACCCCTAATTTGAGACCTGTATACACTGGAGCCCCGGCAGCTCCGAGGCCCTGGGCCTGGGATTTGAGGGCTGGCTGCGTCTGGTGGATGCTGTGGCTGAGTTTAGGCACAGGAACCGCGGGCCAGCCTTGCACCGGAGGGAGGCATGTGGCTGCAGTGCGAAGCAGGCGGGGTTTATGGGCACTAAATTCCCGAGGAGAGAAATTATCCCAAGAATGAGCATCCTGTGGCCGCGAGGAGCCCTGGCCGGAGCGGGTGAGGTCCGCAGGGTGGCTGCTCTGGGGCCTGGCTTCCTGGCACGCAGCAGACAGGCTGTATCGAGGGCCGTCCACGGAGCTTCTCCTGTGACTCACTCATTCCGCTGCCTGGGACCCGTCCTGAGACATCATCACAGGGGCCCACGCGCTGGGATGTTCACTGCGCCGTTACGTAGACCGGCTCAGAGGGGAAGTGGCCGAAGTGTTCCTTCCAGGGCTTTAATTACGGCCTGTGGGTAACACGGACTGTGGAACGTCGGTTGGATTTCAGGTGAGCGAAGACTGTTTCAGGCTTTGACCCTGACCCTGCGTGGGGAGAGGGGCATTTCACAGATCGTCTGTGGGGTGTGTTTTCTTCAAAGGAGGGGAAAGCATCAGATCAGACGTGCGTGAGGTGAGCTCTGGGGTTGCATGGGGATTTCTTGGTCTTTCACCTCTTCAGAGAATGCTGCAATTTTCCACCAGAGCTATGTGCTAGGATGCTACAAAAAGTTCACGGAAAACGCAATTAAAAGTAAGTGTTTATTTTGGTGCACCCGAATTCTGAGATGCACACATGGTTTTTCCATAATATGTACTCTCCATGTGTTACAAAAAGAGTTTTTTTTTTTTTTTTTGACAGGCAGAGTGGACAGTGAGAGAGAGAGAGACAGAAAGGTCTTCCTTTGCCGTTGGTTCATCCCCCAATGGCCGCTGTGGCTAGTGCGCTGCGGCCAGCACACCACGCTGATCCGAAGGCAGGAGCCAGGTGCTTCTCCCGGTCTCCCATGCGGGTGCAGGGCCCAAGCACTTGGGCCATCCTCCGTTGTGCTCCCGGGCCACAGCAGAGAGCTGGCCTGGAAGAGGGGCAACCGGGACAGAATCCGGCACCCCGACCAGGACTAGAACCCGGTGTGCTGGCGCCGCAGGCGGAGGATTAGCCTATTGAGCTGCAGTGCCGGCCCACAAAAAGAGTTTTTTGCACCAAAATTAACTCCTGCTTTTGATTCCATTTTCCCACAAACTTCTCCAAGTGCCCTTGTATTCCTTTTCATTCTCAGGAGGAATTACTAAATGTGCAGAAAACAACAGAGGTTTTCCCTCTGGGCGGTGGGCGCTGCCTTCTCTCCTGGACTTGGCTTCTCTGGGCACAAGAGGGGACGCCTGTTCTGCTCTGGCTCAAGCCCTGGGCTGAGAGAAATGACCTAGGCAGTGTGGGTGACTGCCCATGATCACTGTGTCCTGGTGCTAATGGGTCACCTAATTTTAGTGCCTGCTGGGGCAGCTGCCTCGAGTGTGGCCCCAGCTGCCAGGCAGACGGGCAGGGTGGTGCGGGCAGCATCTGTGCCAGGCTGGTGAGGTCAGAGTGCAGCCTGGGGCCCATCTGGGTAAGCCACAGGGCCGTGAGGGGAGCTCAAGTGTCCATGGCACAGAACATGGCAGCTTGCATTTGGAAAGAACTCTCCCCGCCAGTGTCCACCGACAGAGCGGCGGGGTGGGGGTGTCTCGGGGGTGTGGGTAGGAGCGGGCCGTGGGCTCTGAGTGCTGCTGTGTGAGCCTGCGGCGTTCCCGGAGCCAGCCTGCCATCGGGGGCTCCCAATGTCTCTCAGCCTAATTCCATCTGTCAGCCAGAGGCTTGCGAGGAGACACGAGCAGTTTCCCAAAAGGCCTTGGCCAAGGGCCTGTCCTGGTAGCAGGCAGCTGCAGGCGCCACGTCCCTAACCAGGATAGCTGGGGTGTGGGGGTGCCGGGAGTGCAAACTTGAGAACATCTCTCCGAGGGAGAAAATCTAAGGGCAGACGAAGAGCAGGGCCCAGCTGGTGAGGAAGACGGGGCCCCGTGGCCTCCTCCCTGGCTGCTGTGTGCGGGAAGCCATCTGCGTACACCCAGCTCTCACTGGTCGCCCCCTCTCAAGCATGGCCTTGTAGAGCCCGTGCGTGAAGCCGAGACCTCCAGGGGTGATGTTCAAGACCTTTCCCCGATGTGGTCTCGGCCTGCTTCCCTGCACCAGTGCCCGCACACTGCCTGCTCTGATCTTGAGCCTACCTGGATTCTCGGACCCTTCGCCTGGGATGCGTGTCTGCCTCATTCCAGCACTCGTGGTTTATGGACTGGGCGGGACTCACCTGGGAGACTCCTATTCAGCCCCCAGCACCAGATGCCTTTTGGTTCGATGAGCCTTCTCCACGGATGCCACTGTCTCATGGCTCATCTTCTCCGTGCGCCGTGTCTGCTTTCCCGCTGGGCTTCGGGAACTTTCCGCTGTGTTCCTGCCACAGGCTCACTTCTCTGAAAACAGAGAAGTGCCACTGTGAACGCTCACAAGGCCATCGAGAGGGTGTCTTCCCTGGGGTTGGAAGGACGTGAGCAGTGACGGCGAACAGCATCGGCTTGCACCCTTGCCAGCCACTGCACCCGGCGCTTTCCCTGTGTTAACCCACCCAGTTCTCCCCACCCCAAGAGTGAGCTTGCCTGCTCATTTTACAGATGAGGAGAGGAGGCCCGGGAGAGGCCAATTGCTTGTTTGGACGCACGCAGCCGGGGAGCCAGACCCACTGGGCAATCAGCCTGTGCACCCGGCTCCCTACTCACACACTGCTGCCAGGCTCCGAGCCAGGTGTGGTGGTGGCGATGGCTCCCTGGCAGGTGAAAGGCAGCCTCGCACCTGCTGTCCTGGTGCTGGTGGCTGTTGGCATCCCTGGTGGGGTGCCTGGATGGTGGGGGAGCCCTCAGAGGGCACAGGTTTTCCTGGCTTGTCCCGGTGAGGCAGCGGGGCATGGTGTCACGCGTCTCCTCTGCACTCATCTCTATGCGTTTGAACCATGTCTCCTGTCTGACCCCTGCTAGGCACTGGACATGCGGTGGCCCCTGCCCAGGTGCGGCGTGGTCGAATCGACTGGTTTGGTTTTCACATTGGCTCCGACACAGCAGTGCTGGCACAGACCCAGGGTGTGCCTGCTCCTGCCTGCATTTATCTGGGGCCCTGGGGCATTGCCTCAGCTCCCCCCTGTCCAGGGCTCTGTTGAGTGGTATCTGGAAAGCCCTCCCAGGAGGTTAGACTTCTGGCTTGGTGACACATTCAGCGTACGCTTTGATGCAATGGCGGCGGTCAAAACTGGGGGCAGTGATTCCTTCCTGGGTCGTTTGGAGCACTTCCATGAAGGCAGGGACCTGGCTGGGTCTCGAGACCCATCTGGGAGCCCCTCTGTGCTCCGTTCGCTGTGCTGCTCGCCGCTGGGGCTGGAGTGTAGGCACCTTGGATGGAGGAGTCAGAGCAGCCATGGGCCGGGTGTTTGTTTCCTGTGGCTGCTGTGATCAGCACTGCCACCTGGGGGCCTGACCCCCCAGGGGGATTCTTGTCCAACTCGGGAGACCCGGAGTCCAGCAGCAGACTTGGGCTCGGCTTCTCTGTCCCCTGCCTCTGTGCTTGCTCTGGGTGCCACCGGCAGCCTGTGGGACCTTTCTCAGCGTTAGATGCCCCCCGTGTGCCTGGGTCTCTGTCTTCTCTGCATGTCTGTGCCCCAGTTCCCTTTTTCTCCCGAAAACCCTGAACACCTTGGGTTAAGGGCACAACCGCCTCCAGTGTGACTTCCTCCTAAATAATGACATCTTCAATGACCCTGCTTCCAAAAAGGTCACGTTCTCAGGTACTGGGTGGGGTTAGGACTTGAACTTGTCTTTGGGGTAGGGAGACACCATTCAACCCATAGTGGACTCTCCGCAGGGCAGCCTGCTCTGTGGCATTGCTGGGTGTGTGACTCCACGGCCTTTCTCTGCAGAGGTCCTGGGGATGCAGGTGTTGGTCTTGAGCCCACCCAGGCCTCAGCCAGAAGGGCCTCCCCGGGTTAGGGAGAGACGGGAGCGGGCAGAGATGGATGAGGGGCTGGGCAGCAGCTGAGTGTGCCGGTTGCTTCTCCTCCTGCCTTTCCTCTTAGAAATGTAAATGGCATCCGTGCAGGGATCCTTTTAAGGGATGGAAGCAGTTTTTAAAAAGACATTAATCTCCTCACTCACTTCCTTCTGATGGCTGGGGATGAGTGACAAGCCTGGTAATTGAAGATGGCGGGGCTGATAATCGGCGGGAGCCCCGGGAGGGATGTCTCTGGCTGTGAATCACTGTGTGCTACACAGGTCCCGGTGTCTCCTGATGCTATCTGCAGCCCGCTGGTGCAGGAGGGTGCGCACGGCGAGAAGCCCGGCTGCGCCTCTCTCTGGGATGCTGCCTGCAGCTCCTCGCCCGGGGAAGTTTCCTGGGGTGCAGGCTGCAGAACTGTGGGCGAGCCTTCTGCTGGGCATGGGGGTGAGAATGCCTGGGCACAGGAAGTGTTGCTGTGGTTGGTTTTTGTTTTTAAGAGAGAGTGATCCCATCCCCATGTTCACTCCCAAATGCCTGCAATGACCAGGGCCAGGGTGAGAGCCAGGTACCAGGAATGCAACCCAGGTCTCCCCGATGCGTGGTAGGAACGCTGTTCCCTGAGCCCTCTCTGCTGCCTCCCTGGGTCTGCGTTGGCTGGAACTGGAGTCAGGAGCCAGCCCTGGGTAGTGCCTGCTGTGGGGTGTGGGTGTCCCACTAGGCTGAATGCCACTGCTAGATGTTTGGTGAACATTGAGTGGGCGCACAGAAGGCTCAGGGTTGGAGCCTCAGAGCCCAACACCAAGCAGTGCGTGAGCGCCCCCTTGCCCCAAGCCCCCAGTGTTCTTGCTGCTCCTCCCAGCAGCTTTCCGTGCCTGCTCCTGGGGACCCTCTGCCTGGACGCTCGTGGTGCCTGTGGTTCTCGGGGGAGATCTGAGCTTCCTGCTGGAAGTGACCGTGCCCTGTGCTTGGATCCCTGAGGGCTGTGTCAGGCGGCAGGCAGCAGGGAGCCCTGACAGGAAGGCAAGGAAGGATTTGCGGACCCTGGGGAGTGCTGGCCCCCACCCTACCCCCTACGCTGCTGATGGAGGTGGCCAAAGCTTGGGGGCTATGGCCAGCACCTCGGACAGGTCCAGCCCTGGCCCCGTGGATCTGAGGGGCGGAGGTGAGGGAGAGCCCTCTCTCTCCACCCTTTGCCAGAGGATTCCGGTGTGGGGAGAGGGCCCCAGCAGGTGGAGCTCCCCCAGGGTCTACACCAGGAGTGTGTGCAGGGAGGAGGGTGTTCGCTTTTGTTTACTCCCTCACTGTTCATTCTAGAGAGCCCTCAGCATGTCTGACCCGGGCTGCAAGCTGGGAACGTGCTCCCTGGCCTCACAGGGCACCCTGCTGCGTGGGGGCAGGAGGTGCGAGGGGCGGGGACACTGCTGTGCTGTCCTGCGTGTGCCTCTTCCCTCCGTGCCAGGGCGGCCCCCGTCTCCTGACCCCGCTGTGGCACTGAACTCTCGGTCCGTGGAGTTCCAGATCCCTATCTGTGCCCTTCACATCACGTCCCGGGTCCCCTGCAGACCCAGGGGAGCACATGACAGCAGAGGGCGCTGGGCCGAGGTGGCATGGGGACAGTGGCTCCTGGGGTTCCCCAGTCTTGAGTAAGGGGGAGAGGAGTTGAACAACTTGGCCCACAAGCACCCAGAAGGCACATCCTCTCCCTGTCCTATCCCTACATGCAGGCAGAGGCCCAGGGAACTCAGTGTTCATCCTCCTCCAGGAAGCCCCCCGAGGTGGGCAGTGCCTGTCCCTAGGAACCAAGGGGTCAGGGTGTTGACCATGACATTGCTGTAGGGTTGAAGAGGTGCTTCTGGAGTGGAGGATGCTCTGAGTGCCCTCCCCAGGTGCCGTGTCCAGTCTCACTGCCGCCCGAGGCAAAGGAACAATCAGTAACACTGATCTTCTCTTTTTTAACAAGATTTATTTATTTATTTGAAAAGCACAGTTACAGAGAGAAAGAAGCAGAGAGAGAGAGAGGGGTCTTCCATCTGCTGGTTCACTCCCCAGATGATCACAAAGGCCAAAGCTGAGCTGAACTGAAGCCAGGAGTCAGGAGCTTCTTCCGGGTCTCCCACGTGGGTGCAGGGGCCCAAGGACTTGGACCACCTTCCACTGCTTTCCCAGGCCATAGCAGAGAGCTGGATGGGAAGTGGAGCAGCTGGGACTTGAACTGGCGCCCATATGGGATTCTGGCACTGCAAGCAGCGGCTTTACCTGCTATGCCACAGCACCAGCCCCCCGATCTCTTTTTTATCTAGGATTTTGATATTTTGTTCATCATTGTTTTTTTTTAATATTTATTTTCTTAGAGAGAGAGAGAGAGAGATCTTCCAATTGCTGGTTTGCTCCTCAGATGGCTACAGCAGCCAGGGCTGGGCCAAACCAAAGCCAGGAGCTTCTTCTGAGTCTTCTGTGTAGGTGCAGGGGCCATACACTTGGGCCACCTCCTCCTGCTTTTCCCAGGATACTAGCAGAGAACTGGATAGGAAGAGGAACAGCTGGGACTTGAACCAGTGCCTACATGGGATGCTGGTGCTACAGGTAGCAGATTAACCCACTGCGCCACAAGGCCAGCCGCTCGTCACTGGTTTTTGTATTAGTTCTGGTTTTTAGAAACGTTTCCTGCTAACACTGTCTATTGTAAAGGTGAGTTTTGGGGCTGCCTTTACTCTTTGTGCCTCCGTTGCTCGCCCTGGCCTCCATGCTGTGGCCTCCAGGCCTCTCTCCTGAAGAGACGACTGTGAGCGAGGTGCCCCAGCATGGAGAAGCCGGTGGCAGGGCCGTCCTGAGTCTTGGAGAACCTGCCGCAGCCACACAGGCAGGCGAGAGTGAGGGCCCAGTGGGGTGGCTCCCGTACTCCTCCTGTACACCTCCTGGGGTGGTGGGCACTGCCTCTGGAGCTTGGGCTGCCCGGGCTGCGCTCAGGAGAGGCTGAGGGCTGTGGGCTCCTGGGCTGAGGATGGGAGAGAAGCCTGGTGTGCATCTGGGTCTTTGCAGAGCTGGGCCGTGCCGGCTGTGTTGGCAGAGCCTAGGTCCGGGGCCTGATGCTCAGCGTGCTGTCAGCACTCAGCAAATAATAAATAATAATAATATCTCCAGTGTGCCGGAGCCCGGAGGGGGAGCGTGGGAACCATGTGTCTGCTGCTGGTGCCTGCCGGGAGGCGACGCCGCTCAGTGCGTGTCTTTGAGGGGAGCTGTTACCGCCCCGCCCCACAGCTGCAGCTCGGGACAGGGAGGGGCTGAGCGGCTTCTGGAGCTGCCCTGCGGAGAGAGCTGCGCTGGCCTCAGATGTCCTCTGCGATTTGCAAAAGTCAGCCTTGGCTTTTGGTCCTGTACCTGCCACTTTGGACAAGTTTCTTAGCCCCTCAGAGCCTCCCTCCCCAGGTTTCACACTTACAAAGTGGGGAGCTGCAGCAGCTCTTGGAGCAGGTGCCAGGGCTCGGTCAGCCCGGCCTCTGGTCCTCGATGTGGGGGCTGAGTTACCCACAGGTTACTCCAGTGAGGCTGGCACCTTTACTGTTTGTTGACTGACCGTGGGGTGGGCCATGGAGGCTGGTGCTTGGCTCAGGGCACTGGGCGAAGTCCCCTTGGCCACTGCTGCGCTGGGGGGCTCAGCACTGCTCTCCTGGGCTGCATCTCCCCCGGTCAGAAAGCTGAGAAGGGGCCCGCACCCCTTGCTCTGTTGCCGGTTCCTGCAGTGGCTGATGTGGGGGTGGGGGTGGGGGGCAGGTGCTGGCTCCCACTGTGGGCAGGGCTGGAGCCCCAGGCCTCTTTGAAAACGCACCTTGCCAAGCGGCAGACTCTGCCTCTGGGTGGGTGGTCTCAGGGGAGGGGACATCCAGAAAGCCCCTCTCCAGGGCAGAAGGCGGGGCCTGCCCGGTGTCCCCTGTGAGTTTCTGTACCCCTCTTTCCAGGGGCTGTCCCACCCCACTGGGAGCCTGCTGCCTGCGCCCTGGGGTGCCGGCTCCCCTGGCCTGCTGAGTGCGGTGCCACGGGGGACAGGCCACTTGTCGAAGGCTGTTGTTTAATTTTCTGCGCTCAGACGCGGCTTGTTCCAACAGCCTGCAATGACACGGGTGTTAACCGAGCACCAGGGACTATAATTATCAGGAGTTGAGAGACAGGAGTCTCCTGGCCTCAGAGCAGCTGTGGGCAGGAGCTGCCGCCTGATCTGTCCCCAGAGAGGAGGCGCTCCCATCAGCCTCGTGTCTGAAGAACTGTGGGGGTTCATGCCTTCGCCCCCACCCTTGTCTGCCTGCAGCGCCCCTGCCCCGCCCTGGAGCTCAGCCTGCGTGGCCTGTCTGGGTGGGGCACGGGCATGGAGGTGGCAGGAATGGAGTGCCGCTGGGGCAGGCGCCTTGTGTGGTCGCGTGGATGGTAGAGGCTGTGCTGGGGAGGGCGGCCCTGGAGGTGGGGGATGCGGGGGGGCTGCAGTGGTGGCCACAGCCGGCCCCCAGGGGCTCTGCTCAGGACAAACGCAGTGTCTTGCCTCTTGAGCTAAGAAGTCAGTTCCCTGGAGGCTGTGTGGGACAGATGAGATGCAACAGCAGGGAGCTTGCCTACAGCTAGTCACACGCTATGCGGTCCACCCCCAAGATGCATGGCCCGCCATTCGGTGTCTTGGTTGGGTGAGGGGCAGGGGGCTCTCACTGGGCAGCCTGGAGCTGCTCATCCCTTGGGGATGCTGTCAGGGCTGGGGGTGGTTTGCGTGTGGGAGTGTGCAGGCTGGTGGACGGCTGGGCTCAGCTGTGGGGAGGAAGCCTGGGACTTGGCTGCTGACAGATGACCCAGCATGGAGAGGGGTGGGTTGTTGGGGACTGAGCCTTGGGTCACCGGGGTCCTTGGCAGGCAGAGTTAGGGTAGCTGCTGTGGACACGTGGTGAGATGATTCCTGCCTCAAGCCAGATGTCTTCCGCTGGGCGTAGGGTCCTCGGCCCTGGGCTGGTCCTGGCTCTGCCGTTAGCTGGCACCTGTCATCAGGGCAGGTCTCTTCCCCTCTCCGTGCCTCTGTGATTCCACCTGGAATCACAGGTCTGGCTTCCCCTGGGGATCGTCTCCGGGGGGGGGGGGGCGTGGGGAGTGGGAGGAGGCTCTGGGAAACTCATGGATTCCAGGTGCAGCCCAGGATGCAGGTGCACAGAGCCTGCAGGGTCGGTACTGACAGATGGAGCGCATCCTCCTAAGACTTCTGGGTACCCAGAATGCAATGTTCCAGTGCACGTCTCTTCTGTGGGGCTGCCTTGGGGTCATGGAGCCCTGAGGTTTGAGGGGAGGTGGAGGCCCTCACTGAGGTCTTCTCCTGGCCCACCTCCCATGAGCACTGGCATCGGCTGAGCACACAGTAGGTGCTTTTTGGTCATGATGAGCAGCAGGCTCTTCCAGTGGCACAGTCCCAGCTGCCGGTGGGTGAGCCTGATTTCTGGGAGCTGAGGATGGGCTTTCCGGGGGTCCCCGGGCCTCTGGGTTTGCTGCAGGGCACAGGGCCGGGGTCTGGGAGGAAGGAGAAACTGGAGCTGCCAGAGAGCATCAAAGGGCTGGTGCGAGGTTTATTGGGGCCTTTACTGCCCTAGTTTTCATTATTTACACCCTGTTGGTTCTAGGAGCTCCCGTTAAACGTGTAATAAATATAAAAATATTTTACAGGCCAGTGAAAATTCCACAGCAAAAATAACTCTATAAAGAGGGATTTCACCCTGCCCTGCCCGCTGCCGGATTCTGTGTGGCATCGCTCTGAGCCTCTTGGCTGGCAGCAGGCCGGCGAGGTGGCTGGCTCCCTCCCTGGCAGGGGGCATGGGCCTGCCAGTGGGGCTGCCGTTCCTCCCAGGCGGTGGTAGTGGGTGACACTGACCTGGAGATGGGCCTGGGGTCCCCCTGGGTGCACATGCTCCCTGGCACCTCTCTGCCTCACTGGGCAGTCAGGCAGGTGTGGAGCCGGGGGTCCCACCTCTACCACTCAGCGGCTGTGTGACCTCAGGCAGGTGACCAGCCCTCCCCGTCTCAGGGCTCTCGGCTGTTGTCGGGGAGCTGCTGCAGCTCAGGTGACCCTAGGTACATTCTGTGGAGCCCTCCCGGCCCCCAGACCTGCTCCTTCTGGGACTTAGAATTCTGGCGTCGACCCTGCCCTCTGAGTTCCCTGTTTCTGTCCACCCTGACGCTCAGAAAAGCTATGAGGACTGGGAGTGGGGTTTGGGTATGGAGGCGGCAACTTCACCCTGGCCGTGGGAGGGGACTAGAGGCTGCCAGCCTTCCTGTGGCTGCCCCTGCCCTGGCCCTTGGAGGGGGCAGTGGGGGCTGATGCGGCCGGGAAGGCGTGGGGTGTCAGGCACGGCTTGCAGGCCTGGGATGGGCTGTGCACTCACAGCCCTGGGAGGGAGGAGATGGTGTGGGTCCCATTTTAGAGATGTGAGCTCTGAGGCCAGGAGTTCTAGCAGCTGTCTTCTGGTGGGACTAGAACAGGGGGTGCAGCCCAGGCCCCTCACCGCAGGGCTGGCTGCTGGGCCAGGGTGAGACAGAGACTGCTCTGTGCCTGGCAGTGTAGCTCCAGAGTCTGGGTCTTCCCCGGGCGTGGCCAGCGCTCTGCCTTTTCCTTCCCTCTCAGGAGAGCAATTGAGCCTGGGAGCCACGAAAGGGATGCTGTTCTCAATCTGCTCTGCTTCTGCAGAAATGGGGAATTGTCTCTAGATCATGCGACTCACTTTTGGCCACAGAGTGGAGGTGAGCATGCCCAACTCAGAGCCTGTTGGGAGTCCAGGGTGGAGGGGTTACAGGGGGAATTGTCTCACCGATGAGAAGACACAGGCCCTGGGGAGGTCCGTTGACTGCCAAGGCCACAGAGAGCAGTGGTGTTTTGCTGCCACCTCCAGTGAATAGGGTCTATCAGTGGCTCTGCAGCTGCCTGGGCTCTCGGAGTGGCCTGGACACAGGCAAGAGGTGACAGCCCAGAGAGCTCCCAGGGCTGGGGGGTGCCCCCCAGCAGAGCTGCCCTGTGGACACTGGGGTTGGGGGCAATGGGAAGTGTAGGCTGTGTGGCCCTGGTGCCCCCAGCCTGGGGGTGCCCGCCAGGCCATGGCTGCTGTGACAGACAGCATGGGTCTGGGAATGCAGAGCAGGGCGCAGGGCTGCCAGGGGCTGGACACTGGGTGAGAGCTTGGGGGCTGAGGGGTCCAGGGTGCAGAGGCCTCTTGCTCCTTGCTGTCCCTCCTGGGGGCTATGGGGGTACAGGCCCACCATGTCTGAGGGGTGGGCAGCACACGTGCATGTGCGACTCTGCACCTGCCTTCCTCCCTGGCAGGTGGGGGCGGGGCAGGCAGACCCTTCATGGCACCCTTGGCCGGCTTTGTGCACTCCCTCCTGCCTGTACGCCTTTGGAACCAGCTGCTGGATTTGCGCTTCTGTTGCTGTGAGCAAACCAGGCCCGATCCTTGAAGGCTGGGACCCTGTGCTTCCTGCTAAGTGCCTGACGTTCTAGCCAACTTGCCCAGTCCCGAGAGCGAGCGCACCCCATGGGGGGCCCCAGCAGAGGTAGCCTGGGGGGGTCTCTGTGAGGCTCGCTGCACGACATCCTTCGGAGGTGACCACGGGTTATTTCAGATGCGGTGCTGGAGGGCCTGGACCTGCGTGGGCGGGGTGGGGGCAGGGCTTGCTGCCAGTCAGCCTAGGTGAGCCTGCTCTGCTCACGCTGTTGGGGAGGGGGTAGTATCATCTCAGGGCCGTGTGGGCTCTGGCAGCCGGGAGAGGTCTCTGCTCTTTGCACAGGGGGCTTCCTGTGGCTCGAGTCGCCTGTCCAACGGGGTGCAGTTCCCTATTGCTTGCCAATGACAAGGGTTTGTACCCTCAGCCTAGAGGATGCTGGGTGGGGACGCAGCTCTGCAGGGTGGAGACTCTCAAGCCAAAGGGTGCTCGTTCTGCCCAGATGACCTGGCCCTGGCCGTGGAGAGGACGGCAGCATTGGCTGTGGCCATGGCCGGGCCATGGGGCCCCAGGGGCTGCTGGCTTCCCATGCTGGAAGGCTGTCGTTAGGAGCCTCTGGGTTGCTGAAATGGACCCAGGGTCTCAGCAGGTTGTGGCTGCTGAGTCCCCAGCGCCTCCTGCAGGTGTCCCGTCTGCTCTGAGGAGGCTGACCTGGCTCTGTGGGCCTGTGGCACAGGTCTCTAATGCCTGCTCTGTGTCACTGCTGCCTGGGCTGAGGGTTCACCAGAGAACGCAGTCCCTGGGCTGTGAATCAAGTCGCAGGCTTGGCCTGGAGGCCCGGGCTTCATGCACGCATCCCCTTGGCTGGCTTTTCCTGGCCACTGTGCCCAGCCTGGGCTGTGGCATAATGACCATGCGTAGGGCTGTGCAGTGGCTCAGCGGCCCCAGCTGGCTATACTGAGGCAGGCCTGTCCTGGCGCTCTGTGCTGGCTCTCCTGGGAGGGGACGTTGTCCAGCTGCTGGGGGTGGCCTGGGGGATGGCTCTGGTCTGACCAACCAGCAGACAGTCCCTTGGAGATTGCTCTGGGGAGGGACATGGGAGTACGGAGCAGGGTGGGGCAGACACCTGAATTTTCCCAAGCACTGCCCGGTGGGGCTGGCGCCTGTGCCCACGGAGAAACAAGAAAAGGCTCCCTGGTGGGGGAGAGGAACGTGCATGTTGGGGGCGTGGTCCCCAAAGCGCTGTGTGGCTTCTGCTGCTCAGCCTCTATGGTCCTGGGATTCTTTCTCGCCTCTCAGGGGGTCCCTGCTGTTCCTGAGACAGGTACAGAGAGGGTGAGGGTGGTGCTTTGGCCTCACTGTCATGGTAGAGCCCAAGCTGTGCCCTAGGGAATCACAGGCGGGAAGCCCGTGCCCTGCTGGGCAGGTGGGTGTGCGTAGGGGATCCACAGCCGCAGCCGTGGGAGCTCCGGACGCTGAGTGCATGCAGTGTGCCAGGACCCACTCCGTGGGGGCCCAGCCCTGGGCCGAGTGGGTCATCAGTCATCCCGTGCAGTACTGTGTGTGCTGCTGCTGCCTCACGTGCCTTCAGTGTCAGACTGCACTTGAGCAACTGGTTTGCCTGGCTCAGGTCTCTTTAAAAAAAAATTTGCAAAACTTTGAGTGCAATTTTGTTTTTCTTGTTCTCGGAGTAGTCCCAGTGAACCGTAGGTATTCAGTGCGTTTTTTTTTGTTTTTTTTTTTAGATTTATTTATTTACTTAAAAGGCAGAGTTACAGAAAGGGAGGGAGGGAGAGAGAGAATCTTCCACCTGCTGGTTTACTCCCCAAAAGGCTGTATTGGGTAGAGCTGTGCTGATCTGAAGCCAGAAGCCACGAGCTGCTTCTGAGTCTCCCATGTGGGTGCAGGGGCCCAAAGACTTGGGCCATCTTCTACTGTTCCCCCAGGTGCATTAGCAGGAAACTGGATTGGAAATGAAGCAGCAAGGACTCGAACCGATGCCCATATGGGATGCCAGCGCTGCAGGCAGCAGCTTTCCCTCCACACCAGAGTGCTGGCCCAGTCAGGGCTGTTTCTGTTCATCCTGGGTGTGCTGTGTTGCTTGGAGATGCCAACGACAGCTTCTCTGTTCACGTGCCCTCCATGGAAGCCTTGGAGTAGCTAAGCCAGTGGGTTACTGTTACTGAGGGCTGGCTGTCTTAGGCTCATCTGCGCCCCTGATGTCCAGTGTTTTAACCCTCAGACAACCCCTTGAGGAGGGAGCTGTTGGGAAATCTGCTTACCAGTGGGGAAACTGAGGCATGGAGTGTGTTAGTGACAGGGAGCAGGCCAGGATCCAGGAGTGGGAAGTGGGGCCTTCAAGGAAGGGCCGGCTGTCATGCTCACCTGGTTTGTCCTGGTTCCCCACAGCCATGTAGGTCGTGCCCCAGGGTCGGACTCTGGCCACTCAGGCTCCATCTGCCGGATGGGTGCTGCTTCTGGGAAGTAGGCTCGAGCAGATCCCTGTTCACCTTGCAATCCACCTGGCTGCCAGGCCCAGCTCTCCCTGACCCTGGCAGAGAGCACCCAGGGCTCCGCCTGCAGCGTGGTGGGCAGCCTGCCCCCAAGCCCGATGATAGCACTGTCCCGTCAGCATGGACACGGGCAGGTCTGTGAGCTGCTGTGTGTCTCAGAGAAGAGCCGCCACAAGTGCAGGGCAGGCCCCTGGGAGCCCACGGGCACTGGGTGCTACGTCTGTGAGCTCCTTGGCTGGAGCGGGCAGAACCTACCTGAGCTCTGTGGTCTGGGTGGGGACCCCAAGATCCCTGAGCCAGGCACAGGCTCTTCCTTGGGCCATTGCCCCACAGGGCTCAGACCAGGCTTGCTTTGGGGGTCTCAGTCGATGCTTGTGTCTAGTCTACTAAAGAGCAAAATGCCATCATCCCGGTCCTTGCACAGTAGCCGACATCCCAGTGCCTTTTGGTGCGCAAGCTCTGTTCATCACAGTGCCTCCCCCACCCCCCCGCCCCAGCCTCTGCACCTTTGCACATGCCGTTCTCTCTGCCTGCACTGCCTGCCCAGAGCCATCCTCACTCTTTGGCTTGGCCTGGCTGATGCCTGCTTGGCTGTCAGTGCCCACCTGGGGTGTCTCTTCTGGCCGGGGAGGGGGTGGTGTCTCAGATCCTCATCAGGTCCAGCTAGGGCCCTTCCCCTGGGATCTCAGGGAAGGAACCACACTGCATGGAACAGGCCAGCAGGCAGCTCCCCTCCCTCGGTGACGGGCCAGGCCTGCCTTTGCTGTTACACTAGAACAGTGACCATCGGTACCGGGAGGCATCGGCCTCGTGCCTTCGGCTGCGAGTTTTCTTGCTTGCTTTGATTGCTGATTTTCTTCCCAGGGCAGCCCTGCCAGGCAGCTACTGTTCCCAGGGCCACGGGCACACTGAAGCAGGCTGTGAGTGGCTCACTTGTGTGTGGATGGACAGCCCCCAGGGGTGGGGCTGCGTCGGGAGCCAGGCAGTCTGCCGTGCCGGGCTGCTCTCACAGGTGGCATCTGGAAACATTTGCCCGCTGTCTTGTCATTCAACAGAACGTCCTCGTCCCCCTGTTGGGATGAGGGCTAAGGCTAGGGGCTGAGGGGCTTGCCTAAGGTCGTGTGCCCGCTGTGAACGGCCCATGTTGGGCTGCAGTTGTTTGAGGGTGAGGACCCTGTCGCCCCACGTTTTCTCACGTGCCACCTGCTTTCGGCTTAGAGCCGGGGCATAGAAGATGCTCATTGCCATGGACAATGTCCCTTGAGTTCCCTGCCCCCTGCCTGCAACAGCCCCAGGCCCACGCAACCCGTGAAGAGGTGAGGCTCCCGGAACCCCATGTCCCCCAGGGCTGAGAGTGGAGCTGTGTGGGCAGCTCTTCGGCGGCTGGAAACGGGAGGCCTTGTTTCCCTGCAGCCTGAGCGAGGTCCCCTTGGGCCTGGAGGCCCCGCCTGCCTGCCCGCCCGCCCGGGTAAGCAAACACAGGCTCTGTAGGTGGTAGCGGGCGGTGTGGCCTTTTGTTGGGCACACCTGGTTCAAACATCTCTGGGCTGGGAGTGACTCCGTCAGTCCCTCCTCTCTGCATAGCAGCACGGAGTCTTCCTGAACACTCTCTTCTGGGCTCTGACAGCTGTGTCAGCTGCTGGCCTCGCTTGCAGGCATGAGGCACGTCTAGAATAAGGCTGGAGCCTGTTCCTGCCTGGCCGGCTCCCACTGCGCTGGCCCCAGCTGCACGTCTCTCTGTGCCCTGCCTGCCTTCACGCCCATGTCCAAAGCCAGCTCACCAGTGGTCCCTAGGCAGAGGAGAACACCCCTTGGTACATACTTTTCTCTGTACAAGTCTAGAACTCTCTTGAAGTGAGAGTTCAAGCATGAGGGTCCCCGGGCTAAGTCCGTTGTTGCAGCAAAGTGAGCCCAGCAAGTTTGGATGTTTCTCATCGTTTGGTGCCCAGGTCGGCGGCAGGCCAGACGAAGGGCAGATCAAAGGCTGCCCTCACTGGTCCTCCGTCCCAGGATGGAGAAATGCGTGATTAAGCCACTCGCTACAGTGGTTTTCAGTAATTCTCTTTTGTCCTAATAAGTCACGTCGCCTTCTGCAAATGCTGACCTCTGTCTTGTTATTAAAACTGTCTTCGGAGACATCTCCTCCTCCCGGCAAACCAGCGCACAATGGCTGTGCATAGAAAAAGGAGCTATAATTTAATTTAAGATTCGGGGATTTTGTATTTGCAAATAGGCAGCAATTATGACATGAATACTGTAATTACAGCCATTCTGCCGAGGTACAGGGGGTGTTCGGAAGCTGGGCTGTGTGCTGTGCTAGGCAAACACATTCTCTCACTCCTGAGCAAACCCGGCTGGGCCTCCTGTCTCTGGGTGTTTGGGAGCTGAATCAGAGAGTGATTCAAAGCCTGGAAAAACGCTGTCTCCCCCTGATTCGCTGAGGGAACCTTGAGGCTGACCTTCTCTCAGGTGAGCAGGGCTGTCCCCTGGGAGGTCTCGCAGACGAGGGACCCACGGCCGCAGCCAGCCAGGGGCAGCCGGATGCTGTGCCCTCCTCCTGTCTCTGCACCTGTGCCTGCCGGGAGGGACTCATGGTGCCCGTCCGTCCTTGGCCTTGCTGAGCCGGTTGAGTTCTGTCCTCATGGCGCCCTACGGCCCAGGGCACCTGCGCCCAGGAGAGCGAGACTTCCTCCCTGTTTCCGTTTCTGGAACATACTTCCGAGTCCACCATTAGACTCCACAAAATATTCTCTGTAACTGGTGATGCGCTTCCCCAAGAAACTCTTCTAACTCTACAGAGACATCTTGAGACTTGCTGGGCATTAATCGATCTCCCTGGATTCTCGGTGGGTGGCGTGACACTCAAAGCTTCCCCGTAGCTGGATGGCACGATGTTGAACACGGGGTGACAGCAGACTTGTTTGGGGGTGACTTAGAGAAGGGAAGTACTGTTGTGATTTGTGAATCTCTTTTCTCAGTGTAGACCCAACCTCGGCATCACGTGGCTCTTTGAGTAGGTGGGTGGACTGGAGCCAGGGCTTAAATAGCCCAGAAAAAGGAGACGCTTGACCAAAGTATGCAGTGAGAGGGGCTTTGCCACCCTGATCGAGAAGCAGGTCGGCCAAAATCGGACTCCTTCCAGCACGCAGGCGCCTCCGGGCAGGGGCGCGACTGCTCACCCCCGGCTTGTTCTCAGCTGCTCCCCAGCCCCGGGCCAGCATCGGGCTCAGAGAGCGTGAACGAGGGTGAATCCCTGCAAGAGGACCTGCGGTTGCCAGGTCTCCCCGTTGGAGCGGGAAGCACCTTTTGCATACGCGTTTGTGCTGGGGGCCCTGGGTGCTGCGGGCCCTGGGTGCTGGGGGCCCTGGGTGCTGGGTGCTGGGGGGGGGCAGAGAAGCTCACCTCTGCTCACCTGCCCACTCCTGCTGCTTTGTAAAGGTGCTGCTGAGTGAGAACCCTGTCGCGGATCTGTGTCCCACTGCCTGTGTCTCCGGGCAGAGCAGGCCTCGGCTGATGTTAATGTGAGCTGGGGTCTGCACTCAGTCACACACATCTCAATGCCCCTGTGTTTACACACAAATGGCAAAGATCAAATATGCTGATAGCCGAAAGCACGAATGTTAAAGAGTCTCATCAGCCGGTATGTGACCCTGTTTGCTCATCTGCGATCACCTCAAATAATGCGACTAAGTGCAGGTCGCTGGTGTGCTAGTGCCCCGGATGTGTAAGGGCCAAGCTCGGGATGAGAGGCAGCTGTCAGTCACGTCCCTGGAGACAGAACAGGGCTGGCTGTGTGTGCGTGTGTGCCCGCCCTTGAATCTCTCCTGCTCCGTGCACTCGGGGGCTGAAAACGGGTGTGCTCTGGCCCTGCTTTTTGGGTGGAGCTCTGGAGAAGAAGGCAGGGGTAAGCCGCAGCCTTAGCGCTGTCGGGGCAGGTGTTGTCTTCCGTGGGTGTGGCTGATCGGGGTGTGATGTGGGGGTCTCCGAGGCTGGCCCCCACCTTCACACTCGCCAGCTGCTGCTGTGGGTTCCTAGGGTCCCACTGCTCTGTGGGCACCGCCGTGCCTTCTCTGCCCTGTGGTTTCTGCTGTGGTCTGGCCTGCGTGCTTCCCACGAGGATGAGTCTTGGTTTTTCTCTCTGCAGAGCAGGGGCTGCCACAGGTGTCATCTCTGGAGCCCAAGCTTTGCTGGCTGAATGATGAGAAAGGAAATACATACACACCTATATATACTCACATTATACACATGTACACACACATAGACATATATACACAACACACACATATACATATATACACATGCATGTATATATACATGTGCATACACACATATGCATCTATATACAACATATACACATACACATATATACACATGCACACGTACACACATGCACACACACAACACATGCAACAATACATCATGTACAGATATACATGCATATGCAACACACAAATATGCACACCACACATAGCATATAACACACACATATGCATATATACACATGCATGCACACATACACACAGAAACACACATATACATGCATGTGCACACACATACACACACATGTACACACCATACACACTGTGGGGAGCAACTCGGACTAGACTAAGTTACTGGAATTAAGACTTATTCTATGCATCTGCTTTCCCACAATATGGCGCTGAGAAGGGAAACAGCTTCTACACAGTTGCCTCCAGTTCAACCAATAAACTGTAGGACCTGCTCCTGATTGGAGGAGAGCAGCGTACTCGGCGTGTGGGTAGCAGAGTTGGGATTGGCGGAAGAGGACTATAAAGGAGGAGAGAGACAATATGCACCAGGAACATCTATCTGAAGGAACACCTGTGCAGCCCCCGAGAGAGCCGGCCGGCGGTGTGCCGCTCCCCCGTGGAAGTGGGGAAAGTGGCAGGGAGAACCGCCCTTCCACGGAGGTGGAAGGGACAGTAGCCAACCCGGGAAGAACCAGCAGCAAACCCCGGGAGGGCCGAGCAGACGAAAGAACAGCGCAGGGTCCTGTGTCGTTCCTCCACGAAGACGGGGAGTGACACACACATAATCATACATGTATACACACAGCACACGTGTATACATGCAATACACACATACATGCACACACATAAATACAGATACACACATGCATACACAAATATACACGCACATATCTGCACACACATCTATACACATACACCTATATGCACGTGCATATATACATACATATTCACACACATATATGCAGACATAACAAGTAATATACACACAGACACAGACACACACGTTCACATAGATGATACACACATGCTCATGCACATACACACATCACAACACACACATGTATACCCACACAGACACGTACATTCACACACATGTACACACATACACGTGTAATATACACAGTACACCCCCCACTCCCCCACAGTCCCTGGCCCTTCTCCTCTCCCCTGCTCTGGGGGCTTGGGGTTTCGGCATCACTGACTCGGCTGCTGTGGGTCTGATTCATGGCATGGAGGCATTCGCAGGCCGCCGGGCCTCGTGGTGACACAGCTGCCTGCAGAACGCACAGTGTGGGCTGGGGCCGCGGTGAGTCACCGCCGGCCTGGGAAACGCACTGGTGATGACGGACGGCCCGGGCGCACGGATGCGTCCCTGACACTGTTTGCACAAACAGGGAACTTAAAGGGCCGGGGTTTTCATGAGCTTATATAAGGCAGTTGGCAGAGCGTGGCGGCCCAGCTGTGTGGCGTGACGGGGCAGGGCCTTGCGTTCCTGCTCGGAGACAGGTGACTTTCAGAACCAGTTTGCCTGTGTCAGGACTTGAAATGCTTTGCTCTGCGTCTGTTGGTATAACCCCCCTTTCTCCTCGCCTTCCTCTTTGTCAACCTTTCTTTGCAGAGGGATTCTCCTACCTGGGACAGTAGGGCTACTGTTGCTTCCAGCAGCCGCCCAAGGGGTTTGCTTTCCTTGGAGCTCTGACTTCCTTGAAAGATGCGGGGGTGGGGAACAGCAGGTGTGTGTGGCTGGGTGCTGGGAGGGGGTCGGGGATGGAGCAGGGGGCCTGGAACAGCCCCTCGGCACATTCCCCCGGGGGCCGCCTCCATGGTCTCTCCTGGCTTCCTGTTGCAGCCCAGGAAAACCTCAATCCACACAGCACACGGTACACAGTAGGCATCTGATGTGTGCCTTCCAGGAGTCCTATGGTAAGATGGGCGGGACAGGGTGATTGTCGTCCATGAAGGTAGCAGAGTCTCAGAGTGGATGTGGCCCTGCTGGCCACAACCAGGCTGGCCAGAGACCCTGATAGTGTGTGTCCCCTGCTGCCACATGCGCTCTGCTCTCTAAGCCTGGGGGACACAGGCGCGTCTGAGACGGGAGGCCTGTATCTCAGGATCACGTCTGAGTGCACCATAGCCCAAGCTGGGCAGTCGATCACTTAATCCCTCGGTGCTGTGGGAAGTGCTGGCTGTGACCCAGATTAGTGACTGTTTCCATCACTGTTGTCAGCCCTCTGCATCCCTTGGATCCATGGGTTCAACCAGCTGTGCACTGGGAAACAATTGTGTGTATACGGAGCCTTTCTCCCTTGTCATTATTCCCTAAACAATACAGTGTAACAACTATTTACATAGCGTTTACATGGTGAGGTATTACCAGTAAGCCAGAGATTATTTAAAGCATACAGGAGAAGGTGCGTAGGTTTTCAGTGAACATTACTCTGTTTTTTTTTTCTTCTTAAACTATTTATTTATTTGCAAGGCAGACAGAGAGAGAGAGAGAGAGAGAGAGAGGGAGGGATTGAGCTTTCATCTGCTGATTCACTCCCCAAACGTCTGCAACAGCTGGGGCTGGGCCAGCCCACAGCCAGGAGCCAGGAACTCCATTCGGAGCTCCCATATGGGTGCTGAGACCCAGCTGCTGGAGCCGTCACCCGCTGCCTCCCTGGAGCTTCAGCAGGAAGCGGGATCGGAAGCGGAAGCAGGACGAGGTCAGGACTCTCATACGGGATGGGGGTGGCAGCTGTTGACTGTGAGAGGAGCACCCGTGGGCCTGGCATCCGCATCGGTCACTGGGAGCCCCCTGCTCCGAGGTGGAGGCCAGTCCAACCCAGCCTTTGCTCTATACTTTGCGTTTGTGTGCAAGCAAAAGTCTTTTCTGAGTTAAAAAATCAGTCTGTATCTGTTGTAGACAGTCAGGTAGGAAGGAAGAAAAGGCTAACAAAGCCACCTCCTCTGCATGTAAAATAGGTGGACTTGTGCTCTCTGCACAGCGTGCTTGATTGGGAGCCCGTGGCCGTCATGCACTCTTCCTGAGCCCGGCCATCTCTGGGGGCCGATCCTCCTCTTACTGGCGGGGGCCCTGCTTTGTGGAGGGGGCTGCAGGCTGCTTCCAGCTCCCTGTTTTTCTCGGCACGGGCAGGGAAGACCCTCATAGCCACATCTCTGCTCATGTTTATTATATAACAACTACGGGCTCAGTGGGAGGCAGGTTTCCCTTGGCATGAATTCTGGCTGCTGTGCCCTTCTCATTTTTTGTTTGTATTTCTGATTTTTCATTGACACATCCTACTTGGCTGTGTTTGTGAGCACAGTGGGGTCCTCTGCCGAGTGTGCATGTGTCGTGATGGGCTCAGAGTGTTTATATTTCTGTCTCCTGTTTCTCTATGTGGGGCACTTTGGACTCTTCCAGGTACTTTGGACATATCGCAAACGGCTGTAGATGACGGGTTCCCGCTGTGCTGTACAACACTACGTCTATCCCTCCTGGGCTTCTCATTACCCAACCTCCCTCTTTCGCCCCCACCCCTTCCTAGCCTGGGCTCACGGGGCCACATATTCTCCTCTATTCCCTGGGTGATATTTTTAAGAATGAAGATGGGGCTGGCACTGTGGGGTGGTTGGCTAAGCCTTTGCCTATAGCACTGGCATCCCGTATGGGCACCGGTTCAAGTCCTGGCTGCTTGTCTTCCAGTCCAGCTCCCTGCTATGGCCTGGGAAGGCAGCGGAAGATGGCTGAAGTGCTTGGGTCCTTGCACTCCCTGGGAGACCTGGAAGAAGCTCCTGGCTCCTGGCTTTGGATTGGTCCAGATCCGGCCACTGGGGAGTGAACCAGCAGATGGACAATCTCTCTCCCTTTGTCTGTGACTCTGCCCCTCAAATAAATGAATATTTTTTTTTTAAGAGTGAAGACATGGTTGTTTTTTTTTTTTTTTGTTTTTTGTTTTTGGTTTTTTTTTTTTTGTTTTTTTTTTGTTTTTTTTTTTTGTTTTTGGACAGGCAGAGTTAGACAATGAGAGAGAGAGAGAGATCTCCCATGCGGGTGCAGGGCTCAAGCACCTGGGCCATCCTCCACTGCCTTCCCGGGCCACAGCAGAGAGCTGGCCTGGAAGAGGAGCAGCCAGGACAGAATCTGGCGCCCCAACCAGGACTAGAACCCGGTGTGCCGGCGCCGCAGGCGGAGGATTAGCCAAGTGAGCTGCGGCGCTGGCTGAAGACATGTTTTGATCATATTGATTTTTCTTTTCTTAAAAATCTTATTTTTTTCCATTGATACCCACTGTAAAAAGTTGAAGCGGTATCAAGCATATTCATCTATATAAGTGCTCAGTCAATATTTGAAGAACAAGTGAGTGTAACAACAAGCGTACTTCAAAATGTTTGTCGAACATGGAATTAAAAGTTAAGTTTATTTTGGTACAAAACCGGCTGAAAGCCATGCATACGGGGGATCTTCAGAATGTCCATGGAAACGTATGTCATGGAAACAGTCACCTTCCAGTGAACACCTTCCTCATGTGTGAAGGGGAAGTCGCTTCGAAGTACCTCCTCGGCACAGCCGCTGGCAGTGTTTGGCTAAATTAAGTCTCCATTTTTGCTGGCCCTGGTTTTGTGTGTATGTACACATGTGGTACCCCACAGCACTCATGACGCCTCGTGGGCTGCATTCACCCTGGAACGTGCCACGGCGTCTCCCGTAGATCAGAGCTCCTGTCTGGTGCCGGCTTTGTGCTCCACTGTGCTCACGCTCTCTGAGTGACTGAACATGCCTTCAGGTTTCCACTTTTCCAGACAGCACTGCGAATAGCCAAGTACTTCGGAAGCACTTGCTGAGATGGACAGAGAATGTGTGGGGCCAGCTGACTCCGCACTGGCAAGGATGGATCACCTGCTTTTCTGAAGCCTTGGCGGGCGTCACCCTTCAGGATTACCTCCTGGGTCCCCGCCTGTCCTTGTCCCTGCACAGGTGCTGTCCTCGCCTGCTGCTTTCCTACCTCCTGACAGGGCTCCCATCAGGTTCTTTCTCTGCCGTCCCTTTCCCTTTTTGCTTTTTTTCCAAGAGGAGGGGCATTTATTTTTGTTTCTTAAAGAAGAGTTATTTATTTGAAAGGAGAGCATCAGTAAAAGAGAGGGAGAGATCAAGAAAGAGAGAGATCTCCCATCTACTGAATCACTACCCCCACCACCCCGCCCATGCCTGTACAGCCAAGGCTGGGCCAGGCTGAAGCCAGAAGCCAGGAATTCCATCTGGGTCTCCCAAGTGGCTTGCGGGACTCCGAGAACTTCAGCTATTGTCCACTGCTTTCCAGGTGTGTCAGCAGGCAGCTGGGACCCCGGCCAGCAGTCCCATCAGGGAGGTTGGTGTCCCAAGTGGCAGCTTAGCCTACTGTGCCTAAAGGGCAAGCCTTGTTCTTGCTTTGTAAATTTAGTTTTCATTTTCTACCAACGTTTTCATTAATATAAGAAGTTAAATCTGTGTTCAACACGTATGGTGAACAAAAAAATCCCTCTTCCAGCCATGTACTCATCTATCAATCTTTTCCACTTCCTATAGACAGCCAGTTTCAACCCCTTTAGCTGATTCTTTATTTCCATAACTTTACAAAACATATTTGTATTGCTACTTTTCAACCTTAGTTTTATGAACTTTATCATATTTCCAGCACTCTCTGTTGAGTTCTCACCATGGAAGGTGAGTGTCCACTTCTTTCACACGTCTCCCCCTTGCTCCATACACACTCTCATAATGCACAGCCCCACGAGTTACAGAATGTGGTTGATAGGTCAGGATTCAGCGTTGACATTATTTGGGCTGTGTCATATTAAACCATGCACATTTTCTTTTGGGTACACAACTTTTTGTTTTCCCTACAATTAATAATTGTTGTTTGTGAATCTTTCTGTGTACTTATCCCTATACATTATCCCCAGCTGTATGACAGCAGTTCCAAAAGTACTGGGAAAATGGTATTAAGTCTGTGTGTGGGCACTTTGTACAGTAGTTAAGATGCTGCTTTGGACACCTGCATTCCATATTAGGGTGCCTGGGGTCAAGTCCCAGCTCCGGTTCTGATTCCAGCTTCCTGCTAATGCGCACCCTAGGACACAACAGTGATGACCCAAGTACTTGGCTCCCTGCCACCCATGTGGGAGACCCAGCATGGGTTCTGAGTGCCTGGCTTCTGCCTGGCCCAGCCCCAGCTGTTGTAAACATTTAAGGAGTGAACCAGCGAATGGAAGGTCTCACTCTGTCTTTTTCAGATAAATAAAAATGCTAAGTTTATTTTGGTGCAGGAAAGAGAAAGCAGTGCATAGTCTTCTCATAATACACATTTCCATGAGCTACTTCAAGTGTTCTCAGACAAAGTGGTCAATATATCCAGTCATTGTTGCTGAGAAAGTCGTTCTGGGGCATTCTGACTTGCCCTGCTGGACTGGCCACCCTCTGTGCATGCTGCACGTCTGTTTTTTTTTGCTTCGCTTCACCATTTCCTGGAAATAGCTTCATTTCTCTTTCTGGGAGGATTTCCTGTTTGCTAAATCCTTCACCTTCCTCCTCTGGCTTATGTCCTCATTTGTCAGAGCACATTGCATTAAAGGTAATGTTTTTAAATCTTTATGCATGTTGTAAACTCATGTTTATTTTCCTATCGTGTTGAAATCGATAGTTTGGCTGGGTATAGAATTCAAATTTGTGAAGAATTTTCCTTAAGAATTTTAAAAGCTTGGTCCTTTGCCTTCTAGCTTCTGACTCAGCTATAGAAAATTCAGATTGCATTTTGATTCTTGATCTTGTTATTTATTGTCTATTCAGCGGCCCCTGCTAACCTCCCTTTGTTCCTGGGGTTCTGGAGTTGGTATGTGGCATGATCTTGGTGTGATTCTCTTCAGTTCTATTTATTAGACCATCAGTGGGCATTCAGTATGGGATTCCTGCTGTTTAGTTTTATGAAATGTAGAGTATCTTACCTTCCATGCTTCCTCTCTGTTTGCTGGCTCTGTTCTCACATTATGGATTGCAAACACAGCCTGTTCCTTGTATCTGCATAGCTGTGCAGTGCCTCCTAGTCAGTTTCTGTGCACAGCTCCTGCAGCAGCTGCAGAGGGATCATGCAAAGTTAGCAGTAGCACTGAATTCCGTTTCCCCTCCTACACTTTGCCTTGGGCCGGTGGGATGCTGGTGAACATAATTCAACAGGCAGAGGACTGGAAGCTGCTGTGACCGGGCCTTCTGTTCTTCCATGCCACCCCTGGAATACGTGCTCCTCAGAGGGATGAGAGACTGGCAGAGAAGAGCCAACCCCAGCCGTGACCACCAGACCATCAGACAGATAAGGAATAAGTGTTGGTCCTGCTTAGCATTTAGAATTGTCGTGGCTGGGAGGTGTTTGGCATAGCGATTGAGATGCCCCGGGAGTGCCTGCATCCCATATCAGGGCTTGAGTCCTGGCTCTGCGGACTATAGATCCCTGCCTCTGTGGACTCTAGATCCCTGCCTCTGCGGACTCTAGATCCCTGCCTCTGTGCACCATGGGAGGCAGCAGGTAAGGCCTCGCCTTGAGTCCCTGCCCCCCAGGTGGGAGGCCTGGATTGGCTTCTCACCTCCTGGATTAGGACTGGCCTTGTGGCAGCCCCAGCTGTCAGCCCAGGTGTTTGGAGATGGAACCCATAGATGGGAGGTCTGTCCATCCCTCTGTACCTTTGCCTTTCAAGTAAAAATAAATAAAACTTTCCAGGCGCCTCAATTCCCAAGCGGCCTTTCTGGATCTCCGCACGTTGCACTTGCTCTGTGGGAGTCACCTCAATTCTCACTGCGTTAACAGCCATTTGTGTTTTTTTCTCTGCTTGCGTTCTCTCTTTCTCCGGATAGCTTTTTCCCTCTGTTTAGTGTGTCCTCTGCCTAGTTTTCCTTGCCTGCCCATTCTCATTCGCTGAGACACTGGCTGGAGCTGTGTGTGCTGCTTGTAGGACAGTAGTCTTTCTGTGCGACTTCCGACTTTCTTCTGCGTTGTCGGCTTAATGACCCAAGGAAGCCACCTCCGTCCTGTGGCGTTCTTGTCCTTTTCTTTTTTAAAGAGTGGTTTGTTATCTGAAAGGCAGAACAACAGGGGTGGGGGGAGCTACAGGAGGAGAGAGTGACAGAGAGAGAGAGAGAGAGAGAGAGAGAGAGAGATCTTGCATCTTTTGGTTCACTCCTCAAATGCCTGCAATAGCCAGGTCTGGGCCAGGCTGAAGCCAGGAGCCAGGAACTCCATCTGCATCTGCCATGTGGGTGGCAGGGGTCAAAGTGCTTGGGCCAGGGCCAGTGCTGTGGCCTAGCTGACAAAGCCGCCACCTGCAGTGCCGGCATCCCATATGGGAGCCAGTTCGAGTCCTGGCTGCTCCACTTCTGATCCAGCTCTCTGCTAAGGCCTGAGAAAGAGTAGAAGATGGCCCAAGTCCTTGGGCCCCTACACCAGCATGGGAGACCCACTAAGCTCCTGGCTCCTGGCTTTGGTATGGCCCAGCCAATTTGGGGAGTGAACCAGCAGATGGAAGACACTCCCCGCCCCCGTGTGTGTGTGTGTGTGTGTGTGTGTGTGTGTCTCAGAGCCTCTGTGTAACTCTGCCTTTCAAATAAATAATCTTTTTTTTTCCCTCAGTCCATCCTGCTAAATCAATCTTTTTAAAAAAGTACTTGGGCCACCCTCTGCTGCTTTCCCAGGTGCACTAGCAGGGAGCTGAATGGAAGCCAGGTAGCCGGGATGCCGGCTGGTGCTCTGGTTGGGGCGATGGTAGCCCACTGTGCCATGACACAGGCCCTGTTCTACAGTTCTGAAGACGCCAGGTCCTGAGCATCTGATGGAGGAAAGAGACCAGAACGTTCACTTTACTTGACTCCTTTTCTCAGTCTGCAGCTCCTGCTGTCCGCTGGGCTTGCTGTCTCCCAAGGAGGGTCCCTCTGCCCAGCCCTTCAGCAGGAAGCAGTCTCCTTCCTTCTGAGACGGGGGAGGGGGCGTCTCTGGCCGCAGGGAGTTGGAAAGAGCACCTGTGCCCCTCGAAGCTGGGGCTCCCACGGCCCTCCTGCTTCAGCCCCGTCACGGCCTCGGGGACTCCGGTTCCCACGGCCGCGCATCGTCCCCTGGTGAACATCAGGGGGCTTTGGGACCCTGTGCACTGCTGACTCTGGACTTCATTTACTTGGCTCTGTTGAGTCAGTGCCGCTCACCCACCTGCTTCCCAGCCTCCACGCTGCTGTTGGTGTTGCTGCCTCTGGGTTCTCCCCGTTCTCGTGGTCGTGGGCCTTCCCGCTTACTCAGAGCTGTGTTTTAACGCTGCTTCTTTATCGCTTCTTTGATGGTATGAGCACATGATCATTATAAAATTGAAACAGGTGGGAGCTGAGTGCTCTGCTCAGGTCGCCCCTTGGGACTTCCGACACCAGGCTGCCTTGTTTGTCTCAGCTCCACTTCCGATCCAGTGTCCTGCCCGTGGGCAGCCTGCGAGGCAGCCGGGGATGGTTCGGATACTTCTGTCCCTGCTGCCCACAGGGGTGTTCTAGGTTCCTGGCTTCAGCACGGCCCAGCCCTGGCTGTTGTGGGCATTTGGGAAGTGAATCATTGGATGGAAGATCTCTCTGTATTTCTTGTTCTTTCCAATAAAAATGAAAATAAATAAAAAAATGTAAAGCCATCTAGAGCCTGTGAAGCTCCCTGACAGTACGCAGCTCCCCACCCCCACCTCCACCGCGCAGCTACGCGGTTCTCCTTCCAGAGCGCCTTGTCTTGGTGAGTTACACGCATGTGCCTGCCGGGGTAAATACCCTCAGATAAACACACACCCTGCAAACACGCAGAAACCATCATTCTCACCAACACTGAAGCTTACAGGTCCTTCCATCATAAGGAGCTAGTTCTTAAGGTTCCCAAACCACATGTTGGATTTCCTCTTTTTCAGTTTATTTACTTGAAAGGTAGAGACACAGAGAAGACAGAGACCTCCTGTCTACTGGCTCACTCCCCAGATGCCCTCAAGAGCTAGTGTTGGGCCAGGCCAAAGTCAGCAGCCAGGAACTCCATCCAGGCCTCCTCCGTGGGTGGCAGGGACCCCAGTACGCGGGCCATCATCTGTTGCCTCCCAGGGTGTGCATTGATAGGAGGCTGGGGTTGGAATTGGAGACAGGACTCAAACTCAGGCGCTCTGATATGAGATGCGGGCATCCCAAGTGATGTCTTAGCTGCTGCACCTGCTTCTTGTCTTTTTAACGAGTGGCGGTGGTGCTGCGCTGGCCCGTATGTTGTACACCGGCCTCTCACTAATGGACCTTTAGGACTCTCTGACTTTTTATTACCACAGGGGGTGCTGCTCTGAGCATCAGTGCACTCACAGCTTTGCACACTGGTCCTTTGGTCTGCTTTGGAGTTGTGTTGAAGTGGAACTGCCGCGGGGCGCGTCCTGGCAGGGGGAGTCTGTGCCCCCACCCCGCCGAGGCGCGCCCATTTACCCGCTGTTCCTTGGTGGGACAGAGGGCTTTTCTCCTGCCTGCCCGTCTTCATCCCTCTGTTGTTGCCAGTTAGGTGGCTGAAGGTGGTATCCTCCCGCTCTTTGGCGTTTTCGGGAAGTAAGGCTGGGCCCTGTGGTGAGCGTCCACAGCCGTCTGTGAACTTCGCTTTGGAGCAGATTTTTTCTCTCTTTTGGAAGGGGAGGCCTCGGACGCCAGCTCCGCCCTAGCTTTGCTGCCTGGGGCTCGGGGACCCTGCACTGGGCAGGGTGGGCAGGCTGCGGGGCCGTTGGCAGAGACGAGGTGTGAGCAGAGTTCAGGGGCAGTGAGCCCTCTCGAATGTCTCCCCCGTCCCTGGCTTGGGGGTGAGCCCAGCCCTCTTCCACCTCGGTGATGGCCCGCAGCTGGCTCAGGCAGGCCTGGCGTGGCCCGGCTAGCGTCTGCCTGGTTGGAGATTCTGGCTGGGGCCTGGGGTTTTGGCCTTCACAGGGTTTACATTCCTTGAAGAGAGTTGACTCTCTGTTTCTGTCTGTCTGTCTGTCTCTCTCTCTCTCAACCTTTTAAAAATTGTGAAATACAACACTTAGAAAAAATGCTCAGTTTGACAGCTCATTATAGAGCTAACGCTGTTAGTGCCCCTGGGAGGCCATGCACCCGGTGGTTCTGTGGTCAGAGGTACTGACCTCGGTGCCTGGGCTGTTGCTGGGCTGTGTGCTCTGCCTGCCAGCTGCTGCGGGTGCTGTCAGCCTCTCCCTGCCCCTCTTGTGCAGGCTGGGAATGGACTGGGATATGGGTGAGTGAGGGACACTGGAACTGTGGGCTCTTCACTCAGTGTGGGCCTGCAGAGAGGCACTTCTTGTCCCTGGTGGTACACCTGCTGTTGCAGCTCTGGCCCCTGGTGCATGCCCTGATGGGAAGTCTTCCCCCAGTCCTCAGCTCCCCAGTACAGGTCCCAGGCCCTTGACGGGCAGCCCCCACAGGCAGGAGATGCACCTTGGTCCTCACACACCCACCCACCTCCTCTCCCTGCCCCCCAGCCACCCTTTCACCTGCGCAGTCCCCACAGAGCTTCCTTCTGCTGGCCAGGCCTGGATGCCTGCCGACGTGGAGCTGGGGGCCTAGAGTATGGGGTGTGCTGTGATGATGGGGAGCTTGGCTGTGACCCTGGGCAGCACAGGGAGGTGCTAGAGAGACACGGAGCAGACAACGGGCTTCGCATGGAGTGGTGGAGCCAGGAGAGGTTTCCTGTGTGGACTCAGATCCGAAGGCCAGAGATGGTGAGCCTGGTGGAGGGGCTGGGAAGTGCCAAGGTGGGGAGAGTATATGCAAAGGCCCGGGGCTGAGGGGCAATGCCTGGAGGGGCAGCAGAGGGGAGCAGTGAGAGCCGGGGCAGTGCAGGTGGGCGGGCAGGGTTGCAGCACCTCTGCACTGCACACAGCACTTTACCTGGATGGGCGCGGCTGTCCAATACGCATGTGCAGGCAGTTGTCCTGGCTGTGGCTGGAGAAGGGTCTGGAAGGCAGGACTGGCTATGAAGCCCTGCGGCTGCCTTGGCTTTGGGACAGGGAGGACTGGGGGAGGACTGGCCCAGTTCAGTGGCAGAATGGTGCCGGAGGGCTGTCCGGAAGCTGGGCCTCGCAGGAGGAGCAGGGCTGCAGGGAAGGAGAGGCAGCTCCCTCTGGGTGCTGTGTGCCGGCATCACTCAGTGGGAGGTGGGAGCGGGTGTTCAGACGGAGCTCTGTGGGGAGGCCTGGCCTGGGTGGTCATGCCCACCAGCGTCTGTCCTCTCCCTCAGCTGTTGCTCTTGGGTTGCCGTGTTCCAGGCCCTCCTGGGCAAAGGGTCCTGAGCAGGAGGCAGCCACAGCTCACCTGTTACCTGTGGGGTGTGTGTGCTTCCATGTACACATGTGTGTGGGGGGTGGGCACTTTCGCACACCTCTGGTGGGAGGTTAGGCTGGAGGTGGAGGTGGGAGGAGCCAGCAGGGCGAAGTAGGATCTGGCCCAGGCGGGTCAGTTTGCTCTGTGGCGTTAGGCTCACCTGATGGACACCAGCTGATCACGGGCCTCTGTGACTGCCTCCTGGAAGCCCCTGTGATGGACTTGTTTCTCTCGGAGATTATGTTCTGAACCTCGGCCTTGGGGCTGCCTGATGTAACCAGGGTCTTCCTGAGAGACCAGAACTTTGGAGTTCAAGCTGGAATAAGGTCTAGCTGGTGTTGTAATACCTCACAGGGTGGCTGCCAGTGTAACTGTCCCTGCCTGCAACCCCTGTGCCTTGCCAGTGTGGGGGACCCCTGGGCTTGGCTCCAGCTTTGGGCAGAGCCTGCATCTGTGGCTCAGAGCTACCCAGGCTGGCCACGTGAAGCCCTGTGGCGTCTGCAGAGCCCTTCCGTGGGGTCCTGAGATGGGGCTAAGACTGCGGCTGCCTTTTGTCCATGCCCCAGCAGTGCCTGGCGGGAGAGGACCCTGCCTGCGAGGGGCGCTGTAGCGGTCCGTGTCTGGGTCCTCAGGCTGGGCGCCAGCCTGGTTCCTGACTTGCTGGGGGCCAGGTGAGAGAGCATGGCTGCCTCCAGGTTTGTCGTGCAAAGCCGAGGTGAGGAGGTCACCTCAGGCCCAAATGTGCTTGGGGCACATGTGTTCCCCCCTCGGCACCCCTCACCTGGCCCCCTGGACCCTGTCTGTGCTCTCTCCCTAAGGTGTGCACTTGTCTGCACTTGAGCCGCAGCCACTGCTCTAGCTCCGGCCCGCATCTGCTCGCACCTGCCTCTCACCCATCCTCCTTCTCTGAGCCTCTGGCTCCTTTACCTAGACCGATCCCTTCCCCTGCACTGTGGCCAATTTCTCAGCACCCGTGCCCGGCAGGTGGTGGGCAGTCACGTGATCCCTCAAAGGCGTTAGGGCCCATGGATCCTTCTGACCACCACTGATTGTCACTGTTTGACGAGGAGGCTGCGTCTCCTTGCTTTGCGCTGGGCCTCTGCCCCCTTACTATTTGTGGACGTGTGTTCATTCGGAAAGACTTTGCGTCTGCAGCGTCGGCCCCCGGCAGAGACCGTGGGTGGGAATTACTGTGATCTTTCCTTGCTGAGCGGCCAGTGAAGCTCCTCTGAGTCCCGCGTGGGATACGTTGTGGGATTTTCCTGGTGGCGAGACCTTGTGTCTTGGTTGTCAGCTTCTGGCTTCACGGAGAGGAGGCTTCTGTGTGAACCTCGGGGGCTGGGAGCGAGTGTCCTACAGGGATGGGGCAGGGAGGGTCATGGCCAGCAGGGAGAACTCCTGGGCTGTGTGAGGAGGTAGATCTGCTGTCTTGACCGGAGCCCGGGGGTCAGGAAGCCGGGTGAGTGCCCTGTGTTCCCTCCTTGCCCCTTTCCTCCCTGGCTCCCGCGCCTCGGAGTCTGCGCTTCTCTGGCTCCCCAGCTCGTCTTCACTACTTCTTGCTTCTAAGACGTTGGTTGTCGCTCCTTGCCTAGGGTGCTTGTGGCTCAGGGGACGATCTTCTAGAAGCCTGAGCTGTTTTCTCTCGTCAGAATCGTGGTGCTTGGCATCTTGCGTCTTTCTGACGGTCCTCTCCTGTGTGTGTCTTGCGGTTGGGATCACCTCCTGCTTCAGCTACGTTGTCCTTTAGATGTGTGTCTGCCGTGTGCTCGTCACTGCCGGCGTCTGGAGGAGTCGGGTGCGTAGGCTGTGGTCTCTGCCCCGGCGAGTTCACGGTCAGCCTGAGCAGTCAGACTTGGGAGAAGTGGCTCTCCCTGGCATGTGACAGGTGGGAAGTGGGGACCGCCAGTCACCACCTCCAGCTGGGAGTGTCGGTGAGGCTCATGGAGGGGGGTCTGTGGGCTGAGTTTGGCACGTGAGGAAGGGTTGTGGTCCTGGAGAGCTGGGGTGGAGAAGACTTCTGGTGGGGACAGTTTTGAGCAGTTTCAAGAAGACGCAACACGGGCGTGCGGAGAGGGGACAGTGTGCGAAGGGGGCTGGGTCTGCACAAGGAGGGTCCTGGGTCCCAGAGGAATGGAAGAGCTCCCTCCCATTGGAGAACTCTGGCTGTGAGCAGTGAGCGGTGTTGCTATTTTTAAAAATTAGTTAATTAATTTGAAAATCAGGGTGACAGAGTAAAGAAGAGGGAGAGAGAGGTATCATTCTCCAGATGCCCACCACAGCCACAGCTGGGCCCAGCCACAGCCAGGAACCAGGAACTCCATCCAGGTATCTCATGTGGGTGGCACTTGGGCCATCTGATCTAGCAGGAAGCTGGATCAGAAGCGGGGGCAGGACGGGCACCAGGCACGTTCCAGGTGGTCGCTTAACCCACTGCACCTGAATGTGTGCCCTGAGCTGGGTTGCTATTTTTGACAAGCCAACATGAAAAATGGGGGAAGGTGACCAGGCACCCTAGGAAAGAGAGCTTGGGGTAGGAGCAGTGTCTATGCAAGCCAGGCAGAGAGGCTGTGGGTGTTGGGGGAAGGGTAGCCACCCTGTACCTGGTGAGCTCCGGGGGCTCAGTGGCTGCAGGTGGAGCCGAGTCGGGCCTGCTGTCACGTACTTTGTGACAGAGATGAGCCTTCATGTACTGTGGGCCATGGGGTCTCTTGGGAACAGGGAATGGCATCTGCCCGCACACCATGTTAGCGCTGGGGTCCCCATTTTCACGGTTTACTCTCTACACCTTTGTATCGGTTTGGTATTTTATAGGAAAATACGTTAAGAATTAAAAAGATAAACATTATGCTCTAGTTGAAAACATGGAGGAATTTGGGGTGTGTGGAGTAACTGGGGTGGCAGTGCACTGTGGGGGGCTGACTTCCCTCAGGCTGGGGCACTGGCTTCCCTATGAGACCATGGCGGCACCTGCCTGATGCCTGGTTAGGTTATGATAGGAGCTCAACTGTCATCACGGATTCAAACCCTTCTGCAATCCAGGGCGACGGTCATTTCTTGAAAGAGTCACTCACCTGTTGTACTTGGCACATGTGACATAAATCAGCTGCTTGAGACTTGAAGCTTGAGCATCGATTCCTGTGTTCGTTGATCTGACGCCTGTTGATCTCCACCATGTAGGACATACATTGGAAGATGGCGCGGAGGATTCCCAAGAAGACAGCTGGGGTGGGGGGGCACTGGTCATCCTCCTAGGCAGTGAACAGCTGCAGCTCCCTGGGGAAACTGTAGGCCATGCAGCGTGGAGTGCAGGCGTGTCCCCATGTTTGCTATGGTCAGGTTAATGCGAGAAGCACTCAGACATGCCATAGAAAGGACAGTCATGGGCAGGTGGCATTTGTGGCCTCCCACGGGCTGCATGTCTGAGTTTGTGGGTGAGTGCGTGGAGGAGGGGCAGGAGCAAAGAGATGAGATGAGAAAGACAAGGGAGAGGCCAGCGTGGGCCATCTGGGGCAGCGGGTCTCACAGCCACCATCCTGAACATCCGGGGCCAGGGTGAGTGTGCAGGGTCCAAGTCCCCCCAGAGACTCATACCCCGGAGTCCATGGTTGACCCGGCCGCCTCCCCTGGCATGTTTCTGCAGGACTGTGGCTCCCTGGAGAAGTCAGCTCCGTCTTGCATTTTCCAGATGCCACGTGGGCTGTATTAGCTTTGAAGCTTTAACTAAAGGAGAGGAGATTTTTGGAAAAAGGCTTTTTTTGGTTACAGTTTGGAGCTACACAGGCCAAGGTTGGGTGACTCCATTAGCATGCATTTGGTGAAGGCGGGCCTTGGTGGACGTGTGCTGGGCAGCGATCGCAGGGTGAGCCAAGAGGCAGAGGCACAGGGAGCAGGTCCCTCCTCCAGCCTCGGCAGTCTCTCCTTAAGAAACCATTGTCGGTTTAGTCACAAGCACCTTAATCCAGCAACCGTTAGCATTCATTCTTTAGCTGTTAACAAGGGACTTTGGGGTTCGACCCTTGCTCGAGTGTGGGGCGCCACATCCCGTTCAGTGCACAAGCATGGCGCACGAGCCCTGTCTGTTTCAGGACCACCCTGGGTCCACACACCCGGGAGGATGGAGCTTTCCCTCAGCCTCGTGTGTTCCTGCTGTCCAATCCCAGAGGCCCAGGAGCTGTTTGGAGTTGCAGATAAGCGTCACCCAGCTCCATGCGGCCTGCTCTGGGGTGGAGAGGGCCTGCGTTTCCACACACCTCTTACCCTTCACCTACTACGGACCTGGGCCAAAGGGCCCAGTGGAAGTGCCAGACACCCGGTGACAGAACAAACAGGTGGGGAAGCCAAGGGCCAGAGGAGAGAGGGAGCCCATGGAGAGGTGGGAGGTGGACTCTGTGGTCAGATGGCCATGCTGCTGGCTCTCTGCCCTGCCGTCCCTGCTGGATGACCCTGAGCAGATGACTTGGCCTCTCTGTGCCTCTCACCTGTAACATGGGGCTAATAGGACCCACAGCTAGGGTTGCCAGGAGGATTGCACATGGTTGCTCTCAGAGCCTGGTACCCAGTGGGCTCTACTGTTGCTCATGGCCACGGCTGCACTGGCTCGGCTGGGGCAGGCTCCCGACCCCTAGCCCAGCATTCTGGGCTGTGTCCTATGACCACAGGGGCCCTCTGATGCGCCGCAGCCTGCTGGGGCCTCTGCTCCGGCTGTGACTGTTGGGATTGGGCTGTGGGGCAGGGAGCGGTCTGTTTTTCTAGCTTTGTATATTGCTTAATAAGGAAAACGTGGCTTGTCCTGGCAAAGAGTGGGCCCGGCCATATATGGGGAAAAGGAGTGACTTGGATGCAGTCAAGGGCGCAACTGTGAGCTCTTCTTAGCTACAACAAACTCAAAGGCGACATGGAGCTGCCACTTCTCTGTGCAGCTTGGTCATGGAGCGGCGCCTGCTTCTGTCCAGGCAGCGTCTCTCGGCCCGGGCGTTAGCACAGCTGCGAACTGTTTGGGCAGCAGCTCCTTTCAGCACTTGGAGGGGCTTGGCATCGAGGAAGGGTCCCGGTGGGTGAGAGAAGGGGACACTGCTCTGCAGCCCCGCGGAGTGGACTGAGGCTTCTTGGCCGGCCGGCTGGCCCCAGGCTGAACGCCGGGCTCTAGTGGCCTGGGCCGGGCCAGAGCTGATGGCCGCTCATCAGTTCTAATTACTGGGCCCTCTTGCCTCTCTGCAGGGGGGCACCGCTGCCCACCCCGTCCAGTGACTGCTTCCTGGTGTCGATGTCAGTCCCATCACTGATGCCTTCCCTCCCTGACCAATGCAAGCACACGCTGTGTGCTGCCCGGCGAGGCCGGCTCAGCTCCTCGCCCCTCCTCCCTGGGGCTTCCTCCCGCTGCTCCTTGCTCCAGGCTGTCGCCCTGGGCTCTGTCCTTGGTCCTTTTCTCCCTGTGCACGCTCTCCCATCTGCTCTTGGCTGTGATGTCTCCATCACGGCGAGTTTGAAGGGGCCGGCCTGCCCGAGTCTGGTCCTGGACCCTCCATGTCCTGGCTGTGACTTCAGGGACTCAGTGTCTCAGTTGAAAGCTGGGCACAGTCACGGTCTTTTGGGTTGGGTGCTGAGCAGACTGACGAGTGATCTGGAGGAGCTTCTGGGGTGGTGCCGCAGGCGGCCGATGCTCCGACGGCTCCGCTCCCTGCTGCCTCCGTGCTCCGCAGCCCTCTCCTGAGCTGCAGCTCGGACCTCCCGCTGCCCCGGGGCCACCTTCATTCACTCTCTGCAGTCAGGCCGAGCACCTGCTGCGAGCCCTGATGGCCTTGGCACTCTGCTTGGGGGCTCTGGCGTTGAGGAAGGCACAACCCGGGTTAGCCAACGTGGGAGGCCAGGGGAGGGGTCCGGCCCAGACTCCAGCTCTGGTCTTGCGCCCTCACCCCTTCTGCTGCCCCATCCAGAGGTAGCTCCCTTTTGGGGGCCAGGTAGGCCAAAGGCATGGGCAGGAGACAAGAAGGCTGTGGGAGCGGCTGGTGCTACCCGCTGTGCTTCCGAGATCTCGCAGAGGGAGAGAGGGAGAAAGAGACAGAGTGAGCTCCCATCCAATGGTTCGCTCGCTAAATGTGCCAACCACAGCTGTGGCCAGCAGCCAGGAATTCAATCCAGCTCTTCCATGCAGGTGTCAGGAACCCAATCACTGCCTACCATGGTCTGGAGTCAGGGGCTGGAGCCAGGTACAAACCCAGGTACTCCATGTGGGATGCGGCCATGCCGGCTAGCGTCTTCACGGCTGAGCTGAATGCCTGCCCCCGAGGTGTCCCCCATGCTTTGTGCGTGGCCTCCGCTGGGGCCGTGGCTCCTGGCTGCTCCCCTGCTCTGTGGTCTCACTGCCCGGCTCTTCTCTTACTCTGCCCCATGCTCAGCCCTGAGCAGGCCCTGGCCAGGCCAGGCCTGTGTGACACAGTGGTTCCTAGCACCTGCCTTCAGGCCCTCCCCTGCCTGTGCCTACTATGTGCTCTGAACCATAGCGGGGTGGGAAGGGGCCCTGCTCCTCTGGGAGCTGAGGCCTGGGCACCCACTATGGCTTCTGGCTGCCCTGTGGCCTACATTGCCAGGCCCAGGTGGCTTGATATCCCTAGGCCCAGGGGCTCCTGCATCCCCAAGTGGCCTGGCCTCGGGGGGGCCCTGCCAATGGTGTTGCCCAGATCCGCCGCGCTGCCTCTTACGGGCTCTCTCGCCCCTGCCCCAGCTCCAGCCCGAATGGGGTTCTTGGCAGGACTCGTGCTACGTTTGCTTCTTCCTTGTGATCCTAGGCTGCCTTTACTTCCCAGACTGGCCCTTCAGGCCTCGCTGGTTGCCAATCCCCTGGCTCAGGAAGCCCCTCTGAGCCCAGCCTCCCTCATCTGTCCTCACAGGGGAGCCTGCCCTGGGCCTGCCCGCGCAGGTGACTACCCCTGGGGCTCCATGTGCACGTTGCCTCGGGCAGAGGTGCGTATTGCTAAGACCTCAGAGCAGGCCGGGAGACCTCCAGCATGGCCCATGCGGCAGGTGGACGCTGTGTGTCTGGGTCCTGGCCTGGGACCTGCCCGGCTTTGGCTTGGCTCCCAGACTGCTCTGTGTGCAGCTGCACGCTGAGCCCTCAGTGCTGCCCGTGAACCCAGGGAGGGTCTTCCTGACTGAGACATTGGTGCAAAACCATGGTGCAGACCCCCCGACTGCCCACTCTCCATCCCAGAGCAGGCGACCAGCCCCCTCCGGGCAGGTGCGGCCTCGCCTGTCACTCCGCCCCTCACACAGTCAGCCACGTTGGGTTTTTGCAGCATTTTCCAAGGGTCGTGTCCAGCGTGCCCTCCCCTCCCGGCTCCAGCTCGGTGCTGCTGGGTGGCATCTGTCGGTGGGTCCAGGGGCCTCCCAGCCATGGGACAGCAGTGGCTGAGGGCGCGGCCTTGGGACTTATGGAGTTTGGAATTGAATCCCAGTTTACCAGTGTGTGGCCTCAGGCAGGTGTCGATTGGAGAGCTTAGGTCTCCTTCTCTGTCAGACAGGGAAACGGACACTGTGCAGGGCAGCGTCGGGTGCCTGGCGCAGAGAGCGCTCAGTGACAGGCGCCTGGCACACCGTGGTGTTGGAGGCTGCCCTGTGCCTCCGCTCCTCCATGCAAGGCGGCGGTGGGTGGGAGGGGCGGGTGTGACTTGGAGGCTGGTGTCTGGGCACACGCAGGCTGCCCGGGCAGAAATGCTGAGGTCAGGGCCGAGGGCGGGGGGTCTCCCCAGGTGAGGGAGCACTACAGTTACAGTTGCGCTTTAGTTTTCAGGCGTTCACTGTGCTGGTTTGCAGAGTCACCGTGTACCAGCTCTGAGGGTCCAGAGGTAAACAGAGAAGTTACAGCAGGAAGGAACTCTGCATGTGTTAGATCCCTCTCGGGTGGGGGAAGCGCCGTGAGGGTTCCTCTTAACATACAAAGGGACTCCGTTTTCCTTAAAATCTCTCAGACACCACTTGGTAGTCCAAGGAAATAGAAAAAAAGTGTAAGGACTTAACCACCCTGTAAGTCCTGCTCCGTGGACACGCTGGCGTTTTGGTGGACACGTTGTAGACAGTAGTGGCTAGCTGAGTGCACCTGGCTGCTGGTCGTTTGCTCTCCCCCTCCATAGCCCTGAGCCTTGGGTGTTCCAGTTTCATTAAGATCGCGTCTTTCCAGATACTTTGCACCGTTCACAAACAAGTGTGGCCTGTGCTCCCCAGGCCGTGTGGTGGTGCAGAGAGCAGGCTGCAGAGCGCGCGTCCCCAGCCGCTCAGCTCCCCCACGCACTGGCGGCTTCATGGGCTGCCCGGTGCTCTGGGCTGTCCTCGTCCTCCTGGCACATATATGAAGAGTGTGGCCTCAGGGTTTTTATTTTTTAAAAGATTTTTATTTATTTATTTATTTGACAGGTAGAGTTACAGAGGCAGAGAGAGAGGGAGAGAGAGAGAGGTCTTCCATCCACTGGTTCACTCCCCAGATGGCCACAATGGCCAGAGCTGTACAGATCCGAAGCCAGAAGTCAGGAGCTTCTTCCGGCTCTCCCATGTGGGTGCAGGGGCCCAAGCACTTGGGCCGTCTTCTACTGCTTTCCCAGGCCATAGCAGAGAGCTGGATTGGAAGTGAAGCAGCAGTAGCCAGGGAGTACAGTGGAGGATGGCCCAAGTACTTGGGCCCTGCACCCCATGGGAGACCAGGATAAGTACCTGGCTCCTGCCTTCGGATCAGCGCAGTGCGCCAGCCGCAGTGCGCCTGTTCACATTGGAGAGTGAACCAACGGCAAAGGAAGACCTTTCTCTCTGTCTCTCTCTCTCTCACTGTCCACTCTGCCTGTCAAAAAAAAAAAAAAAAAAAAAAAGAAGTGGAGCAGCTGGGACAAGAACTAGTGCCCATATGGGATGCCAGCACTGCAAGCGGCAGCTTTACCCACTACACCACAGCGCCAGTCCTGCCTCAGGTTTTTAAAAAATTGTAATTTTCCTCAGGTGGATTTTAAGAAGCTTTTGGAATTTTCTTATCCTTTTTTTTTAAAGATATATTTATTTGAAAACCAGAGTGACAGAGAGGGAGGGAGGGACAAAAGGAAGGAAGGAAGGAAGGAAGGAAGGAAGGAAGGAAGGAAGGAAGGAAGGAAGGAAGGAAGGAAGGAGAGAGAGAGAGAGATCGTGTAGACACTGACTCACTTCCCAAATGCCGACAACAGTCCAGGCTAACCCCGTGGGCAGCAGGGGCCGGGGCACTTGGGCCTGCATCTGCTGCCTTCCATGCACACGTGCGGGAAGCTGGGTTGGAAGTGGATGCAGGACGCTCTCCTAGGCACTCTGGTACGAGGTGTGGACATTCCAAGTGGTGGTGTAGCCCGCTGTGCCATGGCACCTGCGCCAGCTTTCCCTCTGCTATAAACAAGCATCAGTGGCTGTCTTTGTAGCCCTGGCCCTGCTGGTGCAAGGGGCATGCGTGTTTCTCATGGTGGTGCCCAGCTCCAAGCCACAGGTGAACTTCTGGCTTCCCACACTGGCCAGCCTGGGCTCTGCCCACCTGTCTCCCCTCTCCCAGTACAGTGCAGAAGACACCTGTCTCCGTGGGAGACCCCCAGTGAATGCCTGAAACCATGGCTGGCACCGAACCCTTTATGTCCTGTTTTCTCTGATGGGGGCGTACCTATGAGAAAGGTTCATTGATCAATCAGGCACAGTGCGAGATGGACAACAGCTCATGGGGACACAGGACAGTCGTAACAACACGCCTGTTGACAGCCCTGTGGGAGGAGGCGATCTCTTGGCCGAAACGTCCCCTCGTTCTTTCCTGTATGCCCTGAGAAGCACGCCGGCTCCTCTCTAGCCTCGCTACCCTTGTGCTTTGCAGTCTTTATCCAGTAAGTCGAAGGTGACTGGAACGGAAGCCTGCGACGCCGAGCCAGGCCCTCTGACAACTGGGATGGCGTGCACGGCACAGCCACGCGGGACCGAGGGAGGATTCGCATCCTGGGCGGGCTGGAGCTCTGGATTCCAGCACACCACTCAGGATGGCCTGAAACATAGCACATGGGAGCTGTTTGTTGCCAGGATTCTCCACTTTGTATTTTCCGCCGGCAGTCACCTGTGGGTAGCTGAAACCGTCGGGGGTGACCGTCGGGTTGGGCGGCACCGCTGCGGTGGAAGATGACCCTGGCTGCACCTGCGTGTGGGTATCTGACCCCTGGCGGGTGCTGGGTGCTTCTTGCTTTGTGCCTTGCTCGCGTCCTTTGCCGTCTGAGCCTGGGGCTTCCCCTGGGCTCGCAATGCCTCTGTGCCTGGCACCAGGGACCCGAGGAGGGACAGCTGGAAGGTGACTGCCCTCAGGTCACTGAACTCCCAGAGCACAGATGTGGTGAGAGAGCCGGGTCTGGGACTCTCCGTCCACGGACCTGGGTCCCTAGAGCGGGGTTGACCTGATGGCCTGGTGATGGGACTGTGTGTAACCCGGCTCTGCGCTGTTGTACAGGGTTCCCCAGCAGGAAGGAGCGGGCCAGAGCAGTGCCCAGGTGGACTCTGGTCCCTCTGCCGAGAGAGGAACCTGGTGGTTCCTGCGGGTCACCTGGCCCCGTCCTGCTGTGTGGGATGGACAAGATGATGCCCAGCAAGGGGACAGAATTTTCCTGAAGCCCCCTGCGGGGGAACAGCAGCATCAGCCTCCCTGGAGGCTGTGGTGAGCTTGGGTCACTGTGAAATCCCCTGTGTCATGAGGCCTGGTGAGTAGACGCTGTGGCTGGGCGGCTCCTGGCTCCAGGGACAGTGGTGCACAGGTGCTAGCTAAAACTCCAGCAGAATCTCCTGGAACGCGGGGCTGGCCTGGGGACAGGCCTTGCTAAACGGCTGTGGGAAGGTGTTGGTGGGGAGGCGCCCTCTGGCTCCTTATCTGGGCCTGGCCTGTGCCTGTGGTCCTCACGGTTGACACCATGGGTGTTTTCCAGGACAGGATAAGCATCGCTGTTGAGATTGGCACCTGCCGGCTGTGCTCTCAGAGCTCTAAGCATGGCCTGCTGGCCGGTTCCCATGGGAGAAGCAGCCCAGCCTGAGATTTGCATAATCACCTTGGCCAGTGGCGCAGGGTGTGTGTGAGTGTGTGCACACCCGCTCACACATGCACACGTGCACAGTGCTGCTCCTCTGGGGACCTCCGGTGCTGTCTGGGCCGGGTCACAGAACCAGGTGGCCAGGGTCTGTGTGGTCAGTTTCTTTCTCATGCCTCGTCTCTTCATTGCAGTCACTTCTCTCCCTTGTGAGCGGTGACCACCATTCTCAGCGCTGGGCCCTCCAATGCCTCCTCGGTCTCAGTGCCTTGGCCCTGGCCCTTCTGCCCAGCTCTGCTGTTGTCTGTTCCCCAAGTCTCGAAGTTCTGCCTGATCTTTGAGGCTCGGCCAGGTCAGACAGCTTTGCTCTGCGTCATGTGCGTGGTGTATAAGCCCGTGCTGCCTTCCAACCCCCTCCTCCTCCGGGCTCCCCTGTGGCCTCACCAGATGAAGTCTGGTTGAGCCGGTGAGGCAGTGAACTCACTTTGCCCACCAGTTCGGCCCTTGGGAAGTGTGGGTTTGCTTGGTGGGTTTGGTGTTAGTCAATATTTGAACCCACACAGTGGAGACACTTTCAGTCCTCCGTGGGCACCAGCTGCCTGCCTGTGCATGTCGCTGCCATCAAAAGGGTAAACGGGGCCCGTCTCCACCCTCAGGATGTTGTCACCCAAGAGAAAGCTGGGGTGGTGACAGGCCAGAGAGGAGCGCTGGGACGAGGGATTAACAGGATAGCACGGACCCGGTGTTACAAATCGGGCTGAGCTTTATTCTGCTTCGAAGTGGGAGAAGGGTACACAGGCAGTGGGTGAGAGGGGAGGGGAGGTGCATGGCAGCTGCTCTGGGAGGCAGAGGGTGCTAGGAGAGCTTGAGTGTTCGGCATCCCTGGAAGGCTTCCTGGAGGAGGTGAGGTTTGTTGGGCAAGGGGGTCATTTTGTTTTTTTTGACAGGCAGAGTGGACAGCAAGAGAGAGAGACAGAGAGAAAGGTCTTCCTTTGCTGTTGGTTCACCCTCCAATGGCCGCCGTGGCTGGAGCGGTGCGACCAGCGCACTGCACTGATCCTATGGCAGGAGCCAGGTACTTATCCTGGTCTCCCATGGGGTGCAGGGCCCAAGTACTTGGGCCATCCTCCACTGCACTCCCTGGCCACAGCAGAGAGCTGGCCTGGAAGAGGGGCAACCGGGACAGAATCCGGCGCCCCAATCGGGACTAGAACCCGGTGTGCTGGCGCCGCTAGGCAGAGGATTAGCCTAGTGAGCCGCGGCGCCAGCAAGGGGGTCACTCTTAAGGACTCTGTGGGTCCCAACCTTCCTGTTCTGCAGTCCCGGGGCCCCTGGAGGATTGTGGCAGGGTGTGTTTTCCTCTTAGATCCTAAAGGGATGCTCATTGCCAGTGCTAATTCGGGGTCTGCTTTACAGAGAGAAGTACACTGTGCTTGCCATTCATTTGCTTGTTCCCTCTGCTGGGCCTGGCGAGGCGACGCTGACCCACTGGAAGTCCTGCACGGGGCTCACCCTCTCATCATGCAGCTGGCACCGTCTCTGGCTTGGAGGGCAGGTATAAGGTCACGGCTCTGTCATCGAGAACGCCCCGGCTCCTAAGGCTGGCATGCAGTGGCTCCTTCCCCAGGCGCTGCAGGTGACTCGGCTCTCTGATCTCTACAATTTTCTCTGGTGCCACGGAGCTCCTTGGGCACCTGCTGTCGCATGCTGCCGAGTGCCCTGCTCAGGTCCTCCCTGTCTCCTCCACCTGTCTTCATGATGGTGCCCAGTTGTGTTTTACACTCCAGAGTGGGCTCCTGTTGGAGACACAGAATGGATCCTGCGGTGAACTGGATGTGGGTCAGGTGCACTGTTTGACAGCGCACTCAGCAACACTGACCTCAGGGTCTTGGAGGGAGATCACGGTTGCAGCAGGCACGGGAGGTGCAGCTGTCTCTTCTCTCCCTTCTAGGCAGCTCCCACTCCCTCGGTGCTCTGTCCAGCGACGCCTCGTCCTCCCAGGGGTTTGTCTCCATGGAGCCCTTTCACCTAGCAAATGCTGCGTGAACACCTGCTGTGTGCCAGTAGTTGGCACCCTGGGAATAATTTGTTTGGGGTCTCTACCATGGAATTTGAGAGAGCCTGTTTCTGTGGTGGGTCTTAGCTAGTCAGGGCTCAGGGGAGGGCTCCTGGCAGAGGGGAGCCAAGCTCTGGAGGATGAGTGGCAGGGAAGTTGGGAAAGGAAGAAGAGGAGTGAGCCAGAGGGGAGCTGTAGTAGGGTGGGTGGGGCCCGGGCAGCCCTGTGCAGTGTTCTAGTCTCCCACTAAGAGCGGAGAAGGGAGTCATGCCCTGGTGGGACAAGATCGTATTTGCATTCTGAGAAGTGGGCAACGGATGGAGAGGGGCTGGAGAGGAGGCTGGGATGCCAGTGAAGAGGGCCAGGGAGAGACTTGGCTGAGCAATACAGCAATAGTTCGGGAGGTCAGGGTGCCTCCCACTGGTGTGGTCATGGGTGAGACACCGCCGTGAGAGAGAGGGAAACCGTGACCCCAGGTTTCCAGTGGCTGTGGCAGGAGATGGATGGATGGATGGGGAGTGGAGTGGGGCTGATGGACAATCACCCTCAGCTCGCCTCCCCCAGGCCTGTGAGGGAGGGGCCTCAGACTCCCCGTCTCTTCATGGCCTCTGTGTGCCCAGGAAGAGTCGCAGAGACTCACTTCTGGTTGCAGCTGCAAAGTCAGCCCATGTCCCTTGGTGGTCAGCAGACTTGACCATGGACGAGCCCCTTTGACGTGCTGGGAGTTGGAGATGGCCTCTGGCGTCAGATCTTGGGAAGAGGCCTCGCTGCTCCCAGGAGCTCCCCGCTGGACACAGTATCCTCGCCTCCTGGGTGTCAGGCAGAGCCGGCGGGCCTGGGGCTCCCGCAGCGCCCTGGCTGTGATGGAGCCAGTGGGAAGCATTTGGGGTATGTGAGTCTAAGTGGCTGCTGGAGAGAAATCCATCGTTTCTCCCATTATTGAGAACGAGCGAGGCTACCAGAGGCTACCAGATGTTCTGTGTCATATAATGGACGTTTTATGGCAAATGAAAATATATATAAAATCTGTACCCAGAGAGTTCCCTGTGCGCTTAAAGGGGACTGGATCCTTCTTTTTAGTCTTACCCTTTGCAGATTTTAGGCAAGAATTCCCTTCCGGGCAATGAACTTATCTGCCAAGTTGGGGCCCAGAGGGAACCCTTATGGGGGCCTCGTAAACCCCGACTTTGGAGGCAGTGTTGGGGCTGAGGCCACATTCGCCCCGCATGTTTACACAATAGTCTCTCTCAGCTCCGAGGGGCCATTAGAGTTAATTGGGTGAATAATCTGTGTTTAAAAAGTCCCTAAATACGTATTTACATAATCCGCACTCTGCCCAAGCCTGCTCAAGCCCATTTGTGGGATCTGGAGTAGATCCTGGCCTTGCGTCTTCTTCCTGCGCTTTCCGCAGCTTCTCTGCGCGGGGACCATCTCCGGCCTGGTCCTGGAGCCTAGCAGGATCCCTGCGCACCAGTTGCCCCCCTGAGCCTTTGCAGACACCCTGGGCACTTGGCTGGTCCTGGCAGAGCCCAAGTGGGAGAAAGTTTCCGGGTTGGAGGTCATCAAACACAGTATCTCTCTCCTCTCTGGGAATTCCTTGTGTACATTTTTATATCAAAGACTCTGAGAAGTCCTGCTTTAAGGCGGCTAAATTGTCTAATCTGGACTTTTTCAAAGATTTATTTATTTGAAAGTCAGAGTTACAGTCAGAGAGGGAGAAAGAGACAGAGATGTTCCATCAGCCTGTCCACTCCCCAGATGGCCCCAATGGCCAGGGTTGGGCCAGCCACAAGCCAGGAGCTTTTTCCAGGTCTCTCACATGGGTGCAGAGGCCCAGGCATTTGGGCCATCTTCTGCTGCTTTTCCCACACACATCAGCAGGGAGCTGGATCAGAAGTGGAGCAGTCGGGACACAAATCGGCGCCCATATGGGATGCTCGGGTTGCCGATGGCCGCTTTACCCACTGGGCCACAGCACCTGCCCCAATCTAGATTCTTTCTAAGGCATTTGTGTCTACGCAGGTCCCTCCCGTGACCCAGATGAACGCCCCATAGAACTGTCAATCTGCAGAAATCACACTGGGAGATAACAAGGCCACTCCCCCCTTTTTGCAGGTGGGTGCTTTGGGTTTTGGCCTTCGGTTCCAGTATCACTCTGGAGTCCAGAAGACTCGGTCCTGTTTGTGGTTGGAAAATTAGCCCTTGGTCGCCTGTGTGTGGGTTGGCTGCCCTGGGTAGAGCTGCGGAGGCCGTACACGTGCACGACCCCAAGGGGTTGGTTCTTGGAGCAGGACAGAGTCCAGGCTTTTGTGGGAGGTGCACAGGGAGTTGCCTGGAGCGTCTTCATGCCTGTCAGGGAGCCCTTAGAGAACACCTGCTCTGGACCCCGTTGCTTGTTGGGAATACGCCCTGCAACATGGACTCTGCCACTGGGGTCTACCAGCCCGGGGCTTGGGATCCCAGGGAGAGTACGCTCAAAGGTGCCCTCTGGCCGGGCCAGCTGAGAGCTGTCAAGCTCTGCTTTGTGGGCTGAGCTGCCGCCACAGAGCCCGCTCTTCCATGTTCACCTGCTTCTCAGTCTTGGCTGCACGTTAGAATCGCCTGGAGAGAGTAACACACTGATGCCGGTGTGTGGCCCGCGCTCGAGGCCCATGAACTGAGATGCTGGGGGCTGGGGAACCCAGGCGCGAGTCGTTTGCCCAGGCGCAGGTGATTCCAGTACTCAGCACGGTGGAGAACAACTGGGCTGGAGCCGCATCAGCCATGGAGGGCTGGGGGACGTGGGGCGGGGTGGGACTTCCTGGCCCTCGCCCGGGCTCAACCACAGCTGCATCTAGTTGCCCTTAAGGAGGGCAAGCTACCCCCGGCCCTGCTCGGGTAGCTGTCAGTGGCATGGCCAGCCCCTTGGGTAAGGAAGTGGAAGCATTCCGGTGTGCTGGCGTCCAAGGTGCCGATGCCAGGTGAGCGAGGATGGCCAGCATGACTAAGCACCTGCTGTGTGCTGGGCACAGTGTAGCACATCACCTCATTTAGTCCTGGCGTTGTCTTCCTCCCCTCCCCCACCCAAGCTCCACTTTGCATTTCCAGCTGGGGACACTGAGGCACAGAGTGGTTAAGGAGTGCACCCAAAGTGGCACGGCGCTTGGGTGATGGGGCAGTGATTTGAATCCAGGATGTCCAAGGTGAAATGTGTGTTCTCATGGGCGGGTGTCGGGGAGGAGTCTCGTGTGTGTGCGTGTGTGTGTGTGTTTCCAGAATTCCAGGGTTGGGGGCACTTGCCCCTGGGCGGAGGGCAGCAGGAGGGCACTAGAGGCAGTTGGCACAAGCAGACTGTGCATATCTGTTCCCCACGTGGAGTTGCCAGGCGTCTTGTTGGAAGCTTGCAGTCAGTCGCAGTGAGTGTGTGCAGCAGAGCGATGGGCTGTTTGTCTTCTGCGAGAGCTGGCTGTTGAGCACTCAACAGCACCGCTCCGGACAGAACGCCACTGCCTAGGCCAGCGCCTGCGGGTGATGGCGAGGGGCGAGGGCCGAGTCCAGAGAGGGGGACCCTGGAGGGGAAGCCGTTTGTGCAGCCGAGTAAACCGTTGCATGGAAGGAGACGGAGCGCGGGGAAACGAGCTGCTCTGACTTGGGGAGACACAGCGGAGCTACGTGGTTTGTGCTGAGGAAATGTTTATTTTTCTTAAAATTGGGATTATTGAAAAAAACAGTAGATTGAGCAGCTGCAGAGGCCAGGACAGAGACGAGGGGAGGGCGCAGAACTCTCCTCAGAGATGTGCAAAGTGGCGTGGGAGCCGTGCCGCGGGCCACCACCTGGAGTTGAGTTGGGTGTGGGTCCCTGGCCCGAGCCTGCCTGCCGGGGTAGGGGGCAGAGGCTGCAGGAGTGAGATGGTTAAAGCGGAGTAACAAGGGGGTGATTTATCTCGCGGCCCCCGCATTCCCTTGCTCGCTGCTCCGGCTGGCCCTGCTAATGCTCGCGGGTTGCAAATCTACCTATTTGTCAAGTCCCTCTCCGCAGCCTGGCGCTCTCCGGCTGCCTGTGTGGTTTATTAAAGAGCCGTTTGCCACCTGTCATCTCAAACTGCCTCCTTTATCCAAAACAGAATAACAGAGCTGTCTCCCTCCAGGGACGCCCGATGCAAATGCCCGAGGACAGGTTGCCAATTTGCAGCGTGTACTGGGCGGGGGGCCGGGGGCGGGGAGCTGTCAGGGGAAACAGCAGCGATGCAGGCTTTTCTAACAAGCTCATTTCTGGGTCGAGGGGAGACGCGGGCCGCCCGAGTTGAGATTACGTGGGCACGGCCTCCGCTCTCCTACGGACAGCTGTCAGCAGGGATCGCTCCTCTTCGGGAAGCAAAATTGGCTCTTCCTTGCTTCTCCCCTTCCCCCACTGCTTCTCCTCGCTAGGTAGCGAGGCCCTGCGGATAACTGTCAAGAAGCCATCCAGCTGTGCTGCGGCCGTGCCCTGGGTCGCAGCCCCAGGACCCGCTCTGGGCTGGGGTCTTATCAAAGCCGGAACCATACCCTAGTCCTCGGGGCCTCCTCCTGCCCAGAACTCCCCATGTTGGTGCCTGCTGTGAGGGGCTCCCTCTGAGGGTCTTCTTTTGGGGGTTGTTCACGCTGCCCTGGCCCCGATTCACAGATGAGGAGACCGAGTCCCCCGGAGGCTTAGGTCAGAGCGACATTGGTGCCTAGGCAGTGTGGTCTCAAGTCTGTTTCTCCTCCTGGCGAGGTGTGTGTTGGGTGGCCGAGGGGAGGAGCGGGTAAACCCAGAGAGCCTGTGTCACTTGGCTGCTTGGGTGTCGAATCTCATGTGAAGAGTGCTCACGGTGGCCCAGGTGGCCGCCTGCTGGGGGACAGATTGGGGAGGGGCAGCTGGCCTAGGTGAGGGACCCACAGTGCCTGGGGCTCCAGGGATGGTGTCCCTGGTGTGAGATGTGCACTGGGCTGGTCAGCTGTACCCTAGGAAAACCTGATGGTGGCCCCCCTCTGGCTGCCTGGGTACGGTCAGTGGGTGCCCATGTGCCCCTACCCAGACCACTGTGCATAGACTCCCTGCTTTCTAGAAAACACCATCCCAAAGGCGGTTTTGGGGTGAGGAATGACAAGCCTAGGATGGAGTATTTGGGGGTCCCCACCCCAGATGGCATGAGTGTGCTTGGGATTGTACCCCAGCATGCAGTGGGGCCCGGGGGGAGGACGTTGAGTCTCTCTGGGCCCCGGTTCTCTCAGCCATTCTCACCTGTAAGCAGCCACGTTTGTTGAGCAATTCACGAACCTGGAGGTGAGAATGATCGTGGCTCCTCTCCCAGAGGCTGCTGGGGGCTGGAGGAGAGGAAGGTGGGAGGCACCTGGCGCTCAGTGGGCACTCGCTGAGTGCTGGGCCCGTCTCTGTGTGCTCGGCTTTGCTTCTGCTCAGGGAGCTTGAGCCTCATCAGAGGCTGTGATTGCTCTGGGGGAGGGGCCCCAGGGGCAAACGTCCCAGAAGCCTTTGAGCAGACTGTGGATGCAGGATGGGAAACCCTCAGCGGCAGCCTGGGTCTCTGCCTGGCTCTGCTGTGTGGCCTTGGAAAGCCCCCTCCCCTCTCGGAGCAGCTTCCATCATAGCTCCCCCACGAGGGCTCCAGCTGAGGGCTGCTGAGTAAGGACCAGGAAACAAGGCAGCCTGACCATTCTGGCCAGTCTCGTTCTGTGAGAGGTGCGCCTGGGGCTGGCCTGCTTGCCCGCGGGGAAGGAGGAGGGAGAGCAGCTTCTCACCCCATCAGTCCCCGCACTCTCCTTGGGAAGCCCCTGTCCAGCTGTTGACCAGCATCTCACGTTCTGATGTCTGGCCCCCACAGCAGGCCTGTCCTGTCAATCCGAGGACCTGGTCGACCTGAGCTGGCACCCACCCGGGGGTCCTCCCTGGAGCCTTCCACACTCGGAGGATGTGTGAAGCCCTCCCTCATCCTGCCGCTGTCCTTGGGGCCTGAAAACCCCTGGTGGCAGGTGCCGTGCCAGGGCCTGGGCGGAAGGCATCGTGGAAGGGTGTTTGCACTGGGAGAAAACCAGCCCCAGATAACTCCCAGATGGAGGCCGGAGCCGTGCAGGTGGAGGCAGGTAGGCAATTGCGGCCACTTGAGGCTTTGTCTCCCGGGGACTTGATTGAAGCGGAGATGTGTGGGAGCTGAACTAGCCAGGAAGAGGGCCCTGCGATAGGTTCATTTGGTTTTCATTTGGTGGTGGTGGGGGGCACAGGGCAGCCCCAGCTTGTTATATTTCTGCTTCCTTTCAGCAACTTCTGCTCGGCTTTTTCCCCCCTGCTCTCACCCCCTCTCTTGCTGGAGTTTGTGAATGTCAAGGTCAGCTTGGTGCTGAAATGCAGGCAGACGGGGCCGGTTTGGCGGAGGGTGGCCGCACCCTGCGCGCCACGCTCAGTCTTGCAGGTGATGCCTGGCAAAATGAACAAAGTGTGATCGCCTGCAGCCCGGCCTTCCAGCTCAGAGATTCAGATTTCAAAGTGAGTGCCAGTCGGTGCGTGTTTGTCAGGGTGGGGGGTGCACAGAGAAGGGATGCTGGCTGGGGACAGCGTGGCCGCCTCGTCCCCGTGTCAGTGGCTGAGAGCAGTCGCAGCGGGTGCCCACGCCTGGGCCTGGCCTCCATCATGTGCTGTTGGCTCTGCTGGGACCGCTGGCTGTCACATGCCGGTCAAGTTGCTGTCTGCCCTGTTGCTATGGGTTGAGCCACTGGCCAGTGCCTGCCGGCCATGTGACCAGCACCGTTGGCAGTGACCCCCGGGGAGAAGGTCAGTTTTCAGCTCAGCTTCCAGGCATCCCTCCCCAGCCCTCTGTGACTCAGAAGGTGGCCCAGCCGGCTGTCTCCAGCACGGCCCTCAGCCCCCGTGGAGGGCCCCTCACTACTCCCTGACTTGGGGTCTTTCATGCACTGTGGCACTTTTGTCCAAGGCACACCTGGGAACGTGGCACCCCGGGACTGGCCTCAGGGGGCAGCTGGGGGGCCAGCAACCTTAGGTTTCTTTCTCTGAGCTCATGGTTCTTCCCAGCCCAGCAGCCCATGCCACCACTTCCCAAAGCCCAGCAAGAGAGCGGGGCTGGTGGGTGCTTGGGAGTCTGTGTGTCAGCTCTGTCTGTGGTCAGCGGTGGGACCTCGGCCAGTTCCTGAGCCCCTGTAGGCCTCAGTTTGTTTGTCTGTAAGAGGGGATAATGGTGCCCACCTCACAGAGTGGCCATGAGGATTAAATGCAATGGTGCATGTAAAGTGCCTGGCACGGTGCCTGCCACTTGGTGCTCAGCGATGTCTGTTGGAGCCGCGGTCCAAATCCCGAGAGTGCGTGCGCAGAGGGACCTGCCCCGGCTCCCCTGTGGCCTGGGGTTCTGGTGGTGCAGAGCCCAATTACCCATGTGCTCCTCAGCCCGGCAGCCTCGCAGCTCAGCCTCTTCCCCAGGGTCCCCTCATGGCTCGCAGGGAGCAGGGGCCATGTGCACGGGAGCCAGCAGGGAGCCATGCTCTCCGTACCTGCCTCTTTGAGCGGCGCAGTACTTGCAGAGAAGTGATGTTGAAAAAATTGTTCCTGGGATTGAGGACTTGTCCTAAGTGGAGCTGCTTTTCACAGCCCAGTCATTTTGGGATAAGAGAGCCTGAAATGAGAGGATTCTGAAGGCAGAACAAAGCAGAGGAGCCTGCCACGGCAGCACGTGCGAGTCGGCCGCGTCGCCTCGCAAACAGCCTGCCTTGTTAAAATCAGTCCCTTGGTGCGGGCGGGATTAGCGCTCTGCAAACTTCCCATCCCAGGCCGGCCTGCATTTCTACTTTGCTGCTGCCCGCTGCTTGCTGATCTTCCTTCCTGTGCACCCGGGGGACTTCCCCACACATAATGGGGGCCACTCCCACTGCTAAGATGACGGAGAGGTTTTTCTTTGCTTTGGTAGAAAAAAACTAAGTTGTGCTGGGAATACAGAGAGGCAGAGACAGGGTTTGGGGGACTTCGGCCTGCTGGAGGGCTGAGTAAGGTACCTCCCAGTGGCTTCAGGGTTCCCGAAGGTTGCTCCTCTTCCTCCGGGAAGTCCTACCTGGTTGACTCTGCATTGCTTTGTTACAGTTGGTGGGCGGAGCTGGAGCCGCCACGTGGGAGTTCAGGGTAGCTGAGTCTTCACAGTGCGTGCCTGGGGGTCCCTGTTGTACTCCTGTGGGGGTGTAACACACAGTCCTGCCTGGCGGGTTGGCGTCTGGGGCATGATGGTCACCAGCCGCTGACTGCCCACTCACTGTCCAGGTTGCTCGGGTAGCTCCAGGCTGTGGAGAGTGTGGAAGATGGAGTGACCACACCCGGAAGAATGTGGCAGGTCCCTGCCCCGTGGCACTCTGGGTTTGCTGCAGCACGGCTGGCTGGCGGCTGAGCCCGGAGCCTGTGCCCTGCTGGTGGAGCCAGCCTTGCCGCTCATTATTTCTCCACCGGCAGTCGAGCGGGAGGGCCAATTACCAGGGCCTGTTCGCGGCGCACAGCCTTCGGATGTATTCTCTCAAACGGCGAGGACCCCTTTGGGGAGAGGCAATTTGTGGGGAGCTCAGGGCAGTGTAATTTATGGGCCCCCTCTCCAGCTCCGAGTGAGATGGCTGCGGTGTAGTTTAATTAGCCATTTTGAGCCGACCGATTGCCGGGCTGGGCCGGGCGCACCTTAGCGCTGTGCAGGCGCAGCTGCAGAGTGGAACTGTGCTTCCTTCTTCGTTTGGGTGCTGTGGGTAGAGACGTCTTCCAGCTTGAAATGCAAAGCCGCTGATAGCTCTGCAGTGGGATCCAGCCCTCGGCATGGGGTTGTGCTCACCCATTCGCTACAATCACTGAACAGAGCACTCATGGTGCTGACCTCAGCTGGCCAAGTCGGGCCCGACCCGTGCACACTTGTCCTGCAGGGGCTGAGAGTGTTTGGCAGGCCCTGGGGGAGGCTGCTGGCCTCCTGCCCTGCAGAATCTGTCAGTCAACTTTGGGGGTGCAGGCATAAGACCGGGGGCACTGAGGGGCTGTGAGAAAGAAGGGGCCTGGTGTGGCAGGTGCTCCTCACGTGGTACATAGCACTCAGCTGGGCTCGGCTCTGGCCAGGGAAGGGTGACAGCTGGAAGTGGCAGAATGGCTTTCGCGTCTTTTCTTAAAGGTTTATTTTTGTATTGAAGAGGCAGAGCGATGAGGAAGGTGGGGAGAGGGAGAGTTCTTAGCTCGGCTGCTTCACTCTCCGACAGCCAGGGTTTGCCAAGCCACAGCCGAGAGCCTGGAGCGCCAGCCGGGTCTCCCATGTGGATGCTGGGACCCAAGTGCGTGGGCCATCTTCTCCTCACTCAGGCACATCAGCAGGGAGCTGGCTTGGAAGTGGAGCCCCTGGGAATTGAACTGGGACAGCGTGGGACGGCAGTGTCACGGCAGCACCTTCACCTGCTGTACCTCAGGCCGCAGGCTAACATCGCTGATGGCAGTGACCCCCAAACTGACGGCTTGGGCAGTCCTTGGTCTTACAGCCTTGGGCTCTGGGATGCTGTAGACGTGGTGCTAGGGACAAGCTGTGGGTCCCATTTCACACCTCTCAGGACCCAGAGCTGGGCTCTAGGAACGTGACTGTCAGAGTCTGGGGGGACCATGAGACCACTGGTGCCAGCCTCCCCTTCTTGGAGCAGTGTCCCTGAGCCTGGGTTCACACAGCTGGAAGTGGGACCCTCCCATCTGCTCCGATGCCCTCATAGACTGGATTTGTGACTGGGGGGAGAGGGCTCCATGAAGGGCTGCCAGGTCACATCCAGGCCCCCACCTGGGTGGGGGCAGCTGCCTGAGCACCACAGAAAGACCAGGCTGACCCAAGGGATGGTGCGGGGCAGGCCTGGAGGGGAGCCGTGCTTTTTTGGGGTCTCTGAGCTGTTCCTGGATGAGTTTTGCTTCCCTCAGTCCAGCATGGCAGGTTTCAAGTGAGCCGCCTGTGGGGGGCACGGGGGCACGTGGAGGCCAGGCCCGTCTAGGTGCCCCAAAGGAGAACAGAGGAGGGATGCGTTTGCAGGGCTGCAGGGGACCCTCCCTCCCTGTCCCCATTTCTGTCTACTTTTTCCTCTCTAGGACTCTGAGCCAAGTCCCAGGAAACTCCCCCTGGTTGGATGGCAGTGCTGGGCTTTCCCTGTGCTGGGCACACGGGAACACTGACCGCCTTCCTTGCAGGATGGGGCTTGGGGCGTTGGCCCAGTACAGCAGGGCAGGCTGCGGCTGGCCTGCTGGGTGCACACAAAGCGGACCAAGGCTGTGGAAGTGTTCCTGGAGGCCACTGGATGCAGTTTCCCCTGGGGGATTGCTTGGTTATCCTTTTGTTATTTAACAAAGCGAATGGTGCCTTAGCTCTTCCATCACAAATAGTGATGCTGACTACTTCAAAAAAGCAAAGTGAATATTATTCCAATATTTATCTTAGCACAGAACTAACATTTCAGGGCCTGGACCCATAATTCACATGTTGATGGGGAACACATTGTGTGAATGTGGTGCAAATATATACAAGGGGGAAGTTGCTTATATTTAATAGGGAAACATGAAGTAAACATTTTTTGAATAAAATGGCAAAGACTTGGGTTCTACTGGTTGCAATTTCTCAATGTAAAATATTTAACTGGCACTTGGTCGGCGCAGCTCTGTGGGCCAGCAGGGTGAAGGTGACAGGCCGATGGTCACAGATGTCTTTCAGTACGGGGGTTCCCGGGCCCGGAACCCCAGGCGCCTGCTAATGGAGACACTGCTCTGTGCGGAGGGATCCTTTTGCTCTCTCCACACACGACTGGGCTTGGCTCCCATGTGGGAGCTCCTGAGAGGCCGGAGCCTTGAGAAAGGCCGTGGAAGAGGGCAGAGACTCCTTGGTAAGGGTAGTTGTCTTTCGGCTGTTTTGTTAGTGACTCCCCCGCCCCAAAGGCTGCGTCACTCCCTGGGGTGCCCCCTGTCGGGGAGCCCTTGGCATGGAAACTCCACTGCATGTGGCGTCTGGCCCCACGCGAGGAGGGCCCGCAGGCCCTATGTGGTGCACCCACCATGCTCAAGGCTCCATTGTTGCCACCCCTGCAGGGTGTGGTCATGCTTGTGGGCGCTCGTACTTGCTCCTGGCGTTCCCCAGCCTGAGTGTCTCTGGGTGCGGGTGTCGCCTGTGCAGCCTGCAGCCTTGTGCTCCTGGCGTGCTGTTTGATGGGTTGGGGGGTGCTCTGTGTTGCTGCAGGGGGCCCCTGGGGCTTCAAGTTTCAGTTCCTAAAGATGCCTTCCCCACAAGGACAGCCCCCTGAGCTCTCTGCGAGGAGCAGACGCCGCGGAGTCGGCCTCGTGGCGCTGTTCAGGGGCACCCTCTCTTTCCCAGTGTGTGCTTTCCTTGCACACTGAGATGGGTGTTGCTGAGACCGTCCTGAGCGAAAGGAACCCTATCAGCCTTGGTGCATCACCTCCCCAGGGACAGAGACAAAGCACTCAGCGTGGGAGGAAGTCCATGGAGTGTTGGCCCGGGTGGGGCGCACAGAGAGGGACCTGGAGTCTCACTGAGTTCGGCAAGCACCGAGCAGGCCTCTGCTGTGTGCCCAGAGCTGTGTGGTGTGCAGGTGGGGTGGTGGCCGGGCGGGCGAGGCCTCTGGGTTGGTCGCGGACCAAGGTTAGGGTTTCTCGTTGGAAGTGCAGAGGCAGTGCTTGGAGGACTCTGCTGTGGGTGCAGTGGGAATGAAGAAGCTAAAACCTGACTTGGTGCTCATGAGACCCGAGAAGGTCCCAGCTCCTCCATGGTATCAGCTCGAAGTCTGTGAGGCTGGCATTACTACCCACACCTCCCAGCCACGGGGCCTCACACAGGCGGTGGTGTGGGCTGAGTTCTGAGTCCAGCTCTAGGGCAGCGGCCTTGAGCCACACTCTGTGTGTGTGAGAGTGCTGGTGCCCACCTCTCGCGTGGGCAGCCTTTGCCCCAGGCTTGGTGTCTGGCTGCACGTTGTCCATCCACGCCCAGGCAGGGAAGGATGGTGTTTGACGCGACTGCTTGCTGTGCGAGCCCCGGGCCGAGCTCCCTTGCTCTCAGGCAGGAGGCAGGGCGTGTGGTGGCAGGAGCTCCCCGCAGGCCCATCCTGCGCGGATGCTGGAGCACCTGGGGCTTGGCTTTCCTTCTGAGCGCCTGGGCCACGCCCCCTCGGCTCTGCCTCCCAGCTGTCTCCCCAGACCCCGCGCCAGAGTGGTGGGGCCTTGTGATGGATGCCGGTCCCTTGGCCCGCCTCCTCTGAGGGGGTCCTCTCCTCCCCGGTGTGGGGTTCCCTGGAGGGTGGTGTGTGAGCAGCCAGTGGCACTGGGGAGGGTCTCGCAGGCCCCTTGGGGAGCTGTGTGAAGTTGAGTCGCATGCTGATGAGAAGACGTTGGCCAGCAGGTGAGAGCCGTGTTTTCTCAGGTGTTCTACCTGGGGAGGAGACCCCGAGTCTGTGGGTGGCAGCAGGCTGCGCCGGTGACAGCCAGATGGCCTGGTTCAAGTTCTGCTCTGCTGCTTGCGCATGGAGCCCGCGATTTGTTTACTCTCTCTGTCTAATTCGGGGATGACAGATCTGATAACCCAGGGCTCTGGCAGGGAGCTGAGTTGACGCACATGACGCAGGTAGAAAGTGCTTGGCACATATGTGCGGACTTGAAAATGGTGGTGAAAAATGGCATAAAAAGTCAGTTCACGGGGTGGGCATGGCGTGGTGGGTGAAGCCACCGCCTGTGGTGCCAGCATCCCTATGGGCACTGGTTCGTGTCCCAGCTGCTCCTCTTCCGATCCGCTCTCTGCTACGGCCTGGGGAAGCAGCGGAAGACGGCCAAGTGCTGGGCCCCTGTGCCCACGTGGGAGACCCGGAATAAACTCCTGGCTCCTGGCTTTGGATCTGCCCAAATTTGGCCATTGTGCCCATCTAAGGAGTGAACCAGTGGATGGAAGACCTCTGTCTTTGCCTCTGCCTCTTTCTCTAACTCTGCCTTTCAAATAAATAAATAAATAGTTTTCTAAAAAAAGTTCACTTTAGGGCAAAAAAAATTGAAATCCATGTGTAGTTTTTTGATAATATACATTTCTAAGAACTTCTTGAATATCCATATATGCATGCATTTCAAGTTATTTTGCTCCTAAATAAATATCTTTAAATTCTATTTCCACAAACTTTCTGGAGTGCCCGCGTACCAAGTGCTGTACTGGGGTTAGCTGTTAGGACTGCTGCTGTAAGGGGTGTTTAAAGAGCAACACTGAGGAAATTCTAGCACGTAGGTCAGCCCCAGGGTCAGCGCTGTGCCTGGTGGACGCTCGTGGACGCCTCTGTCCGCTCTGCCCTGTGCTGTCGGAAAGTCTTGGTTCTCCGACTGCTCCGTTCACTCCCCTGCGCTGTGTGAGTGCAGTGCTGACTCGGAGGACTGCGTGGTGCTGGCGTGTGGACCCTTGGTGGTAGCGGTTGGGGTGCGCTTGGCGTCTTTGGCACTGCCGGAACTGCCCAGTGAGCTGCTGGGGGAGGGGTCTCACATGGCTGTCCCTGCTGCTGGCTTCTCAACGGATGCGGTGGGATCTGCTCTGGGGGGACCATGAGCCCCACCCCTCAGCCTGGCACCTTCCTGTGAGGTTTTGGAGGGGGTGGGGGGTGCTCTGGGGGCTTCAGGGAGACAACCCTGAGATGAGGCAGTGGAAGGTAGGGCTGGGATTCTGGGCTGCCCGGAGCCGGCAGCTGTTCTGGGGGAGGGGGAGGTGTGGGAAGACGGAGGGCCAGGTGGCCCTGTGAGGCTGCCAAGGCTGTGGCCCGCCCTCCCAGGGCCCCATGGTGGGCTCTGTGAGCGGAAGTGGGTGCCCGCGGGCCTGCCTTGCCCCCTGCCTGCGGCCGCTGAGCTGACCTGGCGGGAACTGGGCTGACGTCAGCTCTCCATCCTTCAGCCACCGGGTTGTGGGGCTGCGCCGGCCATCCTGGGAGGCTCTCATGAGGCTGTCGCCATGGCCGGCCTTTCCCTGTGAGGACTAGGAAGACAGGAGCTGCTGGGGACAGCCTCCCGGGGGGAGACCTTGCGGCTCACTGCCCCTCTCCTTGGCATGACAGACCTGGTGCAGGGGAATCGGGGTTCCGGCCCTGGCCTGCACCTCCTGCTGCAGCCGGGTCTCCCTGGTCCGCGTGCGCACAGCGAGAGCTGCAGCTAGGCCGGGCTGCCCTTTCCTCTGAGTAGCTTCTACTTTGTCCCCATTCCCCACCTGACCCCTGGGCCCAGACGGGGAAGGGGGCCCCACTGCCGCCGCCTCCTGGGCCTCACTGTGCTCCGAGCAATGCACCTGCCACTCCTCTGTCTCCTCCGGGCTGAGGTCACAGGCCTTTGCCATCCCCGGAGGTGGTGGTATGTGTGGCCGACTGCTCGGGGCCCTGCTGGGGTCTGTCCCTCTGGCCGGGTCCATGATCCAGCCAGGGCTGCTGTGGAGGCAGTGGGCACCTGGTCCCTGGCCAGCAAGTGCGTGGCCTGCCCCTGAGCCCCCTGCTGGTACCTTCCTGAGGGACCCCTGACAGTCTGTTAGGGGGATGGCTGGTCTTGGGCTCTTAGGACCAACTAGGGGGTCCTGGGCAGTGACCAGGTCAGAAAGCGGGTTGGGACGTGGCGGGAGAGCTAGAGTGACTTTGGGACGTTGGTTCCCCTCCTCGCTGCCTAGTCCCCGTTGTGCTGTGAGCTTGAACCTGTGGGTCTCTCTGCTTCTCTCTGAAGAGCAGGGGTGGTGACCCCTGCCCAGCCTCTGACTGCTGGGGTGAGGGAGGGGTCTGCGGGTTCTTGGTCTCAGAGGGCCCCATCGTTGGTAGGACTCCCTGGGAAGTTGTCCTTGCCCTTCCCCCCACCGAGTGAGCGCTGCATGCCCCGCCCCCAGGCGTCTCTGGCACCACAGCAAAGTCCCCAGCATCTGAGGTTCCAGCCCCACAATCTGAAGCCCTTGGGGGTGCGGGCTCAGCATTGATCGCCACTGATAGCACAAAATCAGTATCGGTAAATTTTTTGAGAGGCAGAGTTAAAGACACAGAGCTGGAGAGACAGAGGGAGGGCTTTCATCCGCTGGTTCACTCTCCAAATGGCCACAATGGCTGGAGCGTCCTTCAGGTATCCTATGTGGTTGCAGGGACCCAAGCACTTGGGCCATCTTCCACTGCTTTCCTAGGCCACAGCAGAGAGCTGGATCGGAAGTGGAGCAGCAGGAACACGAACTGGCACCCATATGGGATGCCAGTGCCACAGGCAGAGGCTTAGTCCATGGTGCCACAGTGCTAGCCCCAGTATCAGTAAATATTTGTTCATTCCGTAGAAGCTTAAATGTATCCTTTTCAACCTAAGAGCTGGCTGTATATGCTCCAGGGCCTGTTCTGATCTTTGCATTGGCAAAAGCCTGCTTCAGAGAGAGGGCTGGAGAAGTGGGGGTTCAGATGAAATGTTGACTGAACTTTGTGGGGAGATCAGGTGTGGCTTGACCTAGCACCCAGACTTTATCCACAGCCGAGTTCTCCCCATCCTTGGCTTCCTTTAAGCAGGGGGATTCTATCCTCAGCCTCATGTGATGGATAGCAACGGTATCTAACCCCACAGCCTGTGTTACTAGGACCTTGGGATAGCTTGAGGATCTCTGTCTCAGACTTCCTGGTAGAGGTCCTGTGGCTCCCTGTGATTGGACTGGCTGGGTCATATGCCCTCCTCTGAGCTAACTGATTGGACAGAGGAATGGCATTGACTGATTGGCTTTAGATTTGGGATCTGTGCCCCATTCCCTGTTGGCTTAGAGACCAGAAGGTCTGGATCCTCCAAAACCTGGAGCTGTCGCTGGGAGAAGGGGCCCTAGAGATGAGGAGGCATCTAAGACGTACTTGCGGTAGACAGCAGCTCCGGATGGATACACTCTACACTCCTGGTTCATCCTGGCTGAGCAGATGTTCTCCTCTGTAGTCACCTGCATGAGCTCCTGTGGCCCCGATGGGCAGGGTCAGAGAGACGGTGCATCGGGCTGCAGCCGATCGGCCACAGATACCGGCTCCTCGGCCTGACCGGGGCTGGGGGCTGGCCCCAGGCTCTGCAGTGCTGACTGCGTGAACACCTGAGTCGCATGTGTTCTGTGGGATGTCAGTTGGCTGGGCCCCTACAGGTCATTGTTTCCAAACCGAAGCCCAGGGTGGCGCAGGCACATCCAGCAGGTGTCAAAGCTGGGATTAGAAGCAGATGTCCTGGCCTGAGCTCTCCTTCTCGCACCCTCCCCCATTCCCTGTTGCCATTTCTATCTTGAGGAGAGAATGCAGAGCCGCAGACAAAGACAGGAAGTGGAGCTCGGCTACGGGAGAGGTGTGTGGGTCATCACGGCCCGGCACCTACCTGCCCCAGGTGCCGGCCCGGCATCCACAGCAGGGTTCCGGAGAGTCAGCCCTTGCGTGGGCCAGCCTCTGCGTTTGTCTTCTCTGAGCTGAGTGATCAGGGTCTCTGAGACACCATTATCTGCACGTCTTGGCACTGCGTGTTTTTCACACATGCGGCCCTTCCAGAAAGATTTAGCCTGGGGATGAAGCAGGCGGGCTCTACGCTGAGGGCAGATACCAATCATTTTTACAATTGTTTGCAACAGGAGAGGAAACATGAGCTTAACAGTTCTGTTGTGGATGGATTTGGGGGAGAAACACGAACGAATTGTCAACAGGATGGCTTCTGCTTTTATCCTGGGATTTGCGGCCGTTCTCTGCGCTCTGGCTGCCCTGCGCAGAGCCCCAGGATTTACAGACATTCTTTGCAGGTGGGGGCTCATTGTGCGCCGCAGCCTGGGGCTGGGTCAGCATCTGCGGAGGAGGATCTGTCAGGTGTGTCTGGGGAGCTGCACCCCTGCAGAGGGGAGCTCGGAGAGGCTGCTGCACTTCCCCTGTTGGGGGAGGTACCCAAGCCAGGGGCGCAGACCCTGGTGGGTACCTACCGGCCTCCTGAGTTGGCCTAAGCCTCTCTAATGTTTTCAAAAGCCCCAGACAGTAGGAACCAAGAGCAACAGCCTTTTCAGCCTCCCGCCAGCAGGGAAAAAAAAAAAAAAAGATCCTGCTCAGAAATCCATTTGCGGGGAGTTTGAAGTTTGAAGCCCTCCAGCTGCGCCCTGGCGGCCTGGGTGGTCGGGCGGGGTGGGCGGGTGTCCTCGAGTGGAAGCAGAGTGGGGCGTGGGGCAGCCGGGGGAGGGGGCAGCCGTCACATTGCATAGCAGCAGTGGGGTTGGCATCTGATGGACCTGGGTTCAAATGCGGCCTGAGCCAGCCGCATAGTCTTGGGCAGGTTACTTGGCTGCTGGGAGGATGTGTGGGGGTGATCAATGCTGCAGCTATTATCCCAAATATATACACAGCCCACGCACAGCGAGTGCACCCTGCACGCACACGGAGCATCCGCTCGTTTGTAGTGCCACTTCTGAGTGATGGCCACCGTCAGGCCCATGCCTGTGGACATTCTGCAGCCATCGCTGATGAATTCGTCAATACTTTCAGGAGAATTTCTCAGTTTCCCAATGGTAGGCAGCTCTGGGTGGGAGAGGATCCTGGATCCGGGGTGCCTGACTCCTGGTTCAAGAAGGAGGCAGATGGGAACCAATACACACGGGAGACAGTATTCAAAGAGTTTCCGGAAAATGTGTTATTATGAAAAAACTGTGGATTTCAAAATTTTGTTTTGCACCAAAATAAACCTGTCTCTTAATTTGGTGTTTCCACACACTTGTTGCGGTACTCTAGTACCCGGTGGTGCAGGATGGCACAGGGGAGAAGCAGGCAATGGGCCAGGATGGTTCCCTATCCCCTACCGCAGGAATAATTAGAAAAGAAAGTCATGGGATGAGCGTCCTCCCCAGCGAGCCTTGGGGGTGTGCACGTGACATCCCTCTCAGTGCCCCTCAGCAGACGGCTCTGTTTGGATTCTACATCAATTAGGGGCTGGCGCTGTGGCGCAGCGGGTTAACGCCCTGGCCTGAAGCGCCGGCATCCCATATGGGCGCCCGTTCAAGACCCGGCTGCTCCACTTCCAGTCCAGGTCTCTGCTATGGCCCGGGAAAGCAGTAGAAGATGGCCCAAGTCCTTGGGCCCCTGCACCCATGTGGGAGACCTGGAAGAAGCTCTTGGCTCCTGGCTTCGGATCGGTGTAGCTCTGGCCATTGCTGCCAATGGAGGAGTGAACCATCGGGTGGAAGACCTCTCTCTATCTCTCTGCCTCTCCTCTCTCTGTGTGTAACTCTGACTTTCAAATAAATAAATAAATCTTAAAAAAAAAAAGACTGATTTTACCCAGGTCTCATAGTTGGGAGGGAAAAGAGCTAAGAGTGGAACCCAGGCAGGGGCCCACCCTCTCCAAATCTGGTCGTTACCAGGAGTGCCAGGTGGGTGGATGGGGGTCCCCAGGTCTGGAGACCTCAGCTGATGTCCTCAGAGCATCACGGTGACCTGACTCTGAACAAAGTGCCCAGCAGTTTGGGGTTGCACGAGGCCTGGGCGTTGACTGTGATGGTGCAGCTTCTTGGGAGACTCCCTCAGCCTGCCATGTACCTTCGCTCCAGCTGATACTGAGTGGGTGGGCTTCTGGGGGGTGGGGGTGGGGAGATTTCTAGCAAGCATGGGGTTGGGAGAGTCCTCCTGGGGCTGGCCACCTGGAGTGGTGGCCGGCTCCCCTCACTCTTAGCACCTGAGTCCCTGGGGACGTAACGTTCCGTGACCATGCTCTCACAGTGTGGGCCTCCTTCGTGTCCCTGTGGTGGTTGCCGTAAATGCACCGCAACTCACGTGGGCTCTTGTCCTGAGGAGCCCTTGCAGAATTGGAAAATCATCCTTGGGCAGGCGCCGTGTTGTTACTGGGTGAGCAGCCGTGCCGGCGCTGCTGTGTAAGTGCCACGAGGCCAGGGCCTGCCTGGGTAGGATTTATTTAGCATTGAAACCTCAGGACCAAGCATCATACCTGCTGTTCATTATTTGACTCATTGGTTCATTTACTCCATGTGCATATATTGAGCGCCTCTTGTTTTTTTTTTTTTTTTTTTTTTTTTTTTTTTTTTTTTTTTTTTCCAGATGTGGGGCACTGCTGGGAGCTGTCTGTGTGCTCCCGGGAGCAAACACAGGCTGGACGATCGAGAGGCTGAGTGACTGGAGAAATGGGCCAGGAGACCTTGGTCAGGACCGGTCACGGGCCCTCGGCCGCCATCTGCCCCCTGGGTGGTGTGTGGCAGAGTCCGGGGCTCCCCCTCCGGCAGGTGGTGCCACCAGAGCTGTGCTCTCCTCGCAGGCAAAGGGCTGGCCCGGAGCCCAGGGCTCCCTCGCCTGACCTGCTGGGGTTTCAGATTTGTTCCATGTGAGCAGTCAATTAATTAGTAACCGGAGCTACCCATGGTCCCCAGCTCCTGAGTGAGCTGCCGGCTGCCCCTCCCTCCTCTTTCCATTCGCTCAATTTGAGCAGCGCGGGTCTATGATATCATTTGAAATGTGGCCAAGAAGCAATTAATGTGCTGTTTGCTGACAAGGATTTGCTGCTGCTGCAGGAGCAGGGCTGGGGCTGGGAAGGGCCGTGCAGGGGAGAGGAGATGGGAGAGCAAACAGAGGTGGGGCGGGAGGCTCTGCTACCGGTCTTGGGGAGGGTGTGGCCCAGTGGGAGCAGCCCTGTGCCCCTTGGACCTGCTGTCTTCTCCCCGCCCAGACCCCGCCTGCTGTGGGAGAGGCCCTGGGAGGTGGGGGGTGGGATGACCCTGCTGGCAGCTGCCAGTTGCTGTGCCCTCACTGGTCCCATTCTGTCCTCTTAACACCCTCGCCCCACAGAGAAGTGTCACGGGTCCTTGCACAGGCCAGGAGGGTGAGGCACAGCGGTGGCAGCCCTGGCCCCAGGTGACCAGGCACACAGCAGTGAGGAGGGATCAGGGCATCTGGATGCACCTGTCTGTCCAGGCAGGTGCCTGCATGGACGGGAAGGGTCAGGCCTCGGGTGTCCTGCCAGGTCATGGTGACTTGTGTGGGACTTGGGACTTGATAGATGGCAGCGTTGTGTAATAGGTGCAGGTCTCCAGAGCACGGTGAGGGAGAATCCCTGGAGGGGGCTGACCCAGCCCAGCTGATGGACCCAAGGGCCTGGCAGTGCTGCTGAGGAGAGGGGCCTCTGGCCCACCCCAGGCAGTTGACCCCATGCAGATGGGCATGGCCTGCACCGAGGGGCCCCATGCAGGCCCCTCTTAGCATCTGGGCTCCATGTGCCGTGCCTTCTGCTTCCCAACAGTGGCTGGGGCCAGCCCTGGGACTGTCTGCCCCCTCTGACTGCTGACCCGCCACAAGGACAGTCAGGTACAGATGCCAGTCAGCTGAGCCTGGTGCCAGGGCCAAGGGCACTTGCTGTAGGCTCTTCGAACTGCCCTGGCTGCCTCACTCAGTGAGGCACCAATCACCAGTCCCCACGGTTCCCTGTTGGTCACCAAGAGCGACGTCGTGGCAGGGAGGTAGCCTGGTCTGGCGCTCTTGGCCTTCTCCCCTACACTGAGGTTGGGAGAGTGAGTTCTGGCTGCTTCTGCCTTGCCAGAGGAGAGTAGAAACCCTTCAGAGACAAAGTGATCCCCCTCCTCTGCAGGTAGGTTCCCAGGTGCCATGTGGGCACTGAGGATTCATTGGCGTGGTTCTCAGGGCGCTCCTTGGGAGGGGCGGGGAGAACCTGACCTGGATGATGGATGTAGGTGGGAGAAATTCAACAGGTGAGCTCACCTTTCTGTTTGGGGAAAAAATTATGTATTTTCATTGTATTTGTAAAGCAAAGAGTGAGAGCAGCATGGAGAGATCTTCCATCCGCTGATGCACTCCCCAGACTCGTATGATACGGCTGAGGCAGGCTCAAAGCCATGAGCCAGGAACTCCATTTAGGTTTCCTGATGGGTGTCAGGGACCCAGGTGCTTGGGCTGTTACCTGCTGCCTCCCAGGATGCACTTCTGCAGGAAGTTGGAGGGGAAGCAGAGGAGGCGGGACTTGGACCAGGCTCTGCAATGTGGTTTGCAGGTGTGCTGAGTGGCACCAGTGTTGAGCTGGAGGCCCGCCCCTGCTTGTTGCTTTTGCTAAGGTGATGCCCACACGTGGTTAAGCTGTGGCAGGGTGTGTTGTGAAAAAGGGCGGGCGGTGACAGCTCTGCCTCACCACCTGTTTGCAGCACCAGTCTCCTTCCCCAGGCACAGCCTCAGGACCGTGTGTGCTTTGTGCATCCCAGAGGGTGCTCATTCCAGCAAGCATGGCAAGACAGGGCTGTGCACACATGAGGGCTCTTCTAGAAGTTCACGGAAAAAACATGTCAGTAAAAAACTGCAAAAATCTGTTTTTGCACCAAAATAAACTTATAATTCCACCTTTCCACAAGCTTTACCTTTTAAACGATTTTGAAAAGTATTGATTCGGGAGGCATGGTAAGAGGCAGGCAGAATCCCCATGCGCTGCCCCCCCACCCCCCCGTGCCGATGCCCTCAGTGGCTGGTGCAGGGTCAGGGCCAGAGCCAGGACTTGAGGCCAGTCTTCCACGCAGGTCATAGGAACACTGCCACTTGAACCATCACTGCTGCCTCCCAGGGTCTACGTGGGCAGGAAGCTGGATTCCGGAGGCAGAACTGGAGGTCACGCCCACGTTCTCCGCTGTGGAATGTGGGCGTCCGAGTAGGCGTGTCAACCTCCAGGCCACATTGTGGCCCTTCCATCTTTCTAGATGCCAAGCTGCCCCCTCCTGTCTCCCTTTTTAACCCAGGGCCTATCCAGGCCTTCGCTGGCCGTCAGCTTGCACAGAGCCAGGTCATCCAAGAGCTGTGCATCATTGTGTGATATGGATGGACCAGGTATTTTTTTTTTTTTTGACAGAGTGGACAGTGAGAGAGACAGAGAGAAAGGTCTTCCTTTGCTGTTGGTTCACCCTCCAATGGCCACCACGGCCGGTGTGCTGCGGCCGGCGCACCGTGCTGATCCGAAGCCAGGAGCCAGGTGCTTCTCCTGGTCTCCCATGGGGTGCAGGGCCCAAGGACTTGGGCCATCCTCCACTGCACTCCCTGGCCACAGCAGAGAGCTGGCCTGGAAGAGGGGCAACCGGGACAGAATCCGGCGCCCCAACTGGGACTAGAACCCGATGTGCCGGCGCTGCAAGGCGGAGGATAAGCCTAGTGAGCCGCGGTGCCGGCCATACCGGGTATTTTTTTTTTTTTAAAGATGTATTTATTTATTTGAAAGAGTTATAGACAACACTTTCATCTGCTATTTGCTCCCCAGATGCCCACGAAGCCCAGTACTGGGCCAGGATGAAGAGGCAGCTTCCTCCAGGTCTCTTTTGGGTGCAGGGGCCCCAGCACTGGGGCCACCCCCCACTCGTTTCCCAGTGCATTTGCAGGATCAGAAGTGGAGCAGCTGGGATGCAAACCGGTGCCTCTACAGGATGCCAGCTGTGCAGGCTGCGGGCCAGTCCCCTCCGTCACAAGGCTGGCCTAGGTCCCGGCATCCTTTGACCTGCGTGCTGTCAATGTTTTGTTGCAGGAAGCGGTGGAGCTGCAGTGGATGTCTGGGTGGACCTGCACCTGGGAGAAATCCCTGGGGTGGCCTGCTGAGCGCAGCGTCCGTGCATCTTACGATTGGCTTGGCTGTGTCCTTTCTCTCTGAGGAGGTGGGACCAAGCTCTTCTCTCCCCAGTGAGCGGTGAGTAGTTTCTTTCCCCATATCTTCACCTACACAAAGCAGAATCAAGCTTGCTGGCCTTTGCCAATCTGATAGGTGAAAAGTGGCATCTCGTTGTGGTTTTGTTTTGCATTGATTTGGTTGTGTGGTTGAGTGCTGCACAGGACGCTGTGAACCGTGTGCAGCTCCTGGTCTGGGTTTCGGTGGAGAATTTGCTGATAGAGCAGCAGGCTCCCTGGTTGGGCACGCAGGGGCCGGGCAGGAGAGCGGTTGCCTGGTGCATTGGAGGGGCCGTGGCTGTGAGTCTACTTAGGCCCGGCGTGGGGGTGCAGAGTGGCCCCCAGAGCAGGGGAAGCAAGGCGAGGCAGCCGTCCCCCTGTCTCGCCCAGGGACGGTCTGACCTGGGGATGTGGACAGAGAAGCCATGATCCCACACCTTCCCACGCCTGGGACTCGGAGCAAGGGTGGCTAACGTGGGACGTTGATGCTCTCTGGGCTGTTGGCCGCAGGCCTGGGCATCCTAGCAGCCGAGAGCTTTCTGTGCTGGGGCAGGGTGGTGAGGCTCTGTGCCCTGCCCACCGTCAGGCTAAGTGCTGTCTGTTCCTCATATCTACCTGCCTCCCCTCCCTGTCTGCTTCCCAGGGCAAGGGCAGCCCCTCCTGCATGGTCCGAGGCTCCTGTCTGACCTTGCAGTTCCAGGCTCCCCCAGCTTGTCTGCCTTGACCTGTTGGGGCCATTCTGGGTGTCGGGCCTCCTGCCTAGGAGCCTTCCTACAGAGAGAACAAAAGTCCAGCCCTAGTCTCTTCCGGGCCTGGCCCTGCCTCCTGCAGTGGTCTCCAAATTCAGTCTTCACCCAGATCTGGCCATGCAGCTTTCCCCTCGCAGACTCTGCCCTTTGGCCTCTGCGGCTCTGGTCATGTCCCCTCCCCTAGCCTGGGGTCCCTCTCTCTGTTCTCCAGTTATCACATCGCTGAGTATAGAGGCGGGGGTTGCTCCCCAGGCACCACCCTCCAGCCCCGCTGATTGGCTCTGCTTGCCTGGGAGCCCTTCCGGGGTCAGCATCCTGTCGGCTGTTGTACCAGTAACAGCATCTAGCATGGGTGACTGTGGCACTGACTCGGCTGGCTTTGGGGAGCGGGGCCGCTGGTCTTGCCTGTGGTTACAGAGCGCCTGTGATGGCTGCTGGTGGATCCATGAAGGCACATGAGAGCCCTTGAAGGCTTGTGAGCTGGAGAGCGACACCAGCAGTCACCCTGTCACCTGTGAGGAGGGACTGACAGTGAGGGGTGAGCGAGTCTGCAGGGGTAAGGGCTTGGAGGCGAGGGGTGCAATCGGTCTGATGCCTCTGTGCTCACCGTCCTTCCACGTGCTGAGCCCTCCTGGGAGACAGACTGCTGCTTCCTGCTGGTCTGTCTCCTGCCCCTGGGCTCTTCAGTGCTGGTGTCGCCGGTGTGGAAAGGCGTTCCCAGTGGGCTGTCACCCTGTTCTCTGTTCAGGCACTGATGAGAGCCAGCCTGAGTCAGACTTAGTGCAGGCTGGGGGCTGGATAGCCTAGGAGCTTCTTCTCCCAGGGGGCCCATGACGCGAGTTGCGCCTAAGTTGTTGCTGCTGCTGCGGGTTGCCATGAGGACCCCTAAGGCACCGTCTGTCCAGAGGCTGGGCTCTGTGCTGCTGCTGTGGCTGGTAGGAGCCATTCAGGGGCAGGACTGGGGTTCTGCCATGCAGCAGGAGTCAGATAAGGGTGGGGGTGACCCTTGGATCAGCCCCGGCCCCACCCCAGCTCCTCAGATACCTGTGGTCCTCAGTGGGTGGGGCTGGCAGACCTTCTGGGATGGTTATTCAGCGTACACTGCATTGCCGACCCGCCTAGCCCTCGGTGCTGTCCTGATCCCCAGCTTTGGCTGTCACTGGGCAGCTGGCCGGAGGCTGACATGTGGAGGGGCGGGAAGATGCTCCCAGCTTCAGCTGGGGTCTGTGAGTGCTAAGATGGTGATGGGAGCTGGTGTTTGGCCAGGACCGGCACCCGGGGCTGTCCCAGGCTGTGAGTCCTGCCACCAGGCACAGGGGTGAGCAGGGGGAGGAAGGTCCTTGGAGGCCAGGTGGCCGTGGTTGGCTCGATCCTCTGGATTAGGCTTGCCACGTGACGGGAAGAAAGGAATTGGCTTTGTGGTGATGGGCACCAGGCTGGGAGCAGTCGGCGTTCCTGGCAATCCCCGGCACTCACCAAAGCTTATTTGTTGCTTTACTGAGACACGTCCAGGTGCTCTCTGTTATGATAACAAGTGGTGACACAGAGTTAGCTTGAAATGGGATAAACAAACAGACTAAAAATAACCGGATTTGGGGCGACTTGGCACCGAATGGAGGGAGCAAGCTGTCCCTGCTCAGCCCGAGGCTGAAGCTGGGCACCATCAAAGCCCCCCACGCCCGCATCCCTGGTGCGCCGGGACCGGGCGTGGCCCTCCCAGTTCCACCAACACAGAGCCCGGCTGCCTGGGGGCGGAGGTGCCAGATGGTGCCTGCAGCCCGGAGGAGGGGTGCGGTGGGCCCGGATGTGAGTGAGGCGGTTTATGTCTGTTTGGAGGAAGCTGGGCCAATGTTTGGACATCTTTATGGTTCGGGAAGCTTCTTGGCCTCACCCAGAGGAGCCGTGGTTGCATCAGGATTTGAGGTCCTCTCCTCGGTGGCCATGAAGAGGGAGTGAAGAGCACAGGGAGAGAAGCCAGGGTGTGCGAGGAAGGCTGGGGGCACGGGACACCTTGCCAACCCCTGGCTGTCGCCGAGGCCACCTCTGCCTCCAGAGGGGATGGGGAGGTGGCAGGCGGAGGCTCATGGCACTGGTGGGAGGGGCCGGAGAGCCGGGTGTGGTGTGTGCGTGGCGCAGCGTGACCAGGCGTGCAGCGCAGCTGGAGGCCTGGTTGAGGGCGGCAGGCGGCAGGCTGGAACGGGGAGATCTGAGTGCTCAGGTCTGCACGTCTGCACTTGGCCGTGGAGGAGGACGTCCTTACAGGTCGGGGGCTTGCCTTGGTGCCCACTGGTGAGCAGGCACTCAGCGTGGCGGTGGTGAGCCCTGCCTGCTCACTGTTGCTGCTTCCCTCACGGTCACAGCCACAGCCACGTGGAGTGCGACTCTGTCACCTCTTCGGACCACCAAAGCACAAGCAGATGTGGTAGTTGTGATTTGCAGGGGGAAGTTTTATTTTATTTTATTTTTAAAGATTTATTTATTTATTTGGAAGGCAGAGTGGCAGAATGACAGAGAAGGAGGGAGGAGGGGTAAAGACAGAGAGATCCTCCATCTGCCGGTTAGCTCCCCAAGAGCCCGTGAAGGCTGGGGTTTTGCCGGGCCAAAGCCAGGATCCAGGAAGTGCATGTGCGGCTCCTACGTGGGTGGGGGGTGCGGAAGTACCTGAGCCAGCCCTGCCTGCCTCTTGGGGTGTGCACCAGCTGGAAGCTGGAATACGAAGCCGAGGAGCTAGGACTTGGACAAGGCACTCTGATAAGGGATGTGGTCACCCCAACCTGTGTCTTCATGGCTGTGCCAAACGCTGGCCTCAGTGAATGAGCTGTCGGGGAAGGGGCGGTGCCACTTCAGAGTCTGGGAGGAGACCATGTGTTCCACGGGCAGCAACCACGGTGCCTGTCTGCTCTCTGCTGCAGCCAGCTCTGTGTATGCAAGGAGCAGAAGGGGCTGTGGCCATGACCATGGCCGTGGGAGGAAGGGTGGTGCTAGGGTGGTGACCTGGGCCATCGCCCGCCACCCCATCCCAGTTCACCTGGCTCCAGAGTCGGCTGAGAGAGGAGGCATCGCTGGTGGGATGCACTTCCTAGGCTGCGGAGAACTCCGAGAGCCAAAGCAGGCGAGAGGGATTGAGCTCACAGGGTGTGTGTGTGTGTGTGTGTGTGCACGTGTGTAGGGTACCACAAGGGCCAGTTCTATGAGCTCCACTCCCCTGGAGGATCCTTTCTTCTTTAAAAACATTTTTGTTTGAAAGGTAGAATGACAGAAGGAGGGAGAGAGACAGGGTCTTCCATCTGCTGGTTTGCTCCCTCGATGGTTGCAATGGTTTGGGCTGAGCCAGGTTGAAGCCAGGAACCGGGAACTCCATCCAGGTCTCCCACATGGGTGCAGGGGCCCAAGTACTTCCGCTGCTTTCCCAGGCACATTAGCAGGGAGCAGGATTGGAAATGGAGCAGCAGGGTCTCCAACCAGGAAACACTGGCTCTGAGAATCCTTTCTTGATCAGGATGCTGGGAGAAGCCAGCACACTGGAGCAAGGGTTAGGGACCTGGAGCAGGTGACTTGGCGGTAGAGAGTAAGAAGACGATACACTCACACCTGTCCCTGTGTGGTTCCTGGTGTTTGTCCTTCTCAGAACCCCCCAGCCTGGAACCCTGCTGTGCACTTGATCCTCTCACTTCGGGTCCTGCTGAGTGAGTGTGGCCTCCTCTGAAGCCACTTAGGACCCTTCTGTGTGTTCCTGCTGTTCTTGGTCACTGCCTGTGGCCAACTATGCTATCCCTAGCCGGTCCCCTCCAGTCCTCAGGCCCCTCCTCTGTCTGCTCACTTGCTGTCTGGTATGTGGCCTCTGCCTGGGAAGCCACCTGATAATTTGAGCAGCTCAGTGCTCAGGTCAGGGTGGCCACCCCTTACTCCTGCAGAGCTTGGCTGCCCCAGGCATGAGCCGGGCCCCTGTGGGCCTACAGCACACCCTGTTTTTGGAGTGGTCCCTGGCTGGGGGGCATGAACAAGCTTCCAGCAAGGGCGGTTCCCTGGCCCATGTTGGCACCCCTTGCAGGCCACCTGCCCTTGATCTGGCCACTGCCCTTGACCTTTGGGACTCAACTTTCCTGTCCATGGCTCCTGTCCTTGGCCCGTCCTGTGCTTCACTGACTTCTGACCCGTCACTCCCAGCTCAGCACCATCGGTGTCACTGGGTTTGGGTCCAGGATGGATCCTTGCTTTGGCTGCAGCCTGCTGCATGGCTCCTTGTGCCCGCAGCCCAGCCTCTCGCCCTCCAGGACGTCCTTGGGCCTCACGCAGCACACACTTGCTGAGCGTGCCTTCCCCTCGCAGCGGGGACCCTGTGAGGTTGATCTCAAATATGCCCTGTGACTTGTGAGGATGAAGGTGTTGGTCGCCATCTTCCCCCAGTGGCTGGGGTGGGGCTGTGTTGTCCTCATGTGCTGTGCCCAGCCTGGAGCCACACATGCAGTGGAAAGCCAGTCTGCTCCCCGGGCCTGTGGGACCTGCCTGGTGGCCCCTTGCTGACCTTGCTGTAGCTCTGATGTATCAGCTGCTGCACGGGGTCAGCGATTGCTGGGGTGTGGTGAGCTGGAGGGCCCTGGAGCTGGTTGCAGTGGTGGGTGACACCATCAGGGCAGAGCAGGAAACAGAGAGACATTGTGCTGGGGGTGTTAGGAGGGGAGGGCTGGCACCTGTCTCAGGAGAAAGGTGGGCTATGGCGGGGCCAGAGCAACCTGGCCTATTGGAGGGAGCCTTTGCCCTGTGACCAGGGTGAGACACGGCATTCCTGCGAGTCTGGATGCAATGGGGCTGGCCTCCTTCTGCCCCTGTGTATAGGGTGGGTTTGTTCTGGAGCTGAGCCAGGCCATCTCTGCAGTGTCTTTTTTTAAATAAAGAATTATTTTTTTATTTATTCAAAAGGCAGAGTTACAGAGAAAGGCAGAACCAGAGAGAGAGAGAGGTCTTCCATTCTGCTGGTTCACTCCCCAAATGACCACAATGGCCAGAGCTGAGCTGATCCGAAGCCCGGAGCCAGGAGCTTCTTCCAGGTCTCCCACATGGGTACAGGGACCCAAGCACTTGGGCCATCTTCTACTGCTTTCCCAGGCCATAGCAGAGAGCTGGATTGGAAGAGGAGCAGCTGGGACTTGAACTGGCACCCATATGGGATGCTGGTGCTGCAGGCCAGGGCTTTAACCCGCTGTGCCACAGTGCTGGATCCTTCAGCGTCTCTTGAGACTGGCTCCGCCCATTCACCTGTCAGAGACCAGCTGCAAACTGGATAGACAGAGGCCGGGACTTTGTGGGTCCCCAGATGTAGGCTATGCAGGAGAGGGTGGGGTCTTACAGACACAGCCTGGGTGGGAGGAGCGTCTTCTGTCATTATGGACGATGCAGCAGCAGTAAGACCTCGGGGATTGGGGTTTGGGGTTCTTGCCGCTCCTCAGCCCAGCTGTGTGGCAATGTGGGAGATTCCTCACTGTGCACAGTGCCCTGGGCACCTTGGCTTAGCTGCGCTGGGCCTGCTCCGTGCAGAGCAGCCGCCCTGTGCTGCAGCAGCTCCGGCCTCACTCTGCCTTCTCTGAATTTCAGCTCCTCCCTTCCTTCCTTGGTGTTGGTTTGCTCCATGGGCGTGGCAGCCCCACGAAGGCATACACCTTGTCAATCACTGTGGTATCCCCTGGGCCCGAGCAGGCCTGGCACAGGCTGGGAGCTCAGCAGCCGGGAGTGTCTGGCAGTGGAAGGCAGGAAGCGCACATTGGGTTTTTCTAAGAGGCGGGTGAGTTAGGTGCTGTTCTGTCCCAGGTTCGGCCGCAGGGAGAAGTGACAGCAGCTGGTTGCTCAGCTGGTTGGTGCCAGGGTGGGCTTTGATCAGGTGGCCGTGGGCATCTCCTGGTGGCATTGTGCACGGGCGACCTGAGAGGCGGCGGCACCCGCTTCGATGCTCGTGACAGGGGAGGTGGAAGGGCTGTGCAGGACTGCTGCTTTGCAGGCGTGTCAAGGCCTCTTCAAGTGGACGTGGGTCTGAAGAGCCTTTATTCTGCTTCCCAGCAAGGGGTTTGTGCCCTGCTTAGGGGAGGTGGAACCCAGGAAGGAGGAGGAGCTAGCAGTGGTCAGGCACAACTTGGGAGGGGGTGGGGGCAAGATGGGGTGGCAGCATCCCTGGGGTGAAGGCCAGTTGAAGGGACCTCAGTGGGAAATGTGACGTCAGGTAGATGACTCAGTCCTGCCTGGGCACCGGGAGAGCCGTTCCCGGTTATCAGGATGAAGACGAATGGGGTGAAAGCTCCGTCCCGGCTGCCCAGTGGAGCACAGGGAGGGCTTTTCCTGCACGGTCAGGATTGGCCAGGAGGCTTGGAGGCTGTCAGGCTGCAAGGAAGGGAGGACGCCCTCACTGTGGACGAAGGCCTGGGGCAGCGGCAGTGGCCGTGGCGAATGCCCACAGCTCTCGCACCTTGCCCGGAAGATGGAAGGAAGTGAGCTGAGCCGGAAGCAACGTGAGGTTTGGTTTGCAGAGATGTGAGACAGGCGGAGGGCCCCTCTGCTGCCCTGGCCAGCCTCGAGGACGGATGGGGACAGTGGATTTGGGGCCCCTGCAGAGGTAGAATGGAGCCTGCGGCGGCCAGTAAGCTCAGGCCAGGGCAAAGCTGAGCCAGAAGTTGAAGGCCACACTTCTTAGCATCTGCCTGAGACCTCGGCCTCAGGGGACTCAGCAGCCGTGCCCGGGCCGGCTCCCGCTTCTGCCGTGCGTCCCCAGGCAGAAGTGTGGGGAACGTTGGTCATGCAGATCACATCGAGGGTTGGGCCCTCCAGCCACTGCTGCTCCTGCTGGCCCAGGGGGAGGTGCACCTGAGCCCTTGGTGGGTCAGAGCCCTGAAGGTGAGTGCAGGGGCCGCTCTGGCTCCTGTCTGCCTCCTCCCTGTGCAGTGTGCCCTGCAGGGCCCTCTCGCTGGACTCTCCCGCACATGCTGTCTGAGCGCGGTCAGCCAGCTTCCTACCTGTGCGCACGCTAGAGCGGGTCTCCCAGACGGGCTGCGAGGCCGCTCTCAGGTGGTCTCACCTGGCTGCCCTTGGAACAGAATAGGAAGTACTCCATACTTGCCAGTCAGTCACAACCTGGGAGACTGGGACTGCGTCATCTCCATCTTAGTTTTTAAATTCTTTGTTCATTCGAGGCGAGAGGAGAATGCTACAATCCACTGGTTCACTCCCCAGATGCCTGCAACAGCCAGGCCTGGGCCAGGAGCCCCCAGCTCAGGCTAAGGGTCCCATGTGTATGGCCAGAGCCCAAGGATTGCACCATCACTTGCTTCTAGGGTGTGCGTTACTCAGGAGCAGAGCCAGGACTCGAGCCCAGGCCCTCTGATGTGGGATGCAGGTGTCGCCAAGCAGCACATTCGCTGCTGTGCTAACAGCGCCCACCCCCATGTCCAGCACAGCGATAAACAAGCCCAGAGGGCTGGCGTGACTTGCCCAAGGACACAGGCAGGAGGTGGCAGACTGGAACCCTGGCTGCGACTCATTTCACAGCCAGTGCTTCGAGCCACTGCCCGCTGGGCCTCGGAAGCCGCCTCCCGCAGCGTTTTGGGACTTTTGCCCCCTTCTTGGGAGGGAGGCGTATAGGACGTCCTTAGCCTCTCTCGGCCAGCGGGGAAGCTAGCAGGCGTGCAGGGCTCCCCATGCCCTGATGGGTACTTGGTGTGGAACATGGCTTGTGGATGACGGGTGTGCTTTGGCTGCAGTAGCTGAACTTCTTGGATGCCAGTGGTTTGTCACAGGGGCTCCTTGCCAAGCTCCCTGGCTCTTGGGGAGCTGATGATGCATTGCCTAGAACACCAAGAGACCTTAGCGTCTCCCTGGGCTCATGGGTTCCTTGGTCGGGCCTCTGTCTCCTGGGAGCTGCCTTCCCGGGTGGAACACCGGGCGTTGGATGGCAGGGTCTTGTGGGCTGGTGTGTGCAGCTCTGGTCAGGGTGGGCAGTGGGCTGCTCCAGGCTTTGTCAGCCAAACTGGACTGTTTTCTTGGATTTTGTGTTATATTTATTCACACTAATCTACTCCTCTTGCCTGTTTATACAACGCAAAGATCTAATAAAATGTATTCGGGGCTGGAGCAGATGAGGAACACTTTGGGGAGAAGCTGGCGAGGATCGAGGGTTTGAAATACCTAGCTGGGGTACACTGCTCCCCACGCCCAGGCCCTGCCTCTGAGGGCGCCCTTCTGCCTCCCAGAGCTGCAGGGGCCTTCCTGACACGGAGCAAGGGCGGGCGTCCTGCCCTCGGGCCGTGAGGGGTTTGCACACGTGCTGGCCACAGGCTGGAATCTTCCTGGCGGTGGGTGCTGGCACCGTGGCTCTTCCATGTAAGGCTCCCTGCGGAAAAGCGGCCGATTTCATCACTGCCGTGCCAGGACCCCGGATGCCGAGGCAGGGGAATGCTGCAATCTAAACATTTACATTCTAAAAAATGGGAATTCATCCGCTTAGATATAAATTAGCCAGGGCCTGACGGGTTTATTGCATCCTGGAATGCTTTCATGAGGCTTTCAGAGGGGTCCATGGTGCAGGCCCAGGTCTCCAGCTGGGGCTGCCTGTGGCATGCTCGTGGGGGGACCCCCCTGGGAGACAGGCAAGGCCCATCAGGGCTTGGGGTGTGAAAGGGGGAACGAGGAAACCGAAGGCGGCACCCTGAAGCACCAGCGTCCAGAAGTTCCTGGGGGAATGGAGTGGGAGGAGCCAGGGGCGGAGCCCAATCAGAGGCTGCGGACCGAGAGCCTGCTCCGGGATTTCGCAGCGTGTGTGTGTGTGTGTGTGTGTGTGTGATGTGACTTGTGAGCAGGAAGAGGGCACAGGAGCGAGTGAGCGTAGCAAGCGGTGACCAGGAGGGACGAGGCCAGCGTCTCCCTGGGGACTTCTCGGATCCGTCTCCGAGTGTCCTCTGGGGGCAGGGACTGGGTGTGAATCCAGCCGGGGAGGTGGCTGGCTCTGCTCCTGGCGCCTCGGGAGTGGGCTGGACAATCCCTGCTGGAGGCCGCCAGGGGTGGGCCGAGGTTCCAAGGAAAACTGGCTGAGTCCCGTGCTCGGGAGTGCCGAGGCAAACCACACTGCCTGAGCCACCTCGCGTGACTGCAGCCGGTTGTGAACTGACTTATCTCTGCTTCCCCTGTGGGACAAGGAGTCTGTAACACGTTAGGAATGAGTCAGGAGTGGATTTCAAAATTCTGTACCCAGAGAAACTTGTACACGGCATTTTAGTGAATGTTTGGAAGTACTTTGGAGTTGTAGACGCGCGTATCTGTGTAGACACATGGAGATAAGCATGGGACGCACGCTGAAGAGTGATCCTGGAGGAATTCGATACTGGTGACGAGAGCTGTGTAGCAGCTACGTTGGTCTGGTTTGGAGGGAACCTCTGAAGTCTCTTTCCTGGCAATGCGTGAGACTCACCTGCAGGGCTTGTTGGGACAGCCTGCTGGTCCCCACCCACCTGGGAGATTCTGATTCATTAGGTGGGGGAGGGTCCTGGCGCTGTGTGTTTCCCCCATGCTCACAGGTGAAGGAGCCACTGTTGGTGTGGGGACCCCGCTTGCAAGACTGCTGATCCAGAGAGAGACAGGGTGGACTCGGTCAGGGGACCCTGTAAAGGATTCCCCTGGGTCCAGGGACAGGTGGCTTCTGCCTGTGACGGAGTAAAGGGAGTCACTGGTTTCCATGGCAGCATTTCCTTGTTGTGCCTCCTGTAACCTGGGCAGAGCTGGGTGCCTGCCCCATGGAGGAGCGGCCGGCTCTGTGGGTTCACAGATTCATTGGGCAGGCATCTACCGGCGTCCACTCTGCGCCCCGCCCTGGGTGTGACGTGGTCTCAGTGGCAGGAGAGACTCTCCGGCAGGGTGGTTTTGGCACCATGGATGAAACGGGTGGTGAAGCTTCCGGGTGCCACCCGGGCATCCTGTACAGGAGGCTCTTAGCCCTGGGGGAGGCTGGTCAGCCTTGATGCCCACCCCAGCCCCAGTTCTGTCCCCAGGAACAACTGTGGGGAGCTGCTTTCTGTAGACCCTGTACCCCTCTGGGTGGTCAGCCGCTTCCCGTCCAGCCTGTAGATCATGGCTCACTCCCTGACCCGAATGTCTCGGCAAGCAGACTTCAGCCCTGCCCCCGCGGGGATGAGCCCTGCCATGCACTGACCTCTGTGGGACACACCATGTCCTCGTCTCTGTCTCCCATCCTCTTGCCACGGAGTGTGAACTCTAAGCTGGACTCTCGGAACCTGCTGGTGCTGGCCCCTCCTTGTGAAGAGGCGAGCCGTGAGCTTGGGTGTGGACAAGGAGGGGGCCTCTTGGGGTGCGGTTGGAGGGGATGCCAGGAGCTGAATCAGGCCTCCCAGGCCTTGCTGTGTGGTTCCAGACAAGTTCCTTCTTCTCTGTGGCTTCTGTGTCCCCGTCGGCCAAGTGCAGTGTGATGACGCCTGCCCCACCGCCACCTCTCACCCCTGACGGCCTCCCCCTACCTGCATGTGGACTGATGAGGGCGCCCAGCAGGAGAGGTAGACCTGCGTGAACCTGAGACTTGGGGATGTGTTAGGGGTGGGAGCCTTGCTGGGGAGGGGCATGGGGCACTTTCCCCGAGGTGCAGAGACAGACTGAACACCTAGGCCCATGTCCGCACTCTGCAGACTCGCTGGCTCCAGGGAGGAGGCCAGGCTGTCACCCACTCTGAGCGTGAGCTCACCTGGGGAAGCAAGAGAACGAACAGTGCCTGGCATCAGGCTGATTGGCACCTGCAGTGAGCCAGACCCTGCCCTACGGGTGAGGGTGGGGTGGGCGCTGTGGCACAGGGGATTGGGGCACCTGAGCCCAAAGCTGAATGCCAGCTTCAGTACTGGTTCCTGTGTTTCCAATCCAGCTCCCTGGTGATGCATCCTGGGAGTCAGCAACTGATGGCCCAAGTGCTTGAGCCCCTGCTCCCCACATGGGAAACTTGAAGGGGCTTCCAGCCTCCTGGCTTCAGCTTGGCCTGGCCCTGGCTGTTGATGGCATTTGGGGAGTGAGCCAGCAGATGAAAGATCTGTCACTCTACCTTTTAAGTAGAATAACTAAAAATCAAAACAGAGTGGATGCCAGTGACAGGGCCTGTCGGTAGCTTCGGGCGTCAGGCATAAGAGGAAATATGTTGGGAAAGGGATCCCACCTTCTTGGGCTCCTGGCTCCGGCAGGCTCGCCACTCAAAACTGGCTGGCCCGTGGGAGGCAGATGCAGATCCCGGGACTGCTCATTGGGCTGAGACTGTGAGGAAGGGGCGGTTTGGCTCTTGGGTGTTTGGGTAGTGTGTGTGTGCGCGTGTGTGTGTGTGTATTCATATTCTCTCTCTCTCTCTCTCTCTCTCTCTCTGGACAGAGAGAAAGAGATTGCTGATTCATTCCCCTAAAATCTTCAATGGCTGTGGTAGGCCAGGAACCAGGAGCTCCATCCAGGTTTCCACGTGAGTGGCAGGGCCCAAGTGCCTGGGCCGTCCTCTAGTGCTTTCCCAGGAGCGTGAGCAGGGAGCTGGCTTGGAAACAGAGCAGCCAGCCTGAGCTAGGGCTCTGATATGGGATGCTGATATTGTAAGCGGCAGCTTAACTTGCCACATCGCAAGGCCACCGGCTCTATCTGGGAAGTGTTTAGTTTTTAGCAAAGGACTCTTTACTCCTAGCTAAGTAGCAGTAATCTCAGAGATCCAGAGGTAACTGTTTGTAGTCCTTATTCTCGTTTCTTTAGATGTTTTCCATATTTCTCAATAATCTCATCTTTTCTTGATTTGCAATTTTAGCTGTGTTTAGACTTTGTGTTCTAGAAGGTGGGGATGGTGATGTCCCCTGCCAGGTCCCTTCTGACCAGGTAGATGACCTTTCACACCCCCCCCCCCCCCGCTCTTTCAAAGCCTTGCTGCTGGCATGATGTGACTGGGCAGACGCCACAGCAGAGCAGTGCGGGGCAGTGAGGCTATTTTTCTCCCTTATAGACTTGTTATTTTCTTTGGAATCAGACATATAATACCTGACTTTGTTTTAAAAAATAATTATTTGAGAGGGAGGGCAGCAGGGAGGGAAGGAAGGGGAAAGAGAGAGAAAAAGAAATCTCGCATCCACTGCTTCACTCCCCAAATGCCTGCAGTAGCCACGGCTGGGCCAGATCGCACGCAGGAGCTGGGAGCTCCATCCAAGGCTCCCTCGTGGGTGTTGGGACCCAAGTTCTTGAGTCGTCACCACTGCCTACCAGCGTGTGCGTTAGCCGGAAGCTGGAATTGGAAGCCGAGGCTGAAGTTGAACACGCACAGTGTGACACGGGTGTCCCAAGCGGCATCCCTTGCTGTGCCAAATGGTCACCTCCTGGTGTGCTTTCTTCATTTGTTCAGCTTTCTATTACAGGCGTCTCTCAGGACCAGCCGAGAATTGGTTCCAGGACCTCCGCCAATGTCAAAACCTGTGGATGCTCAAGTTCCTCCCAGAGAATGGCGCAGCATTCGCATGCAGCCTACTTTAAATCATCTCTAGGTCTGTTAAAGTGCCCAGTGCAATGTAAACATGATGTGAATAGTTGTCGTGCATGGTGTAAGGAGTAACGACGAGGAAAAAGTCCGTGCGTGTTCAGTGCACATGCAGTCTTTCTCCCAAATACTTTCCATGTGCGGTTGGTTGGGTGGCAGGTGTGGAAGCCGTGGACGACGAGGGCGGGCTGTGCTGGTCTCTCCTCCAATTCTGACGAAACTGGAAATATTTTCTGAATATGTTCAAACACGGCGGGGAATTGCTCCCTTGTTCTTTCTGTCGCGAGCGTGCTCTGTGGGCATGGCCACTCCCCTGGACCCTGCCTTCCTCACCATTCAGGGTCCCTTGAAGTCCCGCCTCCAGGATCTCCTAGGCTACAGTGGAGGCAAAATTTTGGAGATCTTGTATGTCTGGAAATATCTTTGTTTTACTTTTGTGCTTGATTGATGGTTTGGCTGAATCTAAAATTCCATGCTGAAATTGCTCTCCCTTAGAAACTTTGCCCCCGCCTCCCGTTGCCTGTTGAGCGGTCAGAAGCAGTTCTGTGTCCCAAGCCTTGGAATGTGACCATGTCCACACTACCCCACTACTCCTCGCTGGAAGATTTGAGAATTGTCCCTTACGTGCCAAGTTAGGGAAACTCACCCAGTGTGATTGTTGATAGAAGGTTCCGTGGGAGCAGTGTTGAGCTCAGCGGCTAAGATGCTGGTTAGGATGCCACATCTCATACCGAGTGCTCCGCTCCAGGTCCTCACTCCAGCTTTCTGCTACGGCCGACCTGGGAGGCAGCAGCAATGGCTTGAGGAGTTGGGTTCCTGCCACCCCTGTGGGAGTCCTGGATTGAATTCCTGGATCCCAACCAGCCTCGGCTGTTTTGGTCATTTAGGGGAGTGAACTGATGATTCGGAGCTCTCTGTGTGTATCTTGCTGCCTCTCAAATAAATAAATAAAAATTAGATTTCACTGTTTGGGGCATGCGTGTGCATGTTTAAGATCTGGTAATTTCTTTTCTGGGGTTTGATTTATTTGATAAAAGTTGCCCCATCCATTCTCTTTGTTTTCTCTCTCTCTCTCTCTCTTTTTTTTTTTTTTTTTTGATTTTTAAGAAAAAGTTGAACTCCCTGAAATAATCTTCTAATTAACCTTTTAATTTCCTCTTTGAATCGTTTTTCTTTCAGTACCAGTAGTTCTTAAACCTTTTTGTTTCAGGTCGTCTTTAATCCCAGAATTCCTTGACATTATTAACAAAATCATTGAGAATCCCAAAAAATGTGTATTTATAGGGATTATATCTGTTGATATTTATCACACTAGAAATTAATACTGAATAAAGATATTTGTTAATTGTAAATAATCATAGCACACTAGCATAAATAACTTTATGAAGGTATTGTCCAAAGCAAAAACTTATAGTAAAAATTGTTTCCTTTTTTTGTGATTCTTTTTTTTTTAAAGATTTATTTTATTTATTTGGAATACAGAGTTATAGAGAGAGGTAGAGAGAGAGAGAGAGGTCTTCCATCCACGGGTTCACTCCCAGATGGCCGCAATTGCCAGAGCTGCACTGGTCTAAAGCCAGGAGCTTCTTCTGGGTCTCCCATGTGGGTTCAGGGGCCCAAGGACTTGGGCCATCTTCCACTGCTTTCTCAGGCCATAACAGAGAGCTGGATCAGAAGAGGAGCATCCGGGTCTCGAACTGGCACCCATATGGGATTCCGGTGCAGGCCAGGGCGTTAACCCGGTGCGCCACAGCGCTGGCCCCTGTTAAACGTGTGGCTTAACAGAAGACAGCTGATGTCCAGGTAGTTCTGCATTTGATCTGTTGTGATGTGGTATCTTGACCTGATGTACGTGGAGAAAGCCTGGTTTCACTGAGATGCCTAGTTGGAAAAGAGAAAGAGTATTTTCACAGCTTCTCTGGGTGATGGTGGATATCCTCTGAGATCGCGCCAGGACTCAGCAGCAGCAAGTTCGTGAGGGTTACCTGTAGTGCAGCACTTCCCCTCTGAGTGCCTTTGTAGCTCTCGCCGGTCATTTGGAAAATGCTGGTTCTCTGAGCTGTACACGTCCTTCGGATGTTGACTCGATCTTTACATCATGTCACACAGTCAGCTTTGTAAATGTTGCCGCTGATCTCATCTGAAAAGTACACATTCGAGAGCTCTCAGGCCCGAAGTGGGAGAAGGGTTTCAGATTTTATCATGAATAGCAAAGACTATCGGTTGTTTGCCTTGCCCTGACAGGCTTACGCTGTGCATTTTCAAGAAAATAGCTGCCAGGTACCCCAGTCTGGTTTTTATTATTATTATTATTATTACTTTTAAGGTTTTATTTATTTATTTGTAAGGCATTTGGAGCTGGCATTGTGGCATAGTGGGTAAACCCTCTGCCTGCACTGCTGGCATTCTGTATGGGCACCGGTTTGAGTCCTGGCTGCTCCAGTTCCGATCCAGCTTGCTGCTATGGCCTGGGAAGGCACTGGAAGATGGCCCAAGTCCTTGGGTCCCTGCACCTGCGTGGGAGACCTGGAAGAAGCTCCTGGCTCCTGGATTCGGATCGGCCCAGTTCCGGCTGTTGTGGCCATCTGGGGAGTGAACCAGTGGATGGAAGACATCTCTCTCTCTCTGTCTCTTTCTCTCTCTGTGTAACTCTGACTTTGAAATAAATAAATCTTTTTTTTTTTAAAGGTATAGATACAGAGGGAGAGAGAGGGAAAGAGATCTTTCACCTGCTGGTTCACTCCCCACGTCGCTGCAATGGCTGGGGATGGACCAGGAACTCCATGTAGGTCTCCCAGTGGGTGGCAGGGGCCAAGCACTTGGGCGGTCTTCTGCTGCTTTCCCAGGTTTATTAGGGAGCTGGATTGGAAGTGGAGCACCTGGGACTCCAAGTGATGCTCTGATCTGGGATGCCAGTGTTGCACGTGGTGGCTTATCTGGCTGCGTGGCCACGCTGGCCTCACCCTGGTTTTAATAAGCATGATTGGCAATCGGGGTTCTCTGATGGCATGGCCAATTTGTCCTGTGCTCCGCTGGTCATACACATGCTTTTCTTGCAGGCAGCCCTGGATTGCATTTCAGGATTTTGTCAGCTAAAATAGTCAAAGGGATGTACTTGAAGTCTGGCATTGAACACGAGTGATAACCTTCACGGCTGCTTCGGGTCCACGCCGGGCTGTTCTTCGTTCTCGGTGTGCAGGGAAGCACAGAGTGGCCGCTCGTCCAGCTCGCCGCCCCCGCCGCCTGGAGGTCCACTAGGGCCCCGACTTCACCAGTGATCGCGTTGAACTGCCGGTGGCTGTGTCAACATCATGCAAAAGGCCCAGGATGGCTTTGTTGTCAGGACCTGACGCTCTTCATGGACCCCTCAGAGGGCTCTGGGGACTGTACTGGGTCTGAGTATCACACTGAGAACTGCGGTTCTAGAGCATGCTTTTGACTTCATCTTCAGCCTTCTATTGGTTTACTCCTGTTTTCACAGTTTTCTGAAAATCTTAGCATACTCTTTTGTTGCTTGTAGCCTTCAGTTCTTAGGTGCACTGCAGGTTCTTTTATTTCTCTGCGGATAGAAGTTGCAGGTTTCTCTGGAGTTTTCCTTGGCTTCCTATGCTGCGTGTTCCCTCCAGTCTTCCTAGTGTCTGGTGATTCTTGGTTTGTATTTGAGATGAGGCACCGAAATGCCGCCGGAATCTCTCCGGCGGGGCCGGGGGCTTGTTAGCCATTGAGCTTCACTGTCGCGTGTCTGGACAAGACCCCAGCTCTCCTGATGGGGACTCTCAGGAGTTTTCCAGGGGCTTGTGTCTTTCAGACAGGAATCGCCCAGTCCTTGCCTGGCGCACACACCCCTGCAGCCAGAGGAGAAGAGGGACTTGTGGGATTTTGCTGTTTGTGATTTTCACAGGGCCACCTGTTTTCAGAACGACACCTCCCCACACCTGTGTGTTCTGGGGGACGAGCAGTTGCCTGGGCAGCCTGAATACTTGTCCTGTGGAGTTTTCCGGCAGGGCCATTTTCTTCTCCGAGCCACCTCTGCCCTCACGCTCACCTGGCATTTCTTTTTTTTTTCTTTTCTTTCTTTCTTTCTTTTTCTTTTTTTTTTTTTACACGCAGAGTGGACAGTGAGAGAGAGATACAGAGAGAAAGGTCTTCCTTTGCCGTTGATTCACCCTCCAATGGACGGCGTGCTGTGGCCAGCGCACTGTGCTGATCCGATGGCAGGAGCCAGGTGCTTCTCCTGGTCTCCCATGGGGTGCAGGGCCCAAGCACTTGGGCCATCCTCCACTGCACTCCCTGGCCACAGCAGAGAGCTGGTCACCTGGCATTTCTAACTCTCAGGCCTCCCGTGCTTCTTGGAGGCTGAGCCAGTGCAGGCACAGGGGGCGGAGCGCTGGCACCCGGGTCTGTGTCACTCCCGGGTTCACTTGCTTGCTTCTAAAACAGTGTGGGCATCGCCCATCTGCTGCTGTTTGCTTTTCTTTTCTCTTGGTCCTTTCAGAGTGCAGTGAGCAAGCAGCTCTCTACCTTGCGTTAGGCGGGCAGCCCCAGGCAGCCCCTCTTCCTGGTACCCATGCTTTGTGGGATTCCCCTGCCTTGAGTGTGGGCAGGGTCCGTGGCTTCTTTCTCATTAATAGATACGGCGAAGGTAGCAGGATGTCCCTTCCGATGCGTTAGATAAGATTGCTTCGATGACGTGAGCAGCAGGGTGGGAAGCTCACATGGCACTGGGCAGGGGTGGCTGCCGGCCAATCAGCTCGCAGCTAAGAGTGGCTCCCCGCTCCCAGCTCCTCCCTCTTGCCCCACCCCCTCCAGGGGGCTGCCAGGGGCTGATCCAGTCCATAGCCTCGTGGGACTGGAAGAGTTCTGTACTTCGCTGTTTTCAGCCGTGGTATGAGGTTGCAGGCTTTGGGGCACCAATCTGTAGCTTTGAGAGGAGACCCTGAGGCAGTGGGCCCAGGGAAGCTGAGTCTCCTGACCCTTAGAAGCTGTGAGGTCTAAAGTTTTTAAGCTGTTGGGTGTGCAGCAATGGTTACGCTCCCACTGTGACTGTCATGGCCGGCGATGGGGCCACCGTGTGCACTGGAAGTTAGCACTCGGACTTTGGCCTTGTGTGCTGGTAGCCACATGCGTTGGAATATTTCACCGGAGCTCTGGGCAGGGGTTCTGCTGCTCAGGCACTCCGTCTATGATTTCTTCCAGTGGTTACAGAACACAGGAGCCTGGCAAGAGGGTTCTCAAGGGTTCAGGGCAGGTTCCATCTCTGGTTCATTCGTCCAAATGGCTGTAATAGCCAAGTCTAGGCCGGGCTGAAGCCAGGAGGCAGGAACTCCATCCTGGTCTTCCACATGGATGGCAAGGACCCCAATACTTGGGCCGTCTTACGGTACCTCCCTGGGCACATTAGCAGGGAGTGGGACTCAAACCTGCACTCTGATACGGGATGTTGGCGACACAAGCAGCGGCTTTATCCCACGTGCCACAAGTCCAGCTCCAGGGGACTGCTGCTCTTTAGGGGCCCTTGTGTCTGTTCTGGGGTGTGACTGAGGTCTGGAAACCTCCATTCCCGACACACACACTGTGCATCCCGTCCAGTCATGCCTGCTGCAGGGAGTCTCCAGCCCAGGTTGGTTTAACCTGAGTTGAGGGGTACTTTGCAAAATTGAATTTGAAACATTGGAATTTAAAGTTCAACTGGGGATGAGAGAGAATTACAGAATAAAAGACCCTTTCTTTTATGAGTGTGGTAGCTGTGCTGAGGGAAGCAGCAGGGCTGTGGCAGGTGCACTGGGCCGGCAGCCCGCAGTTGGCCACTCCTCTGTGTTCTGTGCTCAGCAGCTGGGTCACCTGGCACGGGTGATTGAGTCTTTCTGCCTTCGGTTTCATGCCCATTCACTCATTCCATCACTATGAGTGCCGGCTGTATGCCAGGCCCTGTGGGAGGTGCTGGGACTGTCGTGATGGACATGATATGAGTTTTGCTCTCAGGGGGCTTGATTTGAAGTGGGAATAGAGGGATCTGAGAAGTCTGGGACACCAGCTCTTGTCATCTGAGACAAGATGTGCAGGCACATTTTTTGGGTCCATTTAGTATTTTCAATTACTGAGATTAATTGCTGATACCAAAAAAAAAAAAAGATTTTTACCTAAATGTTCGGGTTTCTAAGATTGGGGATGGTCATGCAAGGTGGGTGTGGCCCACGTCGCTGTTCAGGGGGAGAGCACAAGGGAGAGGCCTGGAAGACTGTGTGTCTTGGGGAAGCAGCCAGCCCTCTGCGGGGCCTCTCTCGGCTGCGCTGGTGTTGAGATCCGCCCTGTGCACGCTTCTCTTCTTTGTGCTGCAGGTTCTCAGGATGCGAGTGCTGGTGAGGGACTGTGAGTGGGGTCCAGAGGACGAGGGGCACGGTATACAAGGGGCTTGAAAGAGTTGGTGGGGCCGGTGCTGCGGCTCATTAGGCTAATCCTCCGCCTTGCAGCGCCGGCACACGGGGTTCTAGTCCCGGTTGGGGCGCCGGATTCTGTCCGGGTTGCCCCTCTTCCAGGCCAGCTCTCTGCTGTGGCCAGGGAGTGCAGTGGAGGATGGCCCAAGTGCTTGGGCCCTGCACCCCATGGGAGACCAGGAGAAGTACCTGGCTCCTGCCTTTGGATCAGTGCAGTGCACCAGCCGCGGCGGCCATTGGAGGGTGAACCAACGGCAAAGGAAAACCTTTCTGTCTCTCTCTCTCTCACTGTCCACTCTGCTGGTCAAAAAAAAAAAAAAAAAAAAAAAGTTGGTGGGAAGTGGAAGTAGGAGATGACCAAGTTCTGCAGGAACTCTCTGAAGCCCTTGGTAGTTCTGGATCATCGAGGTCACCCCCACTTCTTAGGGCTGTTTGGAACAGCGGAGCTGGGCCTGAAGTGTCTGCCATGGGCAGGCTGTTCAGCCATCAGGATTGAGGGGTGGACTCTGCACCTGTGCAAGGCTCTGCACAACTCTCACCGTGTGCCTGGCTCCTTGAGGGCAGGAGTTAGGTTTGAGCATGCTCAGAAATGGCCATGGAATGGCTGTTGGGTGCAGGTGGCAGGGGTCTTGCTGGCCAAACAGCAGGTTCCTCCAGGATCTGGCGTCCTATTCCTCTGCTGTCTTGTAGCCCCAGGGACCCCCTTGTCTGGCGGGGACCCCTCTTCGTGGAGGGTCCTGTCAAAGGAGCCTCTCAGGAATGGCATCTTGGTGGGCTTGTGTGGACTCGGTGCCCGCCCCCCCCCCCCCAGCCACGCCTGGGGCGGCTCTCAGGAGGGCTGGGCAGTCTGGCCACTTATCTCACACCATTAGGCTTAGGGCAGTGCTACTAGCAGACAAAGCTCGAAGGGGATTAGGGGTAATTACCAGGCCAGCTCTTTATTCCCATGGTCTAATGGGCCCAGCCACTGTAATTGTACCTGCTGGTGCCGGGCTGCTCCCTCCCATGCAGAGGCCAGGCCCGGGCTGGGGTATGGGTCTTGGAGGGCAGGGCCCCAGGCTGGCCCACCTGCACACCAAGGGAGAGCCCAGCCAGGACCGGTGTCCCCTGGGGGGTCCTGGGAGCCTCCTCGCCTCATCATGAGTTGCCCGAGGGTCTGCAGCCCTTGTTGTGGGGGTGCTGCCTGTGGGGTGTGTGCGTGTGTCCAGAAGGCTGGGCATAGCGGGACAGGGTGCTAGAACGTGTCCTGGGGACTGCTTAGGCACGAGGGAGGGCTGGCGCTGTGCGTGGAAGGGGCGGTGCCGCGCACCAGAGCAGCCGGGGCTGGAGAGGCAGCAGTGGTCGCCCGGATGCAGCTGATGCTGTCCCAGCCCTGGAAAACCGGGGAGCTTTCTCTTCTCCAGGGAACCCCGTCTTCCTCTGCGGAACCTTGGCTTCAGCAAGGCTCAGGGGGCGTTCAGCAGGGGGCTTTTGCAAATTCAAACTGTGCATCCCTTTAATCCTTTCAGGGACCTGTAAGGTGATCTTGATGGTGATGTTTTTATTTCTTGGAATTATTTTTCCAGTCATTCGCATGAACTCGGAGCACCGTATCGGTTTTCCACCTTAAGTAAGAGGATTAAAAAGGTTGCATAATGCAGGGCCCGAGCTAAGTGCCGCGGCCCCAGCGCCCTGTCACATCGTGTAATTGGGAGTAATTGACAGTGTGGGGGTTGAGAAAGGTACAAACGGTGTTGGGGGTGGGGAGACCTCTGTGGGGCCTCGTTGTCCCCTTTCCCGGGGGTGCAGATGAGGCTGGGCTGGGACACTGTGGGCTGCCCTCCCTCGTGTGGGCTGGGTGCTGGCCCCTCAGTGCCATCCCTGGGGCCGTGGGGCTGCCCGAGGATGCTGCAGGTGCATGTGGGGAGGGGGCCAAGCCTGCCCCAGGGGGCAGCAGGGCCTGCTCTGCTTCCTGCTGCCTCCTCTCCGCCTAGGGCGTGGAGGAGTGCAGGGATCTGTTGGGGCTGACTGGGCCCTTCAGCGTCTCTGAGCTGACTGCTCTGTTAACCTTGCTATTACCTGATGGGGTGGGTGGGGAAGGGGTGTGTTAGAGCCATAGTTTGGAGGGGGCGGGGCGCCTTCTAGGGCTGCAGGTCTTGCCCTGTGGCATTTCTTGATTGCTTGGGCTCGGGTGCAGCACAGCAGTACCGCAGGGCCTGTGAGCGGGGGCTGTGTGGCAGGAGAGAGTCCCCAAGTGGGGCTGAAGTGAGGATGACTGGGAGTGGCCTGCCATGGCCCCCCCGGGGGGGGCAATGGAGGGGGGAACAAGAAGGCATGGAGCTCTTCCTCCAGGGATCCTGGCTGAGGGCTCTGAGCACTCCCTGGGGAGAGCGAGGGTGTGAGCGAGGGAATGGGCGGTGGCAGTCCAGGCAGGACCGCTGTTGGTCCTGGCCCCGTTCTCCATGGTCACCTCTGTCCCTGTAAGGGGAGGAGGGGTCCGGGCCCGGGGCAGTCGTGACCCCTCTGCCTACGCCAGACTCACCTGTAGTTGTGGAGGCAGAAGCGGTTGCTGGTGGTGAGCGTGGACGTAAGGTGTGGATCTGAGGACGTGGTCAGCGTGCTGCCCTTCAGAGCCAATCCCAAGTGCCTTGCTCCAGGCCCACCTGGTGCCACAACCCACGGGACTCCTTCACCCCAGGGCCAGCTTCCAGAAGTGGCCGTCTGCAGCCCAGCCAGGCAGGGCAGGTGCACCCAGCAGGTGTTCCTTCCCTGGCGGGCGAGAGGGCGGGGTTGGAGGTGAGCAGGGCTCATCGCTGCTCTCCAGGGGCCTGATGACCAGCAGGGAAGGGACAGGACACGTGAACCCTCGTGCGGGGCAGAATGGGCTGGGACCTGTACGGTGGCCCCGGCTCCTCCGAGTTCAGGTGAAGCTGCAGGCCTTGCAGCAGTGGAGACAACCTGGGCTTGTCCTGGGATCCCAGGTCTCAGGCTGCCTGACTCAAGGCCCAACACCACTCACAGGCCACTGCTGGCGGCGGTTCCATTTCTGGACCTTGTAGTTGTGTTTCTCTGTCTGGGTCCAAGACGATCAGGGAAGACAGGAAGGGTCTGCAGGGTCCCGAGGCACCTAGTCAGGATGCTCTGCTGGTCTGACGTCCTCCACGTCCTTAGCACCCTCCCTGGAGTCTCCTGCCTCGGGACTGGGGTGCCCGAAAGTGCGAGTGCGAATCCCCTGAAGAGGAGCATGTCAGCACTGTTCTTGGGGGGTGGGGTCCATTTTTACAGTTAGATTGAAATTGCAACCCTAATTAGATATTGGGGGTGGGGGTAGGTGTTCGGAGCAGTGGGGAGTTGCTGCTCAGGGGGCCCCACACCCCATACAGGAGGCCTTGAGTCTGAGGCCTGGCTCTGCTTCCCAGTCCAGGTTGCTGCTGCTGATGTCCTGGGAGGCACTGGTAAGGGCTGCAGTAATTTGGTCCCCGCACCCACTTAAGGGACCTGGACTGTGTTGTAAGCTCGTAGCTGGGCCAGGCTGCTGTTGTGGATGCTTAGGGAGTGAACCAGTGGCTGGGAGACATCCCTCTGTCTCACCATCTGTCCTTCAAATAAAACTTTGGAAAAGGAAATTTGATCGTATCTTTTTAAGAATGGAGATTGAGCATCAGAAATCTGCTTTGGTCAAAGTGAGGTGGGGTGTCGCTCCCCCTCTTCGTGGAGGAATGACACAGGACCCTGCGCTGTTCTTTTGTCTGCTCGGCCCTCCCCGGGTTTGCTGCTGGTTCTTCCCGGGTTGGCTACCGACCCTTCCACCTCCGTGGAAGGGCAGTTCCCCCTGCCACATTCCCCACTTCCGCGGGGGAGTGGCACACCGCCGGCCGGCTCTCTCGGGGGCTGCACAGGTGTTCCTTCAGATAGATGTTCCCCTTAGATGTTCCTGGTGCATGTTGTCTCTCTCCTCCTTTATAGTCCTCTTCCGCCAATCCCAACTCTGCTACCCACATGCCGAGTATGCTGCTCTCCTCCAATCAGGAGCAGGTCCTGCTGTTTATTGGTTGAACTGGAGGCAGCTGTGTAGAAGCTTACTCCTCCCCAGCGCCATATTGTGGGAGAGCAGGTGCATAGAATAAGTCTTAATTCCAGTAACAGTCTAGTCCGAGTTGCTCCCCACAGTGGGGGCCGAGGGCCTTGGCCTCTGCTCTTTCTGTCTCGTTCGGTGACTTCTCAGGTACCACGGCGCAACTTAGGGCTCTTTGGAGAGTGAGTTAAGCACCACTTTGCTGAGTCAGGCCCCGTGTGGGTGGAAGTGTGAGGACAAAACCCACGGCTCCAGAGTCGGACGGCCTGGGTTTGGTTCTTGGCTCTGCCGTTCACCAGCTGTGGAACCTTGAGCATGTATCTGCTTCCTTTTCCTCACCTGTGAAACAGACATAATAAAAAACATCTGCTCTGTAGGTTTGCTAGGAGGGTTAAATTCGTGTGTGGAACAGCAACCAGTGCACCTGCACTTGTTAACGGGAACTGCTGAGCCTGCAAAAGCCTAGCATCTAGAGAAACGCACCCCAGCAGAGAGAGCCGAAGCCACGGTGGATGCTAGGAGAGAGATCTTAAGAGGTTCCTCCAGGTCACTGGCCCTGGTCTTGTGGGTAGTGACCTTGTTCGCAGGTGAGTCACAGTGAGGATCTGCTCCTTCCCCAACTCTCTTAGCACTGAAGGTGAGCAGGATTAGTGAGGTGTTCAGTTGTGTCATTCCCCTGCCTCTGCCTGGGGCAGAAGGGTGGCTGGCTCACAGCTGGGGTTGTGGCCCAGCTCTGGTGAGAGCAGGGGCAGTGACCCAGCCCGGAGGCCTCTTAGGAGTGGCTGTGCACCGACAGGACATGAGGACAGATTCAGGAACATACCCGTGGGAGGGGACCATGGCCCCTTGCCCACCACCCCCATTGTCCTGCAGGAACAACTGGGCAATTGTGGGAAGGGACACCACCCCTGGTGTGCGGGCCCCCTTGGCATCTCCTTTTATGCCCATTGAACGGATGGTGTAGCTGGAGCCTGGAGGGTTGACTCAGGGCCAGCATCTGTGGTCCCCTGATGGTGCTCTGAGGCCCTGGCCGTCGGCAGGGGGTCCTCACGTTGGCCTCCGAAGGCATGATGGCCACAGTGGAGTGTGGGGCCAGAGGACTGGAGTCAGGTGCAGCCTGAGGAAGCGTTCTGCTTGCTCCCACACCCCCGGCCCCAGGGAAAGGTCTCCATCTGCTCCCCCTGGACCGGCACCTGCCCTAGTGCCCATGGCTCCATAGGCACTCAGAAGAGGTTCCGTGAGCCAATGAGTAGGGTTTGGAAGTGTTTCTCAAATGTGATCAAACTGGCCAATGTCCGTAGAACGTGGGTTCTGACTTAGGTTGCACAGCTGGTGGGCTTGTTTGCTCTCTGGTAGTATGGAATGATTCAACTTCCTTCAGGGTAGAAAACAAGGACAGGGCAGTCCCTGGAGGTTCACGGTGGCACCCGCCACAACTGCATCCCAGTGTCCACTCCAGCCTTAAAAGGTCTTGCCCATCATCATCGTTGGTAGTCTTGGTCTCTGAGTCCCAGGAAGGAAATCCTGCCTTGGAAAGCAGGCTGGCCTTCTAGACTATTCTTGACTCCAACTGCTCTTTCCCCCTGGGTGCCGTTCTTGTGTGAGGGGCGGGGGACAGGAAGAGGTGCCCGTGGAAGGACCCTCTGGATCCGGATCCTCAGCTGTGCAGTACCACATGCTCCTGCCGTGGTTTTCTGGGGGGGCTGCTGGGCCCTTGCTCCTTGCAACAACAGAGGAAGCCCCTTAGCTTTGCTGGCTGGGGCCCTTGGAGACTTTGCACACATTTCAATCTGTGTGATGCACCAAAGCTGTGGATTGGGAGCGCAGAGATCTCCCCTGGCAAAGCCTTGGTTCAGCTGGTAAAGCTTCCCCCTGGAAGGCCCCCTGGGCTGACCTCAGTTAGTAGCTAGAGGCTGGCCCTAGAACTTGTAGATTCTAGTTACAGCCTCAGGGCTGTGTATTTGTCAGATGCGTCACTGTGCCAGACGCCATGCTAATGCAGGGGTCTGGGGCTCGAGCACTGGAGAGAGAGCCCACGTGTGCCTTGTCCATCACGCCACACGTGCTGCCTCCTGCCAACAGCTTTTTCCCACGGCCAGCCCCACACGGTGCCCGTTCCTTCTGTGCCGCCAGGCTGCAGAGGAGGCCCATAGAGCTGGTCATGAGGACAGGGGAGACTAGGCCAGGGCTCAAGGTGTCAGCCCATCAAAACCAGATTTGGTTTTATCTTGAAGAAATTTCAGAATTGAGCAAGATTTCCAAACAGTTATTTCACAGACATTTCAAAATTGAAAGACCCAAAAGCCTATCCTGTCAACCCATCCTGGCCAGACCTCCTCCAAGCCTGGCTCCCGACCCTGTCCTGTCTTTCCAACCATTGCTACAGCTCTGTGGGCTTGGCCTCCAGGTACAGAGTCTTGCCTGACCCTGGGAATCGGCTGTGGGCTGAGCATAATGGCGTGTCCCGAGACTGGCCCAGGGGTCCTCTTGAGGTTGGGGTGCTGGCCTTGGAGCCCTGCCTTGGGCACGAGCGCCCACCTGACTGGCTGAAGGCCTGGGTCTCCTTACCTGTACAGTGGTGGTGATGGTGTCCGGTTCAGAGCCTCACAGAGCACTGGCTCATTTCCATCTCTATTTTCTTTCTTTTTTAAAATACTTACTTCATGTAATTGAAAGGTGGCGTTACAGAGAGAGATCTTTCATCCACTGTCTCCATCCCCCAATGGCAGCAACAGCTGGGGCTGTGCCAGGCCAAAGCCAGGAGCCTGGAGCTCCATCATGGTCTCCTTTGTGGCAGGGGTTCAAGCACTTGGGCATCTTCTGCTGCTTTCCCAGGTGGCTTAGGGAGCTGGATTGCAAGTAGAGCAGCAGGGACTCCAGCTGGTGCTTATGTACAATGCTGGTGTTGCAGGCGGCACCACAACACGGTTCGTCCGGTTGATGAAGCCATTGCTCTTCCTGAATTGAACCTGGCTAACCTGGAGCCAACCCAGCGGCACCGGGAAGCCTACCTTTCTTGTCCATTGTACAACACAGTCCTGTTCCCTTCCTTGGGATTCCCACTGACCTGGTCACTGGGCTCCCATCCTGCCTGTGCTATACTCTCAGTCAATCTCTCTCCCTCTCCGCCCTTCCCACCCCCACCCAGACCAGAAGCTCCAGCACGAGCTGAGTTGGGGCAGGGCGTGCTGCGGAGCCCCTAGCCCCATGCGTGCTTGTGGGTTGCCATGGTCCAGCTGTGTTCCACGCTGAGGAGTGCTGGGAACAGCGAAGGGTGGGACTGCAGCCAGTGCCCGCTGGGGGCGCCCTGCGTAGGTTCCCTGTGGGCCCACTGCCCCCGCCTTCTTCTGGAGGCAGGTGTGGGGTGAGTCTCGAGGGCAAGGGGGCGGCGTCGCCAGTGCCGCGGGTGTGGCCGGTGGGCTGGGCTCACATCTGCCCAGGTGGAGGAGAGGTGGCCTTTCCTTCCCGTGCTGGAAACGGGCCCTAGAAAGCCATCACCTGGTGCGTGGCCGGGCGGGCAGGGAGGCGTGCATGGCAGAGCCTGTGGAGTCTGCAGGTTTGGCTCCGCTGGGATTCGTCACCCCTGGCAAGCCGTCAAGTACCTGCCGTACCTGTCCGTGTCAGCGGCAGCCTGCGTGGCCCGGGCGCGTGATGAAGTATCCAGTCAAGTTTTGGCAATTCCGAGGGTGTGGCAAACCTGCTTCTTGCTAGGGGCCAGTGGGGAGCATTGCGACAGAGGCCCTGGTGCCCGGCCTGTGAGCCGCCCCGGGAGGAAGGCGGAGGGTGGAGGGCGCCCTGACAGTTGACATCTGTGTCAACAGCACCCAGTGACACGCTGGGGGAGGACGAGCCTGCGCTTGGCAGGCCAACAATGGGCTGATTGACAAAATGAACTTTCCCCTCGCAGGCCCCACCCCTGCCAGAGGAGCTGGGGCTGGTGGTGGTCTGCCTGCTGCCCCCTCGGGGCTCCCCTGGCAGGCTCAGGGCAGAGGGTACAGGCCCCTGATGGGGTCACGACCTGTCCATGATCCCCTGGGAGCTGCTGTGGGGTGATGAGCAGGCTGGTAGCTCCCTGGTGTGCAGGAGCAAAGACCTGGTGGCCCGGGGATGGTGAGCGCTGGGTGGATGGTGGGGTGCCTGGGCCTTAGCTGGGTGATGTTTCCACAGCGCCTCCCACTCAGCATGAGGAGGGAGGGAGGGAGGGAGGGATTCCACGAGCTGCTGGGAGGTATATTTGTTCTCCCAGAGCCCATGGCCTGCTTTGTGGGGGAAGTAAGTGTTTGGCTGAAACCTTAGCCATGCCGCACAGCTGTGCTGAGTGCCATGCTGGGGACGAAAATCTCGCCCAGCTTAGGCCCTGCCCCATCTCTCTTACATATATAAATGTGTACACACACACACACACACACCTACATGTGCCACCTGGCCAGCTGAGGCTGCATGACCCAAGGCCGTCATGCTGGGAGATGCAGGCAATGGGACATCTAGAAGATTCTGCCGATGGGGACTTTGCCATGCTTTCTCTATGTTTTCATGTTTTCTCATGTTTTCTCTATGGCTTTCCTGAGGTGCAATGGATGCACATGCACACATGACTTCACAGGACCTGTGACATGAGTCAATGCCTTTCTCATGATCTCAGTGTTACCATCGGCTCAGGGGGTTGCTGGTGTCAACGTCTCAGGAGTCTCAAGAGAGCAAGGGCTCCAGACAATGAGGAGAGAGCAGGAGACGAGAATCGTCTTCCAAACCCAAGTGTGCCTGCCTCCCTGCTGTTGACAGTCTTGCGAGGCTTCTGCAGTGGGAATTTTCCGTGACTATTCCCACGATTGAAACAGAGTGCTTATCACAGGACTCTCCTCATCTGTTTTCTTTTTTTTGAGACTAAAATACAGAATATATTTATTAATTTATTTTCCACCAGAGGAATAACCTTTGAACTTGGACAAACAAACCCTCAGTTGTCGGGAGATGCTTTTGCCGAGGGATCGGTGTGTCCCTCATCCGTGCTCCCAGGTCCATGCCGGCTTCATTGCCTCTCACACACTAATTAATCTTCAGACTTCAATCGCGTTACCCATAGTTCGGGCGTTTTGGCTTCAGTATGAAGGATGGCCGTTGTGTTTCGTAATTCTTTTCAGGACCATCAAAGAGCATGAGTGATGCATGTTGATACAAGATGCGCGTTCTGGGATACAGCGTTCCGGCATTGCTGCAAACTCAGCTTTGCCAGGTGCTGCTGGAACCCCAGTCAACAGAATGCAGAGTTTCACCGAATTCAGAAAACGCCTTCCACAGGATCCAGAAGGCTTGATGACAGTCTGTGCCCCAGAGGGACCACAGCCTCTGGGGAGCCGTGGGCCAGGGAGCCTCCAAATCTGAGATGGGTGCCCAGGTGGTGGCACAGCCTACTACAGCAAACTGATGGGCATCCTGGTTTCCACGAGAGGCTCCTGTCAGTTCTTCAGTGTCACCCCAAGCTCCCGCCCCTTGTATTCTGGAATTCCAACCCTGTTGGCGTCTGCATGACACCTGACATACAGAGGCCTTGGGGTGGGAAAAGAACCTGGAGTTTATCGGCGCCTTTCCTCCCACATCACCCCCCACCCTGCTTCCTGCTCAGTGAACTCCTGAAATCCCTCAGCTCTTAGAGAAGTTGTTCTTGGACATGTTTTCCATTTTCCATCTTGATTTGTTTTTTTTTTTTTTTTCCAAAGTATCTTTGAATGCTTGGCTTACCTTTTTTTTTTTTTTTACAGTTTGTTTATTTGAAAGAAAAATTGCAGAGAGGGAGGGACAGAGACAGGGAGAGGGAGGCAGAGAGAGAGAGACAGACACAGACCTTCATTCAGCTGGTTCACTCCCCACATGGCTACGAAGCCTGAGCCTGGACCGCCAGCCAGGTCTCCCATGCACGTGGGATATTTTCTGCCTTCCCAGATGTATGAGCAAGCAGCTGGATCAGAAGTGGAGCCTCCGTGATTCAAACTGAAATGCATAGGGGGCGCTATTTGTTGCAGATGGCAGCTTGACCTGTACCACAATACCAGCCGCCCCTCTTTTATTTTTTAAGATTTATTTATCCATTTGAGTTGGAAGGAAGGAGGCGGAGAAGGGGGAGGGAGAGGCGTATCTTCTATCTGCTGGATCACCCCAGGTGGCCGCAACAGCCAGGACTGGGCCAGGCCAAAGAGCCCAGGGGCTTCTTCCAGGGCTTCCACATGGATGGCAGGGGTCCAAGAACTTGGGCCATCATCTGCTTTCCCAGACCATTATCAGGGACTGGATAGGAAGTGGAGCAGCCGAGACTTGAACCAGAGCCCATGTAGGATGCTGGCACTGCAGGCCATTGCCTTACCTGCTACTCCACAGGACCAGTCCCCGACACCAACGCTTTTTATGTCCCTGACTGTTTGTCAGTTTTGGCTTGGCAGTTCCACACCATCTTGGTATCTTTTTGGTTCTTTTGATAAGATTGAAGATACTTGATTCAGACGCCTTCAGGTGTTCTCTGTAGGATGCTCGTTCTGTGGGATCTTGTGCTCCTCCTAAGGGAGAGAAGTCGTTGGTGTGAGTGCAGCTTGTGGAAGGCGGCCTCTCTGACTTCCTGCTGGCATCAGGTCTCCCCGCTGGTCCTCGCAGTGGTCCTGCTGTGCAGTTGGTTAACACCTCTGCCCACCTCCCTGCAGGCCAGGGAAGGCCAGTGTCTGTGTTGGCCACCCCTACATCCCTAGCACCCAGAGCAGCGCACGGCTTGGGACACTTTTTCAAGGACTCTGTGTGTTACTGAAACGGCCTCCGTTTCCTTTGCTCGGCCCAGTTTGCATTCTGTGGAACTTCAGCCTCTGTTTTGAATGTGCAACTCTGGTACTCAGAGTACTCTACTGTTTTTTTTTTTTTTTTTTTTTTTTTTTGGCGGGGGTTGGGAGGGGTGGGCCACATAGGAACCAGCATCACCCTAGCATGCATGCAGTGGTGAAGAACAGGAACTTCAAATCAGGGAGTCCTGGCTTTGATCTATGCTTTCTCCTAGCTCTATTTATTTTTTTAAAGATTTATTTATTTATTTGAAAGGCAGAGTTACAGAGAGAAAAGGAGAGGCAGAGATAGAGAGGGCTTCCACCTGCTGGTTCACCCCCCAGTTGGCTACAACGGCTGGAGCTGTGCTGATCCGAAGCCAGGAGCCAGGAGCTTCTTCCGGGTCTCCCATTGTGAGTGTAGGGGCCCAAGGACTTGGGCCATCTTCTGCTTTCCCAGGCCATAGCAGAGAGCTGGATCAGAAGTGGAGCAGCCGGGTCTCAAACCAGTGTCCATATGGGATGCCGGCGCTTCAGGCCAGGGCGTTAACCTGCTGTGCCACAGTGCTGGCCCCTCTATGGTTTTATTTATGTGTCATAGCTTCAATTCTCTCATCGATAAATGGGAAATACTCACCTATTTTACTGGGTGGCCTTGGGGGTTAAAGGAAGTGAGAGCAGAATGGGTGACGGTGGGAGTGAGGTAGCTTGGTCTCGCGCTTCCTTCCTCTCTCCTAGTTCCCCCTCTTGTATAAAAATCTTAACAGCCCTATTCGGATGTTTCACATTCCCTAGAGGTAAAGTCTGGATGGAAATAAATCCCACCCATGAGACGCATCTGCACGTGATTGGGAAGTCAGCAATGAGGTAGAGGATGTCGTCCTGCTGCCTTGGCGAAGAGCAGGGCCAGTGCGGGCATGGCCGTGGGGACGCCGCGTTTGCCGTGTCTGCTCGCAGCTTCTGGGTGACGGGAATCCGTGTGGCAGGGTGTCGATAGCCACAGCCTCTGCCGTGTGCCCTTGGCGTCAGCAGTTGCAGGTGTAGCTTCTTGACTCCTGCCTGAATCAGGTGATGGGACTCTGGGTAGAGCCCGTGCTAAGACACAGTTCTGATTCTGTGACCTGCCAAAGCCATTAACAAGCTGTATGCTCCACAAATACAGCGGTGTCACAGACATAGATAGCAGTTCTAGGTATTTCTGTTCGAAGGGGGGAAAAAACAGTGAGTGGTCCCGAGCACTTCTGAAATCCAGGTGAGCAAAGTCTCCCTGTGTTTTCCCGACTTCCCCTGTGGGTTCCAGGCTGCGCCCTCTGAGTCACCCTCGCGCTTTCATCAGAGGAGCGTGAGTTTGCTCTCGTCACCTGGAGACCTGGGGAGGTCCTGCAGCCTCCTTGGATTTCTGGTCCTCGTCTCCTCAGTCCCAGTTGGCGGTGTTGCTGCTGCTGTCACTTTCTCAGGTGCGCTGTGGGTCTCCTCCTCCGTGGGCCTTTGTTAGATAATCCGGCTCGGCTGCTGCTGAGCCAGCTCAGGGGTCAGGAGAGCTGCGCTGAGCCTTTTCAAAGAGCCTGTTGTGTGCGCAATGACTCTGACTGCTGATCTTTCTGAGGTGCTGGGGGAAGGTGGCCCAGCCACACCCTGAGCTTTCCCCAGGACACGCTTTCTTGCCATCAAAGCTCTTTATTTTAGTGCCTTTTCCACTAAGACGCTACAAGCTGCATAGGTGGAGAATTTCCTGGAGTTACCAAGTCCTGCTTCCTTTCTGTTGAACCATCTTGCGTCCCCTTTGCTTCGCTTCCGCATTTGCCTGTAGACCCTGAGGGTAACCCAGGTCCCACCTCCAGCCCTGCGTAGACTCCTCCGCTGATTCTCCAAGTTCGACTCTTGGGAGTTTGGCTTTCCCACACTGCAGGGCGCAGTTCCCCTGAGTGTGTGCCACTGTGCGACAAGAATCTTCTTTCTTCCAGTTTCCAATAACATTTCCTCACTTCCTCCTGAGCCCTTACCAGCAGCGCCTCCCCATCGGCGTCTGTGTTAGCAGCCCGTTCACGGTGAGTTCAGCCTCCTCTCCTGCCATGTCCGCTTCTCTCAGCCCTGGTCCTCAGCAGCATGGCTAACATCGCATCCGCTAACAGTCCGACAAGGAAGTCGGTGCTTTCCTCCCGAGCTTCTGGAAGCTTTCCTGGACTGCACAGCTGCTCAGTCACAAAGCTGCTTCCACACTCCCAGATACCCGGGACCGTAGCACCCCACTTCTGGGACCAGTGTCTGTATTACTTTCCTATGGTGGTTGCAACGAAGTTTGTTGTCCTACAGTGTTTGGAGGTCAGAGGTCTAAAACGCGTTTCACCGTGCAAAGAGAAAGATGTCAGCAGGGCTGCCCTCCTGCCGGGGGACCCAGGGAGGACCCAGCTTCTCAGCTTCTCTGGCTTCTGGGGATTAGGCTCATTCCTTGTCTCGTGGAGCCTTCGCCTTCAGCCAGCAATTCCTGGCTGTGTCTTCGTCACATTGCCCTCCTCCCCACTGCCCCGACGCACACACACACACACACACACACGACTTGAAGGACTCTTGGGCTTACATGGGACACACTCAGATACTCCAGCATGACCTCCCCCATTAACGTCAGCCATTTCTCAATCTCACTTCTGTTTGCTGCCTTGATTCCTCTTTGCCATGGAATGAAAATATTTGCAGGTTCTGGGGTTTAGGTCACGGTCATCTTGGGGCGGGCCCTGTACTGCCCATCACTCCTACAGTCCAGATTGGCAGTCAGCTCAGGGGGCTTCTGGGAGTCACCCTTGCAGGCCCACCCAGAGCCCCTTGTACAGCCCTTTCAGCGGTTTGAAAGCCTTCGATCTTTGACTACGGGTAGGCATCTTAGCCTCCAAGGGCTTTCGTTTCCTTGTAAAAGGGTTGACAATGTCCCCTCTCTGGAGAGCCAAGAGGATGTTGATTCATCCCCCAAATCTGAGGCCCACGTACCATGGGGACCGAGCCGCTGCTAACCAGGGGGACTTTCAGGAGGTGGCATTTGGACCCTTTGGGGTGGGTTCAGGGCACTGAACATGCTTTGTGGTACTCACAGCCATTGTGTTCTTTAACTTGAAGGAAGTGTGCTGTCCAGTGTGGTAGCCACGAGGCACAGGTGGCCCTAGAGCACTTGAAGTGTGCCTGAAGGATGAAACGCTTCCTGTCATCGACTGCTGTTATTGACGTGGCTCATGTGGCACTGGCTGTGGGCTCAGCACAGCTCTGATTGGCTAACGTGTCACAGAGCTCACTCAGCATGAGCCGTAGTGTTATAATGAGGACGGGGTTTGCTCTTGGACACTCAATACTCCTCACATGTGGATGTGACTGCCTCTCCCTGGTCAGCCCCAGCCCTGAGCCTCTCGGGTCCCTCTGCGGTGTGGCCATTGGCTGTTGGCCAGCTTCACTAGGAAGTCTCTGTGGCTCCTCCCCAGTCATCCTCTTGGAGAGGGGTCTCCTGAGCCAGTGTGTGACTTTAAGGGAGCCAGAGGAGACCAGGGTGTGTCTGAGTAGCAGAAGCATCCAGGCTAGAGCCAGACTCTGGCGGCTGGCACTGGAGATGCCAGGCAGCACGTCTGTGTCACAATCCTAGAGCCTGGTGCCACCCTGTGTCACGTGTCAGTTTGGAGTCACTGTTGTTTGCCCTCTTGGGGTCTCCTTTTCCCCCTGTGCAATCATCTTTCTTGGCACACAGAAGAGCAGGTGGTGTCGCAGGGGTGGAGCTTGGCAAGGTTGTGCAGTGGGGACCCATGGCACTGGGATGCCAGGGCCTCCTGGAGCAGGATGCTCAGCTGTCAGCCCCACCTGTGCCCCCATGGGTGGCTTGGCAGAGCCACTGCACGGTGGGGGAGCCCTGTGGTTGGTGAGGGTAGGGTTCCTGGCACAGGCTGGCCAAACACTTGCCCAGGTACAGATTTCAAGCATCTGGTTCAGGGGATGTGCCTGAACTAATCCTGTTATTAGCTGGATTAGCTCTTCAAGCTGGGAGCCAGCTCCTATGGGTCCCCGTGAAATGCTCACTGGGGAGCCAGAGTGACAGGCTCCACCTGGGCGTGTGCTCAGTGTCAGTGAAACTGCCGCCTGCGTGGCAGCCGGGTGGGTTCGTGGTGCGGCTTCGGCCACCGCTTGGTTCACTTGTTCATGTATCCGTCACGCAGCCCCTGGTGTGAGCCAGGCCTGGAGAAGGATGCCGGGAAGCCAGAGGTGAATGGGCCCAGAGGCAGCCTCGTGGATTCCCCAGGGGAGGGGGGGGCGGAGGTGAATGGACACCACAGAATGTCCAGCAGAGGCAGGTACAGAGCCAGGGGGATGTCCAGGCTGGAATGCTGAGATGAGGCCAGAGGGGTGGACAAGGAGCAGCCTGTGTTTGGGGGGGGGTGGCCTCGAGGGTCCTGCAGAGGAGTTTGTCCTGTGTTTCAGAGGGATGGGACCCCGGACACAGCTGCTGAGAACAGTGGTGGGACCACATGTGGCTGTGAGGGGACCCCCGAGGAGGCTGTTCGCTCGTCCGTTTGTTCATTGATCAAGACGTAGTTCAGTTCTGCTACCTGCCGGGCCCTGCTCTAGGAGCTGCGATGTGCCACTGAGCCTGTGCACTGGTGTTCCTGCCCCCAGTGGGTTACTTTCCAGGAGAAAGAAGGGGAGGGGGGATGACAGAGATGGAGAAGCTGTGACCGGTGAGGGAGGAGGCAGAGGGAGTATGAAACATGTGACCTTGATGAGGGAGTCACAGCAGGCAAAACTCAGCAGCTACAGACCCAGGTGAGAGGCTGCGCGGGTGCGGGCATGCTCTGCACAGGGGGCCCTGCGAGAACGTGGTGTGAGGGTCCCCCACGTGCGTGGCACAGGGCGAAGGGCAGAGACAGGAAGCTGTGGGCACGTCTGTGTCCTGGGGGCTCCAGGTGGGCCTAGGGGTAGGGGTTTGTCACGGGGTTGGAGGAGACAGGGAGTGTGGAGCAAGGGGTGCAGGTCGCCTGGAGTCCCCGAGGGACTCATGGAGTCTACGTGGGACCTCTGAGCTTGGGTGGGGGGAAACATAGGCCTTTATTTCTGGTAGCCTCTCAGTGAAATTGAGCACCTGTTTTGAATGTGAATGCAAGGGGCAAAATCCCTAGGAAGTGCAGAGACACCTGTGACTTTGTCAACAGCAGCAGTGGCAGGCGCTGTCACCGGACGTGAGATGCACTGTGACCTCTGTCTGCTCATCATTGTGATTACAGGAGCCATGCACTCTGACTGCATGATGCTTGTGTTTGGCTGTGTCATAGGCTCGAGAAGTGAGACCCGGGTCCACATTGCACAGCGTGGCTGCCTGGTTTATTCGGGTGAGGTTAGTGGGGCTGCAGAAGCCCCGAGGACCCGGAGCTGCCCCTTCCAGGAGGGCGTTTGCTCCAGGGAGCCTGGGTGCAGTGCGGGAGCAGCTGCCCGAGGAGGGGGCTTGCTCCAGGGGTTTCCTCGCAGGTGTCAGTCTTGCAGGGGGTTGCCTTTTTTTTTTTTTTTCCTTTACATCTGCACGAAGTCCCTAAGGGCGGCCTTGTCTTCCAGAAGAGATTACAAATTCTGGATTGTGTAAACAATCTGCCCAGGAAGATCAATGGAGATCTTGCTAACCCCAGCCAGCCTGCCTTCAAGGCAAACCTGGCCGCCTCGGCTGGGGCCAGCTGGCCTGAGCGGCCTCCTGGAACCCTCAGCTCGATGCAGGGCCGGGGGCAGGGATGCTGACCATTGCCTGAGACCCCTGGTGCTGAGCCTGGCTCTGCTCCCTCCTTCTGCCCTGCCCATGGTCCCTGGACACCCACAGGCTGTGCCCAGCCCACAGCAGGAGTGTACTGGGCGAAGGCACATCTTTGCCGTTGGTGTGGCCTCCTGCGGCTGCTGCGTCCCCATCTTACTGAGGGCCCTTCTGGAGAGCAAACCTGCCTCTAGCAACCAAGCAAAGGCCCCTGCCCCTTTCTATGTGCCCCAGGGCCCAGACAAGGAGGACTGTGGGTAGGCTGAGCGTTGACCCTTGCCCATAGGGAGCTTACCTCACTGGCTGGCCTGGTTCACCAAGCTTGGGCAGCTCCTTGGTTCGGCCCATGGTCACTGGGCAGTAAGTGGTCACGCCTTGCCCTCGCGCCTTCCAGCGCAGCACTGTGTCTGCCCTGCCTGCGGGCTGTTCCGAGCTCTCAGCTCCCAGGGATTAGATGCGTGTGGAGGCTGCATGAACTCACGAATGAGAACGTTTTTCTTCATGGTTTCAGCGATGGAGAATTGTAGAGGGGCCCTCTCTTCTCTCCATTCTCTCAGGCCCACCCATCCAGGCTCACCCTAAAAACAGGGGCCAAGGCCCTTCCTGCAGCACACAGGCTGCCTTGTGGGAGTCTGCATGGGTCCCGTGGGCTGTGATGAAAGCCGGAGGCCTGGCAGCCTCTGGGCCAGGAGGCACCCTACCCATGTTCCTTTCCTGGCCCTGCAGATCTCATTGGGCTCTGGATGGCAGGGGCAGCCCTGGGCTCTTCTGAGTTATGAGGCAGGGGGTAGAGGCATCGGCCTGGGGCTCGTGGGTTTCCTCTGGCTGAGTCCACAGGGGCGTGGGTCCTGCTGTCTCGGGAGTGGGGGGTCATGGAAGAGGTTGGGGGATCAGGTCGACTCTCAGCTGTCTCATCTGTGACTCAGAGGAAATGGTAGGATGGCGCTGTGTGCCCAATATACAGATGGCAACTGTGGGGTCCCACGTCTTCCTTGCACTACTATTCTGAGGCCTGTTCATTTGTGAGGGGCCAAGCAGTGCCTGGCATGGAGCTCGTGTTGTGTTGCTGTCACTTTCTTGCGTTGTTCTGGGATTTGGTTGGGCCAGCAGTGTGGGCCAAATGCCCACTCCATGGCCATAGAACAAGGACGACCCAGGGGGATGCTTCTAGGGCCTCCATGAAATGCATGAGGTCTTCAGCTCCTAAGGGAATGAGTGCTGCCATTAACAGGTTGCTGCCTTGGCTGGCTGGGTTACACCCCCACTGCTTCCTACCCCCACAGGGCTCTGGGACTCCTAGCCTGAGGTCAGCGGTCTTCTACCCTCTCCCCCAGAGTTGCCGGGGACTGTGTGGAGAGGACACAGCCTGGTGGAGGACTCTGTCCTGGGGTGCAGTGGATTATGTCGCTTAGTGGTGACTCTATTCAGCTGAGGATCAAAACAGACCTGGGGCTGGAGACTGGAGACCTGCATTGGCAGGGAGGGTGAGTGTAAGTGTGCACATGCCTGGAACAGACCTCAGGGCCAGCTCCTGCGTGTGCGCATGCGTGTGGGATGGGGAAGGTGCCATGATAAGTCCTGTGCTTTTCTGTCTGGACTGCTGGGCAGTGGCTGGCTTTCCCACTGAGCACCTGTGTTAAGTGTCACCCTGCACAGGTGCTGTAGGTGATTTTAGAAGGACTGGAACAACTAGAACAGAGATTAACATTTTGGAGTCTCCATTTTACCCCCATGTGCACATTTGTGCTGTTTTTCTCTTAGCAAACAGTTCGACCTGCTTTTGTCGGTTGTTTCCAGCACTTAGCAGTATACCACAGTGGCCTCGCTCGCTCGCCGCCACCACTGGCGAGGTCTGCGTGCTGGAGTGGGCTGTGTCTTGTACAACTGCTCTCCTGAATCTGGTCCTTGGTTCTGGCTGGGCGTGAGCCCTCGCCCACCACGTGGTCGTGAGCACCCCTGGACAAGCGGCGTGGTGGACTCACGCAGCCATGTCCCCCAGGGAGGAGCCCGGGAGCTGAGCTTCTGACTCAAAAGGTGTTGTGTTTTTCAGGCCTCTGAGACTCTGCGCTGAGTTGCTTTCCAGCAACTTTGCACTGAGCCAAGTCTAGAAAGATGAGCGTTGTTCGCTTCTGGATACATTCCCTGGGCCTGCCTAGAATTTTCTAAAGGAACAGAGGAGGAGGTGAAAGTGCCAGAAGCTCCCCCGGGCCCCTGCAAGGTCTGTGGGGCTGCTGACTCCATTTCACAGATGAGGCCTAAAAGGCAAAGGGGCCACGGGGGTGAGCTGGGCCTGCGAGCTGTGGCCTGGGCTGGGGGGAGCCGGCTGCTGGACCCCAGGCCTGCTGCCCTCAGCTGGGCGGGGAGCAGAGCAGCATCCTCAGGTGTGCCTGCATCTCAGCTTGGCCAACGCCTGGGCCCCAGCTGCCCGCTCCCTCCGGGTTGCAGGCTGGTGCTTTCTCCCCTTTGAGCCTTTCTCATCTTGCTTCCTCTCTGGAGCTCCCTGTGTCCCAAGTGTAAGTCCTCACCCTTGCAGGTGGGCAAAGACCCCTCCTCAAGGGAGCCTCCCTAGCTTCCGCAGCTCTGGTGGCTGGAGCCCAGCACTTCCTGTCCAGGGCCTGCCTGTGGGCCGAGTGGCTGTCACCACCTATGTTGGAGCTGCTTCTGTCCTTGTAGGACTACAGGCCTGTCCCCTCTCTGGGCGTCCCCAGGGGCCCTGACACTGTGGGCACTCAGGACTCCTCTGCTGGACAGCGGCTCCTTGAGCACTGGCAGTTTTCAGGGTGCAGCCGCAGGTGTAAAGTCACAGCCAGCGGGGAGGAGCTCTGTGCTCTATGTGGAGTGACGTCATGTGCTTGGGACGCAGGTGCAGAGGAGAAAAGATGGAGGGCGGCTGGGAGGCCTGCCTCTAGTGCTTCTTCCTTGCTGTATGAGCTCAGGCGAGCCGTTTAACCTTTCCAAACTTCTGTTTGCTCACCTATTTCATGGAGACAAAAGTGAGCCCCACGGGGTGTCCGAGCATTTTGACACTCGATGGCCAGGCAGTCCTCATGGCACCAGGGCCCCACTTGGCCCAGTGTCTGCACAGTCAAGTAGCCAGAAATAACTGGGGGGCTGTCCCTTCACTGTCCTTGGAGAGACAGCTGAAGGTTGGGAGTCCTGTTCTGCACCCAGAGGTACCTCAGCCCCTGGCCATGCAGCTCTGTGCCACCCGCTGCCACCTCTGCCACTGGCTTGCACCACCCCAGCTTACTGGGTTCACTGTGGTTCACTCCCCGCTCTGTTTATAGGCTGAACATCTGTAATTGGAATGATCTGAAATCCAGAATGCTCCAAACTTTGGGGCTGTTTAAAAGCAGATTTATTTGAAGAGTGGGGAAGAAAAGTGACAGAAGGAACAATTTTCCAGCATCTGGTTCTCTCCCCAAATGTCCAGAGCAGCCAGGTCTGGGCCAGGTCCTTGGTCCTAACTGACTCCACGCTGTATGCCACATGGGTGCAAGGACCCAAGTCCTCGGGCCACCCTCTGCTGCTTTCCCAGGTGCATTGGCAGGGAGCTGGAATAGGAGAGTAGCTGGACTTGGACCAGCACTCCAGTATGGGATGCTGGCATAACCTGTTTCTTAGCCTTCAGTGCCAGGCTGCCGGCCCCGATCTGACTTCTTGATCATCAACATGATGGCACACCTTGGCCACAGGCACACTAAAAACATCCTACATAGTAAAATCACCTTCAGGCCATGTGTATAACGTGTACAGGAAAAATAAATGAATTTCATGCTTAGACCTGGGTCACATCCCCAAGGTCGCTCATTATGTATGCACGAATATTCCAAAATGCAAAAGAATCTGGAATCTGCAACAGTCACGGTTTGGAGCATTTTGAATGACCTGGGTCCTTCCTCTGTCCTGCCTGCCAGGCACCCGATTTTGTGTCACATCATGGAAGTGGCAGGAACGGGGGTGGAAGGAGGCGCCCAGTCTCAGAGGCACGAGGCCTGGCCCGTCGTCCACGTGCAGTGGGTGTGAGGCTGGTAGCTCAGCTGAGTCCGTGTTCATGGTGCTGCTTGTGTGGGTGGTGTCAGTTGGATCTTACTCTCCAGAGAAGTCCACGAGGTGAGAGTTTGTCCATTTCACAGATGAGAAAACTGAAACTCCAAGCATGCGCATCGACTCAGGTTCACTACTGCTGCCACGGGCTGCAGCATCTGCCCGCCCCACGGCTGGTTACAGTCACTGGGCACCAGGCTGCGTGGGGCTGTCATCGGAAAGAGGGACCCCTTGGAGTCCCGGCCCTGCCGCTGGGTCTGCTGGAGAGAGCATTTGTATGTGGCGGCAACAGAGGAGCAGGTGACAGGCAGGTCCTCCATGCACAGGATTAAATATTTACATTAGGCAGAGATGAGGGTTAAGTGCCTCAGAGGCAGGCAGAGGAGGAGAGGAGGGAGTTGCTGCCGGGGCAGCCCGCAGAGCTTCTAGAAGGCGGCAGGAGAGGGGACCCTGTCCGCGGTTCCCTGGGGCAGGAGTGGGAGTCAGCTGCAGCGCCTGTGAGATGTGTGCGGTGGGGTGGCGCAGGAATGTGGGAGCCACATACCTTTGTGTAATTAGGTTGGCTCCTCTGCAGCTCGGCAATTAGCCGCAGGCGGGAGACAGGACTTCCTGTGGCCAAGGCCACTTCTGCACCTGGGGCGGCTTACCTGGGCTCCTGCTGTCCAGGCTCGGGCCCTTGCATTTCCGGCAGGAGGGGCTGTGGGGACTTGAGGGTCACAGCAGGAGGAGAGGATTGTCCTGGCCTCTGCCTGCCACTCAGCCCTGCTCTCATCTCCTTTGAGCCCCAGCTGGAGAGGGGCCCTGTGCTCCATCTCCTACCTGTGTCCTCAAGGGGCTGTTTGCGAGCCTTTCACTCTGGCTGGCTGCAGGTGGGACTGCCAGCCTCCTAGAGGTGAGTGATTGGTGAGTGTCTGGCACACCTCCTCCCACGGGGGGCTCAGTGGCAGGAGTATCCTGAGAATTGGACCTACCTTCGTGACAAATGTCAGTAGCGAGATGATCGATGGGGCACTTGGTTTCCCTGCAGTGTCCGTGGAATCCTCCTTGCTCATTGACCTTCGTCAGCGATAACAGATGCTTCACTGGCCCTGCCTCCTCCCTCCTGAAACAGTGAGGCAGTGGATGTGACACCTGGAAGCTGGGGTGCAGTGACTCTCGGGAAAGCCAGAGGTTGGAGGACTGACACGCGTGCTCAGGGCCACCTGCAGAAGCTGACAGCAGTGCAGGGCCACCTGGGCACCAAGTGCCACCATGCTCAGGATTCCATATCCCAGCGGCATGGAGCTGAGGCCGGGATCCGGGCCCTCCCGCAGCCCCAGGCTGGGAAGGAGGGCTGGTGGCTATGGTATAAGGGAGGGACCCCAGTGTGGCCCATGCTGTACCGGTCAGGGCCTGGTGGTGCCAGGCTAGGCACAGGCTGGCTGTCCACCCTGTCAGGCCCCTCCCAAGGTTGGCACAAGTGCTGGTGTCCCCATCCTCTGTTGGGTACCCCAAGGGTAGAGAAGGGCTAGAAATCCTTGGAACACTGGCTTTTCTGATCTCTTGAAGAAAGCAGCCCAAACAGCCCCAGGCACGAAGGAGGCCTGAACATTGCCAGCCCTGGGTTTCCTGGGGTGGGGAGGACTGGATGAGACGCTCTGTGATGAATGCCAAGTACTGGGGTGTGTTGGGCTCAGAGGGTTGCACTGATGTTAGTGGCCATGGTGGTTACTTTAAGCCTCTTGTGCAGGGAAGAGACCGTGTTGCACCAGGTGTGCCATGGAGGCCTGACCTGGTGCAGGCAGGAGTTGCCCTTGGCCGTGGGCACTGCATGTGTTCTGTGAACCTGCATCCCCTGCAGGAAGGATGCTGAAGGAACGGCTCTGGCTCCAGGGGTGTTGCCTGATTCGTGGAAGTCGCACTGTGCGGTCCCCACCAGCACTGCCTCAGTGCCCACGGAGCCACTGTTCCCAGGGACGCGGCATGGCAGTCCCGCCAGCCTCTGTGCGGTGTTCCTGGCCATGGCTCGATTCATCACGGGTGCTTCTGTTCAACATGAGGGTCCTTCGAAAGTTCCCTGGAAAAGTGGGATTACAAGTAGTTCAATTTGGAGCAAATACATTCTAGAAGTCTACTTGTAGCTTTTTCGTAAGTGATGCTTTCCATAGACGACTAAAAATAATGTTTATTAACTGAAAAAATTTTTCCTGTGCCAAAGTCAGGTCATGGGTTAATTTCATTTTCCGCAGGCTTTAGGAAGCAGCCTCGTATACGTTGTTGATTCATTAACCATGAATTCACAGCCGCGAATACTGTAACTCAACGCCTGGGTGAAGATGGGCTGACCCCCGTGTTTCTGTGAGAGGCACCTCCCAGGCTCTGGCATTTGGGGACATAGCAGCTCTGCGCTTGGGCCCCGTCTTAAACAGGGACATCGCCAACAAAAAGTGCGGAATCCGAAACCGTGGCAGGACCCTTGATTGCAGGGGGAGCTGAAGCTGAAGGCGGTGCCTGGCCGTGGGCTTGCACATCGGGTGACTCTAGGTCTGCAGGACTCCATGACTGTGAAAGCAGCCTGAGTGCTGATTTTGGGAGTAACAAATAAAATGTCCTGAGTGTGCGAATTACCGACCCTGCAAATAATGAGCACCGGCTGTATATGGCAGATGAAGCAAACCTCTGGCCCAGTGTAGCTCTGGTTGCTGTTCGAGGTTGGGGGTGGCAGACAGAGGCTTTGGGGGCTGCAGGGAACTTGGAGAGCAGGGAGGTCCCCCAACAGCTCCAGAGCCAGCTGCTGGCCCCCAGAGCAGAGGGAGGCCCGGGGGCTCTGAGGCTGAGCTGTGACTGAGCCTGGCCGTCCACCGTCACCCTGATGGGTTTTCCACACACAGCACTTCAGCTGTTTACGGCGGTGTGTTTATGTGGCTGTGAGAGATGTATTTATTTTTATTCTTTGGACATATTTTGAACCCATAAACGAGCAGGATCGTGGCCCTGGTGGTTCGTCCCCCAGGGCATGGACAGGGATGGGATGGTCATTGGAGCTGACCATATGATCCGCTGTGAGCCAGCGTGACTGTGGGGAGGAATGGAGTGAGTGTGGAATCCCCAGTGCAGAATCCACCCAGGCTTTGTGTCGGGGGAAGGAAAGGGAGGGTGGGGGCAGGGCGGGCAGCCCCCAGTCGCCTGGGGCTCTGGGTAGACTTACCTGCACCCCTGAGGCCGCCAGAGGTTGGCTCTGAGGCCAAGGACGGCCCCTGGGCTCCAGCCGTGTCAAGTTGCGAAGTGGTGGGTGAGGTTCACGGTGGGGAGCTCCTTCCCTGGTCGCTGCACGGTGGAGCTGGGGCTGGATCACGGGTGCCACGGGTGCCACCGCTCTGCCCACCCACAGGGGGTGCTCAGCGTGTGGCGGGAAGGGTGTGCCCCTTCCCTTGTTAGGGACGGGCCTCAGTGCTGCGGGCAGGTCAGCATCTGGGCTCACGGAGCCAGGCTGCCCGTGCCACGATCTCGGCTTTGTCAGTTAGAGGCAGTGCGATGCGAGGACCTCTGAGGCTGTGCTGGTTGTCGGTGGTTCCTCTGCTGAGACCCTGCCTGGGCGTCGCAGCCCGAGCGTGGCTGCAGGCCCTGCCAGGCAGTGGGGTGGCGTTCAGGAGAAGCAGGAGGGTGCAGAAAGCGCTCTTGTGATGTTCCCCTGGAAGGCTCGGGGTATACTGCACAGGAAGCGTCAGCACAATTTTCTAATCAAGTTGAAGTCCGTGGGCCATAGTTAGAAACAATAAATGAAATGCAATTTGAGCCAGCACTTTGCCCGAGTCTCCGTTTCTGGAAGTGGGTGTGGGTAAGAAGCTGGTCTTGCCGAGGGAAGAACTTGACCCCCGACCCGGACCATTTAGCCCCCAACCCCACCATCAGCTTGTGGGGTGGGACCCTAGCGTTTTATTTGAGGTAATCATTGCAAATCCTGATTCTGATCTGTCAGGTCAAAGTCCGCACTTGTCCGTAAATCAATGCTCACTATTAAGCCGACTCTTTGTTTTTTCTCCTCGCCGCACCTTCTCCCTACCATGCTTAGAGCGCAGTCTTGGAGATCATTGTTTAATCAATATTAAACCATTCGCGTAGCTTAAGTGTTTACTTATGTGCAGTAAGAACAAGTGATGCCCCCAGTCTGCCCTGACTACACTCCCCAATACCCTAATTATGTAATTTAGAAAAGAACACTTCCTGACAGCAGTTTCTCAGTGCGCAGCAACGAACGCCGACTGGGGCCGGGACCAAACAGCCCGGTAATAGCTAGCACATGGGCCCGCTGCCGTGGTCCAGGCAGCCCTGGCTCGGGGCGGGCGCCCGTCCGTTTGGGTTAGGGCTTTCCAGTGATGGTGTATTAGCGCCAGCAGAAGTGATTCCACATGAAAGGAGCTGAAGCTAATAGCCCATCTCCAGTCTCTCTCAGTTTGCGCAATGGCCCTCACTGCAAATTGTTACCGACCAGACGGTTAGGAGAGCTCTCGCCCGGCCTGCGAGATTGACACAGCCAAAGACGTGGCCAGGAGGCCAAGGATTAGACCGAGCTGTTCTTCCTGGCCTCGCCAAGCCCCTCATCTGTGGCCTGAGGGCTGCCCGGGGGCTGCCCGGGGTGCCCCCGATTTGTCCTCCTCACTCTGGGTTAGTTGGGAGATCGCAATGCCTGTTGCACGCGGAGACCTAAGTGTGCAGGGGTCAGGGTGTCGGGGTGTGTGGCTGGCAGAGCCCGTGACTTCGCCGTACGCCTGAGCTACAGGGCCATCTCAGCCGTGTGGCAAAGCCCCGTGTGGCCTTCTCCTGCCAAGAGAGGCCCAGATTCCCGTGGACTCAGTTGCTTCCATAACAGGGATGGAAAACTACCTCTCCTGCTTCCCTTCCCCTATGGAGAAACCTTGGTCTGACAAATATTTCGTTGCTATAGAAACCCAGAGGAAGCCTTGGGGGCTCACCTGTCTCGGTGAGGCGGTCAGTCAGCTGGGGGAACTGGTGTGCACCCATCCCTCCCAGGCGGAGTGCGGCGGCCTTGGGCTGGTGTCGTCTCGCCGCTTGGGGCCCGGGTTCCTGAAGGTCCCCGAGGAGGGACGGGGGATGAGTAAGGAGCTTACTGAGCTGCGGAAATTTTAATTTGGCTGTGACTCTCAGACCAATGTGTTAGCCTCTCTAGAAGCGCTGGTTGCTATGGGGACAGAAGCGGTGCCAATCGCAAGAGTTGTTTTTGTGGTTAGAGTGCCTGTCTTAGACAAAGAGGAGGCCAACCTGCCAGCCCAAGTCCTCACTCCTTTCCAGGGATTGGATGTTGTCAAGCCCTGGTGTCGGGAGGAGGGGTGGCGGCTGTGCAGAGCGGCTATCTTGCCCTGGCATTCCCCTAGGGGTCCCCTGGAGTGGCCACCTGGAAGCCCAAGCAGAGCGCACAGGTGGGTCTTCCCGTGGGGAGAGCAGCCACGCAGCAGTCCAAGAATCCCCCTCTGGAAGCAACCTGGCAAGAGCGTGTGCTCTGTGGAACCTCTGCCACCCAGAGCCTGGCGGTGGGCCCGTGGGGTCCGCGACTTGGGGCGGCGGGCGCGGGCTCCCGGAGCACCAGAGCGGAGGCCTTTTCTGCAGCCGGGGTGCGGGTGCAGCTCGTTAACTCTGCAAGTGTTTTACAAATATTTATCCACCTTAGGTCATGTGCAAACCTAACCTCTGTCGTCCCACCCCAGCGTTGCCCCCTGCAGCCCGGTTGCCCAAGATGAAGTCAGAAGCCTCGGACCGGGAATTTGACACTGGCGAACCTTGAAAAGCTGGCCGGGCTGTTTGTTTATTGCCGTAGTCTGCCCTCCTTAGGGTTCTAGCATGTGTCAGGGCTCCTCCACTCAAAGACAGTCCTCTATGCTTCTCGCGGGAGGTGAGGGCATTTCATTTACGAATTCGTCTTAAATCACTTTTAAGATCGCTTTTGATCAAATGAAGACTTTCTCTGGGATTATGTCAAGGCATCAGAATAAAGAGGTCATTGGTGAAGGGCCAGGGAGTTTGGCGCAGGTAACCAGTTCCCTTTGCTGTCCCAGCTGGCGGGCGCATGCCGAGGAAGCTTCTCTCAGGGAGGGGGCCGATCCGGGGCTCCGAGCTCCTCCGGGTCTCTTTCTTTCTAGAGAGAAAGGTCCCAGGGAGCATGAGGCCTGGATGCTTCCCGAGGGTGCGATTTCCCCCAAGAGCCGCACCACGGACCCCTGGCCTCTGGCCCGTCCGCATCTGCCCGGCAACCCAGTGCCCTGACTTGTGTCGGGGTGACTGGCCTCAAAGTGGCCCAACCCGAATTTGCCTGGGTGCTGGTGTCCAGCTTCTGAGTCCTGAAGGCTGACCCCTGGTGCGTTTTCAGAAGCTGAGCCTTGCCTGCGTCCAGCCTGTCCTGCTGATAAGACAGGCTTTTGTGCAGAGCAGGCAGCAGGCATGGCGGCTTCAGGAAGGTCCATGTGAAGGTGGGACTAATCCTTGGGTTGGCTAATGTTTGCCAAATAAATAGCCTCATTAGGGAGGGCTATAAAACTCGGATAAGATTCTTCTAATTATCCCCCAAAGCACAGATTCTTGGAGTCTCAGTTCAGCGTAGCAGGAGACCAGAGGAGACAATGTGTGTAAGGGGGTATTTTTTAAGGACAGCCTCAACCCTCCCACAGCATTGCATGTTTTACTTCTGCAAGAGCAACAAGTTGCCGAAAAGAAGAAGAAGAAGAAAAAAAAAAAGACAATGACATATTTTAGGTTACTATTTCACCTTTGCAAATCAATATACAAGCCATTAAAACTACATTTTTCCATGAATGATAAGTGTAATTACCTCTCTTGCCATAAAAACTTGTCCTTATTAAATGTAAATATTTAAAAATGATTGAAATATATTTGAAGGGCACTTTATAGCTCGATTTTATATGCTGACATCTGGGTTCCTTTCCTAAAACACTCTATTTCTTGGAGAGTTATTAAATTAGTATTTTGAAAGGACTAACACTAGACTTGTTCCTTGTTTCAATTTTAATTTCATACGTATTTAGAGTGACGGGGAACTGAAGAGTTTTTACGTTTGCCTAAATGCATCATTACGTCTCTGGGGCTTGTACACAGAGAAGCCGCCATGCGTTTGCAGAGGGAATCTTGAAACAATTGGAAACTCTTTCTACACGTTTAGTTTGCACTCCTGCGAAGTCTGAGTATCAGGATTGAGATTCCAAGATTCCTGCCTGTAAATGTTTAATTTTCCAATTCTTCTTTGGAGCAGGAGGAGTGTGTTCACTATTGACTTTAAATTGTGCATCATTTCAGATAACGAACACTAGCAAGGCTCAAGGGTTAGGAGGTTTAACTCTGACAAAGGCACACAGTGTGAGGATATTTTTCAGATCGCTCTGGAGAAGAGATTTTTTTTTTCTTTTTTCGCTTCTTATTTTTAGCTGCCTCGTTCTGCCTCTGTCTTGGGAAAGGTAAGATTGCTCAGTTCTGTGCTTTGAGAAATTTCACATAGTGACAGAAAATCTAATACTTGACAATACAAGCTTCACTAACATACTTAATTCCAGATGGCAGAGAGAACTTGCCCGAAAATGTGAAAGAATTCAATATGAGTGGCTCAAATGTTTTCTCACGATAAACAAATATGTCTGGGATGGATGTGTTCGTGAGCTGTGCACAAGAAAGCAGCCATCCATGCAAGCCGTGTGGGCTGCCCCTCAAACCCCCTTTCTCTCTTTTCCTCGCACTGTGTGAAATCCTTGAGACGTGTTAGAGATGTTATGGTAGGCAGCAGGTCAAGTTATCTGCACATGTAGCTTTTTATACATTTTTCTTTGCAAAAGGAAATTTTTCATTAAATAAATCCTCCCCAAATAAATGGTTTGTAAAAACAAAAGTCTATTTGTTTTGAAATTGCACACAAGAAACCAAGCTTCAACAATCTCTCTCATTATTTGAGTTCTGCCTGAGAAGAGAAATTTACCTATAGTCACTGATTTCCCTCACGATAAGCCTTTAAAAAATCAAGTTGCCTGTGGAGTGTACACATCAGTGAGGTGTAGACGTTTGTCACGAGGTGCCTTCAATGCATGTGTCCCTGGACCGGTTACCCTTTGTTTCGTATCCCCTCCTTAGTGTCTTTTTTTTTCTTTTTCTTTTCTTTATTTTTTTTTAATAGTTCTCTTCATCCAAACTCCTGAACCTTAAGGCTTGTAGAAATTGGTTGCTTTTAGTTACACCGGTACCGCTTGACTGAGTGTGCCATTTTTTCTCCCCTGTGCAAAGCAGAAATTTTAAACAAGTCTTGAATGAAATTAATTTTTCGCTAAAACTCTTGGCAAAATGGCTGGGATTTGGGGGTATTTTCTCAGCGCCACTGACGGGGAGCAGAAGAGCGGGGAGCGCGGCCGGCCAGCAGCCCGTGACTCGCGAGTTTTTCAGGAGGCATATTTCCTTACGTTAATGCCTTTGTAGATTCCATCGACATTCAGACATCAAAGGGCGCGCAATTAATAACGGGGCGTCTGGAGGGCCGCTCTCATGCTTCCGATGCTAAAGTGGCGAGCGACAGGAAAATCAGGTATTAGCCGGAATCATTTTTAAACAGCAGCCACGCAGGCTGGCTTCTCTTTTGTGCCTCTGCTCTCAGCAACGCCAGGGTTCATGTACAAAAGGTTGCCGTGGACGCGTTCCGTCTAGTGGACGAGTGAGTAAGAAATGATTTGTAGACCCAAGTTGTCTCTGTTGCTTCAAATAACCTTACTTTTTCTCAATACATGCAAACCCGGTTTTGTGCGCGCTTTTTTCCCTGGAAGCCCCACGTGAATGGAGACAGCAGACAGTCCTGAGAGGACCTGAATCTTGAGTTAATCCCCGCAGGGTCGCCTCTGTTTGTTTGCATTTTTCAAAATAAATGACTATTTTCTAGCGCTAGGATAATAGGGACTCTCTGCTTGCTGCAGCCGAAGGCGTCCTCCACGAGTTATTTATTTCCTGTCTTTTATGGTAGCCTGTTTATCTTTGCTGAAGTGATATATGTTACCCAAGCCCAAGTAATATAAGATAGGCAGGTAAGACTGTGTTTAAGCTCAGCAAAAATGTTCCCAAGAAATATGGTTCTCGGGGCTCTAAACACTGCAGCAGGTATAAAAACCTGCAACTTTTTAACAATAATTCTCATTTGAGTAGGTCAGATAATAAAGGCACGCTTGTTTCTGGGAAATTAAAAAAATGACATGAAGGGGGAAAGTATTTATTTGCTTTCTACATTGGTCAAATGACTAGTGGATATTAAAAACCTGTAAATAGACAGATGCAACCAATTCTCTTTCATTAACAAATATTGCCATTTCACAATAAACGCGTTGGAAAAAAGCAAGGCTGGGTTTCTGAGAAGTTGAAGTGCTGGGAGCTTGAGCCTGCTTAAATGTGAAAGAATTGATACTCTAATCGGCCAACGGAAAAAGAAACTCTTGTAAACCTTTAAAGAATGAACTGGAAATTTAAAGACTCTTTGGGCCGCGCAGGTAGCAAAGGCTCAGAGGGGCTCCGCGCAGGTTTCTGTGCCTTTGCCTCTTGCCCGGGGCTGCGCGGCCACCAGTTTTGTTTTGCTTCTGAGCGAAAGCTGGGGAGGGGGCAGCACACACAGTTAATCTGCAGCCGGGTCTACAGCGCCGTCAGCAAATATGTTCTAAGCTTATTATTTAATCGCGATTCCGGGGTAAGGCCATCATCCCCTTCCTAAATCCAAATAGAAAAGCTGCAGCCGTATTTGTTGAAACTGTCATGTTGAATTTGTGGCCCAGGTTGCTTGGCTGGGGCCGGCTGAGCCACAGGCTGGAGGCCGACCCCCGAGGCCGGCCGTGCAGGCTGCCGCGCACGGTCCCTGCCCGGCCGGCCTCGGCTTGTCTGCCTTGTGAAACCTTTTGATTGATTTGTTTGGTTGTGTTTTCCGAAGCGCCGCAGCGCGCGCTCGGTGTTCCACTCCATTAGTTGGGGTGCCCAGACTGGAAGTGGGCAGGTAGAGGGGCAGTTTCTGGAGACCTCGGCGGTGACCAGAGCAGAGCAAATCAAAGCTCACGGATTCCTCTCGCTGTCCGTGGCGGGGATGTCCGTGGCGGGGTTCCCTGAGCCGGCGCGGGGCTTCGGTGGTCGGAAACGTTAGTTGTTTAGGAGGAGGAGAAACTCCGGTTACCACCACGGTCTCCTAAAAATAAAATCAAATAAAATAACCCGTAATTTTGTCGTCGCTGCTTCGAGCAGGGCAGGCAGCCAAGCAGGGTCGGGGGCACCGGGCCCGGCCCCTCCACCAGCGCCGCGCCGCGCGGGCTTGCCCCTTGCAGGGACTTCCCGGGTGCCGCGCGCCCAGGGCGCATGGGCCCCGGCCCGTGGGGGGGAGGCCTGGATGGGGGCCGGCGGCCTGCGGCGCCGCGGCACAGCGAGGGCGAGGCGGGCTGGCACTCTGCTCTCGCGCTGCGGTTCCGGCTTTGTGCGGCGGCAAGAGAGCGACCTCGGCCTATGCGGGCTGCCGCGGGACCCGGCCCTGGCGCTCAGGTGAGCGCTCCCCGAAGCTCTCCTGCCACCTGTCGGCCGCCGGCGGTGCTGACGCGGCCCGCGAGCGACTTCGCGGCGACGGCACTGAGTGCCCTCGGCAAGGGCCTGTAGCCCGTTCCGGTAGCCCCTGGGCAGTCCCCAGCCCACCTGCGCAGGAAGGTGATGGTGCGGCCCGCGGAGGGAGGGAGGAGGGTGTCTCTGACAGCAGATTCCGGGGCGTCCCGGGTGCTGGTGAGCAGTGGCGCCCGCCCAGGGAGGGCCTGTGGACCCTGTGATTCGGTGACTCAGGGGCCTGTCTGGCGTGGGTTTTCTGGCCGCTGGACACCTGCACCCTCTCCATTGTTCTCAGGGTCTGGGTGGGAGGGAGGTGTAGGGGCTGGATCCCCTGCTCAGGAACGAGGGAGTGAGGGGCGCACGGAAGGAAGGGGCCTGCCTTCACTGGGTGATGTCCAGGGCCACCGTGTCCTGTGCAGTTGGGTGTCCAGGTTCCCCCACAGGCTGGCTTGGGTGCCTGCAGGCCAATGGTTCTGAGAGGCCATCTGTAGCACATAGGGGCTCTCAGTGGCCTTTGGGGCTCTGTGGCCCAATGTGACACAGCAGCCACGTTTCAGACTGGGGAGAAAACGGGACGTCCTTCTAGGTCCCCAGTGGGCTTGGGCCTGGCTCTGACAGGGTCCCACGCCGGGCAGTCACACTAAGTAGAGGCAGCGCTCGGGTTGCCGGTCCCAGGCCCGGTCGGAGGGCGGCTGAGGTCCCAGCTGCTGTTGGCGGGCTGGAGACCAGTGTTTCTTCATTCCATGGTCGTTTTATACACAAAGCCACGTCACTGGCAGCCCCACCCGCCGACGCCTGCTCGAGCACTAACCACCGTGGTCCAGGCCTCCGTATGCTGCATCTCACAGTCCCCTTGGGTGCCAGGCCACTTCCTCCTGGCCTTTGGGGAGGCCGGCCCGTCACACCCCGACACCCTTGCCGCGCCCGTGGAGCGGTGTTGGCTCCACAAGGCGAGGCTGCCTGTTCTTCCAGGCTGGTCTTGGCGGGGAGCTGACATGTTCTTCCCTCCCAGTCTCCAAGATCGTAGAGAGGGACGTTGGTGTTTGGCCAAAGGGCCGTCGGGACCACAGCCCTGAGGAGTTATTTTCTTAGTCTAGGGGCTCGTGTGCGCCCTGGACTGGGGCTCAGGGAGTCTTGTTTTTGCAGCTCACCTCATAATTTAGCCTAGAAAAACTGCTTTGGCGGGCTGCCTCCTGGGTGCCAGCTGCCTTTGGAGAGGTGCCCCATGGTCGGCAGCACAGGGCCTGTGCTTTCGGGAACTGCTGGGGGCTCATGGCGAGTCCTAGGTTGGCCAGCTGAGGTGGGAGAGGAACCCCACCCAACTGGGACCCTCATTTTTATGAAGTGGAAGGAATGGTAGGAAACTCGGTAAACTCGCCCCTCCCAGCCCTAGAAACGTGAATAGGAGACGAAGGAACCCCCCCACCGCCCCCGTCTGCCTGCCCCGGCGGCTGCATATTTACCCAGAGCACAAAGGCTGCCTCCCTCGGCCACCTCTCTTTGCTTTGCAGCCCCTGTGACAGAAATACATTAGTGGCTGAATGCGCCTTCGCACAATACTGTCCATCACACGGCACCGGGGGCCCACAGGTAGGACGGACTTCAAACACACCTGGCACAGCTGGCTCCTGCCTTTGTGCCTGCTGTGGCCACCAGCCTGCTGGCCCCCGTGGGCCCTACTCAGGGGCTCTGCAGGGGAATTCTCAGGCCGTCCAGCTGCCCTGGGGAGCAGTGGGGCGAGCTGTCAGGGAAGGAGCCGTCTCGGCTTGCGGGACTGAAGGAGCTCAGAGCTGTTCAGCCGAGACAGTGACTCGGGGAGCCTGGGCTCGCGCCTCGCCTTGAGCCGCAAATCGGTCAGTTGGTCCAGAGCCCGCAGCTGGTCACTGCTCACTGCCTCTTGGGAAGGCCTCAGGGGAGGGGACAGATGACTGAACTGCATGTGAACCGTCTCCCTGGTTTACTGCATCTGGAATTGAGAGACGGTCTGCAGACTTGTGGCAAAGAAGTGGTTGGCAGTCGCGGTCTCCCGCTGCTGTGCCCAGCAACCTTGGGATGGATCTCGGGTAGCAAGTTGCCCTATCTGGAGGGAGAATGAGTCCCGAGTCGCTCTCGGTCTTCCTCCCTAGCCGTCTCAAGTTCAGCTGTTTGAACTCTTCCTGTCCTCGGCTAACATATTCCAGAGGCCAGGGGAGACAAGACGTGGTGTGTGGAAAAGTCTTTTAAGTGGGAAGACGCTCGTTGGGGAGACGGGGCTGTTCAGGGAGACGTTGATGCTGTCCTGGTCCCCAGAGCTGAGAGGTGCTGAGGCTCTGGGGGCGCTTTGGGTTCGGGGCTGATAAGCCTGGTCTTTGTAAAACGCTGGGATCCTCTGTAATTATGAGTTAGGAAATTCACTGCAGTGTTTATCTGTCGAGGGAGGAGGAGGCAAAATGGGCTTGACGACTGTCAGTGGGGTCACTGCCTGTCAAACAATCTCTTAGGGGGTGTTTTCTCTGGCCATGGAGTGTCACTGCTGTTAGCCACTTAATCCCTGCGCGGGGCCTCGCTCTGGGTCACCCACTGCAGAGATAACTCGGCCCTGCTTTTCTGCCCTGTGACGGCAGCGCTGGCAGCCGAGTGCTGCTCTGCCTGCCGTGAGCAGGGCTCCGCTCGCAAAGCCCCAGTTCTTATTTATCCAAAGTTGCATCTTGACTTCAGATGGGATTCGAGATTGAGGATCGCCACAGATGTTTTGGGGAGGACTGAAGGACACGGTGAAGCTGTCATCACAGGGGTCAGGCCATCTACCTGAGTTTCTGTGTCCCCGCCTGTGTCCTATCCCCTGAACCTCTGCTCATTCTCCTTGGGTCATTTGGTGACCATCTTGCTGTGGGAGGGAACATTCTGGAACCAGCACAACAGCTGGAAGACATGGAAAATGTACGCTCCTTGCCTGCCTGTCCTGCCTTCTGCCAGTGCCTCCTGACCGAGCCGTGGGCGTACGGATGCCAGATGCGATCCAGCTAAATAAATCTCTGAGAACACACAGTAAAAGCAGTCTTGTGTTTTCCTTTTGTTTTCTGCACCAGAGCCGTTCTTGGTATATGAATGGTGTCAGGTACAATAATCCAGAATAAATCTCCAGGAAGAAAAATGCGTCTAAATGTGAATGATCGCTCGCTTCCCATTTGCCCACCCTCCCTCCCTCACCCGCCTCTGTCCTGGGTGAGTCACTGAGGGGCTGCTGACAGCTCCTATGGGCTGGCCAGGGGTGGGCGTGGGGGCAGTGATCCCAGGGCCTGGCTAAGGCCTGGGGTTGCTGCCAGATCAACACGGGTCACTGTGTTCCCCCTGCAGAGAGTTTTGGGTTTTTGCCCTCTGGGCCGAGTCCATGGTGGCTGAGGGGCAAAGCAGAGCCCACCCATTGATTCTAGGCCTTCTCCAGGGGAGCCTGTGTGTGTGCAGTTGCCAAGTGCATCTCTGTAAAGTCTGGAAGCACTTAAACCATCCATACTCCTCGGGCAGATTAAACTTGATCATTCTGAGGCCCTGGATGGCTGCCCTCCTCAGAACACCTGCTTGCTCACCGGTGAGGGGCAGGGCGGCAGGGCCGGAGGCCGGGCGAGAACACGGCGAGGGCACAAGACCCCTCGGCATTGAGAGACGTTTTGCCATGTCAGTGGCTGATCTGAGCCTGCCTTCCTCACTCCGTCTGCAGTGTGAGATGCTTGATCACACCCTGCGTTTGGGGTTGGGTGTGGTCAGGTCTCCTTAAATAACCTTTCACCTGGACGTTTTGGGGAAGGACGGGGCAGGACAGAGTGTTCTTCAGCTGCGATTTGTGTGATGTGTCTCGTGCTCAGCTTCCGACGGGGCGTCCCAGGCTGGAGTGGGGACACGTGCTGCCCTGTGCCCTTGGCGGTACTGCTCGCTGGGGTTTCCTGCCCAGGGGCCACGTGACTCCCACCCGGTACACTGTGTTCTCTCTTGGAATTGACGAGTGGTCCCTGGGGAGACACTGACTCTGCCCCTCCTCAAACACCACCCCGGGACTGGCTCCCCCTTAGGGTTTGCATTCTGAGGGAGGAGACTCCTTCCCCTTCCCCTCTTGCCCCTCCTCTCCTGCTGCTGACTCAGCGGTGTAGGCCCTCCCACTTGCTATGCATCACTGTCATGATTTGGATTCTGTGCCAGTTGGCCCCTGTAGAGCCGCGAGGTCCTCTGCGGGCTTGGCTCCTGTCTCCTTTGGCTGTGCTGCCATCATGGCTTTGAGTATTCTTTTGTAGCACTAACCAGTGGTTCCAGGCTCGTCTTGTACTTGCCCTGCCCTGAAGCCAGCCAATTTGCTAAGGAACCCCAGTTCCTGTTAGTGGAAAATGGTCCTTAGAAACCAAGATCTCAGGCCAGGTGTGCTCAGTGGTGCTGGAACGTCATTCCTTCAAGGCCCTTTTAAATCTGGGATGGATGCACACACACAGCCGTCCTAGCTTTGTGTTGGATTTATGCACACATGTGTTTGAAGTTACATATACGTGTTTGGGGAGTGCGGATCTGTATGCATTGAAGCTGTTGCACACATGCACGCTCTCCCCACACCTAGTCTTGGCTCCCAACACTGTCCTTCATTTCCTGAATCTCAGTCCTCCGTTGTGTACGACATAGAAGCCCCTGTGCTGTGCCAGTACACGAACTAGGCTAACAGACTTTGCCGTGGGCTTGTAGTACTTTGCCCTGTACAGTGAGGGTGTACACAGGTTCACTCTCCCTCATCCGACATGCCTGGGACTGAACATCTTTCAGGTTTTGGAGTATTTGCATAGAGACGTTGAGGTGCTCTGGGCACAAGACCCAAGTCTGGCCGGTGCCGCGGCTCACTAGGCTAATCCTTTGCCTTGCGGCGCCAGCACACCAGGTTCTAGTCCCGGTTGGGGCACCAGATTCTGTCCTGGTTGCCCCTCTTGCAGGCCAGCTCTCTGCTGTGGCCTGGGAGTGCAGTGGATGATGGCCCAAGTGCTTGGGCCCTGCACCCGCGTGGGAGACCAGGAGAAGCACCTGGCTCCTGGCTTCGGATCAGCGCGGTGCGCTGGCCATTGGAGGGTGAACCAAGGGCAAAAAGGAAGACCTTTCTGTCTCTCTCTCTCCCTGTCCACTCTGCCTGTCAAAAAAAAAAAAAAAAAAAAGTCTGCACACAGTGTTCATTCATATTTCATATTTGCCTTATGGACGTAGCCCGAGAGTAGATTTACACAACATCTAAAACAACTGTGGACGTGGGCCAAGGGTTCACGGTGTGGAGTTTCCCACTCAGGGCCTCATCTCAGTGCTCAAGATGGTTTGGATTTGGAGCGTTAGAGATTTTGAGGTTTTAGATAAGGGATGCTCAACCTGCACCCAGTGGGCTTGGCTCAAAAATTACTTGAATTCGTTCTTCGCTTTTCTCTTTGGCATGGTTCTCAGCTGGGGTTTGTCGGATGTGTTTTCGTGATTCCATTCATCTGAAATACAGTTGGGTTCGTTTGCCTGTTGGCTTTCAATTTTACTGCTTGGTTCCCCTCATCCTTGTTGATTTATCTTTGATCCTGTAGAATGTGAACAAGATTCCAAAAGTCAGAGCCATACAGCAAGTCCACTTGGAACGGTGTCTGACTTAATTCTCTCTCCTCCCCCTCTCCCCAGAGGTAACCAATTTTATTTTTTCCTAGTTTTTCCTTCTTGTGTTTCTGTTTTGGAAAAATAAGTAAACATGCATTTTCCTGTTTCCGCTTTCTTACACAAAAGGTCGTGGCCTCTGTAAAGTTTTTGCGCCTTGCTTTTTCTGCTTAATAGTATATGCTAGAAATCACTTCAGCCAGCTCTTGGAGTTCTTTGTCATTCTTTGTGTAGTAGTGTGCTATTGTGTTGTATGTAACATAGCTCTCCCTGCCCAAGCTGGTTGCCTGTATTTGAAAGCATGGGGAGTCTTAGGTAGATTCCAGTGTTGTGATGCAGTGAACAACTTGTATGCATGTCCATTCTTGTTGGAGGTATATCTTCAGGGTAACCCCTGAGATGCAGGATTGCAGGATCAAGTGAACTTGAGATTTTTCTTATACTGTCAGTTCCTCTTCATGGGGTTGGAAAAATACACTCCCACCAGTGATGGCTGAAAATACCTGTTTGCTCCTGACTTTGTGGGCTGATTGTCAAGATTTTGACTTTGTGCCAATCTGATGGGCAAGAAATGGTAACTAAGAGAGGATTTAATTTGCATTTCTTTTATTATGTGCAAAGCTGAACATGTTTTTCATAGGTTTCAGAGGCATTTCAGTGTCTTTTTGGTGAGTTGTCTGTTTTTGGTCTCATTTCCGTATGATTTTACACTCCTTTTTGAGTGTATTATCTCCTTATCTGTGATATTTGAGTGATATTGCAAGTATTTTCTCCCAGTTTGATGTTTGTCATTTGATTTTGCTTGTGGTAGTTTTTTTTTTTTTTAATTTATTTGACAGATAGAGTTAGACAGTGAGAGAGACAGAAAGGTCTTCCTTCTGTTGGTTCACCCCTGAAATGGCCACCATGGCTAGAGCTATGCCGATCCGAAGCCAGGAGCCAGGTGCCTCCTCCTGGTCTCCCACACAGGTGCAGGGGTCCAAGCACTTGGGCCATCCTCCACTGCACTCCTGGGCCACAGCAGTGAGCTGGACTGGAAGAGGAGCAACCGGGACTAGAACCCGGCGCCCATATGGAATTCTGGCACCACAGGCGGAGGATTAACCAAGTGAGCCACGACACCGGCCCTGCTTGTGGTGTTTTTAATATTCAAAAATTTAAAAAATGTAGCCAGTTACAATTTTTCATTGATTTCATTTGAATTTTGTTTCATAATTAGAATTGCTAGACGAAGTTACAGAAATTTTACTTTTTCTTTTTTTTTAGTACTAGTATGGTTTATTTTTCTGCACTTAGACATCTAGTTCTTTTGGCGTTTATTTTTATGTATGCTTTTCTGTGTCTGTCCAACATACCTGCACCATTTATTTTAAGATCATTTTAACTCAATTGACTTGAGATACCACCTTTTTTAAAAATATATTAGATTTCTATAGATAGTTGGGTTTATTTCCTGACTTAAAATTCTATTCCACTGGTCTATTCTTTAAAACTGTTTTGTTTATTTGAGAGGCCAAGGCAGAGAGTGAGCGAGCGAGAGAGATTGAGAAAGAGAGCATGAGAGAGAGTGCGCACTCTCATCTGCTGGTTCACTCCCCAGATGTGTGGCTAGGGCTGGGTCAGGCCCACACTGAGAGCTGGGGACTCACCCTGGGTCCCCATGTGCATGACAGAGAGCCAAGTACTGAGCCATTACCTGCTGCCTCCCAGGGTGCACAGTAGCAGGAAGCTGAGCTCAGGGGCCGGCGCTGTGGCGCAGGAGGTTCATCCTCTGCTTGTGGTGCCAGCATCCTATATGGGTGCCGGTTCGAGTCCTGGCTGCTCCTCTTCCAATCCAGCTCTCTGCTATGGCCTGGAAAAGCAGTAGAAGATGGCCCAAGTCCTTGGGCTCCTGCACCCGTGAGGGAGACCCGGAAGAAGCTCCTGGCTCCTGCCTTCTGATTGGTTCAGCTCTGGCCATCGTGGCCATTTGGGCAGTGAACCAGTGGATGGAAGACCTTTCCCTCTGTCTCTCCCTCTCACTGTCTGTAACTCTACCTCTCAAATAAAATGTTTAAAACAAACAAAAAAAAAATGGAAAAAGAGTGGAGCTCAGACTTGAGCCTGGGCACTGTGGGGTGGGGGTGGGAATGGGGGTCCCAGGCAGCACCTTCACTGCCAGGCCAAATGCCTGCCCTGTCTGTCTCTCTGTGAGTTACTACCACACTCTTACTCATAATTTTTTTTTTTTTTCAGGTCTGACTGTTTATTGTGGGCAGGGGCTCAGGAGCTCTTGGTGGGGTGGGTGCGCTTCCTCTTCACCATCATGGGCTTCTGGCTGCGCAGGATGGCGCTGGCTCTGCGGATGGCGGCCATGCGCAGATCGGGGCGGTACTTGTTCTTGTGAATCATGTGCCGGATGCTGCTGAGCGTGGCCCGGGCGTTCTTGTTGATGGTGGTGCGCACGTACGAGGTGGCCGGCTTCTGCTGGCCGGATCTGCGCTTCATGACCACCACAACGCCCTTGCCGTCGGCAGCCGGCTCCACGCCCACGGTCTTGCGGTGGATAAGCCTGTTGTAGCGGAACGAGTTGTGGGCCTTCAGGTTGTTGGGCTCTGTGCTGTACATCTGCTTGTTCCTCTTGATCAGGAAGCTGGAACAGTTGCGCACGACCATCCACTGCAGGTGCGCGGACATGGCGGCGGCTCCTCACGCGGAGGCTGCCGGAGACGGAAAGAGGGCTCTTACTCATAATTTATAGAGGCTTTTTTTTTTTTTTTTTTTGACAGGCAGAGTGGACAGTGAGAGAGAGAGACAGAGAGAAAGGTCTTCCTTTGCCGTTGGTTCACCCCCTGCAGTGGCCACTGCGGCCAGAGCGCTGCTGCCGGCGCACCGCACTGATCCGAAGCCAGGAGCTAGGTGCTTGGTCTCCAATCCGGGTAGGGCCCAAGCACTTGGGCCATCCTCCACTGCACTCCTGGGCCACAACAGAGAGCTGGACAGGAAGCGGAACAACCTGACAGAATCCGGCGCCCCAACCAGGACTAGAACCCGGTGTGCCAGCACCGCAGGCAGAGGATTAGCCTGTTGAGCCGCGGCACTGGCCGAGGCTTTGTTAACTTTAAAAATACCTGGTGCACCAGTTGCCTTGTTCCAGCTTTCCTTTTTTAATATTTTCCCAAATACACTTGGAAGTTAACACTTCCATATGAAGCTTACCAACTACTTCTCAAGTCCAGAATTACCGATGGGATCAAGTTAAGCTTGTTGATGAACTGAGTGCTGAGACGTGGTGACCCTGTGTCTTCCGTTTACTCGTCTGCTCTGTGTTTTTTAGGAGTATGTTACAGTTTTCTGTGCTCAGGTTTTCAGTATTTCTTGTTCAATTTATTCCTAATGATTTTGTATTTTTCCGTGACAGTTGGAAGGAAGGTTTCTCTTCGCTGGTGTCTTGTAGTTACTTTCTATGCTTGTGAGAGCTGTCACCGTCTTGAGCTAATTTTATATCCTCCTATGTTGCTGAATTATTGTTTGACATGGTTCAGTGGCTTCCAGTACGTGATCTGGGGTTCCTTGGGGGTTTCTAAGGTTGTTTTAGGGGGCTCACAATACTAAAACCATTTTTCACTGGTTATCAGACAGTTTGCCTGTTTAACTTTGCTTCTCTCTTGAGGGTACGGTGGAGTTTTCCAGAGACTACGTAGTGTGTGATGGTACAACAGACTGAGCACAGCAGCAGATCTGGAAATCCATGAGGTCCAACAACGAGGAAATGTACACAAGTGTGAAATGCGTCGTTATTCTTACCGAGCATTTTTCTTTATGGTTTTTTAAAAAATATACCATTTATAGTAACAGGTTTATTGTTACTTTTGAATGGATTAAACATGTATAATCTTCTGCTTTAATGTTTAGTAATTATCAAAGTTATCAATAGCTATAAACCACAAAAACTCTTTGAAGTTTTCAACAACTTTTAAGGATGTGACATGGTTTTGAGATAGATTTTTTAAAAAGATTATTAATTTTTTGAGAGAGAGAGATCTTCCATCTGCTGATTCACCCCCCAAGTGGCCGCCGCAATGACCAGGACTGGGCCAAGCCAAAGCCAGGATCCAGAAGCTTCACAGAGTCTCCCACATGGTGGCAGGGGCCCAAGATCTTCCACTGCTTTTCCCACGCCATTAGCAGGGAGCTGGATTGGAAGTGGAGCAGCTGGGATAGGAACTGGCACCTGGAAGGGATGCCAGGGTCTGCAGGTGGCAGCTTTACCTGCCACACCAAAATGCTGGCCCCAGAAGCTTTTTACAGGTTCTGAATGTCACCATTCTTTAAGTTTTCTAGGTAGACCACCACATCCCCTCCTATAGAGTAGACTTCCATTCTTTTCTGATTCTCAAGCCTCTTGCTCCTGTTTGTCTGGTTACATTAGATAATACTTCCTGTGCAGTCTTAGTGATGGAACACTGGGTATCTATACCTTGTTCTTTCCCTTAGTGAGAATGTCTTTATGGTTTCCCATTAAGGAAGGTACTGAGATACTGGCTTAGCGCTGTGTGTTAGGATCCTGAGACCCATCCTTATTTGATCCTAACTCTTTAGTTAAATGTATTTGACGATCACCATCATTGCTTCTGCTGCAGCTCCCCTGGGGATCTCTTGGTTGGATGCAGCTTCATTGGGTGAGGGCTGGATATTAAATTGTTGGCTTATAATCTCCTTGCATGAGTGCCTTGGAAATGCTGCTCCCCTCTTGGCCACCTGTGTACTGTTCTGAGAAGTCTTGTGTCAGCTTAAATTTCTTACCTGAAGAACAATTTGATCTTTTTGCCTGGAGGTCCCTGGAACTTTGTGTTCATTAAAGTGTAGTAGTTTTACTAGGGTGCATCTCTGATTTGATTATTCCAGATCAATTTTTCAAGGCACACAATAATAGGGCTTTTTGGTGTTGATTTAGGATTTATCTTATTTTACCTTGTATTTTGCAGTATTTGTTCCATTGTTGTATTTCTCAGTGTTTGCTCCATGGCTTTGGTCTTCATGGACTCCAATTATACATAGTGTGGACCTTCTTTGCCTTCTTTATCAACTACTCTCTGATCTGTTTGGCTTTCTTAATTTTGTTTTATTTTTCTTAATGTCTCGTTGAGTTTTCATTTGAATCTGTTCTCTCTTGGATGCCTTGTGATTGATTTTTCATGTCAGATAGTTTTGAGCTTTTTTTTCCAATTTATTTCCTGAAATCAATCAACTCTGCATTTCTTGATTTTTAAATGTTCTTTTTCATTCTTAGTTTTTAATTTGGATTCTAGTGTTTTATAATTTTCCAGTGCTTGCTTCTTCATATTTTAATCAGCTTGGCATGTTATAGTTTTGATATTTTTGCAATTTATTTTCTGAAATTGTTCCGCTCTGATGTGTTTCTTCATGATTTTTGAAAATTCTATTTTTAGTTTTTGCTTATGATTCACGTTTTTATTAAATCTCCCAATGCTTATTTTACATTTAGATCAGTGTGGAATCTTAGGTTGCATTTTACGGTGGGAGGGGTGAGGGTTCCTTGAGCTGAAACGTGGGACTCAGGTTTATCTTTGCTTCTTGCAGTAGCTGAGGCTGGAGCTGGTTTCCCCCATTCCTAAGCAATTTGTTGACAGTGCTATTTCCAGAGTGCCCTCTTCTGGCAGTGTTGTGAAGTGCAGCTCACAAAACCCTGTACCCAGGGAGGTGAGGGTTGGTGTCTTGTTTCCCTAATTGCTTCTTTAGTGCTAATTTCTTGGGGAGGGACACGTTTTCTCTGTTTCTTCTACTCCGAAAAGAAGTACTGTTCTGATCTTGCCACCACCGACCCTGCTCACCTTCAGGTAGCTTCCTTGCAGCTGGTCCTGTGGGCAGCTGGGTGTCTGGTTTCTGTTGCTTATGGTGCATCCTGTGTTGGACTCTTCCTTCCTGGGTGATTGTGTGCTCATCCACATTCCCCACTCCACTCTTTTCCTTCCTTGTAGTTTCTTTCTTTCTTTCTTTCTTTTTTTTTTTTTTTTTTTTTTTTTTTTTTTTTTTTTTGGACAGGCAGAGTGAACAGTGAGAGAGAGAGACAGAGAGAAAGGTCTTCCTTTGCCGTTGGTTCACCCTCCAATGGCCGCCGCGGCCGGTGCACCGCGCTGATCTGAAGCCAGGAGCCAGGTGCTTCTCCTGGTCTCCCGTGGGGTGCAGGGCCCAAGCATTTGGGCCATCCTCCACTGCACTCCCTGGCCACAGCAGAGAGCTGGCCTGGAAGAGGGGCAACTGGGACAGAATCCGGCGCCCTGACTGGGACTAGAACCCCGTGTGCCCGCGCCGCAAGGCGGAGGATTAGCCTAGTGAGCCGCGGCTCTGGCTCCTTGTAGTTTCTTAAGACGTCCCTTTCCTGCTCCTGCCTGCCACAGACCCACGGGAGCAGGCACTTTGCTGGAACTTGGTGGGTGCTCCGGTCAGTACAGGCAGCTTGAACCTCATGGCATCATCTCATTGCTGGTGATGCCGTAGTCATGGCTCACATGTGGACTTTTTGTTTGTCTGCTTTTCCCCTTATTAATCTTCCTTTATTATTAATTTTTTTAAGATAGGAAGAGAGGTTTGGACATTTGGTGCTGATAAGACTTGCAAATGTGTCAGTCATGCTTTCGTTTATTGTTTCAGTGGGAGAAATGCCCCCTGGCGGGAGCTTTCAGAGATCTCTCCTTGCAGAATAGGAGACAGGGGACCCCAGGGGAGGAAGTGTGCCTCCTGCAGGAGCCATTTCCACGCTGGCTTTCTGCAGCATGATTTAAAGGCTCCTCTCCTCTTCTTTGCTGGCCACTGGCATATGAAGTGTCAGTAATTGTTTATATGCCTAAAAGTACCCTAAGCGCTTAGATTTTTCCTGCTTATAGGTGGTTTCTGTCCAAGCTGCTGCCTCCTCTGACCTCTCCAGGTGAGAACAGCCATGGCTCTTGCATGGGTGCTGCTGACCAGGGAGCCGCAGCATCAGGAGACGGCCTTTCTAATGAGGGACAGTACACTGCTGCTTTCGCTGTCTCCAGGAGTTGTTTCCTAGGGCTTTTGTTACTGAATTTCCAATAAGTGTTTCTTAAAACTGAGAATGCTGTAGGCAACGAGTTCTTGACTAAGACACAACAGCTGTTAGCCTTCCAAGAGAATGAGTTTATAAATTGGACCATGTTAAGCTCTCATGCAATTCTTCACCGAAGGACACCAGCAGGTGTAAGAAACAGCAAGCTGCAGGAAAGAGGACCCCTGCAGAAACCCCATCTGACAGCTCATTTTCAGAATCATAGCTGTATAGCTTGATAAGAAAAAGTAGAGAACCCACTAGAAAATTTACCAAAGACTTGCAAAGATACTCCATGGAAGGATATGCAAATGGCCAAAACATGTGAAAAAGTGTTCCACTTCTTGGGTCATCAGGGGGATGCAAAATGGAAGTGCAGTAAGATACTCTGCATGGCCACAAGCATAGACTGGGAAACCAGTCCCTCCCGGCAAAACCCAAGTGCTACAGGGGATGTGGAATGCCCCACATCTTGAATGCATTGGGTAACCATTTGTCAGCGTCTGTCTGGACTCAACACACATCTTCTTACCCTGCAGATGTTTCCTTCTAGATGCAAACACAGGCAAAACGCACACACAGGAGCCTCAGAAGATGCATGCTACCATGTCCATATCAACACCACTCTTAACACAGATTCCCATCTGGGGTAGAATGGATGAGTGGATGGTGGCATGGATCCACACGCTGGCATCCTGTACTGGAATGAAAGGGAGCAGTCTACAGCTCTATGGAACATTGTGGAATGGCTCTCAAACACAGAGTCATGCTTTGAGAAAAATTTAAATACAAAAAAACAAAGAACACAGGCTGAGAGAAAGCCAACAGCTGATGCCTGGATACCAGGCTTTGTATCAATGAGAGTGCCCGCCTTCAGGACAGGTGGGCAGCAATGCCATGTGCGGTTGGCCTCTGGCCTGCTGGAGGGCCAGCCCAGGCACCTGGCTCCCTCAGAGCACAGGAGACAGAAGAAGCCATCAGCTGGATGTAAGCTAAGTGGTAGGTTCTCTTCGCCCCCAGAGGTCCTCCCTTGGAGAGTACCCTTAGTTCTTGATTAAATCTGAGTTGCCCAGGCAGTGTAGGAATGCAGTGTCTTGTAAGGTGCGGATACAGGATGTTTTGGATTTGCTTTAAAATATTGCAGAGGTGGGGAGCAGATGAGACTGTGAGCCAAGCCAAATCGGCTGTAAGTCGGTGGCGCTGAAGCTGAGTGACGGAGGCCTGGGCCTCGCCTGGCTCTGCTGCCTCCATTCATGCCTGAAATTCCCACGGTAAGGAGGAGACACAGGAGCCAGCGTTTCTGCAAGGGCTGTACTCACCTTCTGTCTGTAGGCTTCAGGCGTGAGGGCCCGCCCCTCATCCCTCGCTGCCACCCCATGGAACCGCTGCTGTCAGCGGGAGGAAACACATGGCATGCTCTGAGGAGGGTGGTTGGGGGAGGTTTACCTGCAGGGACAGCATGGATCCTGGTGGGCCAGGCAACCCAGAAAGCACAGGGCAGCCACCCAGGGCTTGCTCCAGCGGGAAGCTGTGCTGCAGACTTGCAGGGTGCAGCAGGCACCTGTGTCCTTTGGCTGAGGGAGGTGGTTGGCATCCAGACATCCACAGGGAGGAGCTCAGGGCTCTAGTGTGTGCTTACCTATCCTCTTGGTCTGCTGGCATGCCCCCTGTCACAGGCTGACCACCCAGGGCATGGAGCAGGTGCAGAAGGGCAGAGCATCCTCCAGGGCGAGCGTTTTGCTGTGTGTTTTTCTGTGCATTGATGTGTGCACTTGTGAGTGCAGAGAGTCTGGTGTTGTTCTCACTGCTTATTGAAGCCCTCATGGGGTCACTGTGCTGGCAAATCATGATCAGCCTTGCTCTCTGCTCGTGGCTGATGGTACTTCTCAGTGTAGACCTATTGGTGCCCCTTGACAAGAACTTATGTTACCACAGACTGCTGTCTTCACTCGGGGAACACCCTTGCCATTTGGGGAGCATTGAGGCGTCGCCATTTGCAATACGGTGTTCCCCTGGCGTCTCGTGCATAGCTGAAAGATTTTTGTGTTGTAATAAGAGGCTGTTGCGGCCGGCGCCGCGGCTCACTAGGCTAATCCTCTGCCTTGCGGCGCCGGCACATGGGGTTCTAGTCCCGGTTGGGGAGCCGGATTCTGTCCCGGTTGCCCCTCTTCCAGGCCAGCTCTCTGCTGTGGCCAGGGAGTGCAGTGGAGGATGGCCCAAGTACTTGGGCCCTGCACCCCATGGGAGACCAGGAGAAGTACCTGGCTCCTGCCATCGGATCAGCGCGGTGCGCCGGCCGCAGCATGCCACCCGCGGCGGCCATTGGAGGGTGAACCAACGGCAAAAGGAAGACCTTTCTCTCTGTCTCTCTCTCTCACTGTCCACTCTGCCTGTCAAAAAAAAAAAAAAAAAAAAAAAAAAAGCTGTTGCAAGAAATTCATGGAAAACGTATATTATGAGAAAACACTGTGTGGATTGCAAATGATTTTTTACTCAAAGTTATCATCTAATTCTGTTTTCACATGACCTTGTTGAAGTACTCACATACATGCCCAGAAAGCCCAGATTTGGGGCAGCTGGGAGCTGTGGGAGGCGAGTCGGTGCAGGAGGTGATGAGGCCGGATCGGGTGTTGGAGAGCTTGGGTCTGAGGTTCGTCTTTGGCTTTGTCTTGCCTTACATTGTGAGCTTGGGTGAGTTGCTGAGCTTCTCTGAATCTCACGTTTTTGAAGATTTATTTATTTGAAAGGCAGAGTTACAGAGAGGCAGGGGGAGAGAGAGAGAGAGAGAAGACTTCTACCCACTGGTTCACTCACCAAATGGCCGCAATGGCAGGAGCTGCTCCCACCCAAAGCCAGGAGCCAGGAGCTGCTTCTGGGTCTCCCACACGGGTGCAGGGGCCCAAGGTCTTGGGACATCTTCCACTGCTTTCCCAGGCCACAGCGGAGAGCTGGATTGGAAGTGGAGCAGCCAGGACTTGAATTGAAACCATATGGGATGCCAGCGCTGCAGGTGATGGCTTTACCTGCTATGCCACAGTGCTGATCACTGAATCTCTTTCTCATTGGCAAACAGAGGGTGATCCTCATGGCTGCTGCAGCTGCCCCGCAGGTTTGTTGCGAGGATTCCCTGAGACGAGGGGTGAGAAAAGGTATCATGAGAGTCCACATGGCTGCAGGATGGCCCTCTCGACACTGACCTCTCGTCTGGCCAGGACAGGAAGGGCTTTGGTGGTGACAGTGCCCCCTCAGGGTGTGCTCCTATTCCGGCTCCTCCCTGCAGCGGTGACGGTGGGAGTGCCACCCTGTGCCCAGCCCGAGCCCTGCCCAGAGTCACAGGGCCGTCCCAGACCAGGGACCGCCTGCACCTGCATGAGGGCCTGTCTTTGCCCTCAAACTCCTTTGTTCTGGGAGCCTGAGTGGCTCTGGAAGTGGGCTTTTCTAGCCGTGGTGAACAGCAGCAGCCACTCTTGGTTGTGTTCTGATTGAGGTCAGAGGGGCAGCACCTCTCCCCATGGGGCACCGTGCAAGGTGCTCCGAGCACACCGTGTCACCCAGTTCCTGTGACGACACTTTTGTGCCATCACCATCTCCATTCTGCACAGGAGGAAATCCAGCCTGGAGGGTTTAGGCCATGCGGCAGTGGGCGCGTAGTTAGATAGACAGAGGTACTGCTCAAACGCATCTCCCATCTCCCATCTCCCATCGGCTGGATCTGGGCCAACAGGCTCTGTGCCCTTGGCTCAGCGGGGCCTCCTCTGCCACTTCTCTGACCTTGGTTTCTTGGCTGGGTTCTGGCTGTACCGTTTCCTATCCGTGGTGCCTTATTCCCTGGCAAACCATGACTGAGTTTGCTGTTCTGTCCTCCCTCCCTGGAGTGACTGGGGCAGAGCACGTACACAGTAGGAGCTTAGCAAATGCTGGTTGCTGGCACAGCACCCACAGGGGCTGTTTGCAAGCCTGGTGGACCCTGGCAGGCCAGAAAGGTGGCACTGGCCCTCTGCGGATGCTCTCAAAGATGAGTAAGGCTGGAATCATGAGCCCCTGGCAGGCTGATTTGGACTCCACAGCGAGCCTCGCTCTGGCCTTTGAAGAGCTGAGAGCTACCTATGTCCTCCAAATGGAGCTGGACATGGTGGTCAAGGACTACACTGGCCAAGAGGCTCCAGCTCCAGGGGCAGCTGGCGCTAGGCAGGTGGAAGTTGGCAGCAGTCTTGTGGCAAGCGCTGCAGTGCCATTCTCTGTTGGTCCCTGGCTGGTCTCTGTGAGGGAGCAGGGGCTGGCCTGGCTTGTACCCCATCCTGCCTCCCAGCTGGGGCCCCTGCCCCCGATTCATGTGGTTGGTGATGATCCTGATTGTCAGCCTCTGAGGCAGCTCATCCGCTCTTTCATCGCTCCCTGCCCCGCCCCGCCCCGCCCAGTCTGCAGATTGTTAGTTTGTATCTGGAGTGCAGCCTGAGGAACACAGGAGGCAGTGGTTGAGCCCTCCTTGGGGCACACCGTGAGCAGGACAGATGCGGTCCCTGCCTTACTGGGCCGGCATTTCTCTGCAGAGGGGAGCACGACTGGACGAAACACAGAGAGGAGGGGCAGTGACAGATGGTGAAGAGTGCCGTTAAAGAAAGGACAGGGGGTGGAGGTTAAGAGGAGGGACCTGGTGCAGAGAGAGTGGCTTCTCCCAGGACGCGACTTCGGAGCTGAGGCCGAATCTAGTTTGGCCTGTCTCAGGAGCCCACGGTGGTCTTTGCCTTAGTGTGGCGTGGTATGGCCTGGTGGCAGTCTCTACGCTCTGCCAAGCGGTTTCCCGGAGTCCTGCACGCTCTCCTCGCCACCAGCTCAAGGTGCACCTCCCAGCCTGCAGCTTCAGCTTCCCTTGGGGTGGTTGTTGTGTGTCTTTTTTTTTTTTTTTTTTTTTTTTAATTCAAGTGGCAGACACATTCACACAAATGCAGGGTGTTGAGTACAGAGAGGGAGAGGGAGACAGCTTCCATCTAATGGTTCTCTCCCCAGACTTCGGCATCAGCTGAGACTGGCAGATTGAAGCTGGGAACGCCACCCAGGTCCCCTACGTGGTTGGCAGGAACCCGACGGCTTGAGCCCCCATTGCATTCTCCTGGGGCGTGGCGTAGCAGCGGTTCAAGCTCAGGCAGTCCACCTTGGAAGGCACGCATCCCAGCTGGTGTCTCAGCTGCTAGATTAAACACCTGCCCAGTGTATGGGTTCTTGCAGCAGAGGTAGCCAGTGCTCTGCACACAGTAGGCACACAGCATGTGCCCACTGTGCATGGTGAAACAAGAAGACCCTGTCTGTAGGAAGGGGGTGAGTTTTCCTGAAGACACAGAGAAAGCACAGACGCCTTGGCCAACCTGCAGGGAGGGCCGAGAACGGCTACGGAACACTGGGGTGCTTGTTGCTTTCCTGCCTGCTGATGGAGGAGCTGAGACCTGGAGTTCCCCATCTAGGTAACCGTTGTATGTTTGGTTTGTATTTGGCAAATACCTAAAAAACCAATGCCTTTTCCTGCTGAGCTCAGTCATCAGCTGTTGGTGTCCACGTGTTCCGGCAGGGGCCCAGCAGCTGTGTCCGGGGGAGTGCTTGGCGCGTGGGTCCTGTGTCTTTTCTCCCAAAGCAGTGGAGTCGCTGTTTGGCCCTAGTGGCCCTGTACTCTTCGATTCCTGGAGGGGTGATGTCTACTCACGGTCTTGGGCTTTGCTTGCACGCTGACGTGGAGTGTTGTAGCTTCGCCCACGGTGGCTGCCCATCAGCCCTGCTGACAACAGCATCAGCACCCATGTTGATGGAGTGAAGGCAGCAGAGGGTGTGGCAAGGCCATGGGCTCCAGTGCTGTGCTGCCTGGGCTCTGGCTGCTTGTGTCCGGAGAAGTGACTAAGCTTCCTGAACCTGCAGTCCTGGCGGGGAGAGAGAAGGGTGGAATAGGGATTCCTATCGGGGTAGCTACATGGCTGGCACGGCAGGTGCTGGCCTGGGAAGCACAGATCACCGAGCCCGCCCCTAGAAGCTTCTCTTCAGCAGGTGCAAGGTGAGAGTGTGTGGCTGGTCAGGGACACACTTTGGAAATCACCGTGTGAACTCATTTATTTACTTTTTGAAAGATGATTTATTTATTTTTAAAGGCAGAGCAAAGGAGACACGAAGATCTTCCATTTTCTGGTTTATTCCCCAAATGGCCACAACAGGCAGGACAGGACCAGGCTGAGCCATGTGTCTGGAACTCCATATGGGTCTCCAATGTGGGTGGCAGGGGGCCCAGGGACTTGGGCCATCGTCTGCTGCTTTCCCAGGTGCCTTAGCAAGGAGCTGGCTTGGAAGCAGAGCAGTCCTGGGATGTTGGCAGTGTGGGTGATGGCTTAGCCTACTGTGCACCCACACTGCTCTGAGCTCATTCGTTCATTGATCATGGCAACCGCATGGATGTGGTGTCCTTGCCATTGTCATGTGTTGTTGAGGAAATGAAGGGGCAGAGAGGGGCATGACTTGATCAGGGCCTACAGGCACTCAGTGGTGAGGCTGGGGTCCTGGTCCCGCTCCGTGCTGCCCAGAACAGCTCCTCTCCCACTCTGTGTGAAGGTGTACGTGAGTTTCAGGGGGCAGGGCCTGGCTGCCGGACTGGCTGTGGACCCTTTGCTTCTTTAGACCAAAAATGGGCTTTTCTCCAGGATCCGAGTTGACACCAAATGGTTTTCATTATTGTTTTGTGATAAAGTAGAACAAAATAATACTTAGAAAACTTGGCTGAGGAAATCTGAGCTGAGAAGCTGGGTCGCTGGGGAGGGGTGCCAGGCCACTCCATGGTCCTCGGCCTCCAGGCTGGGCCACTGGTCAGTCCTGCAGGACCCGCAGCACAGGGGCTCCTGGTGGGGAGCTCGTCCCCCCCTGACACTGGGCAATGGGAAAATGAGAAAGCTTTTTCTTTCTTTTTCTTTTCTTTCTTTTTCTTTCTTTCTTTCTTTTTTTTTTTTTTTTTTTTTGCTAGTAGAGAGGGTTTTGAATTTTGTAGCACCAAGCTATGATAAATGTTCAGGCACCAGGTATACCAGATACCCTCATCATACATTGTATACCTTTGTTGAAATAGCACATTGCATGCACCCCATAAACACACAGGTACAATGAATGTGTGCCGGTTAAGAAAACAGCACCAACAAGCAAGGACTCCATTTTTCCCCTAGGGTTGGTCTGATGGCACCAGTCTAGGCCAGCAGAGCGGCCCTGGCCTCAGTCTCTCAGTTCTCTCTGCTCAGACGGGGGTCTGCACCAGGACCCTGAAGATGCTGCTTCCGGGGAGGAGGGTGGGCTCCAGAGGAGTTGTGGGACCTTCTTGCTGGACCTAAAGGACAGGAGGGGCTGGGACAGGCACACAGGGGAGGGGCACTCCTGGCTTAGGTGGGGGGGGACAGTGTCTGTGGCAGGCCTGAGAGGTATTGTTTGGCCTCTTCACACAAACCCAGCTCTGCCTCTCGCAGCGTGTTCTGCTGTGGAAACTTCTCGCTCTGGTGTGGCTGGGGAGCTTGGACACCAGGTACCCTGCAAGGAGGAGCCCCTGACCCGGCTGCAGCCTGAGCCTTGGCCTCCCACGGGGTCCTGCTGGCCGCCTTTCTGATTCTCGGTTCCATCCTTTCCCTGTGAGTGCTTGGGAAGCCAGGTTACCATGGTGACATCGGCCAGGAGCCCCCTTCTTTGTACCCTCCCACTTCTCCTATACAGGGAGTAAACCCGGGGTGAGCTCCTGTGTGTGTTCCAACGCCCCCCAACCGATGCAGCCCCTGCTTCAGCTGGCACCTTCATCTCCGTGAGCTCAGCCCTCCACTCTCCAGGTCTTAGCTGGATTAAGGGCCTAGATCGCGGCTGCGGAGGAAGGAGGCACCACGGTAATTGCTGTTTAAATCTCCCTAACAATAGCCACATGTGGCCGGAGTTGAGGGTTATTAAATATGAGCACCCTTCTTCCCCCAAACATGCCTTTGTTTGCCTAGCTGGGCAGTGCGGGGAAGGGGAGAGAGAGACAGCTGCAGAGTGGGAGCGGGCTCCGGGGGCCTTGCCCGGAGAGCATGGGCCATGGTTTGCAGAGAAGCCCTGTGGAGGCTTCAGCCCCAGCTGGAGCAGGTCGCAGTCTGGGGCACCAGAACCATCACTCCCAGAGCCTGACCGTGCTGGGGTCCCAGGCAAGAGCTGCTGCTGCTGGAAAGATTGGGAGCCTCGTCCAAGTGCCCATTCCTGTCTTCGAGGGTCTCATCCCCTTGCAGTCCCATGGGTGACCCAGAGGGAGGGAGGTAGCACTGTGGAGAGAGTCCTGTGCTTGGAAGGCCGGCGTTGGCTCCTGGCTCTTCCCTTGCGGCTGGAAGGACAGCGGGGTCTCAGGCTCCTTGCCCTGCCCTGTATGTCCTGTGAACCCCTCTGAGTCACCTGGGCTTGTTTCGATCGCTGGCTGTTCAGGAGATGTGTGCTGAGCACGTGTGTGGGTGGGGAGCAGGGCCAGGATGAGGTTGGAGTGTGTGCAGAGCTGCTTTCCAGGGCTATGACCCCTGGAGGATGCAGCCAAGTTGATGTGTGCCTGGCTTGCTTAGTAACGCCCTACGCGTGCCCCCTCTCCCCCCATCGCAGCTCCTGCAGTGCCTGCTGGCTCGAGGGCCCTGGAAGCATCCCTCCGGGCAGGCTCCCGGCCAGCAGCCTGGGCGAGCCCCTTCAGGAGGCTCTCTGCTGTCCTTAGGCGCGGTGGCATCATCAGCCACAGAGGGCGGGGTTTAAATCCCGCAGAGAGCTGTCTTGGCAGGCGACTTCTAGGTTTTGCTTTCTATGGCAGATTTCAGCCTGTTTGTGAACTTAATTATTATTAAGGGTTATAAAGAGAGGGAGACAGAGACATCTGCACTACGTGATAGATGAGAACATACGGGAATTCTTACAAACCCGTAGAAAATCCCGTGAGGATGGGGTGGTACGAGTGCTCCTGTCCCACTGGGCAGGTAGAGTGGCAGTTTCTGGAAGGCACTTGGGCAGATGCATCCAATACCTTTGGAGCATGCATGGGCTTTGTTCCTTGTCCATTTCTGCCAAGGTTGGTTTCCTACGGAGTTTCTTGCAGGTTTTTCTTTTCCTTCGGGTCACGAGCAGTTCCTTTCCCCTCTTGGGGTAAGGGTGTGTGATACATTGGCGGCAGCTGTCATACAGATGTGTGCCTGTCACTTGTGTGTGCTTTGTGCTGCCCGCGTTCCTTGTCACTCAGATTTCTAAGAGCACTTGCCTACCAGGCTGTACTGCAGTAGAACCGAGTACAAGAGTGGGGGTGCAGGGAAGGCAGAGAGGGGAGGGGGAAGGCGGTGTAGAATCGGTCGGGGCTTCAAACCCCAACAGAGCGTCTCTGCCCGTGTGGCTCCAGGGGCGTTCTCTCGTCTCACCAAGGGTCACGGTTGTGAGGATCGGATGCAGGCACGTGGGCAGGCCTGCCCACCATGTCCGCCTGCAGGATGCTGTGGGTGCAGGCATCATCACTTGGGCCTGAGGAACCTTGAGGCCCCTTAGGGGCACCCCCACCCTCTTGGCAGGACTGCGTTCTGGGCACACTCACGAAACAGGTGTTCATGCTCATTTCAGAATCCTTTGGGAAAGGAACTGGGACTCCTGCTCCCTGAGGCTTTCCAGGCGCAGCTGCAGTCCCACGCCACCCCCACTGCCAAGGCCAAGCTGTGTTCTTGGGGAGAAGGCCTGGGGATTTGCTCCCGCAGGAAGGAGTCCGGCGGCTCCCTGGGTCTCCTGCAAGAGGGCTCTTAAGGAGGTGGGGAGGGGGGTGGCGTGAGACGTGAGCACACGGCCCCTGGGACTTGTCCCCGACAGCCTTTGGAGGGGCACAGGGCCACCTGCCGCTGTGTGCCTCCATAGGACTTGTGGGTCCAGCTGGCCTCTGTGTGTCTGTGTGGCTGTCTCCATGGGACGTGAGACTCAGCTCTGTCCTGACCCTTCCCTCCTGCCGCGTCCTCTGTGTCGGGCTGACCTCTGTCCCTCCATTTACACGACTGATGCCGGATGGCGTCCCCAACAGGCCCTGCTCTCGCACCCAGGTCCACGCTGTCCTGACGTCCGTCTCACACCCTCGACTCTCCCTCTCCCGCTCCTGTGTGATCCGTCTTCACTGTTCCCACCCCGCTCTTGCCGCATCCTCTCCGGCCGCCCTCACTCACTCTTTGCCACCCGGCACCAGCAGCCAGGTCTTGAATTCGCAAGACGTCACGGTGCTTTCCTGCCTAAGACCCTCCGGTGCTGCCTGTGTTCTTGGCATGATCAACTCTTTAACGCAACCCCCGAGCCCGGGTCTGTCCTGGGCTGCTCCTTGCCGTCTGTCCCTCAGCGCTTTGGCTTCTTCCCTCAGTTGCTCCATTCCTCTAGGTCCCACCCATCCGAGGGCTTTGGCACACACCAGCTCCTCCCCGAACCACGTTCTGCCCTCCTTCTCTTTGCCTGGGTATCTGTCTCTTAGCTCAGCTCAGCGGCTACTTCAGATCCCCAGGCCAGGCCAGATGCCTGTATCAGAAGCTGTTCTAGAACAGAGTGGCTCTCCTTGCGGGGGGTGGGGAGGGTCCCTGGGTGGTCAACAGTGAGGGCTTCAGGACACAGCCGTTTGATGGACCTGTCATGATGTCCCCTCTAGGAGAGCGGACATGGTGTCGGGCCTGCTTCCCCGTGCCACCCGGTGCGTGGCACAGTGCCCGTCTGCAGAGCGTGCTCCGCTGCACCTGCATGGCGGATCCCTGCCTTTGAGCTTCACCGATGCCTGCAGCTCTCCTGTCTTCCCTTGTTGGGGGCATCTTGGAGGCCCTGCCCTCTGTGGTCCGCGGTGCCTGTCTGTCCCCACCCAGCCCGCCTGGAATTGACCCAGCCTTGAGCTGCTCATTAAGACAGCATCAAGTCCCCACTAAACGCGTGGCTCTGTGCTTCTGAATGGCCGGGAACACTCACAGCCTTTGTGCACAGGGATTATGTTCAAGGGTGGGAAGGACTTTTGCTGCTTATGCGAAGCCTGGGGTGAAGAGAAAACAATCCTATGGTAAAGCAAATAATTAGCAGCAGACAATCACGGGCTGATCTGTCCCTTCTGTGACTTCAGTTTATTGTAGCTACTAGCAGAGCTTTGTTCCACCACCTGGTAGAGAAATGAGTGGCATTAGCTAGCCGAAAGTTCCTGTGGGCGTGGGCTCAGGGGACCCTGGTGGTAATGGGGTCTCGTCATCAGCTGCCTCTGCTTCCAAGTCTCACTCGTGATGCCGGGGCTACTCGGAGCATCCCACAAATAAACTCTCCCCGGCTCTGCTCCCTCCCACCGCCCCGCCGTGCTGGGCAGCTCATTCACTCCTGCTCCCGACATCTCTCCCGTCCCCCTCTGCCGCTGTGGAAGGCCCTCTGGCAGCTCCCACCCACCTGCGCTGGCAGGTGGCGGAGCCAGTTTGATGGGCAGGTGTTCTGGTGGAAAGGCCAACCTGAGCTTTGGTCCTAGTTGGTGTGACTTGGGGCATCTTTTCCCTCGTCTGACCTCAGCCCCACTGCCGGATGCCTCAAGGGTCTGGGCCCACTCTGAGAGGGTGGATTCCTTTGTCAGAAAGTCCAGGATTGTTCCAATCCAGGGGACCCTGAGGCTCGAGACCCACCAGTTGGGGGCCGGCTTGCCCTGCTGCGGTTTCTAAATGATTTGCTTCGGCTTCAGTGTGGACCCTTTCCCCTGCGTTCCCTTGCTTCCCCGGGCCTCACTTTGCTAACCTGTGAAGGAAGATGGGTCGGTTCTGGCTGGCAGACAGCGGGGCCGGCTTCCGTCACTCTCCTCTTCCACAGTTAAGGCAGACACGAGAGGGGAGCCCTGACGATGCCGTCCTCGGCTGAGCTCTCCAGGTGGCCGGCAGGCCCCATCTATCCAATTTGGAGTCAGGCCAAGCCCTTTGCCGTGAGTGCAGAGGACGTGCGCACGTCACTCGGAGAGGCGGATGCGAGCATCCGGGCCGGAGAGGTTGAGAGGTTGGCCTGGGCCTTGGGGCGGGAGTGCGTGTCTGGAGTTCCAACACCTTGCGGCGCTAGCTTGGGTGATTCTCGTGTTTGGGACATGCTGACCAGGTCCAGCTGGGGGCGGCGGTGGGCCTGTTCCCATGCTGGTCTCATGGGCATTGCTTTGTCTCCTGCAGGCCTGTGGGTGGCTCTCTTCTTTGTGCCTCAGGGGAGCACTAGGCAGACCCCCCCCAAGAATGTGCTGGTCCCCGTGGAAGCAGATCCAAGGCCAGGTCCTTGCCCAGGGGAGAGCACCAGGCCCCTTCCTGGAATTGGCACCTGGGGCTCGGTGCCCCAGCAGGTACCAGCTTCTGTCCATCGGTGCCCCAGGCAGCAGACTGGGGGGGCGGGGAGAGCACCCCTCCCTCTGTCATCAGGGAGCTCAGGTGAGCGGTCTGTGCTCTGCTTTCCTCCCTCACGCTGGAGCCCGGCTGAGGCTTGAGCAGCTGTGGCTGTGCACCGTGCTGGGCGTGGGCTCCCGAGGCTCCCAGCTCCGCATGGTGGGCTTGCCCTCGTGGGCAGGGCTCTGACGGCTGGGGGTCTGCCTCAGTGGTCCCCTTTGATCCTATACCTCTCACATTCCCTCCTTGTCGTTCAGGAAAATGAATGAAGGCGTCATATTGCCAAACAGGCCAGAGGTGCCCTGTGAGCTCCAACCCTAGGAGCGCCCCGACCCCTCCTCAGCATTTCCCGAGGGGCCGAGCACCCTGCTTGTGAATTCTGGGCGTCTCAGACAGGCCCTCGCCTCTGGCCCGGTTATGCCGTTGAACACATTCATTTGGGGGCAAGGTCGGCGAGGAGAGAGACTCATCTTCGCTTCTTAACTGTCCCCAGGACGCCGCACGCGGGCTTGCAAGCTTCCCGCTGGAGTAATCCCTGTCAGACAGGGAACCGTCAAGCGATTCCGGCTTTAGACGCCAAATCCCCTTCCTTCCCTCGCGCTCTGGCTACGTCTCCGCCTCGCGCTGCCCTGCTTTGCCATGGGGCCCGGCTTCAGTGTCTGGGTAAGGGCTTCGGCGGATAAGGATTTCATATTCTGCTCTTCAGTTTTTCATATTTAAATTTGCTTAACTCTCCGCTTTGACTTTCCACTGACCCTTGAAGAATTGGCGTGTTTCGGGGGGCGGGGGGGGCAGATCTCATTATAGGAAATGAGAAAAATGGTCAGAGTTTTAAAACTTTTAATGACTAAAACACAGTGTTCCAAGTCGGTATTGTATCGGGGTTGAAGTCACTGTTTGGTTACAAGTCTTTTAGGTCTGAACGGGGTTGATGACATCTGTTTAATTTTAGATGTCTGGAATACATTCTGGAAATAATGAAATCCAAATGTATGACCAAATTAGAGAACAATTTTATCTGTGACAAAGAAGTTTCTAAAATAACAGCAAACATTTTGAGCAAACAAAGCTTTGAAAGACCCCATCAAGGCTTTGGTCATCTTTCCTTGCCTTTTCCCCACGGGTCTCCATGGTTGAGAGAACGTTTGTTTTCCTCGCGTGTGCATCAGGCATCATTATGTAATTTTATACCCATTTTCCCGTCTGTCCTCTGGGTGTGCGCTCAGCTCTGTGCCGGCAGCCCTGGAGAGGCCGTGCATATGTGTGGGGAAGTGGGGACCTGTTAAGGGAAGGTTCCATGGCTGGGGCGCACGGCTCCCGCCGCAGTCACCAAAGCTGTTCAATGGTTCCTGGACAGGCCGAGCTGCTGCATGTGGGGAGGCCCTGTACCACCGGTCTCGCCTGTGGTGTGCCGGGCTCCTCTGGGCGTTGGGAGGAATGAGGAGTGTGCTGACCCTCCTCCTGTCTGGGTGACCGAGCAGGTCCCTGGCCCTGCGCTCAACCTCACTGGGCCTGTCTCTGGGAGGAGCTGAGGTGTGCAGATGCTGGGGGCCTACTGCAGGCCACTCGTCGGCAGGAAGGTTCTGCAGTGGGGAGGGTCCCCTCCTGGGGTGTGCACGGAACCATGTCTCCAGCACTCTCTAGGAGCGGAGTACTCTAGATGAGTACCAGTATCCTAGATAGTGCCAGGATGGCACAGAGAGGCCAGCATGTGGGTCTCCTTTATTGTCTCCACCCCAGGGAATGATGAGAGGCTGTGTTGGCAGACAGACCTCCTCCTGGCCACTCCATGCTGCCGCATGGTCTCGGTCCAGCCATCTCCTCCATCCTTGATGAAACTGTGACAGGTAGACAGGCAGCAGGCCACAGCCTCGTCCTGCCTAGTGCCTGACAAAGCTTGGCTACTGGGGGAGGCAGTGCTGTCCGTCCGAGTGTTGGCACCTTCGGGTATTTGCGCACTGTCAGGACTCTGCCTTGTCCCATTGCGCCATTGTTGGCTCAAGTCTTCCTCTGGGGAAGCACCCCATCCTGTCCCTACCCGGGGCAGCCCGTCAGCCCCCTGAACTGTGGTCCCATGGAGCCCACTCATCACAGTTCCCTTGGGGCTGGGTTCATTTGCCAGATGTTCTGAAAGTGGAAGAAGGGGTTCCAAGTATGTCCTCATGACCAGCAGCTACAGATAAGCCTGGAAATGGGGGTTATGAGCTTGGGACGCCCTGGCTGGATGCCCGGGGAACAGCTGGGGCTTGGTGAGGCTCCGGGCTGGGCTGGGTGCCGTAGCAGTGGGTGGGCTGAGCTGTAGGCTGCCTTGGACTTGCATGAGTGAGGCCGGGCTATGCCCAGACCTGCTGTTGGTCCCTTGCCTGTGCCACTCAGGCCCCTCTCAGGACTCTGCTACGTCATCAGTGACCCACCTTGTTGGGAGGTAGGCAGGGTCACAGGGCAACCTGATCACCATGGTATTGGCAGGTGTATCAGGGTATGTTTCTGGGGGCTCCCACGTGTTGCATGGTCGAAGCTCAGGCACCTCCACACCCCTGTTTGTCTCTCCTGGCTGTTCGCAGCCCGCTGTCCCACAGGTGACAGTGTTCCATCCCACAGGCAGTTCTACAGGAAGCTGGGATGAGTTTCATGTGCATCTGGAAGGTGGTGACGAGAGGCCACTGGGCACTGGGTTTGGGGTAGGGAGACACGGCCGATGCCCCTGGTGCCCCGAGTGACCTTTGGCAAGCCAGAGCCCTCACTGGACCTCATTGAGATGTCCGCCTGAAAGGCTGATGGTGACAAGTGGTCCTGAGGACAGCAGGTGCCTGCTCTGTGGGGAAATGTGCCAGCATCCCATGTGGGCACCAGTTTGAGTCCCGGCTGCTCCACTTCCAATCCAGCTTTCTGCTATGGCCTGGGAGAGCAGTAGAGGATGGCCCAAGTGTGGGAGACCCAGAAGAAGCTCCTGGCTTCAGATCAGCGCAGCCCTGGCCATTGAGGCCATCTGGGGAGTGAACCGGTGGATGGAAGACCTCTGTCTCTGTCTCTGTCTCAACTATAAACAAGTAAGAAAACAGGCAGGCACGGTTACAGGTTGCCAGGTTCGGATGAGATGGATCTCCGGGGCCAGGCTGGGTGCTGGATCTCAGCTTCTGGGACATCATTCTTCCTGCAGGGGCTCTGGAGGGCCCTGCTCCCCACAGCTGGGTGGGGCTCCGAGGCGGCGGCAGGATGGCGCACAGATGGGCCACATTGTCTCCACACGTGAGCCTCTGTCTTCATGCTGCCTCTGGGGTCAAGGAGGGGATGGGGCCCACCCTGTGTGGAGTTCAGCCCCTCTCAGGAGGGAGTGTGAGACTAAGTGTGACATCTGCACAAGTGAGTTCCATCACCTGGGATGCCACCTTGTCACAACTAGCTCTCAGTCCATGGCTTCGCTGAGAGCCAGGGCGGAGGGGAGGAGGTGGGGCTGTTGGGAGCTGTGGGTGAGATGAGCATAGCACGTGGAGTCCTGTCCCCAGGGCCTCGTCCTGGTCCCCCAACACTGCACCTCGCTGGGCACGGCTCGGCACCGGCCCCTCGTGACAGTCATCTCAGTCATGTGAGGACAGTCACCCATGAGGAGGATGTCCTGGGCACGTCCCCATTGTCCGGACGCCTAAGCTGGGGATCGGAGAACGTCACTCAGGGGCCCTGACCCTAAGCAGGGGAGCCCGGAGCTGAGCCCTGCCGCTCGGACTGCACAGCCGCCTGCCCGCCGGTGAGACCTCAGGCCCAGTGCAGCTGTAACCAGGCCCCTGGGGGAAGCCCTGTCAGGCCAGGACAGAGCAGAGCTGTGGCTGGGAGGTCCAAGATGGCCCTGGTCATTCCCATGCCCCTTCTCGGGATGCTTCATCTCCACCACGTGGACACCTGGCCCCATGGGAACGGTCAGGGTCCTGGGCGCGGTTGGGCAGGTGGGGAGGAGAGATGAGGAGATTCTTGCCCCTAGTGCAAGACATGGGGACATGGCAATGAGCATGACAGGTGCAGTTCCTGCACTTGAGGGCTTACATTTGGGTGGAGAGAGACGACTCCCACATCTATAAATGAACAAGGAGGTCCTCGGGTGTGGCGGGGACGCTCTCTGGTGTTGAGGTGGGAACTAGGAGGGGCAGTCAGGGTGGCTTCCTGGAGGAGGGGACATTTCAGCTGGGGTCTGCATGGTGAACACTCGGCTCTGAGACCATCAGGGAGGAGCTCTCTGGGCAGACGGAACAGCAGGTGCAAAAGCCCTGGGGTGGAGAGAGCCCGGGTGTTGAAGGATGGACACTGCAGCTGGAGTTGAGGACCCAGGAGCGAGTGGCCCATAGCAGCGTCTTTGAGGCCGGCAGGGTGCAGATCCCACAGGGCTGGCGGCTGGGGTCTAGGAGCGTGGATGTAACCCTGAGTACAACAGGAAGCTGGTGGTGATGGTGACGATCTGGTTTGATTCGTGTTTTAGAGAGATCCCTCTGCAGAATGGACAGTAGATTGCAGGAAGCAAGAGTGATGGTGTGGAGGTCAATTTGAGGCACTGTGTGAGCCTTGGTGCAAAACGATGGGGGCATAGGGTCAGGGGGCTGTGGGGGAGACGAGTGACAGGTTTACACGTGTCCTGGGACCAGAGGCGGGCCTTCCTCAGCAATGGCCACTCTGTCCACCCAGGTGCTCAAGGCCAGAGCTGGTCCTCATGTCCCTCTGCCTCCCACCCACAGCTGTGTGGGGAGACGGGAAGAGCAGAGGGAGCCGGGCTGTGGAGTGGTGGAATCAGGCATCCGGTTTTGAACTGGTTAATTTAGGGGTCTGCTAGACCCTCAGGAGTACTTCGAAGAGTTTGTGGGAAAAAAAATGAAAAGGCGAGTTTATTTTTAGTGCCGGAACTGAATCTGTATATAGTTTGTTTCATAGTCTACATTTTCCAGGAAGTTTCTGAAGACCCTCAGGCAAGCAATGGAGTTGTTTGGCTGTTGTAGGTCAGGAGCCAAGGAGAGGCAGGGGCTGGAGCAGCGGTCAGGTCAGGTGGCAGTGGTATGCAAAGCCAGGGGACTGAGGAGGCCCTGGGGGGAGGGGAGGGGAGGGGAGAGGAGGGGTGGGGCGTGGAGCAGGGAAGTGAGGCGGGCACACTGCAGACCTCAAATGAGCAGTCCGTGGAGGAGACTGCAAGGTACGATGGGGTGATGGGCTGTGCAGTGGCTGGAGATGCAAGGTACGATGGGGTGTGCGGTGGCCGGGGAGGCAGGCAGAAACAGTCCTGGGAAGGGATCTCTGACCTCTTGGAGGCTGTCGGTGACCTTGGCAGAGCTGTGGGGGCTGAAGCCAGGGCAGATGGAGAGACCTCAGTTGTGCACTGCTTTCAGGGGGGTTTTGCCAGAATTGGAGGCAGAGACCTGGATGGGCACCTGGAGTGGACATGGGTCAGAGGCAGAGATGACAGCGAGTTTGTGAGCTGCTGACCCATAGGTGGGGCGGTTTACCCAAAGAGGGTGGAGACCCCTCTGGGAGTGCCATTCAAGGAGCCTGGGGGTGGAGGGTGGGACTTGGCACAGGAGGGGAGGGGAAGGGGCACTTTGCTCAGCCTATCCCACAGGCAGGCAGCCAGGGAAAAGACGGCCTGGGCAGCAAGTGTACGCACCTTGCGTGTGCAGTGCAAGAGAAGAGAGGCTGAGGGCTCGGTTCCTGCAGTCCCAAGTCACAGGTCCTTGCGAGTTGTGTGGCCTTGGGCTGCTGTTTGGATTTTTTTTTTTTTTTTAAGATTTGTTTGAAAGAGTTAGTGAGATACATCTTCCATCCACTGACTGACTACCAAAAGGCTGCAATAGCAGCGGCTGGATGGATCCGAAGCCAGGAGCTTCTTCCAGGTCTTCCAGGTGGGTTCAGGGGCCCGAGGACTTGGGCCATCTTCCACTGCTTTCCCAGGAGCATCACCAGGGAGTAGGAACAGAATTGGAGCAGCCGGGACTTGAACTGGTGCCCACGTGGGAAAAGTTCTCTAAGGCTGTGTTTGCCTGCATGCAGAGCCAGGTGGTCAGTGGGCTGAATCCCTTTGGCTTTGGATAGAGGTCAAGTGAGATCCCAGGTGTAGGCTGTGTCGGGTTCCACACCAGTGCTCCGACACAGCAGCCTGCAGGTGGCGCTATTCTGCCCCGCCACTTCCTTGGTGCCGTGTTGGGGCAGTCCCTGGACTTTGCTTGCCTCGGTGGTCTCATCTGAACCATGTGGGCAGTAGCAGAGTCCTTTCTGTAGAGTTGCTGAGTTTAATGACTTCCAGTGTGCAGAGTTCGAGACAGCAGCTGGCACGTGGTAGGTGTTCAAGAAACAGAGTGTTGGCACAGCGGCAGATGACAGCGGTGACGACTGCATTGCCGTGTGCTCCGCTGACCCCTGGGCCGGATCACCTGGTGTCCTTGGCTGTGCCACGTGTGGCGGGGCCAACCCCTACCCCATCAGCCCCTGCTCAGCTCTGCGCCGTGTGTTTTGTGCGTTCCCACGAACCCATTCATCTCTGGCCGTGAGGTCGCGAGGCTTTGGAAACTGATTTGTAGAACTGCCCTCTTCTGACCCTTTCAACTTCCCTTGCAGTCCCTCGGCGCCCTAATGAGAAGCAGGCTATCCCGGGCACCTCGGTGGAGTGCGCGGACAGCGCCATCTGAATTCTGAGGCCATCACAGGCACTCTCAGGGCCCGAATATGAATCTGCATAATTAAGAATCCGAATGGTAATCCCTGAGCGGGCCCTGTGAGTGAGCATCAGGTTTAATAGCGGATTAGGAGGGGGAATTAAAGTGGCCCAAGGGGTACACGCAGAGACTTCAAACACCTTTCAGAAAACAAATTAACGTGGTTGGCAGAAACCCTTCTCGGGGGCGGGGAGGCTTTCCTCGGCTCCCCGCTCTCTTTGAAATGTATTTTTAACACTTGTATAAACAGTTTGGGCCTGGGACGTGGGGCTTCCTGTGCCCCCTTCATTAGCTGGTGTCTCTGGGAGAAGAATTTGGCTCATTATCTGAACGTTTTGATCTCGCAGGTTAGGCCCAGCCCGGGGCCACCCTTTTTCCTTTCCTGTTGCCTGGTGGAGTGGAACCAGTGATCCTGGGCCTCCGCTGCCTCCACGCCTTCCTGCCGAGCTGGCTGCCCAGCGGGGCTCATGGAACCTTGAGGACTGGACTCCTTGGGCATGGCAGTGGCTGGGGGGCTAGCCCTTGGCACCCAGCCTCCCAGACCCCTTCCGTCTCTCCAGCTGGGTCGGCAGTGGAATCTGAGGCTGGCAGGTAGTGAGCTCCCCGACCCTGGAGGTGTTCAAGTGGTGTCCTGGCAGAGGTGCTAAGGGACTCTGTGCCCAGCTGTGGAGTGGGCCTGGACAGTCACTGAAGTTCCTTGTAAACCTGAGAGTCTGCGATTGCTACTCCACACGTGGAGTCTGACCAGGGCCACATGGATCCTGGCCAGCAACCAGGCTGGAGGAGGCAACGCCAGTGTCCGTCCAGCCTTTGGTGGCCCCTGTTCTGCTGTCCTTGGTCAAGGCCAAGGAGGAAGTGCCCTGTTCTCCAGGGGAGGCTGCAGGCTTACAGGCTTGTGCTCCATCTGCTTTAGAAATTTGAGTCTGCAAGGAATTTAGGCAAAATCTCTAGATGATATCTGTCTAGTTTCCCTTTTCACGTTCACACTCCTCCTGTGTGCACTTAATAGGCACTTACTGTGTGCCCAGGGACTGCTCGCAGTGCTCATTCACTCATTTCATAAACTGTTAGGGAGAGGCACTGTTAGTGTTCCCATTTTACAGAGAAGGAAACCGAGGCCTAAGGAGATCGAAATACCTGGCTGAGGTCTACACAGAAGGAAGTGGTGAAAAACAGCATCTTGGGGAGGGGGGTGGAGGTGCCCTTTGACTTGCCTGGGTTTGGCTGGCCCTGCCCGGCCGTGGTTCTTGACCTCCTGGAGGCAGAAGTGAGGCTTGGCCATTGCAACTTGGTCAGTGCCTGAGCATCTTCAGCCGTCTTAGGCTGGGCATGGCAAGTGGTGAGCGTGGTATTTCCTGTTCCAAAAATAGCAGAGCCCCGTGGGCTGCCGGTCAGTGGCCTCTGGGCTGGTGAGCAGGCTGTGTTCTGGATATTTCCACCACCTTTCAAATGGACTGGGAGTTAGAGGTGGACTTGTGAGGGGGCGGGGGGTGCTGATTCGCCCTGAGTTCACACAGGGCCTGTTGCCCCCCCGTGCTGGGTGTACTTCCTGCCCCTGTCGGGTGGGTGTCTGTGACTCGAGGAAGGAGGCTTGGTTTCCCCGGGCTGGGGGTAGGGACCAGGAGAGGGTGTGGGGACCACGCTGTCCTGCCTCTCTTGGGAGGTGACAGGTCACCAGCTTTGCTGCCCCTCTCAGAAGGACCTGCTCTGCTCACAGGGACTCTGCTGTCCTGTTGCACAGCCCCAGTCACCCGAGGGGGCTGCTGAGGAGACCACGGGGGACTCCTGCAGCGTTCGTGGCCTGGCTGCACCCAGGCGTGGGATTTGGGCAGAGCTGGAGGCGTGGGAGCATCTCGTGGAGTGGGGGAGCAGGGGTCGCATCATGGCTCACACCCTTCCGCCAGGACCAAACTGGGCTCCCAAAACCGTATGCTTGTTTCCAGCTCCCAGTGTTCCGTGCTGCCCGTAGCAATCTGTGTGAGCAGAGCAGTGGCAGAGGGCAGGAGTCGGCGGCCCACGGCCTCACGCCTGCTTCTGAACCTAGGACAGAAGCTTCCCCCTCGTGCAGCTGTGGGAAGCCGTGAGCCATGGCAGGCAGGCTCCGCAGGACCTGGTGGGTGTGGGGAGCAGCTGGGAGGAGAGAGAGCAGGTGACCAGGGCACGAGGCTGGGATTGGCAGGCGTGGGCAGGAGGGTGGTGGCCGCCCAGATGTCCGACGCCTCGTTCCATGCCGTGCTGGCAAGGGCTGAGCAACAGGTTCTGTTGGAACCCTGAAGTTGCAGCGTTTTCTGATTTCTTGCTTTCAGGTTGGCAGTGCCACATCCCTGTGAGCCGTGTGAGCCGGCCTGGCACTCGGGCCTCGCCTCCCGGGCCCTGCTGTGCGGGGTTTGCAGGGGAGGCGGCCGGGAGGGCACTGGAGTGGAGGTGAGCAAGTGGGCAGGATGCTGTTGCAAAATGCAGCTCTGGCAGTGTTCGGCGTTGGGGAAGAGCCTGGGGGTGTGGCCTGTGGGGCTGTGCCCCGCTCCAGGGAGCCAGAGGCAGTAGGCAGGGGAAGGGTCCTTGGAACGTTGGTCGGGTCGGGTCCCCTTGCAGTCAGTGAAGTGTGCCCCTTTCTCTCTGTCGCCAACTCCTGGGCCCCAGGCCCCTGTGTGCTCAGGCTGGGCCTGGAGCGGTTTCACACGGGAGTGCTTGGCTTCCTTTGCTACGACCGGCCCAGAGATTTAAAAATGACAGCATGGATTCCCCCAAGAAATGACCTGGAAAGATTCACTGGGGGAAAAAAGTTTTCTTGGAAAGAAAGTCAGTCAGGGAACTCGGGGCAGAAGGGCATGTCGGGCCTGGCTCAGCTCAGCTCAGATTTGGACTGGACAGGAAGCAGCCGGGGCGTCGTGCCCGGATCCCGCACAGGCCAGGGGCCCTAGGACACAGGGACGTGGGTAAGGCTCCCGCAGGCTGAGGGTGGTCGGGGCGCAGAAGTGGGCTGTGCACTGCCCTTTGCTTCCACCCTCAGATCGGCTCCCTGCCCTAATCCGTGTCCCAGGGGCTGGCCTTGCGCCATGCGATTCCCAGGCCCACCTTGCCAGCAGCTCTGGCCTGCTTTGGCCCACGGGAGGTACCGACAGGAGACTGGCGGGGAGGAGGGGGAGGAGGAGGGAGAGCGTGTGTTCCCCAATCCCTGGCTCAGGCCACGCCTCCTCCGTGGCTGCAGTTGTCCTGCCCACTCTGCAGTCTGAGCTCCCCTAGACCAAGGAGGCCCTTGGGTGGCTTTGGCTCCCACCAGACAGCCCTGTCCCCTGAGCTCTGGAAGGGCCGCCACCTCCTTCCGCCCTCCAGGGCTTTCTGCTGCTGCGGGTCTCTGCCTGCCTCCCTGTCCATCCCCTGCTTGATTTTGTGGCTCTTGTTAGCTTGTAGCTGGTTCATCCTGTTAGCTTGTCTGTTGCTGCCTGTTCCTTGGGGTGAGAAGGAAGGAAGGAAGGAAGGAAGGGGTGGGGTGGGATCTGCCCCTCACCATGCCTTTGGGCCAGACCAGATAGATGCCTGCGGGCAGCTCAGCCTCTGCTGCCTGCACCCCAGAGCCCCCAGTGCAGACTTGGAGACCTCCATCTGCACCCAGCCAGGGCTTGTTGGGGCCAGGTCCCTGACCGAAGTCCAGGGTGACTCACTGTCCTGTGGGTCATGGCTGACCTGTCAGGCCTCTGCCAGGACCCAGTCACTGACAGGTGCCTTTGAAGCGTGCCTGCCACCTCCTCACCACTGCCGCTCTTGCCCCACTCTGCCCAGGAGGGCCCCTGAGCGCGGGGCAGCTCTCCCCTTCCTTTAGCATCTTGGGAGCTGGAGAAGAAAGTGCAAGGCTGTTCTGTCTTGTGAAGGGAGACACTGCACCAGGGACAAGTGGGCTCAGCTTCTAGAAGCTTCCAAGTGCCAAATGTGGCCACAGGAGAGTTCGGTCTCTGGGACGTGCCAGGAGCAGAGATGGAAAGTCACCAATCTGGCCCCTTCTGTTACATGTGTGTAGATGTGGAGGCCTGAGAGTACCCGAGAATTTGTAATGTGGCACTGAGCCAGGGGTGGAGCAGGCACTCAGCAGGCCTGGGCCGTGCCACAGACACGGGGCAGATGGAGTCACGCAGTGAGGAGGGTGGCACTCGGCGGCCACACCACCCTGCTCACAGGCTGTTGGCAGCTTCCTCCCCCTGGCCCTCAGACCTCTCGCTCAGAGGTTGGCAGAGGCCAGGTCAGCACCCGGGTGCACCTGGCCACCCGTCTGCAGGTGCATGGTGTGTGTGTGAGCATGAGAAACACCTCAGTCCGCAGTGGCAGCGCCTGGGACTGGGTTGCACAACAGCCCTATGACTGTGGCTGTGCTCATGTTACTGTGTGTGGAGCTAAAAGGGCTGCAATGCTGAGGGAGAGGGGGAGGGGGAGGGGGAGGGAGAGGGAGAGGGAGACCTCCCCAGGGCTGGTACCCTCGGGTGTATTTCCAGGGGAGGCCAAGATGGTGACCCTCAGCCAGAGTGAGAGGAGGCAGCAAGGTGAGTCCTGGGTGCGAGTCCTCCATGGACTTGAGAGCAGTGCCCACTGCTCCCTTCCAAGCCAGGACCCACCTGCACACCCACTCCCCCCCAACCCGGCATTTCTCCACGCTTGCCCACACTGGGTAGTGCCTCGGGCTCTCACACATTTGAAATCCTGAGTGCGTGGAGAGGAGAAGGTGACACCCAAGCAAAGTGTGGATTCGGGACAGCCTAACAGTGGGCAGCCGTGTTTGGGTGGGAGGCACTCGGCAGGTGCAAGAGTCCCACAAGGCCCCTGGGAGCACAGGTCACTGGCTGGTCACACAAGGCCTTCTGTGAACTGGCCTGCCCCGCTGTGGTCCAGGAACACCGGGAGCCCTGGTAGGTTTTGGAGCAGGGGAGTGGTGGTGCCAGAGGTGTGTTCCGGGAAGGTAGGGAGGGCATGGACAGGGCGTGGGACACAGCTGCAGGCCAGGGTGGGTGGAGCAAGGTGGGTAGGCCAGGGTGGGGCACAGGGTTTCTAACAGAAGCCCTAAGAGGGTAGGGCTAGGTTCGGTCAGTCTCCCTCTGCGCCCCCACCCTCGGAGGGGGGCTGCTTCCTCATGGCAGGAGAGCTTGGCTCAGGGCGATGCAGTGTCAGGAGAAGTCTGCGGACCAGCAGCATGGGCAAGCAGCCCAACCTCTCTCTCAGCCCCACGTGGGTCCTCTGTGGATGGGGCGGGCCACCTTGGGCGTGAAGGGATGGTGGGGAGGATCGGGTGCAGGCAGGTGCCTGGGAAGTGCTCAGTGACTGGTGGCAAAGAGGAGAACAGCGACACCCATGCCCTCTGCTGTCTGCGCCAGCACCCTCCTCTCCCCGGCCTGGTCTCTGCTCAGCCTGTCCAGGCTCCCTGGGGTCAAGGTGGACAGCCACCAGGGCTGCCCTCCCCAGGTGCACTTTGGCCTTCTCACTGTACCCATGGCTTGGCAGAGGTAGGAGCCGGCTTGCCGTTTCTGCCCACCAGGTCACGGAGGGGTCAAGGCAATGGCTGCCCCACCCACGGGGCAGAGGCTGGGCCCAAGCTGTCTCGCCAGCTGTCTCCTGGCCTGGGGAACTGGCGGGAAGGCTTGCCAGGGGTGATGGCCTGTCCACACTGCTTGTACTTGTCATGTTCAAATCCCTTCTCCTTTGATGCCAGAAGTGATCAGGAGGGATTCTGGGAGCAGGAGAGGCTTTTTAGTAGCATTGTTGGGGGGACCTCCGCAGGTGACCAGCTGGTATTCTGGGAGGAGCCCCCCCTGGGGGGGGAGGTGTCTCCCTGGTCGTGGGGGCAGGGATGTAGACAAGCCCCTCCTCCTCTGCCAGTTTCCTTTCAGGGTCCTTGGCCTGTACATTCCAGGCATTCCTGGGGGCGTCCTGGGGGCAGCTGGCTCCAGGAAGAGAGCAGAAGCCTCCCCGGGGGCAGGTGAGGGGCAGGCGGGGGTGCTGCACTGCTGTGCATGGGCCTGGGGCCCGTTCCTCCCCGCCCACACCATGCCCACACCATGCCCCAGCTGGCCTGCGTGCTGCCCCTGGCCTGCGCAGGCTGCCAGGCCTTTGTGTGCACGGAGTGCTTGGCTCCCCTTGGGCTCATGTGCATGGAGGGGACTGCATGAGGATGTTTCGAAACCAGCAGGCCATGCCTTCCTGCTCTTGGAGGCGCCGTGCCAGGGCAGAGGCCGAGTGTGTGTGTGTGTGTGTGTGTGTGTGGTGGGGATGGGGTGTGAGAGACCCCTGGGAAGGTGAGGGGCTGGCGCTGGCTGTCGGGGTGTGCCGAGCCCAGCCCAGGCTTGGTTTTTCTCCCTGGGGTCTTGGACGGACAGTGGGGGAGCCTTCTTCAGCATGGGGAGAAAGAGGCCGGGGAAAGTCTTTGCTCCTGGGGCCGCTCCCGAGCCAGCTGGAGAGACAGGGCAGAAGGGAGGGTGAATGAGAAGGGGAGGTTTTCATGAATCCTGGGGAGCAGGATGTAGGAGAAGCCGCCGGATTCCAGGGTGTTGCTGGAGACCTCTTGGGGATAAGATATTGGACACAATGACCTGCTGCCCCCCGCCCGCTCCGCCCCCCCCCCCACAGGTGCTGGCTCAGGATCTGGGCTGGGTGCCCAGCCAGCCCATCCCCAGAGCACTGTACCTGTGGTAGCCACCAGCTGTGTGGCCCAGGAATTAGAGGTCCCCGTAAAACAGAATCATGGTACTCTAGTCCGTCTTTGCAGGGAAATAAAACCCAAACTGAAGAGAGCGGATATAATGTTCTCAAGTGTAAGTTTTTCTCCCATAAATTTTTAATTAAACCTTTGGCACCCATTATGCCTTCGTCCCTGGAAAGCCCGGGCAGACGCCAGAATGCCGGGACTCTTTGAAGCACGTGTGAGTCCCAGGAGGGGTGCACGGCCCCTGATGGGTCTGGCTGCGGTTGGGGCGGGAATGCTTCCGGGATGGCTTCCCCGCTGTGCTGCTGGTGGGTGTGGTTGTGCCTGGTCCGTGTGCTGGAACCTGGCATGTCAGTGCTTGGCTTTCGTGCAAGTGCCCTGGCCATGGAATAGGCAAAGAGATGGATGGCTCAGAGCCTTGTTTCTCAGTCCTCAAAAATCTGCTTCTCTGTTTGGACAAAAATTTGCATTAAGATGCAGCGGGGTAAGCAGCCGCTTGCAACCCTGGCGTCCCCGTGTCAGGGTGCTGGTTTGCGTCCCAGCTGCTCTGCTTCCAGTCGAGGTTCCTGCTGGTGTCAGTAGGAAGCTAGCAAAGGGGGCCCACGTGCTTGGGGCCCTGCTACCCGTGTGGGAGACCCGGATGGACAACCTCAACTGTTGCAGCCAGTTGGGGAATGCACAGTGGAAAGAATCTCTCTCTCTCTCTCTCTCTCTCTCTCTCTCTCTCTCTCTGCTCCTCTCTCTCTCCCTCCTTCCCTCTTCCTCCCTCTCCCTTTCTGCCTTTCTCCCCCCTCATTCTGCCTTTCAAATAAATAAGTAAATAAATGAAACTTCTAAAAAAGGATTTTTAAAAGGCAGAGTTAGAAAGAGAGATCTTATGTCTGCTGGTTTCCTCCCCAAATGGCCAAAATGACTGGGCTGGGTCAGGCTGGAGTCAGGAGCTTCTTCTGGGCCTCCCACATGGATACAGGGGCCCAAGCACTTGTGCCATCCTCCGCTGCTTTCCCAGGCCATTAGCAGGGAGCTGGATCAGAAGCGGAGCAGCCAGGGCTAGAACCGGCACCCTTAAGGGATGCTGGTGCTGCAGGTGGTGGCTTTACCCACTATGCCACAACACCAACCCTGAATAAATTTTTTAAAGGTCTGTTAAAGTTCGTATCATCTTCCCAAGATCATCAGGGAATATATCTTGTAACTTGGCTTTGCTGCATGATTTAAGAAGCCGGTTCCCTGCTTCTGGGTGGCATTTGTGTCTGCTGTTGCACCTGTTAGCTGCCAAGGTCCCAAGGAAGCTCGGTTCAGCCGCGTCCATTCAGACAGGAGTGAGGTCAGGCGGAGTCTGCGGGCCGTGCGGGGCAGAGGCCGAGATGGTCTGCTGGTGGCCAGAGTTGCGTCTGTGTGGCAGGTGGCTCCTGGCGCAGTGCCTGGCACCTTGCTAGAGTTTGCTGGCCGTAACTGCACAGGGAAGGAGGTGAGGAAGAGACTTGTAGAGTGAGGATTAGGAAGAAAAGAACTGAGCGTGTGTTTCAGGTAGATTTTAGCACCCCCAAAGGCTGCTGAGGCTGCCTGGGAACAGGACAGTTTTACAGAGTTATCAAGTAATCCCTCGTTACAACTGATGCGGCAGGGTTGCGGGCAGGGTTTGGGTTTTATGTCAGGGCTGGTTATCCCGCACGCGTGAAAACGGCACCTTTGTGTCACTAGTGCCGCCTGGTCTGCTTGTGAGCATCTGTTTGCAGGCTTCCACCCTGCATTGGCATTGATTAACTCAGAATGCAGAAACAGAAGTGGCCCGAGGCTGTGTCTTCCTACTGTTAAACCCATTCTTGGCTGTTTAACACGAGTAAAACTCTTCATCTCATTTTGTTGGTAGCTTTGTTTGTATTTAATTTCCACATTTGTTGAGGCTTTTGGTTTTTGTTCAAGGGCGATAGATACAAGGTGTGGATAGCTCTCCTTTCTGCTTCTGGGCTTGTATCCGTTCATTTGCCTGGGGTGTTCACGGGGCTGCCGCTGTGTGCCAGGTGTTGCCTGGGGGCTGAGACGGCGGCCATGAGTGAGAGAGATCTCTGTGCTGTACAGTCTGTGTTCCAGCGGCAGATGCGGAGTGAGAGCAAACCCACATCCAGCCCCACGTGAACAAGCCACCTCCCAGCGGCCTGTTGGGTCAGATGCTGGCAGGAGGGTGCAGCTGTGGCTGGTGCCTTGAGCGGAGGTGGTCAGGGCAGGCCTCAGAACAGGTGCCTTTGGCTCAGAGACCAGCATGGTGCTGATGGTGGGGAGGGAGCAGCCAGCACAGGGCCCAGGGAACGGGGCTGTGATCAGCGTGTGTTGTGGAATACTTGCATTATGTTGTGAATGAAAACTTCACACTCATCAGCACACAGCAAGCCTGGGCTCTGGGGATTGGAGGCCTGCAGGGAGAGAAGGACCCCCCCAGTGCAGAGAGCGCTGGAGCGGGGTGAGTCTCCCTGGGGCTTGCTAGCTGAGAGGTGGTGGGGCCCCTTGGGCTGAGGAGGAGCAGGGGGGCTGCGTGGTACACCCCGCAACGTAGCACTGAGACATGTGCCGAACCACCCCATTTGGAACACAGCCTGCTGACTCGCTCAGGGGCCTGAGGTGGGGCCTGAGACCACTGCAGGACCCCAGTAGTCCCCGCTGGCGCTCAGGCTGCAGGGGCAGGGACCACACCCCGAGCATCACTGAGTTCTAGTACCCTCTGCAAGCCCTGCTGGGATTCCTGGCGAGTGACCGTGGAGGGAGAATGGGTACAAAGCCATCCGCAAAGGGGCCTGCTCAGATGGCACAAACAGGGCTGTGTGCCCCAGCGGGCCTGCGGCAGAGTTACAGCAGGTAAACTGCCCTGAGTGACGGCTGTTGCCCATGAGTGCCTGAGCCCATGCCATCTGCCTGGGTCACTTCTGTCGGGAGCCACGCGGAGCAAGGAGAAGCCTGCATAGCTCACGATGGGGCAGCCAGTGCTCAGCAAGCCCTGGCTGACGAGGAGAAGCAGCGGCCCTGATGTAACCGCCTGGGGCGGCTCCGCGGTGCCCTGGCAGTCTGGGCCCCAGCGGCTCTCCCCACCTTGAGCCCGGCCGGCCGGCAGGGCTGGGTGTGAGTGTCCTTTCCAAAGGGCATGGTGCTTCAGAAGCGTGCCGTCATGGCGTCACTGGACACGGCCTCTGGCACCTGGCTGGAGTTCCCAGAGTTTCGAGCTGTTTCTTGGAGCATGCGGAAGGCTGATGGGGAACAGCTGAGCCGATGGCTCTGCACACTCGGAAAATAAATCCTGGCTTCCGAAGAAGCTGCAGAAAATTGATTTTTCGCAGCTTCATTGCTCGTCCTGAAGGATTTGGTGGGCCCATTTCTCACCTCCCCCTCCTCTGCGTGACTGGGTCGGCTGTTCCCCGAGCTTGATTCGGCGATGGAGAGGCCTGGGGCAGCACCTGTCCCTCTTGCTTGCACCCCTGGCTACCCTGTGGCAGCAGAAAGGGGCAGGGGCCCTGCTTCCTCAACTTACCTTTGTGTCCAGCTGTCTCCTGCCTGTGGCTCATCTTCTGGGCCCGCTGCCGTGGACAGGGAAGGTGTGGTGATCACACAGCCAAGCTGGGATTAGGGCATTTGTGCAGGGCTGCAGCTGTGGGCCTCGGTGTCTCTGGCGTGGGAGGCACGGCTGGAGTAGGTACCTCTTAGGGCTCGGTCTCTGCAGGGCTGTCCAGTCCCCCGGCGAGGCGGTGGAAGAATGGTGGGGAGTCCGCCGGTGGCCAGATCAGGGCCACCGTAGCCAGGCTGGGAACAAGGGCTGACCCTTTGGCATCTTTCGTCTATATGTGTAGAGAGGGAACTTAACCCAGGCCCCAGGGAGCTGAAGATTCCCACAGCCAGGGAGGAAGCCACCACTCCAGACTGACAGCTCTGGCGTCCCGGCTGGCCCTGGATGATTTAATGGAAAACTTGGCCGGGGTGCTGCGAGGCAGAGCCGTGACCCCTTGGGGAGTGTCTCAGTCTAAAGTCTGTCCCAGGGACAAGTGGCCTGGGCACATCTCTGAACGTCGCCGGTCCCCAGTGGAGAGACTAACTGCTCCCTCGCTGGGCTGCTGTGAGAGCCCCGGGCCTGGTCTGTGTGTGGAGCTGGGAATTCGTGTAAGAGGGGTCTGGGTGACCTGCGGTCACTTGTATTATGGTTTGGACCTGGGAATGGGCTCGCCTATTCTGGTGGTCCTTGCTGATGGGCACGTGGGCGTCTTCCCAGCAGGAGCTTTGTCTGGCATCACGGGAACGTTTGCCCTTGCTTGGATTGTCAGAAGGAGCGGAACTGAAGTCCCAGCCCTGAACATGGGGCTCCTTGGAGGTTCGCATGGCCAGGCTCCTGAGGGGTAGGGAGTATTTCCTTCCTCTTGTCTTGTCTGCAGTGGCAGCGCTGGTCACTCCTCCCTGGGCCATGTGAACGCCGGTTCAATTCCCAGCTGCTCCCCTTCCAGACCAGCTTCCTGTCCTGCAACTTTAAAAGATGGGGAAGATGGCTGGAGTCCTTGGCCCCTGCCACCCACGTGGGAGATCCACTCGGAGCTTCCGGCTCCTGGCTTTGGCCCGGCCATTGCAGCCATTTGGGGAGTGAACCAGCTGATGGAGGATCTTTCTCTCTGTCTCTCCCTTGCTCTGTAACTCTGCCTTTCAAATAAATTAAAAAAAAAAAAATTTAAGGATACTCCTCTGGGGGAATTCCAACAGGTTTTGGGAAAATGCACACTCTGTTTTAATTCCATTTTATGTAACTTTTTGAAGCTCCTGTATACAAAACCAAGGTAGTTTTTTTAGGAAAAAAGTGAAATGGGGGCCCTTGTAAGCCCAGCTCAGCCCAGAGTTAGAAATGATAGCAGCCAGCACCGCGGCTCACTAGGCTAATCCTCCACCTTGCAGCGCTGGCACACCGGGTTCTAGTCCCGGTCAGGGCGCCAGATTCTGTCCCGGTTGCCCCTCTTCCAGGCCAGCTCTCTGCTGTGGCCAGGGAGTGCAGTGGAGGATGGCCCAAGTGCTTGGGCCCTGCACCTCATGGGAGACCAGGAGAAGCACCTGGCTCCTGGCTTCAGATCAGCGCTGTGCACCGGCCGCAGTGGCCATTGGAGGGTGAACCAACAGCAAAGGAAGACCTTTCTGTCTGTCTCTCTCTCTCACTGTCCACTCTGCCTGTAAAAAAAAAAAAAAAGAGAGAGAGAGAGAAAGAAATGATAGCAACGGAATGATGATGCTGGTGTCCCAAATGTTGTTTCCCTTCAGTTCAGCCTGCTCAGGGCTTACTTGCTCTGGTGTTTTGTATACCAGGGGCCTGCCAGAAGCTCACAGTAAAGGTGGCTTAGGAAAAACTGCATGGGTTTCAAAGATGTTTGCACCAAAACGCACTTAGCTTTTAATTCCGTTTTTCTGCAGGCACTCTGCAATTCCCTTGTGTGTGGCCTGTTAATGTCACTAGGGATGATCATCACCACCAAAATAGCTCCCCTCTGCCGAGTTCTTAATTGCAGACGCTGCACTGAGCAGCTTCATGCGCGCAGTTCTGTTTAATTTTCTCAAGGATGCTGTGGGCCATCTTGAAGGTAGGGGGGAGCTTGGGGGTGGGATGGGGAGTAGCAGAGAAACCGGTCTGACATCCACACGGGGTAGGTGGGCCAGCCAGCCTCTGAGGCTCTGGGCTCAGACAGAGCCCATGTACCCTGAGAGGACCATTCCTTGGTGCCTGTTTGCACCTGGGCTGGAGCAGATAAGCAGGGGCACCAACGCTTTCCTCCTTGTGGGACGAGGATGGTCCAGGTGGCGAGAAAGGATGATGGCTCCAGGGCCTGCCTGTCTGGTCCGTCCCACATCCGAACAGCAGCGATATGCAGCCAAGTGGTCCTCTCCACGTCCCTATGTCTCCACCTCTGTGCGGTGGGGATGCCAATGGTGCCTCCTCCAGGGTTGCTGAGGGGCCCGCGTGCAGCCTCTGAGGGCGCTGTAGATACGCGATCTGTGGTGGTGGCTACGTCACGGCTGTCCCCTGGGCCTCCTCCCAAGGTCCACACCAGGTGGAGCAGGAAGCTGTAGGGGTCAGTACAGTGATAGTGTCATGGAGATGCGCAGCAAGCATTCACTGGATGGAGTTTACCAGTGGCTTGGGGGTCTCTGGCCACAATTAATTTCCCTAACCAGGACCCTTCCCACCACCTCCTGCCGGGGTGGGGGGGAGGTCAGCCTGCAGTGGGGAGCCTGCCACTCCTCTACGTGGGCCAGTGTACCTGGCAGGAGGGTCACGGTCCTGCAGACCCAGCCCAGCTGGAGCAACGGGCGATGGGCTTCTGCAGAGGCCGGTGGGGGCGGGCCCCAGCTCTGGATGCAGTGGGGTAGGGTGGTGGAGAAGCTGAGTTCTGAGTGGTGGGGGCTCCTCCGTGTGGGGGTGTGCGTGGTGCAACCCGAGCCCTCCCCCAGCCTCCTGGGAAGGGGCTTGCAGGCAGCGGGGCCAGCCAGCGCAGGAGGCTGCCGAGTCTGTCAAGGTTAACAGATAGTCCTTGGCTCTCCCCTAGGAAGTAATTCAACTTCCCCCTGACTTAGGCCACATTGTTCCAGAGCACGTGGTATAAACTACTGACCACTGGGGAATTGCTTGAATTAACAAACTCATTTTTCCCGAGACCTGAGCTTGAACTTGAGTGAGGAGTTCTGGGCTCTTTTGCAGAAATCCAATAGATCAGGAGAACTCATGTTACACCGTGTTTGCAACCTTGATCAAATGCACATTTTTGCCTGCTGGGGCCTTCTCCCTGCCTATGCTGTAGTAGCTGCGCCAATGGCTGGAGCCGTGGCAAACCAGGGCAGTGGCTGGCACTGGAGCTGGACCTTGGGAGAGCTGTGCTCCTCCTGGCTCAGAAGGGATGTTGGCATGTCTGTCTTTCTGCCGTATTCTCCCCCTCCCCCATACCCACCCTTCCAGGTGCCCTTTACCGACAAAGAAAGGGCATGATGGTTGGACTTGAGAAATCCCAGGTTCTGGGCTGAGTCCCAGGACCCCCTCAGCTTTCTTCTGAGTCTCACCTCTGCCTGCGAAGACTCTGGGGTCTACCTTCCCTCCACAGGGACCACCACAGAGCCCCGGGATCCATGAGGAGGAGCCGGTTCTCTCCCTGCTCTGGCTCTGTCTATGCGGCCTGTGTACAGGCCGGGGGTAGCTCCACTCCTTACAGGAGCCAGTGTGTGTGCAGGAGGTGCAGAGACACCCCCCCACCCACCCAGTGACAAGGGTTCCCTGTGTGACATAGGCTGTGGGCAAGAGGGGCCTCAGGGAGTTCTGATAAATAGTGTAGGAGCCCTGGAGGAGGCCCAGGAGTGAGATGAGAATCGTTTTTGCCAGACTGACATGGACCTTTCTAGAAAACAGCATTGCTCCCTGAGTCCCATCCCCTACCCTGTGCACACTGTGGGCTCTGTTTTGAGGCAAGGCTGTGTGGCCCAGCATCCTGGTCACTGGGGAGCTCTGTACCTCCAAATGCAGAGACCCACCCGGACCTACCCATCAGTGAGCCTTGGTGGAGTCTGGGCGTCTGCAGCTACAAGCCCCCAGAGTCCTGTGCTGTGCTGCTGGGCTGGACCCAGAAGACCCTCCCCCAGTGCGGGGCTGGCCCTCGGTAGCCTGTCGCTTCCCTGACAGGTGCAGGAGGGCCATCCAATAGACTCATGGGCGCTCCCTGGGATCGGTGCACCTGTGACCCAGCTGCAAACCCCTGACTCAGCTCAGGCCAGAGGAGGCGAGTCCTGGGAGAAGCTGACTCCAGGTGCAGTGTGCTGGCCTCTCTGTGCCTGGGGGTGGAGGGCCCTCTCTTCTCTCTATGTCACTGGCCTTGCCCTTGGTGTCTGTTTCTTCACCTGGGGAGAACCAGAGGCCAGCAGCTGTGGGAGACACCATGGGTTTTCATCTCTATCTGCTGCTCTATAGTTCTCTCAGAACCCAAAGTGGAGGGCAGGGACTAATAGGCCCAGCTCAGGCGTGGGGGGCAGCCCCTAGAGGGTTGCCTCAGGTGCAGGTGGCTGCAGACACACACAATGTGGCTGGGGTGGCTTAGATGGGTAGCATGAGGGGTGGGCCTGGGGTGGCCATTGCCTGGCTGCCCTGGTCGTCTTGTGCTAGGGAATGGTTTGGACAGAATTCTTCAGCTGCATTGTCCTGTGAGGCGCTGGGCGCTTGTGGCTCCTTGAACACTGGGTGGAAAGTGTAGAACTCTGTGAACCGGGACAGGGACTCAGACCTCAACCAGATGCTCCTGAAGACACCCCCGGCCCCCAGTCCCATTAACACCCAGTGGCCGCTGGGGCTTTGTGGTTCAAACGACGTCTTGTGTCCTCTGCTGTGGTCAGTCATGTGGCCTTGCTTGGGGTCATCAAAGGACCGAGGCAAGGTCATCAGAGCCGTTGTCATCCCTGGCCATTTCCTGGTGCTACTGCCACCGCAGGCTCCTCCAGGGAGCTTGTCACGTGGAAGAGGTGTGCAGGGGCAAGACAAGAGGCAGTTCAGTGTCTGCTGCATGTGCTGCGAGGGGTCACTTGTGTCCCCTGTGCTGGCATCAGAGCCCAGCGTGGAACAGGCGTGCTGGCCTGCTGCGGTCTGTGTCTGCAGGGGTGAGGACCCTTCTTGCTGGCTCGGTTGCGGTAGGGGTGTTGCGGGTCCAGCCGACAGTGTTCTGTTCGTGGCTTCCTGCCTGAGGCGAAGCCAAGCTTCCAGGGCTTGCTGGGGTTCTCCTTAGAGGCCAGAGCCGGCAGTGACTGGCGGCCGCACCTTCCAGGGCAGCTGTCACCCAGGTGCTGGTTATGTGCCGCAAGGCCCCGGCGGAGCCACGCCAACACGCCTGCTTGGAACACGCCAGGAAGGTGCCTCCTGGTGGCGGCTGTGGTGCCGACTCATGTGTACTGTTTATGTGGCTAGCAGGCTTCCTGACGGAGGCCGACGTTTACGTGCTATAAAAAGTCCATTAACGGAGCTGCTCCGGGGGTCTTGGGGACTGATGCATGCTCGTCAGGTGACGGGAAGGAGCTGAAGACTCCAAGGAGCCCAGCCCACGTGCGGGGCCCTTCCTGGGGCGGGGGAGGCGCTCTGTGCTGATGGAGTAGGAACCCGGGGGAGCGAGAGGATGACGACGGGCCAGTGCGTGCCTCCTGAGGCTGGGGGGCGAAGGTTGGGCTCTTTCTGGGTGAGTGTTGGGTGCATTTTGAATGCCAAGAACACAGCTGCAATCCGCTGTGGTGGAACAAGAGTTCTTTTCTTTTTAAAGGTCGGAGTTTCTCAAATTCCCTTCCTGCCTTTAAAAATCAGGGTTCAGAAAGCTTCCGCGTTTGCTTTCCTGTTGCGGACTGCACCACGTTGAGAATCAAGACAGGTTCACGGTTGCCTGAGATCCATACAAAGCCCGTGTGAAGGTGGGCTTTGCGCTCAGGCAGGGACCTTAGGCTCATCCACCAGTGGGCTCCCTCTGCTGCCCTGAGACTGCCAGGTGCCCCGGCCTGGGTGGGCGCCGGGCTTGTTGGAAGCAGTCTCTGCTGCATGCCGGGGCTGTGGCACAGCTTGCGTGGGGGCTGCGGTTTCTCCTCCAGTGCCTGACCTGAGGCAGCCATGGCCCAGCCTTCCCTGCTGACCCCTCCCTGGCCTCCTGGACGGTGTCCCTCTTGGGCTCCTTATGATGCAGTCCTTGACCTTGGGAGCTCCTGGGGCAGGAGTGAGCCCCTCTTTTCTGGAGCCTTTTTCCCAATCACTGTTGAGCTTAGGGAAGATGCACATGAACTGAGCCCTGTCTCAGCACAGAGTGAGGTGGGGGGATGGAGGAGGACTTGCTGGATTACAGGAGACGGAACAGAGCCGCGGGAGGAGCAGCGGCTCAGCAGGCGGGGGGCCTGAGCTTGCCTGGCTCTGCCACTCCCCACTGTGAGCTTGGTGGGTGTGACTCTTCCGAGCCCCCACTCGTTCACCTGTGAAATGGGGTGATGGCGTCCGTCTTGAGAGCTTTGTGCATGTGACAACTGTGGACTGCTGAGCCGGGCACAGAATGCATGCGGGCAGGTTTGTGCCACCAGGGTCTGAGTCCTGCTGCACAAGAGTGACCTTGACGTTTACAGCTGCCCAGTGGCTGTCTCAGCCCCCCTTGTCTGTGGATGTGCCATCAGCTCCCTGAGTGACGTCCCTGGTCCCAGGCACCGGGCTGAGGCAGGCAGTGGTGAGGCTTGTGTGATACGTGCTCTCTCAGCAGCCAACCTGCGGGCTGAGTGCTAACTGGTTGCTGTCTACACGTCGAGGATGCAATGATCTCAAGACGACCCCATTCCAGATTTGGGGAATTCGGGGAGAAGGGCTGTGGAGTGCACCTCCTGCCCAGGTTGTCCCGGGAGTCCGTCCAGCCTTCTGATAGCTAGCAGGCCCCAGGAACTAGCCCGGCCGTGCAGCTCAGCCCGGCCCTGACCCCAGGCCCCGAGCCCCGCGGGTGCCCCGCTTGTCACGCACAGTTCCGTCAGGGCCGGCTCCCCGGGCCCCGGGGCTGCCCTGTGAGCCTCTGAGCCCCGCGCGGAGCACAGCGAGTTATGCAATGCTGCTGAGCCAACATTTACGAGTCGCAGCCAATTTGCTGGGCCGGAGTTACACTGTGCAGATGCTCTGCGTCACGGCTCGCTTTTGTCTCGGAGGCCGTAAGCAGATAGCATAACCCCGCTTACCATTAGACGTTTCGCAAATCATCTGGGCCCGAGCGTGCTGCAGCCAGACAGTTCATTTATGCTGCGAGTGCTATGATTTGTAAAGTAATAAATTTCCCATCTCTCTGCCAGCAATAAAGTACAGCAAGCAGGCGAGGCCAAAGCCCTCCAAAAATAGGCTGGCTCCCAGCGAGACCTGGAGGAAAGCTCTTTCGGGTTCTGCATTGCTCTGTTCCTGAGTTCACGGGATTCTGGGAAATCAGGTTTGGCCCATAAATCCCCTCTACTGTCTGGGTGCCCCTGGGCCCCAGCACGGACTTGTGCTCGGCATGTGTAATTGGCCTGCACCGTGACGCATCTGTCACTTCCCGGGCCCCTCTGGGCTCTGGCAGTGAGGGGAGGGTCTCAGCACACGCAGTCCCAGCCGGAAGGATGGGTGTCTGTGACCGTGCCTCCCCTCCTGGTGGCGTCAGGGCTGCTTCTCGTGGGATGTCAGGACCCACCGTGATGGGGGCGGGTGCTGGCGGAGCAGCTGTCAGTCTGCCTTGAAGGCAGCAGGGCCCAGCGCTGCAGCAGCCGGGGGGGGGGGGTCTCTGTGTCTCCAAGGGGGCTGCTCTGAGCAGAAGCTCAAAGGCAGAATTGGAGTGAGACTGAGCATGGCTCAGTCCTAATTTCCTTCTTTCTTTAACAATTTATTTGAAAGGGAGAAAGAGAGGCCTTCCATGTACTGGTTCACTCCCCAAGTGCCCACAGCAGCCAGGGCTGTGTCTGGCCAAAGCCAGGAGCTGGGAACTTGGTCTGGGTCACTTATGTGGGTAGCAGCTCTTACCTGCTACCACCCATGCTGTGCATTGGAAACCAGGAAGCTGGAGTCAGACACGGAGCTGGGCCTTGAACCCAGGCCTCCTCCTGGCCTGGGAGACCTCCCTGGGATCCTGGAGGCAGCGCACAACCGGGGCCCCATAGGCGGCAGCATCGAAGGTGATGTTTCCAGGCCTGGCTCTGGCAAATGAGAGGCGAGGAGGAAGGCTGTTGAGGACGTAGGAGAGTCCACGCTGGGCACAAGAGAGGAAGATGGGAGTCTGTGACCATGTTCCCTGGAGGGCAGGCAGCGTGGTGGGGCCGACCCACGCCGGGGGAGGAAGCTGCTTGTTGCTATCTTCAGCTCGTTGGAGCGAGGCGAGGGCTGGAGGATGAAAGTGTGGCTGGGACCGAGTGGGCAAGGCGAGGAGGAAGCTGCAGAGGAAGATGACCTGGAGCTGGGCCCAGGCTGTGGGGCAGGGGTCTCAGGAAGGGGGCCCAGGACTGAGTTGCTTCTCCTGCCACTGCGGCGGGAGGACCTGGGTTCCAGTCACGTGTGAGCGCCGGGGAGGCTGAGCGGGCACTGGCGGGGGCTCCTGGAGTTTGGGGGGACATCACGGTTGCTTCTCTCTCCAGCACAGTGGCCCGTGCTCACTGAGCAGATAGTGTGCTCTGGGCACTCTGGGGGCCTTCGTGCACAGTAGCTCTGTGACTGCAGCTCAGCCATGATAAGTGACTTGCCCGTGTTCTCAGCTGGGCTGAGCCAGGGCTCTGGGCTGACCCCTGCTATGTGGCAGGGTGTGGCACACAGCCAAAGCCAGTGAGTGAGCAGCTGGGCCCAGGGCTGCACATCTCAGAGCTCGCCGAGCGTGTCTGGCCTCCAGCTGAGCCGTCCCGTCCCGTTGCCTTGCCTGGGAAAGGCCGCTGCTGGTGGGGGGTGGTCTCGGGTTGGCCACACCCTTCCCCCAGCTCTGGAGCCCTTCAGGCCTTGAAGAAATGATTGAGTCACGCATTCTCCTTGGGTTTTGGTGATTTGTGAGTCATGCGTGTGAGGAAGGCAAGACACTGACTCATGCTGATTTCATAAGTCTGTGAATCCGTCTACAGCGGCAGCCCACTCCGCGATGGCCGCCGGCGCCAGGACTCAGAAGTCGCCGCATTCCGCCAGGCTGCAGCCAGTCCATCTCCCTGGCCTTGTTCTCCTGATCTGAGCTGAACAGCGTGAGACGGGGGCTGGGGAGAGGGAGAGTAAGTGCTTTGTGCTCCCTGAATTCCTGAGGCCTCTGAGTGACAAGGGCTGCTGGGACTTCCGTGGTCTATCTTGGGCCCCAAGAGCCACCTGACTGTGCCCCAGTGCCTGAGCGATGGGGTAATGTGGGCCAGTGGCCTTTCTCTGGGCACCAAGATCAAGGTCGGCTGTAGCCAGCTTGGCTTCTCCGGCCGTGTCAGGACTGACACACTAGGGTAGGCCCATGAACTGCAGGTTACCCGTGATGAATAAATGAAGGTGAGAGGTGGTGCCCAGGGGAGTGGAGAATGGGCCACATGGCCCACAGGGAATTCCTGAGCCATGGTATACATATCCCGCAGGGGATACCTGATACACTGAGCGCTGGGCTCGGTCCTGTTGGTGCATGGTCTGCGCTCACTCCCCTTGCATCTCTGTTCCAGGTGCTTGGGGAAGAGGGATGCACGGATGAGGGTAGCACCTGCCAGGGGTGGCGCCCAGCTGGCGTCGGTTCTGGCTGGCAGTCCCGGTTGCAGAGCCCCGATTGCTTTCAGAAGTTCCTTGTGTGCAAGGAGGGGCCCAGCTGGGAATGCCGGGTGCCCTGTGTGAAGTCAGAGGCCCTGGCGCTCTGGTCTCCTTTCTGGGTGAGTCGTGTACCCCCCACCCCCCCATAGCTCCTGAGTTCCCAGTCGTGGGTGAGGCTCAGAGCCGGCTCCATCCGGAGACCCAGGGTTCTGCCTTCATGAGCGTGGTGCTTGGGTCGAGCGCATCTCCTCTCCCCTTCCTGCGTTCATCCATCCACCCACAAGTGCTCATTAAAGGTGCTGCGCGTGTGAGTCACTCAGCATCACAGCTGCCCCGGTACCTGTCTGTTTGCAGGATCAGAATCAGTGTCATCGCCGTTACCTGGCGTCTGTCACACGCCAGGCAAGAAGGTGGGGAACGATGGTGCAAATAATCCGGGATGGTTGAGCTTCGCTCCTCGTGCCTGCTGATGGGGACCCTGGGGGCCCTGAGAGTTGTAGAGACGTGAAAGGGGTGGGGGTATCGCAGTGAGGCTGTGGCTAAGCCAAGTGGAGAGCCCTGGGCTCCTTCTGCTGTAGTGTGCAGCCCTCATCCTGGGATGGCATGGTCTGAGAGGGCTTCTTGGAGGAGGTGGGTTTTGACATAAGCCTGGGAGTATGAGTGGAGCAGCAGGAGAGGAGAGGGGAGAAGGCCAGGGCACATCCTGTTTGGGAACACAGGAAGACAAGGACCTGGAAGAAAGACCACAGGTGTCCCCGTGGCACCGTCACAAGGGTTCTGAGGCCTCATTGCCCAAATCATTCCCTGTCACTGCAGCGGGTGCTTCTTCCCAGCACTCCCTGGGGCCGGAAGCTTGGTCTGCCTCCTCCCCCGGGCTCTTGCCAGGATACCCATGGGCCCAGGTGGAAGGCACGGGCTGGGCGTGGATGTGGAAGGCCCCACCCGGGGAGGGAGCTCATTCTGGCGTGATTAGCCATTGGCCCCCTTGGGTTAGTTTCCTGCAGCTGGTTAGTCAGTGGCCGCCAACCCGCTGGCTTGTGGCCGTGGACGTGTGGTTTCTCACGGCTCTGGAGAGCAGAAGTTCCACACCTGGGTGCTGACAGGGTTGGTTTTTCCTGTAGGCGCTGGGGCGGCATCTGTCTGTGCCTCTCCCGCGGACCCTGGTGGCAGCCTCTGCCTTCACTTGGCTCGTGGCTGTGGAACTCCAGTTTTTGCCTCCACCTGCCCACGGCCCCCTCCTCTCTCTCTGTCTTACCAGCTTCTTAGACAACACGTCTCAGGATTCAGGGAGAACCGGATTGAGCACCTGCGTCCCACGTCAGAGGGCTTGGTTTGAGTTACATCAGCTGCACGCTTCTGACCCAGGTTCCTGAAGACGTGTCCGTGAAGTAGCAGGTGACGGCCCTGGTAGTTGGGTGCACACTGCCAGCTGTGTGGGAGACAAGGATGGAGCTCCAGGCCTGGCTGTTGCAGGTGTTTGGGGAGTAAACCAGCATGTGGAACAGCCCTCCCTCCCTTCAAATAACTCTACCCTTCAAATAAAGAAATAAGTCTTTCTAAAAAAAAATCGCTGGTTACATCAGCAAGACCCCTTTTCCAAGTAGTTATGAGCACGGGCATGAGCACGGGGAAGGGGCACCGGCCCACTTGTTGTACCCCTGAAGCACTGCACGAGTGCGCGCTGAAGGTCACAGGGAGTTCTGCTTGGGCTGGCTTGGGTGGGACTGCTGCCCTGGGGCACTAGGACAGTTCCCGGGAGCCTTGGGCGGTCGGGCCATTCTGAGAATGAAGTGATGGTTGGAGCCATGCGGCATCCAGCAGGGGCTGCAGGTGGACTGTTCTATGCTGGGGGGCGCCCACGGCGACCGTGGCTCCCGGGGCTCACGCACGGATGCTCCAGGGCGGAGCCTTCCGTGCTGATGGAAACACGCTTGAAGCCCCGGGCTGTGACTTCCAGCTTTCTGCATCCCTTGAGCTTTAGAAATTGCCACTCTGTGGCCATGCAACTGAAGGATTCAGTATTTACTTCTGTCTCACTTAGGCTCACTAAACTTCACCTTGAAGGGGCTGTGTGATGGGCGGCTGCCATGCTGGACGGCACAGGTGTGGAGTGTCCTGATGGGACTCGCTTCTGCTGGTCTGTTCTTGGTTTCTCCATCAGAAAAAAGTACTTGGGCGGTTTGTGTGTGTGTGTGTGTGTAGTGTTGAAAGGGTTGACTTTCAGCTTAGGCCGGAGGCTTGAAGGAGCCAACAGCCGTTGGCCCCCTCTCTGAGTCTGGTGGAAGCGTTCTTACGGAGCCTCCATGACTCAGTGGCCCGGTGGTTAAGCTGGAGAAGCCGCTGGAGGGGCCGGGGTGCAGCCTGTGGTTGCTGGGGTGAGAGCGCCACATGACACGGCTTCTGAGAGCTGCAGGAAGGGGCGAGAGCCCCGTGGACACCACGGCTCATGTTGAGGGGTCCGTGAGTCTGGGGATCTGTTTTTTAAAATATTTATTTATTTTTACTTGAAATTGAGTTACGTGCACACACACACACGGTGGGGGGGGGCGTGGAGTGGGGAGAGAGAGAGAGAGGTCTTTCATCCGCTGGTTCACTCCCCAAATAGCCGCAGCGGTCAGAGTTGCTCTGATCCGAAGCCAAGAACCAGGAGCTTCCTCCAGGTCTCCCACGCAGGTGCAGGGGCCCAAGCACTTGGGCCGTCTTCTTCTGCTCTCCCAGGCCATAGCAGAGAGCTGGATGGGAAGTAGAGCAACTGAGACTCGAACCAGTGCCCATATGGGATACCCGCACTGCAGGCGGCAGATTTACCGCTATGCCACAGTACCAGCCCCTGATCTTTGTTCTTTGTCATGGTTTCTGGACAGCCACAGGTGAAACTTAGGTCTGCTAAAAACTCTTTCCCCCCCAATTCACTCCTTGTGTCCTTGCTCCCCCAGATGGATACTGCGTGCCATCTTGTTTTAGAGTCAGGGTATTTATTTTTGCAAGCTGTTTAGACCTGATTTGCATGTTGATGTGTTAGGAACCCTACTGTATGAAAAATAACGTGTCTGTCCCAGAGCAGAAAATCTCCAAGGAGGTGGCTCCTGGGGTGAGGAGGTCTTCACCATCTTAGACTTGGGGTTCAGCTCAGGTTCATCTCTTTTTCCTAACTTTCTCCTGGCATGTGCTGCCGAGACCCGTTGTCCCGGGGCTTGCGGTGCCATCTGTGTGCCCGCCTCGTGCTCATGCCCCATGGGAGCCCCTGGCAGGCCGGGAGAGCAGGCAGTTCTGCGCCTCTGACCCTGGCAGTGCCGGCACACGCAGGCTGTTGGGATGGGGGGCTGTGGAGGAGGCTGCTGCTTGGGTCTTGCTGACTCTGTCCTGTGTCCATGGAAGACACAAATGAGGGACTGAGAGGTGCGGAGGCTGTGAGTGTTGCTAGGCAACTTCTGTGCCCAGCCTGCAGGAGCATAGTCTCCAGGAGCGCGGTGGAGGGAGGGCCTCCCAGGGATATGCAGGGACTTCAGGAAGTGCACCTGCAGCTCGCGCCTCGCCGCGGGGTGGCCAGGGGCACGGTGCCCAGGTGTGCCCTAAGCCTTGCCCAAAGGCTGCCTCCCTGTTGTCTTTGCTTGTGATGTCTGCTTTTTTATGTGTGTTTGTCCTCCACCTTGTGCTAAAGAGGTGGTTTTGGAAGAACATGGAGCAAAGGGAAGGGAAGGGGAGGCAAGCAGGGATGCAGTGGGTCGTCAGTGAGCATTGATTGGTATGTGCCATGTGCCTCACGCTGTTGATAAAGCAGTGAGCAGAAAACAGCCAGGGTTCCAGCCTTCCTGGAGCTCACAGTCTAACAGGAGAGGTGTGCAAAGAAAAAAGCCCACAAGTCCCAAGCTTCTTCTAGGCCTGTCAGACTCTGAGTCTCCTAGAAGCCACAGCAGGAAGGGAACATTATCTGAGGTCTGGGTTTGCTGGCAGTGCCAAGCTCGTGACAGTGCAGCCACAGAAACCCTGCCCTGTGGGAGAGTGGGATCCTGGCGTCCCACTGGGAGCCACACTAGGGCTTCCTCACCCTCTTCTATGGACAGCCAGGGCCGGCCTGCCACCCCAAGGAAGCGTTGGGTGGACGGATACTGGCGTTCCTTGGAAGAGCAACGGTTGACGAGGGAACTTGGAAATGTCTCCGGGAAATGGAAGCAACACAGAAGTTGATGTTGGTGTAGGAAATTTTGAAATCCATGCATTGTTTTTGTCTTAACATATTTTCTGAGTGTTTGAGGACCTGTCGTCTGTGTGGGTCAGAGTGCCAGTCAGTAGTGTAGAAATAAGGACCCAGGCAAGCAAAGTGAGTTCAGACCCTGTGACCCTTCTGTGTGTCTTGGTCCCAGAGCCCCTTTCATCCTGAGCACCTGCTGGGGCTTGGGCTCATTAGGTAGAGTCCGCCCTCCAGTGCAAGACCCTGGTGTGCAGCACACCCTTGTACAGTTATGCACACGCGAGCAGGAAGGGCTCCCCTCCCTCCATCTTGGAAGCATGCGTCTGTTAATGCAGCCTGGATGCGCAGCAGCCACCCTGAGGCACAGGTGTAGGAGGCCTGCGCAGGGCGGAGCCTAGAACAGGAGGGCCAGGAGCAAATGGCTTGGTGCAGGCATGGGGAAGAGTGAGTGGTCATGTGCTGCTGCCCGCCCCCCTCGCCCCCCGGCCCTGGATTCTGCCCAGGGTGTGAGACAGTGGTCGTCTGCTCCTGTGGGAATCAGGAGAGCTGACGGAGCCTCTCTAATACCAGGCACACGGGACTGCCCAGATCAGTCACTGCTGGTACCACAGCCTGCGCTGTGCACCGGGCAAGGTGCACCACTAGGGGGCAGCAGGAATGCCGAGAGAGACCTCATCTGCAGCGCAGAGCCCGCGGTGGGGGAGAACTGAGCAACGCTGGGGTGCACCCAGGACAGGCAGTGCTTGAAGACTGCAGTGCGTGGAGGTCATCAGAGCAGACACAGGCGCCAGGCCCAGCTCACCTGCGGACTGCTTCATGCACCAGCAGTCTCATGAAGAACATTCTCCAGTTTGGGGTGTATTTGCTGCATCTCTACCATTTTTCCACATGTAATGTGTACTCAACGTGAATGTGTCACACACACATACCCCTCAAATGATGTCTGGCCACTAGACAAGAGACAAAGTAATCGATAGAAGTAGACCAAAGTTTCATCAGACGCTGGAGTTACTCATCAGGAATTGCACGTGACTGTGACAAATGTGCAGAGGATCTGCTGAAGAAGGCAGTGCACTAACGCGTGGGGATTGCAGCAGAGGTGTGGGAACTATAAAGAAGAACTAGAGGGAAACATGAGTGTAAAAGGATGAGAGCCGTGAGAAGTCTACAGCCGCACTCAACAGAAGACTGGACACAGCACAAGAGAGGGTCACTGAACTTAAAAACATGTCAGTAGGAATGATACAGGTTGAAGAAAAAATGATAAAGTGCAAAAATGAAATTTCTGAGTTGTATGGGAACTCCTACATGGTCTAACATATATATAAGTGGAGAAGATGTGAGAGAAAGTAGAAGTATACAAAGAGGTGGTGAACAAATATTTTCCAAGAAAATGAAACACCACAGCTCAGGTCTCTCCACCTCTCAAATAGATGTATATATGTGTGTGCAAACACGCACACACACATAATTTCAAATAAGCATAACTAAATGGTCAGTAGAGAAGATGAAATGCTGAAAATACTTGTTTAATGTCAATAAAACAGGATAGGAAGAACCTCCCCCCCCCAAAAAAAAAGAATGAAATAACAAAAATCAAATTCAATTTTGTTATATGTAAAATTTGGAAAAAATATATAATTCCATTAAATGTAAATGTATTAATTTTCATAATTAAAAAGCAGAGGTTGTCAGACTGGATATGGATCAAGACTCAATTATAGGGGCTGTGGCGCAGCAGGTTAACACCCTGGCCTGAAGCACCAGTATCCCATATGGGCATTGGTTTGAGTCCCAGCTGCTCCTCTTCCAATCCAGCTCTCTGCTATGGCCTGGGAAAGCAGTAGAAGGTGGCCCAAGTTCTTGGGCCCCTGCACTGGCATGGGAGACCCAGAGGAAGCTCCTGGCTTCAGATCGGCACAGCTCTGGCCGTTGTGGCCATCTAGGGAGTGAACCAGCAATGGAAGACCCCTCTCTCTCTCTCTCTCTCTGCCTCTCCTCTCTCTGTGTAACTCTGACTCTCAAATAAATAAATACATCTTTTAAAAAGAGACCCAATTATAGGTGGTTTGTGTGAACTACAACTTCAGGACACAAACAGGCTGAAAGAACGGTGCTGGAAAAGATAGCGTGCAAATACTATGTGGAAGGAAACAGGTGATGCCATAGTGCTGTAGGAAGTGGTAAGCTTTGAGGTGCCGAAAGGATAAGGGACTTTATGTAGTGATAGTAGAGGGTTTCATTAATCAGGATGACCTACAAATCCAGTGTATATGATAGCAAATCTCCAAAATACATGAAGTAAAAATTGACAGAATTAAAGAAAACCCTATGTTTCTGCTCATAGCATAAGACTATGCCCTCTTGATAATTTTTAGTTGGAAAAATGAGCAAATATATACCAATGACCCAGTCTAATGGACAACAAAACCAAAATGCATGTGCTTGTGTAGTGCATATGGAACACTCCTCAAAATACAGCATGAGGTGGGCCATGAATAATCCCAATACATTTCTAAGGTTTAACTTTGTAAAAAAGATGTTTCTTTGAAATGCAGAGTGCAGGCTGGCACCACGGCTCAATAGGCTAATCCTCCACCTGTGGTGCCGGCACACTGGGTTCTCTAGTCCTGGTCGGGGTACCGGATTCTGTCCCGGCTGCCCCTCTTCCAGGCCAGCTCTCTGCTATGGCCCAGGAGTGCAGTGGAGGATGGCCCAAGTCCTTGGGCCCTGCACTCGCATGGGAGACCAGGATAAGCACCTGGCTCCTGGCTTCAGATCAGCACGATGCGCCGGCTGCAGCGGACATTGCGGGGTGAACCAACAGCAAAAGGAAGACCTTTCTCTCTGTCTCTCTCTCTTTCTCACTGTCCACTCTGCCTGTCCAAAAAAAAAAAAAATGCGGAGTGCAGAGAAGGGGGAGATAGTGTGAGAGAGATATGGATCTTCCATTAGCTGGTTCATTCCCTAAATGCCTAGAAGAGCCAAGGATGGGCCAGGCTAAAGCCAGGAGCCGAGAACTCCATCCAGGTCTCCTTGGATGGCTGGCAAGAACCCGAATACTTGAGACGTCATCTGCTGCCTCCCAGGAGCATTGGCAGGAAGCCCTCTAACCAAGAACTCCAATATGGGAAATGGGCGTCCCAAGAAGTGGCTTAACCTGCACCCAACACCCACCCCAAAGCATTTACTTTCTCAGTGTATTCTCTGAACACAATGCCATCAAATTAGAAATAAGTAACAAGATACCTAGAAAATTCCTCAGACATTTGCAAACAGTAGCATATGATTAGATAACCTGTGCATCAAAGAAATCCAGGGAAATTAGAAAGTATTTGAAATTTAATGATGAAAGATGTTACAATTTGGAAGATGCACAAGATGCACAAAACTTAAAAGGGAAATAGATAGCTTAAAATGCTTCTGTCAGAGAGAGAAAGTGCAAGATCGGTGACCTTAGCTTCCACCTCAAATGGTAAGAGATGAGCAAATGAAGCCCAAATAAGAGTGGAAAATATTGAAAAAAGAAAAAGAAAAAATAGGGCAAGGTTGAAATAGTTTTTCTTTTTTTAAGATTAATAAAAATTAACATTGAGAAAAACTGATCCAGGGAAAAGATGTGAATGATCAGCACTGGACATGAAGATGGGGCTATCGCACATGGTGCATACACCTTACAACCAGCAGCTTAGGCTAATTAATTCCATAATGAGGGCTTCCCAGGTGCACCCAACAGAAGCAGAAAATACAAGCCCTAGATTTCTTGAGGAAATTGAAAGTTAAATTATTTCTAGCAAATTTCTGGGCCCACATCATTTCTCCATTGAGTTCTTTCAAATCTTTAAGGAAGGGATAAAATCAATTACTGTGCCCACTGTTTTTAGAGAATAGAGTACTGGGAATACTTTGGGGAGTCCAGACTCAGCAAAAACCAGGCCAAGGGCATCACAGAAAGGAAAGTTACAGACCCAAGTGCTTCATGAGGGTAGATGTGAGAATTCTTTTTAAAAACAAGCAAATGAAATCCAGTAACATAGAGAAATGGATAAGGTAGCTTTTATTCCAGGAATGTAAGATTAGTAAATTTTTTTAAAAACTTTTCAGACTAGTTTTAAATTTACAAAACAAAAATCGTGAAGTAGTACAAGGAGTTCCCGGGTACCCCCACAGCTTCCCTTGTTATTGAGGTCTCTAGTAGGGTGTGTATGTCACAGTGAGCCATGCCCGGCTGCTTCTAGGTATTGTAACCCAAACTCCTGCTGTCCCGCCCAGCGTCAGCAGTCAGATTGCCGCTTGTTTTAGCTCCCACACGTGAGAGGAAACAGGCAGCATTTGCCTTTGCTTCTCTCTTACTCCACTTAACATTATGTCCTCAGTTCCATCCATTGCTTCTGCAAATGAAAAGATTTCAATTTTTAATGACGGAATAGTATTCTATCTATGTGCACCACATTTTTTATGCATTTATCTCATGATACTTTGATTGCATAGTTTGGCTAATAAACATGACAGAACGTGTATCTCTTTGATACAATGTGTTCATGTCTTCCAGATATATACCCAGTAGGGTTGCTGGATCATGTGACAGTTCTGCTTCTTGTTTCTAAGGACCTCTCCATCTCCATACTGTTTTCCATACTAATTTACATTCCCAGCAATGGTGTGTGAGAGTTCCTTTTACCCCATCTTTGTCAGAATGTATTACTTTGTGTCTTCTGGATAACAGCCATTCTTCCAACAGGGATGAGGTGAGACCTCATTGTGGTTTTGAGCTGCATTTCCCTGATGACTGGTGATGGTGAGCTTTTTTTTTTTTTTTTTTTTTTTTTATTTGTTGTCCATCTGTATTTCTTTTGAGAACTGTCTATTCAGGTCTCTTGACCATTTCTTTTTCTTTCTTTCTTTCTTTTTTTAAGACTTAGTTATTTGAAAGGCAAACTACAGGGTGACAGAGGGAGGAAGGGAGGGACGGAGAGAGACACAGAATGAGAGAACACGCTTCTACCCACTAATGCATTCCTCAAGAGGCTGCAACAGCTAGGGTTGGCCCAGGCTGAAGCTGGGAGCCTGGAACACTATCTGGGTCTCCCATGTGATGGCAAAGGCCAAAGGGCTTGGGCCATCTTTCTGCTGCTTTCCCAGACACATCAGTAGGGAGCTGGCTCAGAAGTGGAACAGTGGGGACTCGAACTGGCTTTCTGATGGGGATGCCGGTGTGGCATGTGTGCCCCGCAATGACTGCCCTATTTCCCTGTTTCTTAATTGATTACATTGTTATTGTTTTTGTTTTTTGTTGACTTTTCTGAGTTCTTGCTAGATTGTGGATATTAATCCTTTGTTAGGTAAATAGCTTGCGCACACTTTCTCTCATTCTGTGACGTGTCTTACGGTTCTGGTGGTCTCTCCCTTTGCTGTGCGGAAGCTGCCAAGTTGGATATAATCCCATTTGTCTAGTTTTGCTTTTGATGACTGAACTTGGGGGATCTTGTCTATGGAATCATTGCCTGCACTAATGTCTTCAAGTGTTTGCCCTCCTTTCTTCTAGCTCCAGGTACCACATCCAGGTCTTTGATCCATCCTGAGTTGATTGTTGTTATGGTGAGAGGTAGCGATCTAATTTCATTCTTTTACAGTTTTGCCAGACCACTTATTGGAAAGACTATCCTTTCTACAATATATGTTCTTGGCACCTTTGTCAGATATGTTCCTGTGCAAATACCATGTTGTTTAAATATTGTGGGTTTGTAATAGGCTTTGAAATTGAGTATTTTGATGCTTCAAATCTGATTTTTTTTTTTTTTTTTTTTTTTTTGGCTCAGGATTGCTCTGGCTATTCTGGGTCATTTGTGTTTGCATGTGAATTATGGGCTTGTTTTTGTCTACTTCAGTGAAGAGTGTAATTGGTACTTTGATAGGGATTTCATTGAATGTGTAGCTTGCTTCAGGTAGTATGGTCATTTTAACAATATTAATTCTTCTAACCCACGAACAATGATATCTTTACAGCTTTTGGTGTATGTCCTTGGTTTCTTTCACTGTCTTGTAATTTTCACTGTAGGATCTCTCAGTGCTGTGGTTAAATTTTTCCTAAATATTAACTATTTGGCAGCTTCTGTGACTGGAATCTCATGTTTTCTCTTTCAGGAAGATCATTATTGGTATCTAAAAATGTTACTTTTTTGCATGTTGATTTTACAGCATTTGACTTTACTGATTTTTTGATATTTAAATAAATCAATCAGTAAAGGTAGGCATTTGGTACTGTGGTTGACAGTGCTTGGGATGCCCACATCCCATACTGCAGGGCTCGGGTTTGAGTCTCCACTTCACTTGCAACCCAGCTTCCTGCTCATCCTGGAAGGCAGCAGTGATGGCTCAAGTAGGTGGGCCCTGGGCTCTCGGCTCTAGCCTGGTCCAGCCCAGCTGCTGTGGCATCTGGGGAGTAAACAAGCAGGTATAAGATCTCTCTCTCTCTCACTCCCTCACTCTCTCTCTCTGGCTCCCTGTTAATTTACCTTTCAAATATATGAAAAACAAATTGATAAAACCTTTTTAAAAATATAATCAGCTGATTAAAGGAGAAAATCCAACATTCAGTCAAGATAAAAACTCTCAGGAAATTAGGAATAGAAGAGACCTTCTCAATCTGACTGTCTACAAAAATCCCAGCGTGCTTGTAGGTGATTGAATGCTTTTGTTCAGAGACTGGAGCAAAGCAGCGGCATTGCTAAGTCTTGCACAAAATAAAAACAAATCTAAAGGACATAACAATTGGCAAGGAGGAAGTAAATTCTCTTTATTTGCAAGTGACATGATTTTGTACAAAGAAATTCCTAAGAAATTTTTTAAAAATGAGCAGATGTAATTTATTTTGCAATGTCTCAGGGTATAAAAAAGTTAAAAGTCCACATATTAGCAATAAATAATTAGCAATGAAAAATCTGAAATAACATTATGGCACAAAAATTCAAATACTTAGGGATAAATTTAATGAAATTCCCATAAGCTAGGAAACTATAAAACATTGCTAAGAGAAATTAAAAAACTAAATAAGCGAAGAGATACGCCATCTTCATGATTGGAAAACTTGATATTTTTAAGATGTCAACTGTCCCAAATCGATCAGTCCCAAATTTTCTTTGACTAAATGATTTTTAAATTTGTATGGGAAGGCAATAGACCTTAACAAGGTTGAACAAATTAGAAAAACTCATTCTACCTGATATTTTGTTGAGAGATATTAACATTCCCATAAAAGTCCTTGTATAAGAGTCAGCAGTGGCTTGAGCTGCTGCTTGCATTTCCAGCATCCCATTTCCGAGCGCCGATTCGAGTCCCTGCTGCTCTCCTTCCAATCCAGCTTCCAGCGAATGTGCCTGGGGAGGCAGCAGGTGACGCCAATGCTCCGGTCCTTGGGAGAACAGGATGGAGGTCCTGGCTCTTGGCTCCAGCCTGGCATAGTCACGGCCATTGTGGCCATTTGGGGAATGAGCTAGCTGATGGAAAAGTGGTCTCTGTTTCTGTCCCTCTCTCCCTCTGCTTCTCAAACAAATAAACCTTTGAAAAAAAAGTCCTTGTATAAGACTGCATAGAAACCTCATTCATAAAACTCTACAACTGAGGAACATCCCGCGTGTTCCTTGGTGAAGAGTGGGTAACCATACTGCGTGTACTATGTCAGAATACTAAGCAGGACACCTGGACCAGCCCCTAGTGCATGCGGGGTCATGCATGGGTCGAAGAACTGTTGAGGGCTTGAAGCTGGACGTGCATGAAAAAGCGCACCCTAAATGAGGTGCTTCCAAGAAGTCTGAGCTGGGACAGCTAGCCTCTGGTGACAGAAATCAAGTGAGTGGTTCATCCTGGGGGTGAGGAGGGACTTAATGCGTGACAGAAGTGTCCTGTGTCTTCCTTTGAAGTCATCAGAATGGTGTGAATAGGACATTCCAGACCTGAGCATTTTATTATAAGTATGTAAAGTATACCTTAATGCAAAAAAAAAAAAAAAATCAAAAAACCCATGAGGAACGAAAATAGCACTTTCTTTGGGCTTCAAAGCACAGATACGAGTGCAGGAACTGCGTTTAGATAACCCCGTGGGCACCGCTTGCCTTGGGATGGGAAGGTACGGCGCTGCTGGTAGGAGATTACAGGAGCGCTCCAAGCTTTGATCCCGTTTTCCAGAGCGCTGAGTGGGGAAGCCGAATCTGCCCGTCCAGCCTGAGCTTCAGGGGAAGCTAGGGGCCGAGGGAAGAAGGGGCTCCTGCTTGCCGCGTGGCACGTGGGCCGGATGTCCCTGTGGGCTCTGGGACAGCGGGGCAGACGTGCCCACGGAGACCAGCCCCCGACGTGTCGGCGTCTGAATCTGTAGCTCAGGAGATGCTGTTCGCCCACTTCAAAAGCTGGGAGCCGTCCTGGTTATCTCCTCCAGGAGCCCAGCTTGCCCCTGTCTCCGGGGCCGTGACATCAAAGCGTCTGTTTCCTTGCGAAGCCGTCTGGCGCAAGGGCGTCAGGCCGGAGCCCCTCTGGAAGGGACTGCAGAACCAGCGGTGAGTCAGCACCTGCCCCGCCCTCTGGGCTCGTCCTCCGCCCGTGTGGCTGGCGGGGGCTGCTCTGGCCTTGGCTCTGTAGCCTGTCCAGGGCACACTTGTCTCGCCAGAGGCCCGGCGGGGGGAGGGCAGGTGTCCTTGTTGTGGTTTAGGGCACTGATAGCAATTTCGGTTGAACTGGGACGTCACACTGACTCGCCTTGGCGACTGACAACGTGACCTCCCCCTTTCCTTTCTTCCTCCTGTGGGAGTGCCCTGGTGACAGCTCCCACTCAGGCTCTCAGGTGAGGACCCTCCTTGTTTCCTTACCAGATACGATTTATCTTCCTAAAATAATGCAGATGTGCGCGCCTAGATGGGCCTTTAAAATGGAAGATGTTAGCCGATTACTGGGAAACAACACGGGGGTGAAAGCTTGCTTCCCCGGTGCTGTGTCTGCTCCCTGGTGCTCACTTTGGACGGTAGAAGTGTGCGCTTGCCGCTCCCCCTGCTCACGGTTCCCACCTCGCTACATCGTGCCACAGATGCGAAGTTTCACTTTAATTTGGATTCTGGTCCTGTGCTTACGGAGGTACATGAAGACCCCGGGCTTCGTAAATCTTTTTTTGTTTTCCCACTTTTATTTTTAAATAGATCCAAAGTTTACATCCATTCAGCTGACCTTTTCGATCCTAAGAGCTATTTTATAAGGCAGCAGAAGTGAAAGTTATCAGCGAGGCTGGCTAATGTAAAGTATTTATGAATGAATGTGCAGAAACCGATCGGGGGTGTAAAACGCCGGGCTGGGCGCAGGCAGAGCTGCCTGTGGCTCGAGCCTTCTTCGCAGTAAAGCATAATTCATGCTGCTGCTAGCCCTTAAAACAGGAAATAATATACCCATTTAACTTAATCACAATTTATATTACATGTGCATATTTCTAAACAAATGTTGTAGATGGAGAGTTTGGTAGCAATAATATTTATGAATTACACTTTTAGTTAGCAAAGGGAATGTATGACCTCTTACATTTGGCTTGACATTTGAATTTGGTGTTCGGCGTATTTGACAGGCATGATGGATTCTCATTAGCTCCATATATAAACAGGAAATGCTTCCTCGGTGAGCAGTTATTCATGTAGGGCATCCCTGAATTTGAATTTTCATTTGCTTATCCTGGTCCAGACTGAGAAATTTTATGTAAAGAAAAGAAAGTGAGGCGATGACTGCACAGGAAACCTGAACAACTGTGGATGCCAAGCTCCAAAAAACAGAAGGTGGCTGACGGTCTGGCGGCGGAGGTCTGCAGTGCAGGGGGGCTGGCTGCAGACGGCCCCACGTGGGTTGGCGGTGGCTTTGCCTTAATTTCTAAAGAAGATAACCTACAGGAATTAGAACGTGACGTGGGGGCAGATGGGAGTAAGCTCATACTTAACCTTTACCCACCGTGGGATTAAAGTCGTTCGTGCAAAACGGGGAGTGGGGCAGATTGTAGCGCAGCCTGAGACGAGCAGTTTCATTCCGAGTTTTCCCCACCGGCTGGCACTCGGCAATCGTAGGAAAGCTGCAAATGTCTGGGTTCTCAGGGGAGTGAGGAGGAGCCCGGCCAGCCCCCTGCCACGGCCCCCGGCCCGTGCCCCCGGCCCGTGCCCAGCTCCTCCTGAGTGCTGCATGGCGTGTCCCGAGAAGGCAGTGAGGAGCCGGAAAGCGAAGCCGGCAGCCCCTTTGTCTGAATTTCAGGTCTTCAGAGAGGCACAGTAACGTTTTTATTGTCGGAGGTCAAAGTTTAAATTTAGTTTATATCAGATTACCAAAATACGCTTTCGGTAAGGTTAGATTCTCATGCTCAGAGAGAGTGGGATGGTAATGAAAGCAAACAGGGCGAGAATTAATCCCATTACATGTGAACTCTTCACTCGAACCTGTGGCTGTTGGAAACCCTACCACACCCCTGGCGGGGAGCTGAGGGCCAGGCGCTGGCCGCCCTCGTCACATGGTCCAGCCCTGCTCTGTCTGCTGGTGCGCAGATCAGTTACTTGGTAATCAGGGCGTCTCTGCCTCCCCTGCCACGGGAGACTTTGCATCTCTGCTGCGTTCTCCTGTAGCTCACACCCAGTCTCAGAAGACCCACTGTCGTTTGAATGAATGCAGAGGCCACAGTTCCTCTGGGCAGAAAGCAAAGATTTTTAGAACCAAAAAGCTGACAGTAAGGGGAAGCCAGCCCCTGTGTGCGGGGCCTGGAGGGGAAGGCTGCTGTCATTGCCACTCTGGTGGGTTCTGGGGGAAAAGCTGAGTGGCCCCACGATGGGGGTGGCCAGCTCCACATGCGGGAGGGTGGGGGCCACACCTGCCTCGTGTGTGTGCGAGCTCAGTAGTGGAGCTGGATGGACTACATGAGTTGTGGGGCTGCAAGAGGGCTCCGGGTACACCTGGGAGATGGGCTGGTCCCTCCTGCGCCAGCTTGGGGTGCTGAATCTGTGCTGCCAAGGGCTACACAGTGAGCGCCTCCAAACGCAAGATGAAAATGGGGTGGGAAGGTTGTCCTGGGAATTCGCGGGGGCTGCCTACATAGCCTGCAGCTTCCTGGGCAGGACAGAACAGTGCAGGGTGGGAGAGGGCCGGTGGGCAGGGCTGCGTCTCTGCACAGCTGCTTTGCTGCTCCCGAGCAGTCTGCAAGGGTGGGCCCCACCACGGCTCATGGTCCTTGTTCCTCACTTGTGGTTTTGATTTCTTTATTTTCATTTTATTGGAAGAGTAGACAGACAGAGGTTTTCCCTCGTTTGGTTCACTCCCTCACTGCTTGCATTGGCTGGGGCTTTGGTGTGAAGCAAAGTAGAAGGCATCCCCCTTCTGTCTTGGGATGTGCCTGTGGGAAGACCATGCCCTTCCTCACCCCTCCTTTGAAAACCCCCATGAAGAGTACCCCAACACTCCCTTCCCTGCCCCGTGAAGCAGGATGCAGGCTGGCCTCTTTCTGAGTTCAAGTTCAAGTACTCTTCCTCACAAGGTTGGGGTGGGTCACTCTTGCTGTTGATGTCTCTAAACCAAGCATAGTTCACCAGTCTTGTTTCCCTGCCCCTCTGCAAGTTCAACTGTTACCTCCCAAACCCCATAGCACCACAGTTCTGCAGGAGGCCCAAGTCCAAGTCAGCAGGTGCTGCCTGGAGCTCCAGTCTCTGTACTGACGGTGATTGGACTTTGTTCACCGAACACCCACTCTGGCCAGGCATGGCTGCAGCAGGGTGTACCAGGAGGTGAGATTCCTCTGGAAAGAGAACCATGGGCTGCAAGCTTTTGATGTGGAGGTGGACATGGCTGTGGGAACCATCCTTGGCCGGATCCCTGTGTAAGGGCTGCTCTGTCGCCCAGAGGGGAGCCTCCCGGGCCCATACGTCCCAGGTGGGGCCTCCCCAGCTTTCCAAACCTGCCTTTGCTTCAGCATTTGGGGACAGAGAAATCTGGTTTTGATGCATTCCCCGGGGATCTGCTCCCTTGAAGAGAAACCAAAAGCAGTTCTCAGTAGGACTTTTAAAGTTTATTTACTTGAAAGGCAGAGCAGCAGGGAGTGAGAGAGACCTTCCATTGCCTGGTTCTCTCTCCAAATGCCTGCAGCAGCTGGCACTGGCCCCGATGGAAGCCAGGAGCCTGGAACTCCAGTGGGTCTCCATGTGCGTGGCAAGGATCTAGGTCCCTGAGCCGCCATCTGCTGCTTCCCCGGTGCACGAAGCAGGAAGCTGGCATGGGACGTGGAGATTTGAACCCAGGTCCTCTATAATGCAGATGCGGGCGTCCGATGCCTGCCCCAGAGGCAGCTCTCTGGCTGGTGGGCCGCCCTCTTTCTGCCAGTTCTGCTGTCTGCAGTGTGGGCGATCTGTCAGGTGGAGCTCAAGAGGCGGCTACGAAGCCCCTGCTGTGTGCCCGAGCCTTTCTTAGGCCCCTTGGCTTCTTGCTCCTTTGCTTGTTTGTATGCAGCGACCTCACATGCGTGCTGGGGCTCTCTCTTGCTCTGCCTTGTCCCTCCATGCACCCACGTCCCTCCATTCTGCGTGCCTGGAGCCTCCAGTATGACATCCCCGATGGCACCTGCCTCTGAACCCATGCAGGTTTTAGTGGTTCTCTGAGGGTGCTGTGTGTGCGCGCTCTCCTCGCGTCTGCGAGCTCCCCAGCCGCCCAGGGTTAGGCGTCTTCTGGAATCTGTATGAAGTACGTCTCAGGGGTCTCCAACCTCCTTCACTTTGCCGGTAAGCGGTGACCTGGGAGGTGATTAAAAAGTTGCCTACTTGGTGTGGGTGTCATGCGTAGTGGGTTAAGATGGTGCTTGGGATACCTGCATCCTGTCTCAGAGTGCCTGGGTTCAAGTCCCACCACTGCCTCGGATCCAGCTTCCTGCTCATGGGCACCCTGGAGAGAGCAGATGGTGGCTCAAATACTTGGGTCTCTGCCAAGACCGGGATGGAGTTCTTGGCTCCTGGATTAGGCCTGGCCCAGCATTGGCTGTTGCAGGGATTTGAGGAGTGAACCTCTCTGGGTGTCTCCCTCTCTCACTCACTCTGTCTTTTGAATAAATAACTTTGAGAAACTTCTTAAAAAACATGAAATAAGCACATCTGCTGTAAAAAGCCAAGTGATATAGAGGTGTGCGGAGAAAGGTTAACAATCGGTGGGTCTGCCTTCCTGTCCTGTCCCCATGAGGTTTCCCGAGTTGTTATCACAATGTGATTCTGTCTAAGGCTGTCTGTGTGCACAAATCCAACTAAAAATCTGTAGATGCACACAGGGATTTGATCTGTTTCCTCTGTTTTGAAAAAATGAAAACTGGCTCATGTGGAATATACTGCTCTACGTCTTTGCTTTACAATCAACGCCGCACCATCGTGTTAGAGTAGCTGGGAAACTCGCTGGGAAAACCTCACCCCTCTCAGTAAGGGGCGCAGGCAGTTGCATGCTTCTGATGCACATGAATAGCTTCTGAAAATATTAAGTAAAAGAAAAAGCTGATAGACTCAATAATAAAATCATGTACGTTAAAGGAGAGTGTGTTATAAGAGTAAAGACGACAAAGTCCATCATGACCTTTTTCTGTGTTAATAAATTAAGTTGCTGTTTATTCTTCTTTAAAGATTTATTTATTTATTTGAAAGGCAGAGTTCCAGAGAGGCAGAGAGAGAGGTCTTCCATCCGCTTGTCCACTCCCCAGATGGCCACAATGGCCGGAGCTGCACCGATCCGAAGCCAGGAGCTTCCTCTGGGTCTCCCACGTGGGTGCAGGGGCCCAAGGACTTGAGCCATCTTCTGCTGCTTTCTCAGGCCATAGCAGAGAGCTGGATTGGAAGTGGAGCAGCTGGAACTCAAACTGACGCCCAAATGGGATGCCCGCACTGCAGGCAGCGGTTTTATCTGCTACGCCACAGTGCCAGCCCCTGTTTAATCTTTTTCCTGATAGCTGCATAACTCATACTCCATGGCACAGACGTGACTTTAGGTGGCAGCCAGTAGTTTTGAAGTAGCTGTCCACCCTAAGGAGCAGTGCTACGACATCATGCTCACAGGTGTGGCTTCTGTGGCCTGCTCCCAGCAGGGGCATGTGAGGCTGCAGGGACTAGGCACACGCAGCAGTGAGCGAGAGCTGTCTGCCCTCAGCCTTACCTGCGCTGGCTGTTCCCAGTCTACTCTAATTTTGACAATCAGATGACTTAAATGTGTTATTTTGATTTATGTTTCTAGAATTCCAGTTTCACTTTTTGTTCACATCTTACGCTTCCTCTCCTATAAATTACCTATTCATACCTTTCGTCAGTTTCCCTGATGTTTCTTCTTCTTAATTCATAGAAATCCTTCATCGTGACAGCACATATACCCTTTGGTATATATGTTCAAAGAGTTTCTCCCATCTGTTGTTTCATCTATGACAACTTTTTTAAAATGATTTTTTTTATTTATTTGAAAGGCAGAGTTAGGAGGAAAGACAGAAGGAGAAATACTTCCTTCCTCTGGTTCACTCCCTAAATGGCAGCAGTGGGCATGGCTGGGCCAGGCCGAAGCCAGGAATCTCTTCGGGGTCGCCTACATGAATGGCAGGGGCCCAAGCACTTGGGCCATCTTCTGCTGCTTTCCCAGGTGCTTTAGCAGGGAGCTGGATGGGAAGTGCAGCAGCACCCATATGGGTTGTCGGCATGGCAGGCAGAGGCTTAACCTGCTATGCCACAGTGTCAGCCTCATGCATGAAAGATTGAGTTGCCTAAAAATTTTAGACTAATTCTATGTTAAAAATATTCAAACCTCATTGTTTCATGGCTTCTGGTTGCCACGAGGTACTTGAGTTTGCACGCCCATTCTCTTTCTTCAGACTTGCTCAGTTTTACTTTACCTGTGGTTCACCATCCGCCAGGAAGTTTGCACTGTGTGTGTGATGTGCAGCAGGACGCAGCTTTATCTGATGATATTGGACTGACACAGGGGGAGCATCCGCTGACAACCCCGGCGTTGTACTCAGAGTTATTCTCCTGTGACGCACTGGGGTCCTGGGACCGATAGGGTGTGAGGCACCCACGTGAGCCCTGGCTGCCCATTGTGGTCCCTCTGCTGGCCTGAGTGTCCCCGTGAGCAGGGAAGGGAAGGGTTTAGGTGACGCTCAGAGTCAGGACTGCTTGAAGGTCTCAGGGCAGCAGGTAGCGTTCGTCTCAGCTGGGGAAACGCCTCTGCGTGGGGAACACAGACAGCCCCAGCTGGCGTCCTAAATCCTCTCTCTGCTGTGTAGTGACTGCTGGGCCTTGGTACAGGAGATCCAGGTCACAGGCACCCTTGTCCTTGGGAAACGTGGGGGTGGTGTCCATCTGGCTTGCTTTGCAGTATCTACTCCTGGCTGAGATTTTTCTCTAGGCCAAGTTTCAGGCTGGAGCAAATTTTTTATGGCTGTGAGCTAATCCCCCAGCAAACCCTGGTTTGTATAGAAATGCTGACACAGTGCTAGCTCTGGTGATTCAGCTGGGGCGGCGGGGCTATTTATGACTCCCCAATGCCAGTAGGGGATAATACTCATTTAGGAGCCTTGGTTTCTGTTGGGACAGGGATCCCACTCTGTCCCCTGTGGGGTGATGGAACTTCTGCCCGAGACCCTGAGCGAGTGGGAGGCTGCCTGTGAGGAGGACCCGCCTCGGGGGCCGTGTGACCACGGGGCAGACTGAGTTACAACCGAGGTGGGCTTTCATCCTGGGATCACGAGAGCCTTCGAAACAAATAAATATTTTCATCTCCTATTTTGTCTCTGGGCAGGGGGCCCAAAAAGTGTCTTGGTTCTTCGCAGTGAAGGTTGGGAGCAAAGCTGAGGATGACTTAATTCGCCTTTCTCTCTTCCTCTTTCTGCACTCTGTGTCTTGAGGACCTGGAGCACGGGTCCCCAGCAGCCACTGTTTGTGGCCTGAGCCAGGCAGGAAATCCAGGGCGTCTGGCAGGCAGAGCGGCAAGCGTGGATGGCGTACTCCTGGGTCCCTCCTGTCCCTGCCCAGGGCGGCTTTGTGTCCACTCCCAGGCTTCCCTCAGACGCTGAGAGCCCTTGGAAGGGCTAAGGAACAGTAGCTCCCATTGCTCTTTTTTTTTTTTTTTTAATAAGATTTTTATTTATTTGAAAGAGTTACAGAGAGAGGAAGAGACATTGGGAGACCTTCTATCTGCTGTTTCCCCAAATGGCTGCAAATGGCCGAGGCTGGGCTGATCTGAAGCCAGGAGCCAGGAGCTTCCTCCTTGTCTCCCTCCCGTGTGGGTGCAGGGGCCCAAGCACTTGGGCCATCTTCTGCTGCTTTCCCAGGCTCGTGAGCAGGGAGCTGGATAGGAAGTGGAGCACTAAACCAACGTCCATGTGGGATGCTGGCACTGCAGGCTGCGGCCTTACCCGCTGCACCGCATTGCCGGCCCCTCCCCCTGCTCTTTGATCTCCCCCTGGGGTGGGCTGACGACGTCAGGCGTTTTACCTGCAGGGCAGCAGTATTAAGCATGTTCATACTAAACATTCACGATACCGTGCAGCCATCACCATGGCGTCCATGTCCGGAAGACTTTGCATTTTCCCAAACTGAAACCTGTGCACGTGGAAGAACCATCTTCTGTTGCCCCGGGCACGGGCTTTTGCCACTGCGGGAGGTCTGGGCTGGGAGGTGGGCGGCTGGGAGTTGAGGCTGTGGCTGTCTTGTGGTCTGAGCCCTTTGCTCACTCACTATTTCCTGATGCCGCCCAGTTGAGTGCGTTCTCTGTGCCACCAACAGGTCCTACGGGGGTGGCGCCTCAGAGGCCCCAGGGAGCTGCCTCTTCCGATCAGGACTTCCCAGTAGTGTTCGGAGGGTCAGCAGGCAAGCGTCGTCATCCCTGTTTGGCAGATGAGAATGCTGATGCCAGGGCAGTACGTTAGCTGCCCGGTTACCAGAGGCAGAGCTGGGACTTGTACCGGGGTTGCCCGCTCCACAGTGCTTGCTGCAACAGCTTCTGTGTGTTGGTTGATAACCCTGGGGACTTCCACGGTGATCCCCAGACCACCAGGGTCATCCCAGGAGCAGGGCACTGTCCCGAGCCCTGTGGGCGTCCATGTCCACCCCACCCAGCGCAGGGCCTTTGAAGTCGGGGATGTCAGAAGAGGCAGCCTTGTCCTGGACCAGCTTTTATGGGGCCTGCACCGGGAGGGGAGTGCTTAGAGATGGCAGCAGATAAAGGGTGGGCTGGGCCCGTCTTGATAAGGTTGGGAGGTGAGGGAGGCAGCTGGGCTGTGGTTTCCAGCGCGGGGAGAGAGCGGGCCTTCTGGCAGAGCCCGGGAGCTGTGAAGACAGCCTGGCGGCTCTGGGATTTAGTGCCTGAGCTTTGTTGAAATCCCCACCGTCGGGGCCTTCCCCGGTGACTGATGCGTGTCAGGCTAATTAAAAGTGAGCTCGCCGAGCTCGGGGAAGGAAGGAGGGGTGGGCGAGAGATGCCCAGGGTGGCTGGGGGCCCAAGCACTGTGGCTCCCGACTAGCGAGGGCCCCCTGGGACTAACAAGACACACAGGGAGGAGGCCCCTCTGCAGTGGGGAGAGCACCTGGACTGGGGGCTGTGGGACACAAGCCGGTGGGGAGCGGGAGGCTGGGCAGGTAGAGGCCTTGTGATTTGCTGGTCTTGTTTCCCCCACGGAGGGGGGGGGGCGAGCTGGAGGTTGCCATCCATCCATGGGAGCAACAGAGAGGCTGAGGGCCGTGTGCTAGACATACAGGGCACCCCGGGGGCCTGCGGAGCACCCCTTCTGTTCAGGTGCTGCCCACGGGTGCTGAGAGCAGATTGGGAGAAAGAGGGGTGCTGGGCCCGGAGCTGCGCCCTCTCCAGGCCACGTGGTGTGAGGGGTCTCACATTGTCACCCTCTGCCAGGGCGCAGAGAGCTCCGCCCCATCACCTGGCAGCACCTGGATAGCAGGTACACTGGATCCACTGCCTCACTCCAGAACCCTCGCTCCTCTGACAGGGCGTGGAAGGGGCAGAATCATCTGCCTGATGCAGGGGGCCTGAGATGGAGCCCAGACCCCCAGGCCCTGTCTGCCATTTCTTTAGCCTCAGGCCTGTCTCGGCAAAAGCTGGGTACATCAGCCAGGCCCCGAGAGGAGAGCGTGAGCCCTTCCTGGTGGCAGCAGGCAGGAAGCCCTCGAGGGGAGTCTGTGTGCCCCAAGAAGCTGCATCAGGCAGCTCTTCCTGCCGTGGGTGCCAGGGCAGGACCACAGGTGAGGGAGCGGGATTTGGGGGGCACCCTGAGTGGGGGAGAGCCTTGTGCTGGGCAGAGAAGCTCAGGGCTCTGTGTGGGTGACGGTCCTGGCTCTGCCATTTGTGGCATTGTTGGATGGAACCCTTTGTGCCTTCCTTGTGTGTGAAGCCAGGGGCAGGGCGCCCAGCCTGCGGGGTGGGGAGGCTTGGAGAGCAGAGGGAGTGCTGTGACGCCTCTGCTAAGAGACGTACACCCTCGGCCCTGGCCTGAGGGCTGAGGGCAGCAGCCAGGGGCTTCTCTTGTGCGTGGGGGTGGGGAGGCCGCTGCTGTCCTCCTGACCGAGCCTTGCCCATGGACTTTCCTAGGGTGGCAGGTCCAGTGTTGGCCAGCACAACCTTCCCAGGGTGAGTGTTGCTCCTTCCACTCGGCCAACACTTGCAGCCAGCGGCTGACCTTCGAGAATCTCCAAGCAGGCAGGCAGGCGGGTGGGCGGGCAACTGCATTCGTACCTTCTTTGATCTGCCTCTGTCTTAGAGCGCAAGTCAGCCATGGTCCTAGCCCTTAAGGGGCTCACAGTGGGGTGGCCAGACATTTGCGTGCTCTTTCATTCACACAGCCAACTGCTCATTTGGCCACCACTTAATCAGTGCCTGCTTTGTACCAGGGACCTTACTAGGTGCTGGGAGCACAGTGCAGGACAGGACAGCCAGCTCGTGCCCTTGGGCCGGCCTGCGAGGTGAGTGGTCTGCATTCACAGGCAGCAGCAGCACAAGCTTGCCCCTCCCTCGGTTTCCCTCCCTGTCCCAGATGCTGGTGGTCAAACAGAATCCAGAGTGGGTTGTAGCTGGGCCTCTGGTGTCGGGCGAGCTCTGCCATTGACTGGCTGTGGCATGTGAGGCGAGTAATGGCCCCTCTCCAGCCCTGTTCCTGGTCTGTTACACTGGGGATAGTGGCGCCTTCCTTGCAGGCTTAGGGTCAAGACTGAGAGAGATGGTGTGCAGGAAGCACTTAGGACAGAGCCAGCCACGCTTCTGATACTAACTCCGTGTGCACCTGCTGCCACCACCATCATCCCAGCTTGCGTTCCTGCTCCTAAGTGCTCATCAGAGACTGGGGGCACTGTGGTCCCAGTTGGTTGTAGGATCTACCGACTAAGTAATTGTTACAAAGAACCATTAGCTAGGACCGTGATTCTGGTTCAAAGTTGAGTGATTTCCCGAGATGATAACTAATCTTAAAGAACTTATAAATGTAAAAATACCTATTAACACAGCAAGATACAGCTTTCGCTTGGCAGGCTGGTGAGGATTTAAGAACTTGGTGATGGATTTGCTGGAAAGGGCCTGGGGAAACCCACGGTTACACCCTGTGGGCAGGGAGTCCAAAGTGGAGCCAGACCTTCGGAGGAAAACTGGGCGACTTTATTAACAGTGCCCCAGCATTGTGACCTAGAAGTTCCACGCGTAGGCATCTTTCTTGTGGCTGTGTTCATAACTGAATGCAGGGAGGTGAGTTTAAGAACATTCATCACACACACACAGAAGTGGGCCGGTCAGGGCCCACCAATAGGGGCCCCATTAAACAAAGGCACGCCTGCGTGGCACAGGTCCCTGCAGCTGCTCAAGGTCACGGTGGGCCTAGGGTGTGCCATGAGATCGTGAGGTGGATGTGGCGTATTACCAAGGTGGAAACACAGAGGAAGGAAGACACCAGCATTGTGTCCAGAATACTCGTGTTTGCATTAAGGTAAATAAAACGGATGTGGCCTCATCTATGTTGGTATGTGGTGCTTCAAACAGTTCCAGGACAAATAAAACTTGATTATGATACAAAAAATTCTTTTGAACTCCACGCAGAGCTTTGTCGTCAGCTCCATCTCCCCTGAAGTCTTCGAGCCCTCTCGTGGGTATAGAACACGTTGTGAGGACAGCGTCAGAGCAGGTTCGCAGAGATTACCTGTCCTCGGAGGTCCTGGGCACCTCGGCAGGGCTGGGCACTTCCTGTTCATCTCACCTGTGTGTATTGTTGGAGATTTTCAAATGATGCACATGAATTAGTTTTGTAACTGCAGAGAACAAGATCAGACTGATGGAAGGCATTACCTTTATAGCTGAGAGATGCGACGCGGTCCCACGTGTTGGGTGTGTGTGAACTGATCGCATGTTTTCTGAAATTCTCCCAAGACTCCAGAAATGGCTTTCAGGCATAGCCCCCCACTTAGCCGGCCCAAGTGCAAACTGGGGTCTTGCTGTGCTTGACTGCGTGGAGCAGAAGCTGTGGAGTTGCACCTGAGCCTTGGAGTTGCACCTGAGCTTGCCCTGGGCCAGGGAGCCCTGCACATCCAAGGGCTTGGAGAAGAGGCAGCCAGTCCCACATTTTGCTCCCCCTGTAGAACTGCAATGCACAGCCCCAGGCACGAGAGATGAGGCTTTCCGTGCACCAGCCCCGCACCTGTGCTACCTGGCAGGTGTTTTCGGGGTCGGGGAGAAGACCTGGAGGGCAGGTTGCCCTGGGGGAAGCCTGACTCCAGTCTTCCACGGGAAACTGGGCGAGTCGTCCAGACCGCTGACGTCTATCTGGGATTGGAGGCACAAACTGCGTGCTGTCTCCCTGCCTCTGAGTCCCCAGCAGCTGGAGGGGCGCTTCCTTCCGGAGGGCCCTGGGAGAGGCCGGAGCGGGAGCCGCGTACGCAGCTGACCTGCGGCTTGTGATTGGGCGCCCCGGGCGTCACCCATTCCCTCCCACCCTTTCTTCCATCCTCTTCTTCCTCCTTTTTTTTCCACTTAGAGTTTTTGGTATAAATTGGATTTTAAACTAAAAATTACTTTTGCACATAGTTAAGAGTCCAGTGAAGTCCAGTCATTCTAGAAGGCTCCTTGCGATCACGCACAGCCCTGGACTTGTGCCTCCCCCCAGTTTACGCTTCCCACAGTCACCCCCTCTCAGTGATTCGGTCATGTCTCTGGGTACGCACCTCGCTGTCTCTAAGGCGCTTGTGGTTATGCTCCTGGAGTTTTTGCTTTTACCATCGTCAGTGGACTTCTCACTGGGGGAAGGTGGAACTGTGTTTGCACCAACGCCTGCCCGCACCCACGAGTCCCTTGTCCTGTTTTTCCAAAACGGTGACAGTGTCATTTTACAGTGCGATGTTCAGTGATGGCCGCTCTGGGACCCTGGACACACTGTGCATGCCCAGCTGGGCTGCGCTGGCTTTGCTTCCTGGTCAACATTTTGCCCTAGCCTTTTTTTTTTTTTCTCCTCTGCGTGGCTTTTTTGTTTGCTCTAATGAATTAATTCAACACCAAACGCTCCCCGAGTTAAATTGAATTCATGTCAAAATTGTGTCCGCTGTCCTTGTTCTGTCCACCTCACCTTGCAGAGGAGCTCCCTGGGGGAGGGAAGTGGCTGCCTTCTGTCCAGCTCTTCTCTGGGGACCCCTCAGTCACAGCTTGTGATCCCCCAGCACCCTTTCTGCTGGACTTTACCTCCTGATTCCATATCCTCCTCTTCCCTGGATGACTTCCTCATTTTGTGGTGTACATTTTCTCCCCGTTAACTCACAAAGGGGTGTGCAACCTTTTTTGTGGGTCTGGAAATATATTTATTCCATCCTCGTGCATAATTGATGGTGTGGCTGGGTATAGAATTTTAGGCGCCTTCTCTTGTGGACACGGATGGACTCGCGCCACCGCCCTCAATCTGTCAGTGTAGCTAAAAAAGCGATTGGGCGGAACCTGTTACTCTTCCTCCCTGCAGAGATTTCCCGGGTCTCCGTTACCGTGAGGAGCGTCATCGCTGTTTTCCTTGTGCAGGGCGCTTGGTCTTCTCATTCTGGAAACGCATTTCCTCCAGTCCTGGCTGTTGAGTAAATGATTTCCATGATGACTTCGCCTCTCAGTATCTTCCTCATTTGTGTCTTACCCCTCCACCACCTGACTCTGCTGTTTGAATGTTGAATCTATTAGTTTTTCTCCTGTTTTCTATCATTTGGTCTGCTATTTTCTTTTTTTTATTTTTTTTATTTTTTTTATTTTTTGACAGGCAGAGTGGACAGTGAGAGAGAGAGACAGAGAGAAAGGTCTTCCTTTTGCCGTTGGTTCACCCTCCAATGGCCGCCGCGGCCGGCGCGCTGCGGCCGGCGCACCGCGCTGATCCGATGGCAGGAGCCAGGAGCCAGGTGCTTTTCCTGGTCTCCCATGGGGTGCAGGGCCCAAGCACCTGGGCCATCCTCCACTGCACTCCTGGGCCACAGCAGAGAGCTGGCCTGGAAGAGGGGCAACCGGGACAGAATCCGGCGCCCCAACCGGGACTAGAACCCGGTGTGCCGGCGCCGCTAGGCGGAGGATTAGCCTAGTGAGCCGCGGCGCCGGCCTGGTCTGCTATTTTCTAAGCCATTTTTTATCACTTTGGCTTTAAAGTTTTATTTCATTTATTTGTGCCATCATTTTTTTAAAAAGTGTTTTCCAAGAAATATTTTCTGTGTTTTAAATATTCCTTTTTAAAAAGATTTATTCATTTATTTATTTTAAAGACAGAGCTTTGCAAAGGGAAGGAAGGAGGGAGGGGAGGGAGGGAGGGAGGGAGGGAGATGTCTTCCATCCACTGGTTCTCTCCCCAAATGTCTTCAACAGTCAGGGCTGGGCCAGGCTGAAGCCAGCAGCCAGGAACTCCATCCTGGTCTCCCACATAGATGACAGGGGCCCAAGCACTTGGGCTATCCTCCATTGCCTTTCTGGGAGCATTAGCAGGAAGCTGGATTAGAAGCTGGGACTTGAACCAACGTCTGATATGGGCCACCAGCATTGCAACCAGCAGCTTACCCTCTGTGCCACAACGTTGGCCCCTAAATACTGCTGTTTAAAATTGCACTTTATTCTTGTTTCAGAGGCGTAGTGTCTTCTCTGGTAGAAATGATGGTTAATGGAAGTCTTCTCCTCCATACAACTTGCTTTGCTCCCTGCACCTCCTGGTAGATGCCTTCCTCAAATGCCTGGAACCCTTGGTGTTGCTCCAGGTGGGAGAGGGGTCTCTAAAGCGCTGGCTAGGAAGCTGTTTGTACCCACACTTGAGTGAGGCTGCCGAGGAACTTCATGCTGTGTGACCTCGCTGGGCCGTTTGCACAGGGATCGCTCAGTGTCAGTGACTTCTGATCTTTCTCTCCGAGGGACCACATTGCTTAGAGAAATCTCCACTAGTCCACTTGGAGTTCATACAAGGGTGTCTTCAGAAAGTTCACAGAAACCGTGTTTTATGAAAAAATTATACATGGTTTTCAAAATTCTTTTTGCACCAAAATAAATGTATCTTCTAAATCTGTTTTTCCACAAACTTTTTGAAACGCCTTTGCATATCAGACTACCAGCTTCCTGGGAGCTTACAAGGGGCAGCAGGCTAGATGGTCCCTTACTGAGTATGTGTGAGAGTGTGCTTGGACTGTCATAGCTCCTCCAACGGGGTGCCTTAGCCAGTAGAGTTCTGGCGGCTGGAAGTCCAAGATCGGGTGCCAGCAGGGTTGGTTGTGGGGGACCCTCTCTCCTGGGTGCAGGCGGCAGCCTTCTTACCATTCCTCACATGGCCTTTGCTTTGTGTACTTGGAAAGAGAGAGGAGTTCCCGTGCTGTGCCCCTTCTCTTACATATGAGAACACCAGTCCCTGGGAACTGCTCCATCCTTGTGTAACCTTAAGGACTGCCTTAGGAGACCTTTCTTTAAATGTAGGCACCTTGGTGCTTAGGGCTGCAGCATGGGAATTGAACTCGTGTGGAGTTTCACTTTATCTTTCTGGTTTCCTTCTGGCACCTTCAGCAGTGCTTGGTGTTGCCAAGACTGTTCCATTGTTTCTGGAACCTGATCTGGGCTCTCCTGCTGGAGTGAGGAGGTGGTCAGCTGGCAGTGTGGACTGCAGTGGAGGGATCTTCAGGTTCAGCCGGTTCTTAAACACACTGTCAGCCCATCCTCCCCACTGCCAGTAAAGTGGCCCATTCCTGACCGGTCGATTTAGGACTAAGTGTTTCAGATCTGCTAAGTTGGTGCAGACCTTTCTGGCTTCCAGAATGTCCTTGGTATTGTATTTTCTCCTGTCTGTCCCTGGGGATTATGCCATAACATAATTGCTTTTATTGAAAATAAAAAGATGTTTCTGGAAGGAGTAGTGGTAAATTCTGTTTAATTCTCCATCTTTGACTGGAAACCATGTCTGCCCTGGAAGCCACTGAAGAGTTAGCTTGGATTCCAAGTCCATTTTTTCTTCAAACCCGGTATTTTCACAAAATGTCTTTATCGTATCCAAATATGACTGATTCCGGTACATTGGTTGGCTCTCGCGGACCTCTAATCTGATACCATTTGACAAAAACAAGTATGCGAATGTCCTAATAAACTCAGAAAATTACTTGTATTTTGGGTGAACAAGGCCTCCACTTGTTCTGAGCACCATTTCTCTACATTTTAAAACTTGATGTGTTTCCAGAGGAATCTAATCCATATGGTTCTTTTTTGCTTTTAATACATCATAATATTGCTTCATAAAGCACTGTTTAAGTCAACAATCTTTATTAGTTTTTTTCCTAAGTAACCCTTTTCCCTTAGCTTTTATTTAGAACCACATTTTTTCCAAACTTCCCAACCACCAAGTTGAAGTGAGGCCCCAAAGATCTGAGTTTTATTTGGTTTTGACTTTTGTTGGATTCTAATTAGAGCAATCCCATGTTCTTTAAGATCTTGTAGGTCTGTCTGTGTTTCCCAGCTGAGCAAATCTGTACCCAGAATCTACTCCACAAGACATCTTGCACCGTGGTATTTTTGGCCAAAAAGAAAGTGGCTACTCATTGAGAACGCAGAGTACACCTGTTGTGGTGGTCCACTGTGCTATCAGGAAGACCAGAGAAGAAGCTGGTGTGACTGTTGTTCTGGGGGAGCCCACAACCTGCTTAGGGGTAGTAGGAGAGGAGGAAAGAATGAATCATTTCCCCTACCTGCTACATTTTCAGTACTGCACTAGCTACTTGGCTCTTGTTGTCCAATTTGGACCTAAGAATATGTTAAGCTTTCACGATAGATTTATTATCCCCATTTTAAAGAAGTTGTGCTCAAGACTGCACAACCAGTGAGCGGTAAAATCTTGTCTAGAATGTTGGCAGGATTCCAACAGAGAAAATCAGTCCTCTGACAGTGGGGGTGGTCCTCAGTAGTGCTTGTGGGATTCACGTAACAAGGGTCCTGATGGTGGGTGGTGTAGGAGGTGAGAGGAGGCTAACGGGGTTCACGTAACAAGGGTCCTGAGGGTGGGTGGTGTAGGAGGTGAGAGGAGGCTAACGGGATTCACGTAACAAGGGTCCTGATGGTGGGTGGTGTAGGAGGTGAGAGGAGGCTAACGGGATTCACGTAACAAGGGTCCTGATGGTGGGTGGTGTAGGAGGTGAGAGGAGGCTAACGGGGAGTACCACCCTAAGAGACGATGTTCTAGAGGAGACTTAGCCCACACCTGTGTCAGTCTCCACAGGTGCTACAGGAGTCCCAGTCAGTAAGTACCATCTTACCTGGATGCTGTTCCCCACTCTCTCTCTGTCTACACCACTGTCCATTCTCCATGCAGCAACCAATTGTGATGTGAGTCATATGAACTTTGACAAATACAGCACCTGGGACCAACACCATGACCGAAACATAGAGCATTTTTATTTCCATGGAAAGTTCTCTCATGTCCCCTTGCATCTCCATGCACCTCTAGTAGGCAACTCTTTCTTTTTTAAGATTTATTTATTTACGAGTCAGAGCTTGAGACAGAGAGAGAGTCTTCCATCTTCTGGTTCACTCCCTAGATGGCCACAAGGGCCATGGCTGAGCCAGGCTGAAGCTGGGAGCCAGGAGTGTCATCGGGTCTCCCATGTGGGTTACAGGGTCCCAAACACTTGGGCCGTCCTCTGCTGCTTTCCCAGGCCATTAGGAGGGAGCTGGAGTGGATGTGGAGAAGCCAGGACGTGAATCGGCGCCTATATGGGGTGCTAGCATGGCAGGCAGTAACTTTACCTGTTACACCACAGTGCCAGCCCCTCTTCTTATTTCTGTGACAAAATAATCTTACAGTTTCTGTATTGCACATAAATGAAATCTCACAATGGATTTTCACTTCTGGGTAGTTTGTTTCACTCAGCATAATATTTTGAGTCATCCATACTTTGTGTGTCATTAGTTCGTTTAGAAAATTATTCAGTATTTTCATTTTATAAAAAATACCATGGTTTATTGATATTCCTGTTGAAGGAGCTTTTTTAAATTTAAAACACAATTTATTTCAGAAACAGATACAGAGCTCTGATCTGATTCATTCGCCCATTGCCCGTTGCAGCCTCTGGCTAGAGAGAAGCCGGGAGCCAAAAACTCAGTCCAAGTCTCCTACGTGGGTGACAGGACCACCCCGATTCCTTGTGTCACCCCTGCTGCCTCCAAGGCCTGCATTAGCAGGGAGCCAGACTCAGGAGTGAGCTGGGGACTGAACCCAAGTCCCTGCATGGGGCTTGTGGACATCTTAACTGGCCTTCCACCTGCTGGCCGGTACATCTGCCCAAGAGTTGAGTTTTAGAATTGGAGGCTATTATGAATGAAGCTGCTACAAACATTGTTAAACAAGAGGGTGAGTGTGTGTGTGTGTGTGTGTGTGTGTGCATACAGAGAAATACTTTCATGCATTTGGGCAAGTAACAGTGAGGCTTGCTGGTCACTGAGGTATCCAGTCACTCCTCAGTATTCAAGTTACTGCTTCTAGGACTCCCCTGAGGACACCAAATTCCCTGGATGCGCAGGTTCCTTATATAAAACAGCACAACCCTTACACATAACCTCTGCATGGCCTCTCACATACTCTACATGATCTCTACATTACTTAAAATCCTTAATACAACATAAATGTAGTATGGTTCGCTGTAATATTTAGGGCTCGCTGACAAAGAAAAAAGGTCTGTACGTGTTCAGTAGAAATGCGATTTTCCCCAGGTATTTTCAGTCTGCAGCTGGTTAAATCTGTGGAGGTGGCACCCGCAGGTGCAGAAGGCCAAGTCTGTGTTCCCAGGGGGTTTCACTGTTGTGTGTTTGCATCCGCTGTACAAGAGGGCTGTGCTGGATCCCTTCCATTCATGAGAGTAGAGTGAGGAAACTGGGAAGGACTGCCAACACCCAGCATGGCAGAGGGCGATCTGAAACAGCTGGGGTTGGTGCACGGAAGAGTTTATCATGTACTTCAAATTAATATTCCTGTATGGTGTGAGATAGGAGCCAAGGTTCATGTCTCTCTTATCAATTGCCAGTTGTTCCAGCACTATTAAAAAAAAAAGTCCAGCATTAGTTCTTAAAAATAGTGCTTTCTTCTATCAGGTGAATTGCTTTCTCTCATTTTCCAAGAAATACATATGTGTAAGTCGGTTTCTGGGTGATCCTTTCTATTCCAATGATACACTTGATTATATTAACATGGCACTGTATTATGTTATACAAAGCAGTTGTAGCTTTATGATCTTAAAATCAGGGAGTGTGAATTCTTTAAATTTGCTTCTTTCTTAAAAATGTGTCTACTTCAGATGTACTGCATGATGTTCTGATGTAACTGCAGATAGTGAGCTGGTTATTAGAGTCCTGCGTTCCCATGTGCGGCCATCATCCCACGTGAGATCATGCAGGATTCTTCGTGGAAAGTGAGATCGTGCAGTAGGTGTATTTCTCTGTCTACATTGTGCACTTAGCACAGTGTCTGCCCTCCGGGTTCATCCCACAGTGGCAGTGGCGGTGGCAGTGGGAGGTTATCATTTTTGAAGGCTGAGTAATATTCTTCCTTTTATACGTATCATACTTTGTCCACTCATCTGCCGACAGACATTGGGTTGTTTGTCTTAACTCTTGTGAATAATTCTCCAGGGAACACGGAGTAGATATTATAATGAGGTTTTATAATGGGAGTTTCACTTCCTTTGGGCATATGCCAGAAGAGGGATTACTGGGTCCCCTGGGAGTCAGGTTTTCCATTTCTTTAGGAACTTCCATGCTATTTTCCATAGCAGCTGTGTCCCTCTACATCCCCATCAACAGGGTCCCCTTTACTCCACGGCCTCACCAGCATTGGTATCACTTGTGTTTCTGGCATTGGTATGCTGGCGGGTATGTGGAGGTATGTCAGTGTGGTTTTGAGTTGCATTTCCCTGATGATTAATAATGTTGAGCCCTGGGGTGGGTGTTGTGGCACAGGGGGTTAAGCTGCAGCCGGGAACTTCTGTATCCCGTGTGAGAGAACTGGCTCAAGTGCTGCCTCCTCCACTTCTGATCCAGCTCCTTGCTGGGTGATGATGGCCCAAGTACTTGCGTTGCTACCACCTTTATGGGAGGCAGGATGGACTTAGTTCCTGACTCCTGGCTTTGGCCTGGCCCAGCTCCAATTGTTGTTGGCATTTGGACAATGAACCAGCAGATGGATGAGAAAAGCCAGGAGCCAGGAACTCAGTCCAGATCTCCCAAAAGGTAGAGGGAACTCCCCTGAGTCATCACTGCTACCGCCCAGGGCCTGCACTGAGAGGAAGTGGAGTCAAAGGTCTGAACAAGGTCCTGAGCACAGCCACTCTACTATGGGACACAGGATCTTAGCCACCAGGATAAACACCTCCTTTTTTTATGCCATCATAAATGGGATTCCTTTTTTTTTTTTTTTCATATTGGTCATGTTTGGTATACAGTAAAACAGTTAATATTTTGTGTTCATTTCATATCCTGCAACTTTACTGAATGTATTTATTAGTCCTAACATTTATTTTGTAGAATCTTTGATGTTTCCTAAGGCAGGATCATGTCATTTGCAAACAGGGCTTATTTTTACTTCTTCTTTTCCAATTTGTGTGCTTTTTCTTTATCTTGTCTAACTCCTCTTGCTAGTACTTCTAGTATAATCATGAATGGAAGCAAGAAGAGTTGGCATTCTTAGCTTGCACTTGGCCTTAGAGTGAAAGCTGTTTCTTTTTCCCTTTGTTGTGTTAGTTGTGGGCTTTTTGTAAATGGCCTTTATGATGTTAAAAAAATCTGTTTCTGTACCTAGATTGTTGGTAGTTTTTATCAGAAGGTGTTGAACTTTGCCAAATGCTTTTTCTTAATCTATTGAGGTGATCTGTGATGTTTATCCTTAATTCTGTAAATGTGACATATCACACAGATTGATTTGCGTATGTTAAACCAGCCTTGTGTACCAGGGATAGATTCCATCTGGTCATGATGTGTAATCTTTGTTGTGCTGTTGAATTTGCTTTGCTGGTATTTTATTGAAGGTTTTTACATCTGTGTTTGTCAAAGATAGCGGCCGTATCTCTTCTTGTGGTGTTCTTGGCTTTGTCAAGAGGGTGAAGCTGGCCTCGTAGAATGTTCTCCCAAGTATTCCCTCTGATTCTGAAGAAGATGGATGTTAATTCTTCTTTGAAAGTTTGGTAGAATTCAGCCTGGCCCAGCCCTGGCCATTGTGGCCCTTAGGGGAGTGAATCAGTGGTTGGAGGATCTCTCTGTTTCCCTCTCTTTTTGACTCTGCCTTTCACATAAATAAATCTTTTTAAAAGGTGAGGGGATATCACACTGAAGTTTGGGGTATAAAAGCACTGTGGCTTCCATCTTGGGGTTCCCTGTCTCTTGCTAGCTTGTTCTGAGGACGCCAGCTGCCATGTTGAGAGCCCCATGAAGACAGCCTCTGAGGCAAAGCAGGCCTCTGGCCAACAGCTGGTGAAGAAGCGAAGTCCTCAGCCCAACATCCTGTGGCAACTCAGTCTTGCAGTGGCCTTGTGAATGAACTTGAAAGTGTGTCCCCTGCAGGTGGGTCCTCAGGGGAGTGCAACTGCAGACCCAGCCAATCCTGTAACTCCAGTCTCGTGAGAGACCTTGAACTTGAGGCACCTGGTTAAACCATACCCACATTCCTGACCCTGGAAATTATGAGATAATAAACGTTTGTTATTCTTTTTCATGCCTGGGTTGCTGATAGTTTTCATCATGAACTGGCACTGGATTTTGTCAATTTGCATCTATTGAGATGATTACATGGTCTTAGCCTTCATTCTGTTAATGTGGTGAGTTATATTTATTTTCATATAACCCCACACAGCCATATTATCCCTCCTATTTGTTGTTGGATTCTCTCGGTGAACATTTCCTTGGGGATTTTTTCTCTGTTTGCGGCAGATATTGGCCTGTGGTTTTCCTCTTACTGAGTTACAGTTCACTTGCTCTAAAATTGACGATTATAAAGCCAGGATACAACTAAGTGGTTTTTCACAAGATGTATTCACAAGGCTGTGCAATCATCTCTACCGTCTAATTCTAGAATATTGTTGTCACTCCACAAAACCCCACAGCCATCAGCAGTCACTTCCTAGTCTTCCCTCCTCCAAGCCTCTGGCAAGCACTCATCTGCTCTCTGTCCCTGTGCGTTGGTTCTCTCCCAGCATCTCATGTAAATGGAATCAGACATCACACTGCTTTTGTATCTAACAAAGCAGACCATTTTTAAGATTCATCCATGTTGTAGTACTTTATTCATTCTGTGGATGAAGAATATCCCAGGGTATCAATATTTCACGTTTTGTTTATCTTTCACCCTATGCGGACATTGGATTTTTCCCCTTTCTGGGTGTTGTGAACGATGCTCTTGTGGACACTTATATATAGATGTTTTCATGGACATTCTTTTCTTCTCCTGGAGAGAAACCTAGGGATGGAATTACTGGGTCCTGGGTAAGCCTGTGTGGAAATTTTCTGTGGAACTGCTAAATTCTTTCCCTCAGTGGCTATGTCATTTTATGCTTCTAGGAGAAATGTGGCAGGGGTCTAACTTCTCCATATTCTCTCCAACTGTCTGTCTCTTTTATTATAGTCTTTCCAGTGGGTGTGAGGTAGCATTTCATTGTGGGTTTAGTTTGAGTTTAGTTGAACATCTTTTCATTTGCGTATTGGCCATTTAAGTTTCTTCTCCGGAGAGCCATCTGCTCAGGACTTTGCCCATTTCTTTAGAAGTTGAGTTATTTATCATTTTATTTGAGTTGTTATAATTGTTTATATATTATACATACAAGTTCTTTATATGACACAAAATTTGCATAAGTTTCCTGCGTCCTGGAGGGGTGTCTTTTTGCCCCCTTGGTGGTTTCTTTTGAGGCATAAAAGTTAATTTTGATGATATCCAGCTTACTTTTTGTTTTGTTTCTGTTGAAGTGATGTCTAAGAAATGATTGCTTAATCCAGGTTCACAAAGATTTTTATGCCTTTGGGGTACCCTGTTGGGCCAGCACTACTTGTTCAAAAGACTCCTCTTTGTCCTGGTGAACTGTCTTCACATCCTTGTTATTAGTTGGACATAGATGGGTGGATTTTTATGGACTGTCGGTTCTGTTCCATTGATCAATGTGTCCATTCCTTTAGCCAGTACTGCTTTCTTGATTTCATGGAAAATCTGAATTTTAGGATTAGCTCATCAAGTAATTACTCTGTAGAAAATATTACAATCAGTAAGTGTGAGTTTTCTAGCTTTGTTGTTTTTTAAGATTGTGTTGGCTGTTCCAAATCTCTAGTGTTTCCATATGAATTTGGGGTTAGCTGACTAATCTCCACTGGAATTTGACTACATTCACTCTGTAGATGAATTTGGTGAGTATTGCCTTCTTACCACGATTAAATCTCCCAATTCATGAATATGAAATACCTTCCCGTTTATTTTGTTTTAAATTTCTTTCAGTGATGTTTTGTAGGATGAGTTTTGTTGGTTTATGCATTTATTTATATCACACTAATGCTGGATTAGAAAAAATTAGAAATCATTTCCCCCTTCCCTACTTTCTGAAAGATTAGTGTGGGATTGCTATTCATTTTTTCCTTAAGAGTTTGCAGGGATCCACCAGTAAAGCCATCTGGACCTGAAATGCCAGTATTTTAAATGATTAATTTACTATTTCTAAAGGATGTCATGCAGATCAAAGAGTCAAAGCACATTAATTTTTAAAAAATTAGAAAAGATACAAGACTTTTCATATTTTCACGTTCTCTGTGAATCAGTTCTCGTAATTAGTGATTTTGAAAGAACTCCTCCATTTGTTCTTATTTGTCAAGACATTGATCCAGAGTGGTTTGTGGTATCCCAACTTCATGTCTATGGGATTGTGGAGATACACTCTGTCATTCCTGGTGTTGGTAATTAGCATTTTTTCTCTTTTTCTTGAAAGACCTAATGAAAATAACTTCCTTTTCTATTATCTTCTTAAAGTTATCCACTTTTGCTTCCATTGGCTTCCCTTTGATGTGTATTCATTTTCTGTTTCATTGATCTCTGCTCTTAACCTTATTCATTTGCTCCTTTTCATTTGGGGGGAGGGGTTCCTCTGCTGTTCTGGTTTCCAGGGCAGAGGCCTCAGCCACTATCAAAGACCACTCTTCTTCTCTGATGCATGCATTTACAGCTTTGCTCCTCCCTGAAGCATGAGTTGAGTACCATTGCACAAATTATAGATATGATACAGTTATATTTCTGTTAACAAAGTATTTTCCAATTTCTTCTATTTTGAAATTCTGTTGTTTTATGCACTATGGTCTTTAATGAACTGAGCCCTTTGCCATTAGGAAATGCCCACCCTTATCTGATACTATTTCTCACCGTTATTATTAAAGTCACTTCAACTTTTTTATCTTTTGCATTTGTATGATAAATCTTATTATGCATTTTTACTTTAAAATATATCTTATTTTTTTTTCTAGATTTATTCAAAGTCAGAGTTAAAGAGTTAGAGAGAGAGAGAGAGAGAGAGAGAGAGAGAGAGAGATCTGAAGTGGGGAACCACGGGCTTTATCTGGGTCTCCCAGGGGGAAAACTTGGGCCATGCTCTGCTGTTTTCCTAGGCCATTAGCAGGGAGCAGGCTTGGAAGGGGAGCAGCCGGAACTTGAACCGGCACCCACGTGGGATGCCAGCATCGCAGTCAGCAGCTTTAGCAGTTACTCCACAATGCTGGCCCCTCTATGTCTTGTTTTAAAGTAGTTTCTTGTAGACGGTATATGTTTGGGTTTGTCATTTTATCTGGATTGAGAATTCAGAATTGAGCTTCATGCAGTTGTCAGTATAGTTGAATTGGCTCTACCATCTTGCTGATACTTTTTCTTTTTGTTTTGTTACTGTTGTGCCCCTTTAAAAGAATTTTCTCCTGCCTTTTTGCAGCACCCTTGTTTGTAAATGTTGGTATCTCCACACTGGATCCACTAGCTGGGTATTGACTTGATTGTGGCTTTCCATTTTCAGTGGTTGCTCTAAGTTTTAAAATACGCGTCCCCTCCTTTCATATTCTACCTTCAAATGACCCAGTGCCACTTCATCACTACAGCATAGCCCCATTTGCCAACCCCATCCCTTGGGCGAGCAAGGACTTCAAAAGGGAAGTCCTTCTTGAAAGGAAAAAAAATGATTTCAACCCTAAGTTTCTTTTGTTGTGAAAAAATGTTGAAATCCCTCCGCCTTGCGGCGCCAGCACACCGGGTTCTAGTCCCGGTCAGGGCGCCGGAGTCTGTCCCAGTTGCCCCTCTTCCAGGCCAGCTCTCTGCTGTGGCCAGGGAGTGCAGTGGAGGATGGCCCAAGTCCTTGGGCCCTGCACCCCATGGGAGACCAGGAAAAAGCACCTGGCTCCTGGCTCCTGCCATCAGATCAGCGCGGTGTGCCGGCCGCAGCACACCAGCCGTGGCGGTCATTGGAGGGTGAACCAACGGCAAAGGAAGACCTTTCTCTCTGTCTCTCTCTCACTGTCCGCTCTGCCTGTCAAAAAAAAAAAAATAGTTGAAATCCTCACCCATGGAGGTCTTCACAAAGTTCATGGAAATGTGTACTGTGGGAAAATGTGTATGGATTTCAATTTTTTGACCAAAGGAAATTTATCTTGTAACTCCATTTCCGAATAAACTTTTTTGAAGTACCCTCATATTTTTTTTTAAATGTGTACTCACTCGAGGGGCAGGGAGAGAGAGAGAGAGAGAGAAAGGGAGAGTGCTAGCTCTCAACTACCGGATAGTAGCCAGGGATGGGTCCCAGAAGCAGGGAGCCCGGAACTCAATCCAGGTCGCCCATGGGGGTGCCAGGGATGCAGGTTCCTGAGCCGTCACCCGCTGCCTCCCACGGTGCAGTTAGCAGGAATGTGGAGTGAGGAGCTGGAGCAGAGACTGGAATCTAGGTCCCTGATGCGGATGTGTGTTTCCCAAGCACCTTCTTACCCACTGCCCGCAACACCTACCCCCTTTATCTTTTAATTATCCTTTAATTTCACTTTTCCACAGGTTTTTAAATTATCCTTGTAGTAGCCCATGCACAGTTCATTTGTATTTGTGTAGATATGTGTGTATATAATTTATCTCTGGATAGATTTTTAAAAGACTGTTTCATATTAATATCTCAAATTGCAGCCCAACCCCACAGTGTTCATTTTTACCTGCCCACTGGCTTATCTCTAAGTTTCCTCAATCTGTGCTTGTTATTTGCAGTTATATCTGTGTATTCATTCAACTGTAGTTTATAAATAAGCTTGTTTCCAAACTCATTGTGTATTCTGCCACGAGGTCAGATTTACTCACTACAGATTATGTTGGAGTACAGTTCTGTCTCTCTAGTATTTAATCAAAACATGGTTTTTTAACGACTTGGGTTCCTTATATTTTCCTTGTCCCGTCAGTGTGCCTGTGTGATAGGTTTGTAACACTCTTAGATTGATTTGTTAAAGCTTAGATTCCATTCTGGGTTCTTGCTATATCCTGGTTCTGTTTGTTTTATATAAATACAGAGTAGAATTTGCTCTGTGTGGTGTACACCTCTAAGAATGTTGACAAATCTGTAGGGCTGCATGTTCACCACCGTGGTCATGATAGACCACCCTGTCACCTCGCACTGGTGGTGATGCGCACGGTTCTGTCCCCGCCCACTGGTGGTGATGCGCACAGCTCTGTCCCCGCCCACTGGTGGTGATGCGCACAGCTCTGTCCCCGCCCACTGGTGGTGATGCGCACAGCTCTGTCCCCGCCCACTGGTGGTGATGCGCACAGCTCTGTCCCCGCCCACTGGTGGTGATGCGCACAGCTCTGTCACTTCCCTGTGTTCTCTTATGTTGTCCCTCCACATCTGCGCTTTCTCCACCTCCCCATCCCTGGAAATCTTTCACATTTTATTCATTGGATCTTCCCAAAATATCATGGAAATGAAATTATGTAATGTACATACCTTTGTAAAGTTAGGAGACGGGGAAAGAGGGAGGAGTCCCCCTCACTCTCTGCTGCTCCACTCCCCAGATGCCCAGAGCTAGGACTGGGAACTCAGCTTCCCACGTGGGTGGCGGGAATCCACCTAGTTGTGCCTTCCAAGGTGTCCATGAGCAGGAAGCTGGAGGCAGGCGCTGCAGCTGGGACTGCAGACATGCGATGTGGCATCCAAAGTGGCTCCTTCTCCACTGCCCCAAATGCCTGCCCCGGATCCATAGTTTTTGATATAAAATCAACATTTAAATCTTATTTAAAACTTTTATTATTAATGTTAGCTGTAACAAATAATATTATTTTCATTGATAGGGTATAGTGTGATATTTTGATATGTATGTAAGATGGAATGGTTAAATCAAGCTAATCACCATTGTTGATGGGTCATTTGAAATTGAGATATTTTGCAACGCACGAGATGTTGTTGACTGTGTCACCCTGCTGTACAGTAGCTCCCAAAGCTTCTCTCATCCATCTGAAACGGGGTCCCCTTTCATCGCCAGCTCCCCGTTCACTCCTCCCCCACCCCTCAGCTTCTCGTAGCATCCTCCCTCTCTCTACTTCTAGGGGTTCACTTGTTCAGACGCCACATAGGTGAGACCGTGTGGGCGCTCTTTCTGTGCCTGGCTCGTGTTGCTTAGCCTAACATCTTAAAGGTTCTTTGTTGTTGTAACAAATGATGGGATTTTGCCCCCTTTAGAGACTAAGAGTATTCCATCGTGTGTTACACACCACGTGTTCTCCATTCACTCATCTATTCGTGGGCATTGCTGATTCCGTGTCTCGATTGTTGTAAATGATGCTGAGTGAAGATGCAAGTGCAGATATCCCAGTTAGATATCATAGTGACTCCAGTTCCTGTGTAAATATACCCAGGAGTGAGGTCACTGGATCACATGCAAGTTCTATTTTTTTTTTTTTTGCTGTTTTTTTCTTCTAATTTTTTCCCTCCTTTTTCAAGAAGCAGAGAGAACGAGAATGTGTGTGTGTGAGCATGCCTCCCCCCATCCACTGGTTCACTGTCCAGATGCCACAACAGTCAATATTGTGCCCATCTGGAGCTGGGATCTGGAGACTTAGTCCAGGTCTCCGACCTGGGTGACAGGGACCCAGCTCCTTTTTTTTTTTTTTTGACAGGCAGAGTGGACAGTGAGAGAGAGAGAGACAGAGAGAAAGGTCTTCCTTTGCCGTTGGTTCACCCTCCAATGGCCACCGCGGGTGGCATGCTGCGGCCGGCGCACTGCGCTGATCCGATGGCAGGAGCCAGGTGCTTCTCCTGGTCTCCCATGGGGTGCAGGGCCCAAGCACCTGGGCCATCCTCCACTGCACTCCCTGGCCACAGCAGAGAGCTGGCCTGGAAGAGGGGCAACCGGGACAGAATCCAGTGCCCTGACCGGGACTAGAACCCGGTGTGCCGGCGCCGCAAGGCGGAGGATTAGCCTAGTGAGCCGCGGCGCCGGCCGGGACTCAGCTCCTTAAAGCCTCCCCTTATGCCCCCCAGGTGCACGGGCGGGAATCTGGCATCAGGAGTCAGAGTGAGAAGCAGGTGCCCTGATGAGGCACACATGTGCATCTCCCCTGCCAGAAAATTTCTGCCCCGTTCTTATCTGGGTGGGGGGGGGATCCCCATAGCCTCTTCCAAAATGGCTGTACCAGTTTATGTTCCTACTAGGAGTGTGCAGGGGCTCACTTTTCTCTACATCCTCACCACTCAACTGTGTCTTTTTCTGGTGAGAGTCATTCTAATATGTGTGAGATGCTTTCTTACTGTGATTTTTATTTGCATGTCTCTAATGATCAACAATGCTGAGGTTTTTCATGTACTCATTGGTTGTTTATCCATTTAGGTCCTTTTCTCATAGATTTATTGAGTTATTTGGGTCTTGTTCTTGAGCTGTTTGCATTCCTGATATGTTTTGGATACCAACCCCTTATCAGACTGTGGTTTGCAGGCACTTTCTCTGCATCTGTAAATTCTCTTTGTTCTGTTGATTGTTCCCTTGGGTGTGGAGAAGCTGTGTAGTTTTTTACCATCCCACTTGTCTGCTGTTGGTTTTGCTCTCTGTGGTTTTAGGGTCACGACCAAAAGATTTTGTCGCTCAGATCAGTGTCGTAGGGCCTTTCCTGTGTTTTCTTCGAGTAGTTTCCCAGTTTCAGGTTTTCAGTCTGATACACGTGGGGTTTCTGTCTGCGTAGTGTGAACAGGAATCCATTTTCATTCTTCCCCATCAGGACGTGCAGTTTCCCCAGCGTCACTGACTGGGGAGTCTGAGCATCCTCAGTTGACTATAAATGCATTGTCACTGTATTTCTCTCACACGTAGAGCATGTCACTTTTCTCCTGGCTGCTGCTTAAATGTTTTTACTTGTCTTCGGTGTTCAGCACATAGATTTTGATGTGTGTGGCTATATTGCTCTTTGAATTTACCTGGTTTTGAGCTCTACTTGATTTCTTTACCCTGTAAATTTGTTTTTCACAATTTTTTTTTTTTTTTGACAGAGTTAGACAGTGAGAGAGAGAGAGACAGAGAGAAAGGTCTTCCTTCCGTTGGTTCAGCCCCCAAATGGCTGCTACGGCCGGTGCTGCGCCAATCCGAAGCCAGGTGCTAGGTGTTTCTCCTGGTCTCCCATGCAGGTACAGGGGCCCAAGGACTTGGGCCATCCTCCACTGCACTCCCTGGCCACAGCAGAGAGCTGGACTGGAAGAGGGGCAACCGGGACAGAATCCGGCACCCCGACTGGGACTAGAACCCGGTGTGCCGGCGCCACAGGTGGAGGATTAGCCTAGTGAGCCACGGCGCCAGCCCACAATTTTTTTAGTTGGATTTTATTTCTGTAAGCATCGCTTTTCTTCTGTACTGATCTTTCCCTTCCCTCTCAGAGACTCCGGGGACAAATGTCAGACCTTCTGGAACTGACACACAGGGTCCTCTCGTTCTCTTGGTTTCTGTCTCAGCCTTTTGTCTTCTGTTCCTTAGATAATTCCTTTGCTCTCTTCAGGGTCGCTGATCCTCTATTTGGTCATCTGCGTCCTAGTGTTGGAGCTAACCAGTTCTAGAGTTTACACTTGATTCTTGGCTGTAGTCTTTCTGTCTGTGCTGAGCACATCTGTTTTCCAGTCCGCCTCTGGAGCGTTCATCTTCGTTTCGCGGGGGACGGTCCGGTGATTCTGTGTGTCCTCGGCTCAGCCTCTGGTGATCGTCTTCCCCGTGAGAAGTGCGCAGCTCTTCCTGGCTGTCGGTCACGGAGTGATTGTGTGTGGCATTCAGGGCCGTCTCCACGTTACGTCATGAGACTCTGGGTCCTGAGAAAACACTCTAGGCAACGTGGAGTGTTTTGTTTTGATAAACCGTCATCCTGGGGAGGTCCAAACTACAATTTCTGTTTCACCTTCTATGAGCAGCCCTTGCTTGCTTGCTTGCTTTTTTAAAAAATATTTATTTTATTTATTTGAAAGAGTAACAGAGAGGGAGAGCGAGGAGAGAGAGACTGGGAAACGAATCTCTCCTCCACTGGATCACTCCCTAAATGCGCGTGGTGGTTGGGCCTGGACCAGGTCAAAACCAAGAGCCTGGAACTCCATCTGGGTTTCCCACGTGGGTGGCAGGGAACCAGGTACTTGGGCCATTTTCTGCTGCCTTCCCAGGTGCATTAGCAGGGAGCAGGATTGGAAGCAGAGCAGCCAGGACTTTAGCCAGTGCTCTCATAGGGGGTGCTCTGAGAGGGCTGAACCCAGGACTCTAACCACTGCTCTGAGAGGGCTGAGCCCAGGACTCTAACCACTGCTCTGAGAGGGCTGAACCCGCTGTGCCACAGTGACAGCCCCTGTGGGCAGCCCGCTTCTGTGCTTGTTTGAAGACGCATCATGGCGTGCATCACGGGGGCCTGCGTTTGAGGAACTGCTGGTTTGTACATGAAATTAAAAATCAATTCTCTTGATCTCTGTTCCATAGGATTTCTCCCTTTAACTCGTGAGGTCACCTGACCTGGTCCTGTGCTTGGAAGCCTGGTGTCTGATAGGGTGTTAGCCACAGGCGCTGTTGTACTGTCGGTGTTTCAGCCACTGGAGCTGTGGTACAGTCGTGCATGACTGAACCCGGTCTTGGGGTGAAGCGGCCAGGAAAAGGAAGGAAGGGGAGTCTGCACAATAGCGCAGCCGCTGCCAGACTGGTGGGCTCAGCGTCACTCCTCACCTACGCGCGAGCAGGGAATGGCACATTCTTCATCGCGCAGGTGCTGGTCAACTTTGCCTTGGTGAAAATCGAAATGAGCCCATGTAGACCTGATCTAAAGACAAGTCGCTACTTTACTTCTGTGACCTCCTCTTGCTGCCCAGAAGTGGGTGGGCTCCAGGACTCGCCAGCTGTCAGCAGCTTTGGCAGGCTGTCTATCCAGGTGGAGCAGGCACCTGTGCGAGGGGAGGCTTGGCGTGGGGAGACTCACCTGGCAGGAAGTGAAGAGAGCCTTGGGGTCGCTGAGTTGTTTGATCTTCAGGTCAGAAACGCTCACTCTTGTGACCATTGTAACTAACGAACGGTTATTCTGTGTCCACCGATTGCCAGGCATGGCGGGTGTCCCCCTGTGTCAGAGCCACCTGCTGGCTGTGTGTGAAGCGATTTTGAAAGCCCCTTCATTTCCATCACCTCCTTAATCCTAACCAGAGCCCTAAAAAAAAGGCAGCCAAGAAGGGGGAGCAGGAGGTGACAAAGGAATTCAGGGGAAGGGAGGGAGAGGAGGAGGGTGACGCCAGCAGGAGGTGACTGAGACGCTGGCTGCGGGCTCACACTTTCTGCGCTAGTGGGCAGGTCAAGGTCACTGTCTTAGTGTTGCTTCAGAGAAGACAGCAGCCCAGGCAAGCAGTGGCCAGGACGGATCTGGAAGTCAGGCACACTCAAATGCTCTGAACACTGTCTCCTTAGCATCTGCTGAGGCGGGGCAGAGTTGGGGTCCCACTCCAGCCACCCCCAGAGCTCCCCATCTGGGGACGTGGCAAATCATCTTTCCTCTTCCCACCTGCACCCCCACCCCACCCCAGGCACAGGCAGTTTCATTGCTGCGGCTTCTCTGACACACACGTTTCCTGGGTGGTGACCTCGCTCCAGTCTGGGAGAGCAGTCTGTGTGTTCATGTCGATGCCAGGCTCATGGGTTAACAGCTGGGGGTGTGGCGCTGCACGTGCTGGCCTGGCTGACTCATGGTGCCACCGGGAAGCGTGTTGAGCTGCCGACTTGGCTGTTGGGGCACGGGAACATTTTGACAGCCTCTAAAGCAAAGCGTTGGAAAATGTGTGATTTCAGTGTGCAGTGTTTGTTTTCTACTCACAGACGTGTTCCCCCCCACTGCATCCTCCAAGCATGAGCCTTAGTGGGGGAGGCTCCGGTGGGCTTGGGGTGAGCAGGATGGGATTAAATGCTGGAGGACTTCCTTTCTTGGTGATAGGCAGCCACGAAGACTTGGCTGATTCCTCTTTGCCTGGGACACCAGAAAGCCACACAGCCGTGAGGGTCCCTTCTCCCAGGGACCTCCTTACGGTGCAAGGAAGCGCCAAGGGCAGGCCTTGGGTTCCCCTCCTGGAAGGAGGGGTGCTCATGGTCACAGCACTTGCTTTTCCTGGGGCTGTCCCGCTTGGTGTCTTTTCCCTGGGGTGCTTTCTCACGAGAGCTAGAAGAGGTGTGGGCCATAGGCGCTGAGCTCAGGGCCGCGTCCTGCTTCCCTGGCATGTTTTGGCTCGAGTGCTCATCTTCGGCTTTGCTCGGTCAATGTGCTGGGCTGGTCAGAGCAGGAGCTCAGGTTTGGAAGCTGTCTCAGGTCGCAGCTGTGTTCGTGGGGGACGTTCCCATCCGAGAACCTGCGTTCTCAAGTCAGACGGGCAGACCCGCAGCCAGGCTTCCACCACTCACCACTTCCACACGAGGTCGCTGGGTCTGGCCCTGCCAAGGCGGCCACAGGCAGGACTCACGATCCTGCAAACCGCAGCAGGCTCCTTTGTAAGGTGGTCATTCTGTACGGCCCATGGGTGGTGTTACAGATATCCTCGTGGCCTTTGGTGGAAAAGAGGTGCCCACCCCTGAGCTGGTGAAGCGAGGCGACCCAGCGCTTGGTGCTGTGGACTGAACTGTGCCTCCTTCCGAGCCGTCGGAGCCTGCCCCTTGGTGGGGAGGCGTGTGAGGCGGGGCATTAAGGTTGAGAGGAGCGTCCTGCGGGTGGGAACCTCATGCTGGGATTTGTGTCCTTGGAAGAGGAGGCACCGCTGTCCCTCTCCCTCTGGACTCACTTTGAGGACAGCACCCTCGTGACACCAGAGGCTGATGGACCCAATCTTTGGATCCGCATCTCTGATGGACAGAAACACAGGCTCCGTCAGTGTAAGTGTAGCAAATCCAATGTAGCCAGGTACTCAAAGGCGAATATTATCATGATCACGTGGTGGGCGTTCTAGGAATACGAAGTTGCTTTAATATTTGGAAATCAATCATCGTAAGTCCCATGATCAGAATTAAAGGCAGAACTCACCGCCCTAGATGGTTATCTCAGAAACAGGAAGAGCGTTTGACACAATCCAACACCTCTGCTGCTCGCCCAAAGTCTCCGCAAATTAGAAGCAGACGGGATTTCTGCAACCTTGTAAAGGGCAACTGGAGCAGCTACAGCTTTCTCCGGCCTGAGAGTGGAGGATTGAATCCTTTATCCTGAGATTAGAAGCGCGATAAGGCCGCCTGCTCTCAGGCTGCTCTCCAGTGTTGTCCAGGGCTCTCAGCCAGCGCAGCGCGGCAGTGAGGAAGTGAGGAGTGGAGAGCTGACACGGCCTCCATTCAGGGACAGTGTGATCTGTGTGTACGGGATCCTAAGGAAGCGATGGAACTCACACAAGTTTACCAAGTCCAGAGAATACAGTACAATTTATGAAACTTCATTTTTGTATATACTAATGGCAAACAATTAAAAAATAAAATTCAGTAGACAATCCCATTTAAAAGCATGAAACCATGATTACAAATGTATAAATTTAGTAGAATGAGTGAGATCTCTACCTTGCAAACTACAGAGCAAAGCCAACATAAGACTGAGCTGGGAGTGTGGAAGGGGACGCCATGCTGACGGATCGGTAGATTCGGTGCAGTCCACCTCTGTTACAGAGATTTTTTTTTTTTTTTTTTTTTGAGTAGAAATTGGCAAGCTGGTTCTTCAATTTATATGGAAACTTCTAGGCCATAGAGTGTCCAAAGCATCCTTGAAAAACAAAAGCAAAATTGTAGCTCTTAAACTACCTGATTTTAAAATCTACTGTACCCGTGCCACACTGCCTAGAGTGGTGTTGATGGGGGCTGGACACACGGGGGACCTTCGGAAGGCTCACAGAGGATGTGTGCTACAAAAACTGTGCGTGGTTGTGCAAGTGTTTTGTCCCAGAGTGAACTTGTGATTGTGCTTGTTCCATGAACCTTTGGAAGCACTCTCCTGTATCTCATGAAGACTCTAGCTACAACGTGCGTGGAATTCTTATAACTTCACAAGACAAAAAATCTAATATGAAAGAGGGAGTATCTTTGGATAGACACTTCACATAACCATGTAGACGAGTGAGGGACAAGCAAGCAGCTGTATGTTGAACGTCTGCTTAGCAGCTTACACAGTGAGGTGACAGGTCCTCTCGAATGGCTGAAATATTAATGGTTGACAATGCCAAGTGTTGAGAAAGGCGTGGAGCTACTGGAATGCTTACGGGATGCATTGTGTGGGAGTGCAGAATTACAGAGGTGGTTTGGAAATGAGCTTGTGTGGTTTTTTTACTTTTATTGGCTATGTTTCATAGCACTAGACATGCTTACCACATAGCCCAGCAGTTAAGCTCCTTGTTATCTATCCAAGGATGGTGAAAATATGGTCATACAAGACTTGTGCATGAATGAACATGCTTATCATTCATAATAGCCCCAGACAGGAAAGAGTCCAATGGCCGTCACCTGGTGAATGCATAAACAAGTTCAAGTGTATCCATACCATGGACTGCTGGTTGGTAATGACAAGAAACATTGATACACACAACATGATGGACCCATCTCAAAATTCATTCCGCTAAGTGAAAAACACTGCGTGCTGCCATTGCTGTGAAAGCCTGGGGTGGGGGGGACAGAACCATGGCTACAAAGACCAGATCAGTGGCTGAGAGTCAGCGCTTGGGCTGCAAAGAAGCTCCAGGGAGCATGCGTACGTGATGGAAATGTTCTGTATCTCAACTGTGGTTGTGGTCACACGGCCATACACAATCACCAAAGTTCGGCTGTGTCTTTAAAACCAGAGAATATTATTGAGCATAATTTACACCTCAATATATCTTGAGAATGAGATTATATTTCAAATGCAAAAGAAAACCCAAACATAACAGAACAAAAATCTCACCTCGGGCAGTTCCAAGGGCTAGTGGGGATCTTTGGAACTGTCACAGGTCATGGACTGAATGAAGTGTAGAAGTGTGCAGCCTGTCTGGAAAACAGGCAGGCAGTCTCGTTGAAAGTCAAGTACACAGTTGTTATATTCCATTCCTAGGTATTTATTCAAGATAAATGGAAACATGTGCGCACAGGAGACTTTTATAGGGCTATTAATAGCAGCTTCACTCACAGGGACCCCAGACAACCCACATGTCCATCAGGAAGTGAGCAGAGAAGCTGTGATCCGTTCATACAGTGAAGTACTGCCTGGCAATAAAAACAGTACACTCCTGGTGTACACCATGTAGATGCATCTCAAAACCACAGTGGCTGAAATTACAGCTCCGTGTTACACGATTGTATTTGTAGACTGTTTTAGAACAAGCAGCACTGTGGGCCGGAGGTGGGGAAATTGGACTGCAAGGCGGCATGAGAATTTTTTTGGAGATGAAGGAATGTTACATGCAGGTAGAGACAGATCTTCTCCATCCACTGACTCAATCTGCAAATGGCCACAACAGCAGGCATGGGCTGGGCTGAAGCCAGCAGCCAGGAACTCCATCCAGGTCAGCCTGGGTGGCGGCAGTCCAAATACTTGGGCCGTTATCTGCCGCCTCCTGGGTGCCTGAGCAGGGAGGCAAGGTGGGGCTCAGTCCCTAGCACTCCAGCAAACCTGAGACAACGCTGTCCTGAGCAGCGGCTAAACCCACTGCGCTACGAGCCCCTCCCCCCACACCCCAATTTAGAATCCAAGTTTTAGATCTCTCCAGTCTGATTTTAGATGTGGAAGTATAAATGGATTTTTAAAAAGTGGGCTTTTAAAAAAATAATAATGCAAAAGGCACAATCGAATTCATTAGGACTGTAGTTCCTACTGCTTTAGCCTGAACCGTGTGAATCCGCAGTGACTAACTCGGGTCTCTGTACTGAAGTAACATCATGAGTTAGAGCACTGTATGTTCATCCCACTTTCTGCAAAGTCTGGGGTGTCCTTCCATCCTCAGGGGTCAGGTTTCAGTCCAGGGCCAGTTACTCCCTTGTTTATCAGTCTACACCTATTGCGTGACCAAGAGATTTGAGGCTTTCTTTGCTTATTTCCATGGAGGAAAAAATCTGCTATTCCAATTACCTAATGATTGTCCTTTAAAAAATGAATTTGCTTTATCTAAGTAATTGATCCACTGGCCAGCGTTGGGCAGGGGATGGGTGTGCCGTACCCTGAAAGGGACGCTGACCAGCGGGTGAGGCGGGGCCGTGCCGTGCTGTGCCCTCCCAGCAGGTCTCTGGACAGCCTGTGGCCTCTACTTTGAGGGTCCCAGGGTAAGCCTTGTGGCTTCTAAGTTGTCTTCTAAGGGCTACACCTGAGGTTTTCCACTCCTCAGTACAGGAAGTAAGCTGAGATGGACAGACGGCCAAGGCCACAATCCCACTTTGTCAGATCCACAAAGACATCGGCCTTCCTGGTCCCTGCACACGGGGAAGCCAGCCATCTCCACGTCCTTACCCTCCCAGCGGCCAGTGGGGCTCGAATTGGAGACCCCAAGAGTCAGGGCTGATGTGTTTTCACCCTGATCTCGCAGAATGTGTGCCTCCCAACCGCTCGGCCCACCTGGAAGACCCCACAGTTTACTTGTGAAAAGCCCGACAAAGAGTTCCCATGATTTCAGGAGCTTGTGTTACCCCTCCTGGAGCAGGCACGGTTTACACTGGATTGAATTTCCTCTCCTTCATGCAGGAACTCAGCACTGCACACACCACGGCCGCAGTTAGGAATACGAAGAAGACTTTTTTCTTTAAATTCTCTCCCGTGCCCCGGCCCTGGTCGCAGGCAGGGAGACCCAGGCAGGTGTGGAATCCTGCCGGGATGGGGCAGCCGCGCTGGGCTGGGTGGCTGGGTGGTGTCTGCGTTGCCGAGGCAGGAGAAGTACTTTTGTGCGTGTTGGAGGGGGTGGAGGGTAGGGGTTCATGGCCAGGTCACGGGCGCCAGCGTTCTTTCTGTGGCCACAGCCTTGGCGGTGGGCCCCCCGCGGGAGCAGCCTCTGCAGGCGGGGCCGGGGGCCTGGGAGGCAGAGCTGCAGCTGCTGTGTTTGGTCTCCCTTTGGTCCCGGGGATTTAGATAAAAGGGCTGCTTTTATTGATTGGGGAGATTGGGGGAGGGAGGGCGCGCTGAAAGTCAGCCTTGGCCTTTTTGTTTCTCTAAGCAAACATTTATTGAGCATTTACTGTGTGCCCGGCACCACGCTAAATGCTTTCCATGCATTATTGGGTTTAATCCTCATGACAGCCCTTCTGCTGTTACTGAGGTCTCCATTCTACCCTGGGAGACACCAGAGCTCAGAAAGGTTAAGGCGTGAGCTCAGAGCTTTGCAGCTCCCAAACGGTGACAGCGCGGGCCCTGGAGAGTTCTTTAACGTGCACCCTTGCGGCAGTCCCTCGGCCCTCTCCTCTTTCTGCCTGCACGCCCCGCCCCCCCCATCCACCTGTTCCTCTCCCTCCAAAGCAGGCTCTCGAGGACCTGTGGTCCAGCCGCGCCTCCTTTCCCACTGTGCATGCCCCATGCTGTGATCTGGGCCTGGCATCCCCTTCTCTCACTTGGCCCCCAGAGCTGTGCCCTTGGCACCTGGGCTTTCTGCCCTCACACCTCGGCTTCTCTGAGCTACCAGGCCTCCTGCCTGTGGGAAGCCATCCCCCACATCCCAGCTCAGGTGCCATCTGCCACTGCCCCTGCCTGCTTAGCCTCGGTCCCCTGGAGTTTCTGAGGGCTGGGGAGTGGGCTGCCCCTATGGGACTGGGTGTTTGCTGACTTCAGAGCGTCGCCCACCTTTTTGTCCCTTTGTCCTTAGATCACAAGGTCTCTCATGGCCACACAGTGCTCTGTCTCATCCTGGTGTCAGCCGCTCCCCCAGTTGGCCCCATCCCTAAAGGAGAAGTTGATTTGGTAGCCTTTCCCTGACTGGTAGAAAGTCACCGGAAAAAAACTGGCAGGCAGTGACGCGAGATGCAGGCGCCTGCCACGGTGTGTGGGCTGGGAAGCTGAGGCAGGTGGGGAATAAGGTCCCAGTGGCTGAGATGGGGCCAGGTCCTGGGCTGGAGACGAGCTGGCTCTGGACAGCCATGCGGATGCTGGAGTAAGATGTAGAAACGGCTGGCGAGGGACACTCTGGGGTCCAGCAAGAGGACAGGGTGGGGGCTGCTGGAGAGTGCAGGTGTACCTGGCGGACAGGAAGCCAGAGGGGCTAGGATTATCCAGTTCAGGATCACAGGGACCGAAATGCGTTGGATGCCATTTGGTATAATGAATTAGAACCCCAGCTAGCTGTTCAGGTTGCAAGAAAATCTCAAAGAGGTATTACAGGGGGATCAGGGCTACCCACTCTGGCTAATGAACTGATGGCGTTCCCATGGGAACCCTTCACCACGTCCCAGGGGAAATCTGTGTCAGTTCCTTGATCAAATCTCCCAGGCCTCGGTTTCCTCGTCTCCAGCGTGCACCTGCCAGGCGGCATCGGAGCACCACGCAGGTGGCAGCATCCGAGGTAGGGAGACTGCCGTGGCAGGGCTGCCCAGAAGTGCGCCATCCTCAGCCACCACGGAGGGCGGTGGCTGTCACTCCAGGGACAGGGCTCCCTCCCGTTGCTAGGTTCCATCAACCCTGAGTTTTATTCAGAGTTTCTGGGTGCAGGACTTCACTTTTAGGGAGTCTCCCGCATGGGAGAGGTCAGCCCACGTTGACGGCACAGGTTGGCTCATTTTGTCCTTGGTGAACACATCCAGGAGCTGGTGACTGCTACTCTATTTTGTGAAATGAAGGTGGTGATGCTCAGATGGGAAGGTGACCATGTGGAGGTCACTGAGGTGGGTGGACGTCACGCATGTCCCCATCGAGTGCTCCTACCCTAAGCTCTCTGCAGTGTGGCTGCCTCTCTGCGACCACAGCTGGCCTGTGGTCCCCCCATCCTGTGCGCAGTCCTGCAAGCACACAGAGCTCACGGAATGCACCATGGTGGTGACACTGAATGGCAGGTGTCCTTGGCTCACCTGTGAGCGTCTGTCATTTCTCACCTGTGAGCGTCTGGAAGCGGCTTTGCCTCAGGACCCTGGAAGGTCATCTGGGACCGTGAGCAGGGCCTATGGCTGGTGCTTCGAGCTGTGGGGGGCACCAAGGGGCAAGATGGGAACAGGGCTTAGAGCTTAGGCCTCTGGCTGCACACTCTGCTTTGTCCTTGTATGACCTTGAGCGAGTTGCTTTAAAGGCTCAGTGCCTTCACCTGTGAAGCCGGCATGGTGCTCCACCCACTCACAATGTGAGCACCTGAGCCCCAGCTGGAACCCCGCCCTGGGAAGCAGCCCCTGTGTGGTGGACCCGGCTGCTGGGTTATTGGTTTCCTGCTTGAAAAGTGGATCCCCCCAGCGCTGTTGCGGCAGCAGCCTGGGCGCCCACGGGGCTGACCTCGCAGGACAGGTTCGCCTGCTAGAGGCCCAGGGCAGGCCCGGAGCCTCTTCCGCACAGGAGACACATGGAGATCCTGTTAAGGCCTCAGTGTCCATTGTTCAATCAATCAGGCTAATCTGCCTGCCCCTCGATAAGGGGAGGGATCGGGTTTCAGGGAGATTTTCCCGGGATTACTCCTAGTAGCCACTCAGTCTAGACAGGCCTCTCGGTTACAGGGGTGCAGACAAAGACAAGGAAGGGGGATGCCTGGCCACAGGGCAGGCCCAGACCCCCGTGGACGCCACCCCTCCCCTCCCCACCCTTTCACCTCCCTGCATTCTTCCTGGGGGGTCAGGGCCGGGTGGAAACCAGGCTACTCTGACCCAGGGCCCGTGGTCCATCCGTATGAGGGTTCTGAGCTTCCGTGGCGTGTCCAGCTGGACCACTGGAGCCACCGCGGTGTGAGCACCCAGTGGTCATGACGCCTGGCCAGGTGTGTGCTGCTTAGCCCTGCCCAGCTCTCCGTGGGGAAGGCATGCACTTTAAAGACGGGCACAGTTAGGCATGGAGGGTGCTGGCCACAGCTGGAACAGTGGTGGGGTTGGGGCTGGAACTGACGGCTGTTGTCAGGGGCAGCCTGGGCACACGGGGCAGGGATCAGTGGACATAGGATGGCCAGGGAGGGATGTGCCTGCCCCCTGCCTCGGGTTCTGCAGGTGTGAAGTGTTCTTTTCTGAGTCTCTGCAGATGTGGGCGCGGGCCCTCCTGCTCGCGGCAGCTCCCAGTTCCCAGCCTGCATGAGCACTCCCCTGCTATGTGAGCCGGGCGCATCCCTGCTGGACATCCGTGTGCACCCCTGCAGGGGCTGTGACACTGTCGGGCCACAGGGGCCAAGAGCAGGCATGAAGTGGTTCTGGGGACAGTGACGTGCTGTGCTGAGGCCAGTGACTGGCTCCTGATTGGCTCTGCGTGACAGGGTTGGCTGAGAACGAGTGGCTGAATCTGGACAGTCATTATTATAAGATAAGATTGGCACATCCCACTGGCTTCTGGCTCTGCATCTCTCACTTGCCTGCCCCCCAGCGAGGTGGGGAGAGCCCTGGGGGCCAGGTGCTGCTAAGGGTCTCCGTGCAGAGGCAGCTTCTGTCTCCAGTTTTCCTGTGGGCTCATCAGTGTCCTGGGCTTACTCAGGGGCGGCCCCTTCTGCACAGACAGCCATGTGCAGGGGGGCTGTGAGTGTGCGAGGGGCCTGAAGCCAGGGTTGCCTGGCTCCGGCTTTTGGAACAGAGTCGAAAGGAAACACCCCGAGGAGCCTGGGATGTACTTTGGTCACCACATTGTATGTGTGTACGTGTGTGTGTGTGTGCGTGTGTGTGTGTATGAGAGTGAGAGGTGGAGACAGATAAGGCTGTTCATTTTCTGACTCATCTATTTTGGGTTTGAAACAGAACCTGATGTGCAGGAGTATTTCAAGAAATTCACGGAAAATGGAATTATAAGTATTTTGGAGCAAAAAATGTTTTGGAGTCCCCTCATCATTCTTTTCCTAATCTGCATTTTCCATGGACGTTTTGGAAGACCCCCATGCAATAGACCGCTCTTCGCCACAATTTCACTTCAGGGTTTCAACCGTAGTTTGAAAATACTAAATGGAAATTTCCAAAAGTAAACTGTCACTTCTGAGTGGCGTGCTGCAACCTGGGGCTGTCTGGTTTGGTCCTGCCCGGGATGTGACTCTTCTCTCGGTTGCTCGTGTCTGTGCCATGCACGCTGCCCACCGTCTGTCACTCAGCAGCCATCTCCGTTGTGCGGGGGTCCGGCTCAGTGTCGTGGGCTTCTGTTCCGTCACCCTCATTTTACTGACTAAAGGCCCAAAAGCACAAGGGTGGTGATGCCCTAGAGAAGCCGGAGTGCTTCTCAGTGGAAACAGGAAAGTATAAGGTATGTGGAGGGTGAGACCCCCCTGTCATGTGACTGCCTTTGCAGTGTTGTGTTTCATTGCTGCTGTTCATCTCTTGCTGTGTCTAGTTTGTATGGTAAACTTGATCCTGGGATGCCTGAGTAGGAGAAAACCTGGCCGGTCTGGGAGTCAGTGCTCTGGGCGGCTTCATGCATCCCCAGAGGGTCTCAGAGCGCGTCCCCTGCAGGAGAGCGGGGCCTGCGGCAGCGACCCCCACCCCCCGCCCCCTGACAAAGTGAACGTCTCTGTGGCTCGGGACAGCAGGGCACCTGTCCTTTAAGGGCTTAGCTTTTTTCAGAGCAGCAAAATCAAAACCATAACAGAACAAAACCCGATGACAGCCGCAAAGGTGACAAGTTCAGGGAGACCCTAAGCCGTTGCTCTTTCATACAGATGGCCTCTTCCTCCCTCCTCTGTGTTCTGAGGGCCTCAGATCAGAAATAGACCTGCCCTGGGGCTGGTGGGCAGGAGCCCCGCAGCGGGGGCCTCCGTCGTGGCCGGCGGCCCAGCCTGTACCTGTGCCCTTCAGGTCAGAGGGGGCATGGTGAGTGCCAGCGGGCGGAGGGCCCCCACTCTGCCGGACATGGCTGAGGCCTGAGGAGCTCAGAGTTCTGGCCCCAGCGGCCTGGATCCCTCATTTGCCCGCTGTGTGACTTAGGTGGGTGAGCGTGCCTGAATGATGGCGCTGGTGTGGTAAAGATTCTCCTGAGGTGGTGGGTGGGGCTGCATCGAGAGGGGCGGAGCAGGAGAGCTGTTGCCAGGGCTGTGGGCTCTAGGGGTCTGACTTGACTTGTGTAATTGACCTGGGGTGCCTCGATTCATTTCCATTTTTACAAATGCATTAAAAACACCACTGGGCTCAGAACAAATGCCAACTTCACCTAAGCATGGCTTCCTCTCTGTAGTGGAGAGTCCTGGATCGCCACCAAGCCATGCATGGCTGCTCCCAGCAAGATGAGCAGAATTGTAATGAAATCAGCATGCGGCCACGGCCCTCGGCTGGGTGTTATTAGCGTCTCTGGATTTCATGAACCCTGTCTTTCCCGCGGTCGGAGGGTGAGCGGTGTCAGTGAGGAGGAGGTGGGAACCGTGCCCGTGGCTGGAAGCCAGCGGCAGCCTTTGAAGAGGAGGAAGTGGTAGCAGATCCTCCGCCTCCCTCTGCAGAGCCTGGAGTGAAGTCTTCCCGGCTCCACGCTTCAGTTTTCCTGATCCGTCAACTGGGCTAATTCTCATTCTCTCTACCGCCAGGGCTGATGTGAGGAGCTCACGAAAGTGAACCCTGAGAAGGGGTTAAGGGTGCCAGGAGATCTCGTGCAGGTGCATCAAGTTGTTAGTGATGGGAGAAGGTGGTGGTGTGGGGATTGCTGAATCTTGGCAAGGGATGGTTTGTAAGACTCTGTGATTAGATTTTAATGTTCTGAATCGAAGAGTAACTTCGGGAAGACTCCAGTTAAGATTTCCCTTCTAAAAACCCAGAATCTGTGTTTTACAATCAGTGATTATCCTCCATCATCTTAAACAGAGCAGAGCAAACGGAGCTCGGCCTTGTCTTGCTGAGCTGGCCACTGGGAGCGGGATTGACACTTGACGGCAGAGCCCTGAGAACAAGCTGGAGCTCTCTCGTAGCTCCGTGGAGTGTCGGACTCCCGGCGGGGCGGATGCTGGGTTGAGCAGCAGTTTCAGAGTGAGGAGGCTGTGGCTCAGAGAAGGGAGGCAACTGGGTCAAACCCTGCGATCAGTAAGAGGTGGACATGGGTGTGAGCACCAGCAGTGCCAGACGTGAGGGGGGTGGTCTTCGAGAAGCCCATGGAAAATGCATGTTTATGGGAAAAAAAGTGCATGGATTTTTAAAAACTGCACTGAAATAAATGTATCTATTTTTAAATATTAAATCCATTTTTCCATGAGTTTTTTGAAACTACTTGCATGTTTGACCTTTTCTCACTTCCTGTCTCTTTTTCCCTCCCACAGCAGTTCCGTCAAAAGGCCACTGGGTTCTGGGATGGTGGAGTGAGAAGCTTGACAAATCTTCTCCCCAGAAGTCAACGTCCAAACTTACAAAATGGTCAGAAACACTCATTTCTGGGTTCTGCAGCCAGATCACAGTGAGACGTCCCAGGCCTGACTGGAAGAAGAAACACTTTGACTGTGGTTTGCTTGTTTCTTAAAAAAATTAATGGGAATTTGCCACCCAAGCCAGCACCCACCCTTAGGTGCCCGCTCGCCCGGGTTTTCCACATCACTGGAGAGGTTTCCCGCCATGGAGCGGCTGCAAGTGGCACACAGGTGTCATCTCACAGTCTGCGCAGTGGACAGTCCAGCGGTGCCCCCAGGGCTGGGGAGGCAGTGGGCTGTGCTCCTTTCTGGAGGCTTAGGGAGTGTCGTCCTCCTGCCCTTACCAGCTTCGGGAAGCGGCCCACAGCGCCTTGGCTCATGGCAGCCTTTGCCATCCTCAGAGCCCACAACCAGGGCCAAGTCCTTCTCTTATCTGGTCACTCTCTCCTGTCTCCTCCATGTCTAAGGCCCTTTCTGGATGCCCTGGGCCTACCCACATGATCCAGAATAATCCAGCTTTCTTGAGGTCAGCTGATGGGCAGCCTTCCTTCCATCAGCAACCTTAATTCCTCTTTGCCATGTAATAGAACATAGGCACAGATCTCGGGGATTAAGAGAGGGACATAGTATGAGTAATCCAGGATAATCTTGTTTTCTTAAGGTTGGCTGAGTAGCTACCTGGCTATCCCTGGGAGTCTATTGTTCTGCATGCCACACTACCCAAGATGAATGGAACACGTGTCTATGCAAGGACTGGTACATGAATGTTCAGAGCAGCATTTCTGCGTGCACAGTCGCCCCACCCTGGTGAGAAGCCAAATGTCCATCTGTTGGTTAGCAGGTGGACACAGTGTGCTCTATCCATCAGACACAATAGGAACGTCTGATACTTGCTAGGACGCGGACAGAGTTCAGAAGCCGTACGCTAGGTGAAATGAGTCAGATAAGAGACATGCAGCTCCCTTTCTATGAACTTCCAGAGAGGCCTGTTGACAAAGAGAGGAAGCAGGTCAGGGTGGGCCAGCTGTGTGGGCTGGCTGCACAGGGACACTGGAGTGTTGGGGGGCGGGAAGGTCCTTCAACTGGCTCAGGGGACGGCTATGCAACCCTGCAAGTTTCCTTAACAACCGCTGAACTGTACGCTTGAAGTCGGTTGGTTCTATGGTATTTACACTTCACTTTTTTTTTAGTCCCAGCAGGGACTAGGCCGGCTGAGGCTGGAAGCCACATGGGGGAAGTGGCAGGTGGGAACAGGGCACTGGGCAGCCTGGTGGGTTCCAGAACTTGGTTCCACACAACGCGATGGAGCAGATAAGTAACATGAGGGGTCTTGGAAAAGCTTGTTGAAGACGCATATTAAGGACTTCAAGATTTTTTTGTACCAAAATAAACTCGTTTAATTCTTTTCCCTCCCCACCAACTTTTCGAAGTCCCCTTATATACCGAGAGTGCTGGAGGCTGGTTTTCTCACTCCTGGAGAAGAGTCGCAGAAATGGGTGGGGAAAGTGGGACTAAACTTGGTGTGTATGTGTGGCTTTCAGGGTACATGAGGGTGGCGATTAGCATAGATATGAGTGTATGACACAGGAATTCATACACACCATGAGAGTTCTTCCAGAAGTTCGTGGAAATGGAATTAATAGTCAGTACACATTGTCCATGAACCTCCCATGCATACACTTAGACGTGTACACACACACACACACACAGAGAGAGAGAGAGAGAGAGAGAACTATTTGTGATCTCTTTCTGCTAGGAGGGCCAAGGTCAATGACCTCCATGAGGCAAACAGCACACCTGGATCAGGGTTTCTAACACAGTTCTCCCCTGAAGGGACCAGGGTCGCTGGGAGCGGTGGCTGATTCCGGAGCAGGGGCAGGGAAAGGAGGTGATGGGCCTGGACCAAGTCCTTAGGCCGGAGGGAGGGCGTCTCAGAGAGGCACGCCCACAAGGCAAGGACACGTGAGCAGCTCCAAGGGCCTCACGGGCCCGACCTGGGGCATTTGAGCATCAGTCTAGGTCATCATGGCAACGATTATTCAACAGGCACCCAGGAGCCCACACTCGAATTAAAACAAGTGTGGAAGAAGAAAAAGTTCTCTCCACAGCAGAACACTGGCTGAGCAGCGTGGAAACAGTGGTGGGGTCAGGAAGGTGGGAAAAGGAGTTAGAAGAATTTGATACTGGGCCTGGCTGTCGCTGCCTACAGGGCCTGCATCCCATCTCAGAGTGCCAGTCTGAGTTCCAGCTCCAGTTCAGCGCCACGCTGGAGCATCTGGGAAAGCAGTAGAAGATGGTCCAAGTCCTTGGTGCCCTGCGACCCATGTGGGAGACCGGGTTGGAGTCCCTGGCTGCTGGCTCCAGAATGGCTGTGGCAGCCACTTGGGGAGTGAACCACTGTGGATGCTCTCATTCTTGATTCTCCCTGTCCGTCACTCTGCCTTTGAAACAAATAAAATCAGTCTTCAATGAAAAAATAACCCTTCCTATTAAAAAGTTAAATCAGTTTGCAGGCTGGGATGCGCTGTGATTCAGAGCCTGCTCAGACCCCTGGCAGTTTGTCACTGCCCTGAATGGTTGCAGGCTGTGTTGTTTCAAGTTTCTTTTCATTTGCTTGTACGGTTCTGCATTCTCCCCTCCACTTATTAAGGTTTAAAAATATGGTTTATTTGCATGAGAAAGAAAGAGAAAGCTGCTATCCACTGGCTCCCTGCTCCAGTGCCTGCGGTGGCCAGGATGGAAGCCAGGCGCCGGTGCCTCAGTCCGGGTCTCCCATGGTCACTCCGGCCATCGCCAGTGCCTTCTAGGGTCTGCGTCAGCAGGGCGCTGGAGTCGGGACTGGCGCAGTGCGGAAAACCCGGGTACCGGGATGTGCAGTGCGGGCATCTTCGCCGCCTGCTCCTTTCTGTCTTGGCTCTTGGTTTTTGTGGTGGCCCGTGTTCCACCTGCAGGCGGGCCTGCCTCGTCTTCTGATTGGCTGCTGCTGTCTGTCAAGGACTCAGTGCCTTGGGAACACCTGCCAGGCCGCCTCTGTGGCTCTGAGGGAGTTGTTCTGTGAGGAAGGGTGTGGAGGCTGGGACACCTCCTGCCCCGTTACGGCCTCTCCTGCGGAGGGAGCACCGTGTGGGAGTGCCGCTCCCTGCTCTGAGCCGTGACCGCCGTTGGTTTGGGGACATGCAGTTTTCTCTCTTCATCGTCTGAGCACCCGACAGGATCTGGGAGAACTCACAGCCCCAGGCCAACACAGGTGTCCGCGGGCTGCTGGCTGGGAATAGGTTGGCCGAGGCCGGGCTGAGTCCATTGTCCATAGGCAGCTGTGTGAGAGATTCCTGCGGTGCTGTGCAGGAAGCAGCAACCAGTGATGGTTTTAAGGAAGAGGAGCAAAGCCTTGGCTGTTTATAAGCTGCGTGATTGCCTCAGCCACACCTCCAGGCCAGGCGCGTCCGCTCAGAGACAGACGCAATGGCTTCGCACGCCAGTCCCCCACCCACTGGCCTGCCCGGGCCCTTGGGAACCCCCTCAGGGCCTGGGAGGAATGGGTCTGCAGGGACAGACCCCGGAACAGCTGTTGGCTGTGGACGCCACACACGTGTGGGCTCAGGGGCTGTGGGACCAGACGGATGGCACTGGGCTCCCTGGAAGGCTGTCCCCGCCCCACGAGGCCTTCAGCGTCCTGGGCTGGGAGTGGGATTTTCTGGAGTCCTGGTCGGTGCTCTGAGGGTTGCCTTCTCTTCAAAGCATCCTCGGCCCGCCAGGGAACAGGAGGGAGATTACTGCGTGTTCTCTCTGAGAGACCTCTCCGAGAGGGGACTTTGCTGCTGGGGTCCGGCGTGCCCCGTCTTGGCAGGCGTGGTTGGTTTGGTGGTCGGAGGCCTGGAGGGCAGAGGGCAGTGTGCATCATGTAGGAGGCAGGGTCTCTCAGGTACAGCTGCTGGGAGACCGTGGCCTCTCTTCGGTGTCGCCTTGGGCTGTCAGGTGGCTTCGAGGAGCACCTGTTCTGCGATAGCCCCGCTGCGCCAGGCCCAGGAGCGTTCATTCTTGTGAGGAAGGAGACCAGGCTGGGAGGCAGGTGCTCTCGCCTCAGTCCCACATCTCCCAGAGGATGAGACTAAGCCTGTGTATGTTTCTCCTCTCCCTCTCTGAGCCTGTCTGCCCTCGGGTCCTTCTGAGTCACGCAAAGCCCCCAAAGCCACCAGCCTGGCAGCCATCTTGTCAGAGTCTGTCCCCGCTGGCAGCTCCTATGGGGCTCACTCAGGGCTCACACGGGGTGGGAGACAGGTGCATCCTCCCTGGTAACTTTGAACACCTCTGCTTTCAGGGCTGTAAGTTCTTTGCAATAGATCTGAGTGTGAGTTTCTTGCAATTTATCTTACTTTGGATTTGCTAAATCTGTGAGTTAACAGCTTTTACCAATTCCAGAAAACTCTCTGGTGTTGTCTATTTCCTCTCCCACGTCTTTACCTCCAGAAAATCCAAGGAGACACATACCAAAGAGACGTCCTCAGCCTGGCCTCCATGACATGTTTGAGAACAGGCCTTATAGTAAAAACGGCTATGTTCTGCAGGTTGGTCCCACTCCACCCTGCACTGAAGAGTTGAGGGCTGGTCCACCAGGCTGTGCCAGCAACACCCGGGCTGAAGGCGCTCAGGCAGAGCAGGGCCGAGATGACGCAGAGAAGTACATGGGCCCTCTGCACCTGTGTGGCCACTCACGTTCCATTGGCCAGAGACAGTCACCTGGGAGATATGTGTCATCCAGGAAGGTGAAATGATCGCTTTCATCGACCCCAGGCAGCCCCCAGAACCCCTGCACAGCCACAAGCTGTGAGTCACGTGGGATGCGCTTACATCAGTGGTCCCATGAGGTTACAATGGCCTGCAGCAGTTGCTGTTGCCTGGTGACGCGGTAGCCGTGTGATGCCATCGTGTGGCGCGTTGCTCGGTGTGTGGGGGGATGCTGATGTGAACAAACCTACAGAGCTTCCGGGAGCTGGAGGCACAGAACGTAATGCCGAGTAATGATAGCAGCCGCTACGACTGGATGACGTCTGAGTGTACTGGAGTCTTTAGTCATCACCTTAACGGTCATTGCCCAGTGTCCTCCTACTCTCCTAAGAGCAGAGTTCGCCGTGGAGCAGCCCACCGGCTGACAGCAAGCCCACGCCTGCCGTTTCTGGGTGACATCCCAAGGCCACACACAGGGCCTGACCTCCCCCACCCCGTGTGCATCAGTGTGCATCACGTTTGGCCTGGTCCCTGAACACGGGGAGGAGGGACTATGCTCCTCGCCCCTCCCCACGTGACATGCCCACACCCCGGCCTCCTCGGGTTGGCACATCAGGCTCGGGCTCGTTGTCCTCATCAGTTTCTGTTGGCCCAAAGGCCCGTAAACTAGAGAGACAAGATTCTGCCCCACCCCCACCCCCAAAGCCCAGTGGCACAGAACCAGGACCCGCACTGCCATGTAGAAAGGGGAGCTGGGGGGTTGCGGAGCGGTGCTGTCCTGAGCCTGTCCTCCCTCTGGGAAGGTGCTAGGAGCCCCTCCCACCCTGGGGCCAGGGGCGCTCCCGGGTGGGGCCCTGGCTCTGCCCTGGGAGCAGCTCCCACGGCCACAGTCCTCCACGGCGCCTTCTCCTCCTTTCTTCCCGTCATGCTCCTCGCCTGCTTGCAAGGAAAGCCCTGGGCCACATGCCCCCCTTCCAGTAGCTGATGTCACGCTCAGCCTGACCCTGCCTGCCAGAAGCCAGGGCCCACAGATTCCTTACCCGAGTCGCCTGTTAGCAGCTGCGTCCTGGAAGGCGTTAGCAGAAAGGTGGGCGCTCGGGGTAGATGTGGACGTTTGCAAAGCGAGTGGAGAGAGTTCTGAAGCCCGTGGGGTTTGGAAAATGGAACTGCGACCTCAGCACGCGAAGGATGTGGTTCTCAGATACAGCCGCAGGCGTGGGCGTTTGGCCAGCCGAGACGGCCGTGTTCAGCTCTGGAGTGCTTGGCTGAGGGTCCTGTCCTGAGCTCCTCACTCGGGTTTCCCACTGATGTGCCCCCTGGGGGCCAGTGGGGATGGCTCCAGCTGTTGGGTTCCTGCCACCCATGGGGGAGGCCTGCATCGAGTTCCTCACTCCCAGCTTTGAGCCGGGCCCTGCGGGGACTGGCCAAGTGAACCAGTAGATGGAGCTCTGTCTCTCTGCCTCTGGAATAAGAGAGAATCGCCTTGCCATGTCTTCTCGTGGCACTGAGAGAGGGCAGAGGCTGCCTCCCACGGGGCTCCGTGCTCCCTGGGGTGGCAGGTGCCTTTGTTGTCAGGTGCATGCTGGGGGCACGGGACGCTCCATCCTAGCCTGGGAGCTAGGCTCGCTGTAGGGAA